>NC_044550.1:5836230-6461230 GCF_007565055.1 Rhinopithecus roxellana
AAAGACACATGCACACGTATGTTTATTGCAGCACTATTCACAATAGCAAAGACTTGGAATCAACCCAAATGTCCATCTGTGACAGACTGGATTAAGAAAAATGGCACATATACACCATGGAATACTATGCAGCCATAAAAAAGGATGAGTTTGTGTCCTTTGTAGGGACATGGATGCAGCTGGAAACCATCATTCTTAGCAAACTATCACAAGAAGAGAAAACCAAACACCGCATGTTCTCACTCATAGGTGGGAACTGAACAATGAGATCACTTGGACTCGGGAAGGGGAACATCACACACTGGGGCCTATCATGCGGAGGGGGGAGGGGGGAAGGATTGCATTGGGGAGTTATACATGATATAAATGATGAATTGATGGGTGCTGACGAGCTGATGGGTGCAGCACACCAACATGGCACAAATATACATATGTAACAAACCTGCACGTTATGCACATGTACCCTAGAACTTAAAGTATAATAAAAAAATGAAAAAAAAAAAAAAAAGAATTAAGAAGCAGCAAAAGAGCAGAAGCACCAGAAGGAGCAGCTGTGCCAGATTGATAAAACTCCCTTTGCATTTACTCCCCCTCCCTCTCCAGTTCACTCCTGTTCCTTTTCCTGCTTTAGTCAGGCTCTGTTCATGTTTTTTTTTTTTTAAAAAAAACTCTATTTTAAGTTCAGGGGTACACATGCAGGTTTGTTATATAGGTAAATTGCATGTTGTGGGAGTTTGATGTACTGATTATTTGTTCACCCAGATAATAAGCATAGTATCTAATAGGTAGGTTTTTGATCCTACTACCCTTCACCCTCAAGTAGGCACTGGTGTCTACTGTGCTATTCTTTGTGTCCATATGTATCCAAAGCTTAACTCCCCACTTAAAGTGAGGACATACAGTATTTGGTTTTCTGTTCCCATGTTAGTTTACTTAGGATAATGACCTCCAGCTCCATCTATGTTGCTGCAAAAGACATGGTCTCATTCTTTTTTATGGCTGCATAGTATTCCATTGTGGATATTTACCATATTTTTTTTAATCCAGTCTACTGCTGATGGACATTTAGGTTGATCCTATTTCTTTGTTATTGTGAAGTGTGCTGCAATGAACATATGTTTGCATATGTCTTTTTGGTAGAATTGTTTCTATTTCTTTGAATATATACCCAATAATAAGGTTGTTGTGTCAAATGGTAATTCTGTTTTAAGTTCTCTGAGGAATCACCAAACTGTTTTCCACAATGGCTTAAGTAGTTTACATTCCCACCAGCAGTGTACAAGTGTTCTCTTTTCTCTACAACCTTGCCAGCATTGTTATTTTTTGATTTTTTAATAATAGCTTCTGTTTTCTAGGAAATATTTTCCAAGTTATTTAGCAATTTATAGAATCTACATTGACTACCAGACTCATGGAATGTGAACAAATATAATAGAACGTCCAATTACAAGCCTGTATACTTACATATTTGTACCAAAATAGAAATTGAAAAGCAATATCTCATCCCTGGGGAATTGCAGGCAGCAGTGTCACCATGCAAAAAAACTGAAAAATGTAGGAATGGTGATTCTTCTCACTTTCTCCATTTAACTCTCCTGCTTCACCTGTGAAAAAGACAAGGGTTTTGGAGAATGACAATGAATTATTACTAATCATATTCCCCTTCCCCATTTTAGTTGCTATTCCAAATGTAAGCTCTTTAATTGAGCATATAAACACATCTTTTGGCATCTGATAGGCAGCTGATAATTTCACTATTAATCAGAAAATACTACCTTTTTTCATTATCCAATGAGCAGAGAAAATCAGAAGCAATTTGCTTTCACTTGACGTCGGTGGTAATACATTTTAATTGTCTTATTCCTGCCTTTATCAATTCTCCAGAATCTTGGAAAAAATAGAACTTGATCATCTGATCATACCACTGAATGTTACTGAAGCACCATGTAATGTTGTTGTATTGACGTGTTAGCTAGGTCAAAGGAGCTTGCAACCTCTACCTTGGTCTACAGGAAGCCAGCCACCAGTCCAGCTACCCTAAAACTGCCCTGCTGTGAGAAAGCACAAGCTAACTAAAGGAAAGTCTGTGTGAAGAGTGACATGACAATCTATCTCCTCATATTCCATGTATTCCAACCTAGACAGAATGCATGAGAGGAAGAAGAAGAAGAAGAAGAAGAAGAAGGAGGAGGAGGAGGAGGAGGAGGAGGAGGAGGAGGAGGAGGAGGAGGAGGAGGAGGAGGAAAGAAGCACCTATCTTGGACATCAAACCAATCAACATCTAGCTGCACCCACATGAGAACCTTTCAGTTGGCTCCAGTCAACCTAATTGTGAAAGCAAAAAATATTGTTTAAAAGCATAAATGTTATGGTTTTGTACGTGCTATCAGAGAGCTGGAACACTTGATAAAACACACACAACAGAAGGTGGTAAGGAAACCCCATAAGAGTTCAGAAATAAATTCACACATCTATAGTCAATTGATTTCAACAACGGTGTCAAGACCATGCAATGGGTTAAGTATGGTCTTGGCAAAGGATTCTTAGCTATGACACCAAAAGTACAAACAACAAAGAAAAATAAATAAATTCAATGTCATCAAAAGTAAAACCTTTTGTATTTCAAAGAACACTATCAAGAAAGTGAAAAGACAAATCATAGAGTGGGAAATAGTTGCCTGGCAAGGTCCCCTAGGATTGGTGGAAAAGTATAGTACAAGAGCTGATGTACTGACATGGAATAAGTTCCAACTTTTTTGTTTTTCTTGTTTAGAACAAGGGTAAGAAAACTTTCTGTAAGGTGTCAGAGAGTAAATACTTAAGCTTTCTGGTTCCTGATGTAATGATGTCATGGCAACTACTGAACTCTGACACAGCTGCAAAAAGCCAGCCCTAGGAAACACATAAATGACTGAGTACGACTATGTTTAAAGAAAAATCTTTTTATTTATGGACACTAAAATTTAAGTTTCAAATAGTCTTCATGTGTTAGGAAAGATTACTTTTACTTCTATCTTTTTAATGACAAAATTATAAAAATTATTCTGTACTCATGGGCCATACGAAAGTAGGCAGCAAGCCAGATTTGGTCATGGGCTGGGGCTTAACAACTCCTAGTTTAGGGTAACCCCAAGAGCTGAAATGAATAAATTATAGAATTTGAGTGGCTTACTTCAATGAGTCTATTTTTCATTCCTATAACAATCCATTGTGTGTAGTCCTAATCAACAGATGGTTTTCTACTACACACAATGATTCAGACTCAGATCCTTCCAGCTTGCAACTCCACCAAGCCTTAGGGTATAAGTTCTTTACATCCAATTAGCCAATGAGTACAAAGAAATGGTGAATCTGCTTCTTAAAAATTCAAGCCTAGAAGTTACCCTGATCAGTTCTGCTCATACTCCCTCATAAGAAGTGGTCATGTGTAAATCGAAGAGGGGGATATCCTTGGCTGGATAACAACTTACTATGTGAAAGAAGGAGCAAAAATTTTGGTGGACAGCTAGCTCTCTCTGTCCCAGTCCACCTCTCCGACCACTCCCATATGAAAAAGGGAAGGATGGGTGCCATACAGCAGTCATTGGTCCATAGAAATTATAAAATCCTACTGAGCAAGAACTCTGATGTCTCATTTCCATAGACATGGAAGTTCCTTGATTCTGATCTGATTCTGTTCTCAAGTGTGACTTTCTTTCTTGTCTTTACCCCTATGACTACACATAAAGTGACACTGGGGTGAATTCCCTCCATAAGAACTACACAATTTTGCAGTGCTTATTCTGCTCATGAAACTTTAGGAATCCATGGTTGTTTTACAGAAACAGGATTTTTTTAGGCCAGACTTAACTTTTCTTTGGTAATACAATTCCCTCAAACACTTTGATCTATGTGCTTCCAGCCAGTTTCATGTACCAGTAACCATCACCTATGTTCAAGCCTACTTTATTTTCTTGCTCTTTAATCCTCATGCCTGTCCTCACTCTTAACTTGGTAATGGTTACTTTGAGGCCACTGATATAATAGGCTTGAGTGGAAAAGCAATAACCTTAATCTAAGCTTTGTTTCAAGTCTGATTTACTTTGTTTAAGCATTCTTATAGACATTCTATGATTGTAAAATATACATAACATAACATAAAATTTACCATTTGAATCATTTTTAAGTGTATAGTTCAGTGACATTAAATACATTCACATTAGGACTCAAGGATTTTTTTTTCCCTCAAAACCCTTTTCAGGTTTATCTCTTAATTTAGTATCCAGAAATGAATGAGTGTTTCAAACTACATGTTCCTAAATCACTAGTCAATTTCTATTTGCCTCTCTCTTTGCTTGAAATAAAGTCAATTCTTGCCTGAGCTTATCATTTCTGCCTGCCATATACATTGTAAGTGAAGGAAAATAAAGAGAAACAATACACATGCTATTATAGCAGAGATGTTTACTGCATACCAAATATCTATACATTTCACCATATTTCTCAGCCATTTAGTATGTAGCATGGCTAGTTTTAACCAATGAGCTGTGAGTAGAATTAATATTTGCCATTTCTGAGCCAAAACATTTCAGAATCAGTGCATGGCTATCTCCTTCCCCTACATCAGAAACCTGGAATACATATGTTCCAAGTGACATAGCTACAATATACAGGTGCAGATAGCAACATCATTGCTTGGAAGAATTATGCACAGTGAAAAAAGGTACTTTTGTATGTGAAGCCACAGAATTTTGATGCTGGTTTATTACCACCGAATAAGATTGTCAAACTTGACTAATATAAATTCCCATTGAACAAAAAAAGTGCTCAAAGCAAATAAAATATTTCTTGATTTCACAGGAAATTCAGCAAAAGAGACTTGTAAGAAAACACACCAATGATAGTTGTACTTTACTCACAAGAGGTAAAGTAGCACAGAAGGACTTCTGCCTTTTCTATATTATTTGAATGTGCTTTGACAATGTTAATATGTTTATTATAACAGTAATAACATACTATTATAAAGGTAATACCTTCATAATTTATTTTAAAAAATTATATATATATATTTAAAGAACAATGTTAAGGAAATATTACTAAAAGTAACTGTAAACATGTGGAATATAGGAAATGCTGATTCATATTGCTGAAGATTTTTCCAGAAAGTTTGTGGCAATTCATATTTCCCTAATTGTTGTATGAGAGTGTGTATTACTCCATATTGCCAATATTGATTATTCTTTACTGTTGATAATTTATAAACAAAAATGTGTCTGTTTTAATTTGTATACCTTTGGTTATTGGTGAAATCAAGTACTTTTTTCATATATTTAGTAGCCATATTAATTTATTACTTTGTAAGCTATTTTGATGTCTTTGCTTATTTACTTTTTATTTTATTTCTTTTGTTTTACTTTAAGTTCTGGGGTACATGTGCAGAATGTGCAGTTTTGTTACATAGGTATACAGATGCCGTGGTGATTTGCTGCAACCATTAACCCATCACCTGCATTCCTGCATTAGGTATTTCTTCAAATGCTATCCCTCCCCTAGCCCCCCCATCACCCAACAGGTCTTGGTGTGTGATGTTCCCCTCCCTGTGTCCATGTGTTCTCATTCTTTAACTCCCACTTATGAATGAGAACATGTGGTGTTTGGTTTTCTGTTTTTCTCATTTATATTTAAGGTTAATATTGTTATATGTGAATTTGATCCTGTCATTATGATGCTAGCTGGTTATTTTTGCCCATTAGTTGATGCAGTTTCTTCGTAGTTTCAATGATTTTTACATTTTGGTTTGTTTTTCAGTGGCTGATACCAGTTTTTCCTTTCCATATTTAGTGCTTCCTTCAGGAGCCCTTGTAAGGCAGGTCTGGTGGTGACAAAAATCCCTCAGCATGTGCTCATCTGTAAAGGATTTTATTTCTCCTACACTTATGAAGCTTAGTTTGGCTGGATATGAAATTCTGGGTTGACAGTTCTTTTCTTTAAGAATGTTGAATATTGGCCCCCACTCTCTTCTGGCTTGTAGGGTTTCTGCGGAGAGGTCCACTGTTAGTTAATAGGCTTCCCTTTGTGGGTAACCTGACATTTCTCTCCGGCTGCCCTTAACATTTTTTCCTTCTTTTCAACCTTGGTGAATCTGACAATTATGTGTCTTGGGGTTACTCTTCTCAACAAGTATCTTTGTGGTGTTCTCTGTATTTTCTGAACATAAATGTTGGCCTGTCTTGCTAGGTTGGGTAAGTATTCCTGGATAATATCCTGAAGTGTGTTTTCCTACTTGGTTCCATTCTCCCCGTCACTTTCAGGTACACCAATCAAATGTAGGTTTGGTCTTTTCACACTGTCTCATATTTCTAGGAGGCTTTGTTCATTCCTTTTTATTTTTTCTCTAATGTTGTCTTCATGCTTTATTTCATTAAGTTGATCTTCAATCTCTGATATCCTTTCTTCCACTTGATCAATTCGGCTATTGATACTTGTGTATGCTTCACCAAATTCTTGTGCTGTGTTTTTGAGCTCCATCAGGTCATTTAGGTTCTTCTCTAAACTAGTTATTCTAGTTAGCAATACCTCTAACCTTTTATCAATGTTCTTAGTTTCCTTGTATTGGGTTAGAACATGCTCCTTTAGCTTGAAGGAGCTTGTTATTATCCACCTGCTGAAGCCTACTTCTATCAATTCACCAAACTTATTCTCCGCCCAACTTTTTTCCCTTGCTGGCGAAGATTTGTGATCCTTTGGAGAAGAGGCATTCTTGTTTTGGGAATATTCTGCCTTTTTGTGCTGGTATTTCCTCATCTTCTTGGATTTATCTACCTTTGGTTGTTGCTGTTAGGGACCTTCGAATGGAGTTTTTGTGTGGTCATCCTTTTTATTGATGCTGGTGCTATTGCTTAATGTTTGTTACTCTTCCTTGTAACAGGCCCCTCTTCTGCAGGTCTGCTAGAGATTGCTAGGGGTCCATTCCACACCCTGTTTGCCTGGGCATCACCAGCAGAGGCTGCAGAACAGCAAAGATTGCTGCCTGCTCCTTCCTCTGGAAGCTTCATCTCAGAGGGGCACCTGCCAGATGCCAGCAAGAGTTCCCCCATATGAGGTATCTGTAAATCCCTGCTGGGAGGTGTCTCCAAGTCAGGAGGCGTAGGGGTCAGGGACCCACTTGAGGAGGCAGTCTGTCCCTTTGCAGAGCTCAAGCACTGTGCTGGAAGATCCACTATTCTCTTCAGAGCTGGCAGGCAGGAACAATTAAGTCTGCTGAAGCTGCGCCCAGAGCCACCTGTTCCCCCAGGTGCTCTGTCAAAGGGAGATGGGAGTTTTATCTGTAAGCCCTTTACTGGGCCTGCTGCCTTTCAGAGATGCCTTGCCCAGAGAGGAGGAATCTAGAGAGGCAGTCTGGCTACAGTGGATTTGTGGTGCTGTGGTGGGCTCCACTCAGTCTGAACTTCCTGGTGGCTTTGTTTACACTGTGAGGGGAAAAAATCGCCTACTCAAGCCTCAGTAATGGTGGGTTCCCCTCCCCCTACCAAGCTCAAGTGTCCCAGGTCAACTTGAGACTGCTGTGCTGGCAGCAAGAATTTCAAGCCAGTGGATCTTAGCTTGCTGGGTTCTGTAGGGGTGGGATCCACTGAGCAAGACCACTTGGCTCCCTGGCTTCAGCCTCCTTTCCAGGGGAGTGAATGGTTCTGTCTCGCTGGCATTCCAGGTGCCACTGGGGTACGAAAAAATACTACTGCAGCTAGCTCAGTGTCTGCCCAAACAACTGCCCAGTTTTGTGCATGAAACCCAGGGCCCTTGTGGTGTAGGTACCTGAGGGAATCTCCTGGTCTGTGGGTTGTGAAGACCATGGGAAAAGCATAGTATCTGGACTGAATAGCACTATCCCTCATGGTACGGTCTCTCACCAGGTGAGGTGACGACTCACCCTGCTTCTGCTCACCCTTCAATGACTGCACCCACTATCTAACCAGTCCCAATGAGATGAGCCAGGTACCTCAATTGGAAATCCAGAAATCACTCGCCTTCTGCATTAGTCTCACTGGGATCTGCAGACCAGATGTGTTCCTATTTGGCCATCTTGCCTGGGAATACAACAACAACTTTTCAAGACACAGAGAGTACAATAAGATATAAATATGTAAAGATAAACAACACAAAGTTAAAAAAAAAATGGGGAGGTGAAGTTAAGACATAGATCAGGGGTAATCCATCTTTTGGCTTCCCTGGGCTACATTCAAAGAAGTTTGTGTATTGGGTCATACATAAAATACATTAACACAACGATAGCTGATAAGCAAAAAAAAAAAAAAAAAAAAAAAAAAAAAATCACAAAAAAATCTCATATCATGTTAAGAAAGTTTACAAATTTGTGTTGGGCCACATTCAAAGTCACCCTGGGCCACATGCAACCTGCAGGCCACAGGTTGGACAAGTTTGGCATAGAATTTTTATTAGTTTTTTGTTTGTTTGTTTGCTTGCTTGCTTGCTTGTTTATGCAAACAGTGTTAAGTTGTTATCAGCTTAAAATGATGGGTTGCAATATAGTAATTGCAAGAATTATGGTAATTTCAAACCAAAAAATCATGCAATAGATACACAAAAAATAGAAAGAAAGAAACTAAATCATATCACCAGAGAAAATCATCTTCACTTAAAGAAAAACAGAAAAGAAAAAAAGAAGGAAGAGAAGATCAAAAAACAACCAGAAAACAGATAGCAAAATAGCAAAAGTAAGTCTTTACTTATCAGTAATAACATTGAATGTAAACAGACTAAACCCTCCAATCAAAAGATGTAAGGTGGCTGTATGGATAAAAAAACAAGGTCCATTGATTTGTTGCCTACAAGAAACACACTTCACCTATAAAGACACACATAGACTGAACATAAAGGGATGGGTTAATATATTCCATGTCAATGGAAACCAAAGAAGAGCAGAAGTCACTATACTTATATTAGAAAAACAAGATTTCAAGACAAAAACTATAAGAAGAGACAAATATGTTCACTATAATAATGATAAAGGAATCAATTCATCAAGACAATATAATGATTGTAAATGTATATGCACCCAACACTGGAGCACTCAGATATATAAAGGAAATATTATATAACTAGGAGAGAGAGATAGACTCCAATACAGTAAGAGCTGGAGAGTTCAACACCTGACTTTCAGTATTGGACAGGTTTTCTAGAGTAAAATCAACAAAGAAACATCAGACTTCATCTGAACTATAGGCCAAATGGATCCAATAAATATTTGCAGAACATTTTATCCAATGACTGCAGAATACACATTTTTTTCCTCAGCAACATGGGTCATTCTCAAGAATGTACCATATGTTAGGTCACAAAACAAGTCTTAAAACATTCAAAAAGTTGAAATAATATCAAGGATCATCTCTGACCACAATGGAATAAAACTAGAAATCAATAAAAGGATGAATCTTGGAAACTATACAAATACATGGAAATTGAACAATACACTCTTGAATGACCAGTGGGTCAATGAAGAAATTAAGAAGGAAATTGCAAAACTTATTGAAACAAGTGATAATGGAAACAAAACATGCCAAAAGCTATGGGATACAGCAAAATTAGTACTAAGAGGGACGTTTATAGCTATAAGTGCCTACATCAAAAAAGAAGAAAAACTTCAAATAAACAATCTAATGATGCATCTTAAAGTACTAGAAAATCAAGCACAAACCAAGCCCCAAATTCAAAGAAAAGAAATAATAAAGATCAGAGCAGAAATAAATAAAATGGAAATGAAGAAAACGATAAAAAAGATCAATAAAACAAAAAGTTGGTTTTTGAAAAGTTAAACAAAATTGACAAACCATTACTCAGACCAACTAAGGAAAAAGAGAGAAGATCCAAATAAATAAAATCGGAGATGAAAAAGGAGACATTACAACAGATACTACAGAAATTTAAAGTGTCCTTAATGGCCTTTATGAGCAAATATACACCGATAAATTGGAAAATCTAGAAGAAGTGAATAAATTTCTAAACACATACAATCAAGATTCAAACAGGAAGAAGTCCAAAATCTAAGCAGACCCATGACAAGTAACAAGCTCAAAGTCATAATAAAACATCTTCCAATAAAGAAAAGTCAAGGACCTAATGACTTTGCTGCTGAATTCTACCAAACATTTAAAGAACTAATACAATCATACTTAAACTATTCCAAAAAATAGAGGAGGATGGAATACTTCCAAACTTATTCTATGAGGTCAGTATTACCCTGATACTGAAACCAGACAAAGCCATATCAAAAAAAAAATTAAAGACCAATATTTATGATGAATGTTGATGCAAAAATCCTCAACAAAATACTAGCAAACCAAATTCAACAACACATTAAAAATATAATTCATCATGACCAACTGGGATTTATCCCTGGGATGCAAGGATGATTCAACATATGCAAATCAATAAATATGATGCATCACATCAACATAATGGAGGATAAAAACCATAGGATCATTTCAACTGATGCTGAAAAATCATTTGATAAAATTCAACATTCTTTGTGATAAAAACCCTGAAAAAACTCGGTATAGAAGGAATATACCTCAACATAATAAAAGTAATATACAACAGATGCACAGATAGTATTATACAGAATGGAGAAAAACTGAAAGTCTTTCCTCTAAGATCTGGAACACAACAAGGATGTACACTTTCATCACTGTTATTCAACATAGTACTGGAGGTTCTAGCTAGGGCCATCAGACAAGAGAAAGAAATAATGGGCATCCAAATTGGAAAGGAAGAAGACAAATTATTCTTGTTTGCAGATTATATAATCTTTTATCTGGAAAAACCTAAAGACACTACAAAAAACTATTAGAACTCATACATCAATTCAGTAAAGTTGCAGGAAACAAAGTCAACATACAAAAATCATTAGGATTTCCATATGCCAACAGTGAACAATGTAAAAAAGAAATTAAAAAGTAATTCCATTTGCAATAACCACAAATAGAATTAAATACCTAGAAATTAACTTAACCAAAGAAGTGAAAGATATTTATAATGAAAACTATAAAACACTGATGAAAGAAATTGAAGAGGACACCAAAAAATGGCAAGATATTCTATGTTCATGGATTGGAAGAATCAATATTTTTTAAATCTTCATGCTACCCAGAGCAAATTACAGATACAAGGCAATCTCTATGAAAACACCAATGACATTCTTCACAGAAATAGAAAAAAACTATCTTAAAATTTATGTAGAACCACAGAAGACCCCAAATAGCTAAAGAACTATGTTAAGCAAAAAGAATAAAATTGGAGGAATCACATTACCTGACTTCAAATTATACTACAGAGCTATAGTAAACAAAACAGCATGGTACTAGCAAAAAAGTACACATAGATCAATGGAACAGAGTAGAGAATCCAGAAACACATCCACATAACTACAGTGAATGCATTTTTGACAAAGGTGCCACAACATACACTGGGGAAAAGATAGTCTCTTCAATAAGTGGGGCTGGTAAAACTGGATATCCATATGTAGACGAATGAAACTAGAATGCTATCTCTCACCATATACAAAAATCAAATCAAAATTGATTACAGATTTAAATCTAAGACTTCAAACTATGAAACTACTACAAGAAAATGTTGGGGAAACTCTCCAAGACATTGGTCTAGGTAAAAATTTCTTTTTTTTTTTTGGGGGGGGGGGGATGTTGTTTCTTTTTCTTTCCTTTTCTTTCTTTCTTTTTTTTTAATACTTTAAGTTCTAGGGTACATGTGCACAACTTGTAGGTTTGTTACATATGTATACATGTGCCATGTTGGTGTGCTGCACCCATTAACTCATCATTTACATTAGGTATACCTCCTAATGCTATCCCTCCCCCCTCCTCTCACCCCACGACAGGCCCCAGTGTGTGATGTTCCCCTTCCTGTGTCCAAGTGTTCTCATTGTTCAATTCCCACCTATGAGTGAGAACACGTGGTGTTTGGTTTTTTCTCCTTGTGATAGTTTGCTCAGAATGATGGTTTCCAGCTTCATCCATGTCCCTACAAACGTCATGAACTCATCCTTTTTCATAGCTGCATAGTATCCCATGGTGTATGTGGGCCACATTTTCTGTCTTTTTTTTTTTTTTTTTTTTTTTTTGCCACTTCCTTTTATTTATTTATTTTTTTATACATTATGTTCTAGGGTACATGTGCACAATATGCAGGTTTGTTACATATGTATACATGTGCCATGTTGGTGTGCTGCACCCATTAACTCGTCATTTACATTAGGTATATCTCCTAATGTTATTCCTCCCCCTCCCCCCACCCCACAACAGGCCCCAGTGTGTGTTCCCCTTCCTGTGTTCCCCCAGATGTTCCCCTTCCTGTGTCCAAGCATTCTCATTGTTCAATTCCCACTTATGAATGAGAACATGCAGTGTTTGGTTTTCTGTTCTTGTGATAGTTTGCTGAGAATGATGGTTTCCAGCTGCATCCATGTCCCTACAAAGGACATGAACTTTTTTATGGCTGCATACTATTCCATGGTGTATATGTGCCACATTTTCTTAATCCAGTCTGTCATTGATGGACGTTTGGCTTGGTTCCAAGTCTTTGCTATTGTGAATAGTGTCGCAATAAACATACATGTGCATGTGTCTTTATAGCAGCGTGGTTTATAATCCTTTGGGTATATACCCAGCAATGGGATGACTGGGTCAAATGGTATTTCTAGTTCTAGATCCTTGAGGAATCACCACACTGTCTTCCACAATGGTTGAACTAGTTTACAGTCCCACCAACAGTGTAAAAGTGTTCCTATTTCTCCACATCCTCTCCAGCACATGTTGTTTCCTGACTTTTTAATGATCGCCATTCTAACTGGTGTGAGATGGTGACTCATTGTGGTTTTGATTTGCATTTCTCTGATGGCCAGTGATGATGAGCATTTTTTCATGTGTCCATTGGCTGCATAAATGTCTTCTTTTGAGAAGTGTCTGTTCATATCCTTTGCCCACTTTTTGATGAGGTTGTTTGTTTTTTATTTCTTGTAAATTTGCTTAATCTATTGCAGATTCTGGATATTAGCCCTTTGTCAGATGAGTAGATTGCAAAAATTTTCTCCCATTCTGTAGGTTGCCTGTTCACTCTGATGATAGTTTCTTTTGCTGTGAAGAAGCTCTTTAGTTTAATTAGATCCCACTTCTCAATTTTGGCTTTTGTTGCCATTGCTTTTGGTGTTTTAGACATGAAGTCCTTGTCCATGCCTATGTCCTGAATGATATTGCCTAGGTTTTCTTCTAGGGTTTCTATGCTTTTAGGTCTAACATTTAAGTGTTTAATCTATCTTGAAGTAATTTTTGTATAACGTGTAAGGAAGGGATTCAGTTTCAGCTTTCTACATATGGCTAGCCAGTTTTCCCAGCACCATTTATTAAATAGGGAATCCTTTCCCCATTGCTTGTTTTTGTCAGGTTTGTCAAAGATCAAGTGGTCGTACATGTGTGATATTATTTCTGAGGGCTCTGTTGTGTTCCATTGGTCTATATCTCTGTGTTGGTACCAGTACCATGCTGTTTTGGTCACTGTAGCCTTGTACTATGGTTTGAAGTCAGGTAGGGTGATGTCTCCAGCTTTGCTCTTTTGGCTTAGGATTGTCTTGGCAATGCAGGCTCATTTTTGGTTTCATATGAAATTTAAAGTACTCTTTTTCTAATTCCATGAAGACAGTCAATGGTAGCTTGATGGGAATAGCATTGAATCTTTAAATTACCTTGGGTAGTATGGCCATTTTCATGATACTGATTCTTCCTATCCATGAGCATGGGATGTTCTTCCATTTGTTTGTGTCCTCTTTTATTTCACTGAGCAGGGATTTGTAATTCTCCTTGAAGAGGTCCTTCACATCCCTTGTAACTTGGATTCCTAGGTATTTTATTCTCTTCAAAGCAATTGTGAATGGGAGTTCACTCATGATTTGGCTCTCTGTCTGTTTTTGGTGTATAGCAATGCTTGTGATTTTTGTACATCGATTTTGTGTCCTGAGATTTGCTGAAGTTGCTTATCAGCTAAAGGAGATTTGGGGCTGAAACAATGGGGTTTTCTAAACATACAATCTAATATACATCTGCAAACAGGGACAATTTGACTTCCTCTTTTCTTAATTGAATACCCTTTATTTCTTTCTCCTGCCTGATTGCCCTGGCCAGAACTTCCAACACTATGTTGAATAGGAGTGGTGAGAGAAGGCATCCCTGTCTTGTGACAGTTTTCAAAGGGAATGCTTCCAGTGTTTGCCCATTCAGTATGATATTGGCTATGGGTTTGTCATAAATAGCTCTTATTATTTTGAGATACGTCCCATCAATACCCAATTTATTGAGAGTTTTTAGCATGAAAGGCTGTTGAATTTTGTCAATGGCCTTTTCTGCATCTATTGAGATAATCATGTGGTTTTTGTCTTTGGTTTTGTTTATATGATGGATTACATTCATTGATTTGTGTATGTTGAACCAGCCTTCCATCCCAGGGATTAAGCCCACTTGATCATGGTGGATAAGCTTTTTGATGTGCTGCTGGATTCAGTTTGCCAGTATTTTATTGAGAATTTTTGCATTGATGTTCATCAGGGATATTGGTCTAAAATTCTCTTATTTTGTTGTGTCTCTGCCAGGCATTGGTATCAGGATGATGCTGGCTTCATAAAATGCGTTAGGGAGGATTCCCTCATTTTCTATTGATTGGAATAGTTTTAGAAGGAATGGTACCAACTCTTCCTTCTACCTCTGGTAGAATTCGGCTGTGAATCCGTCTGATCCTGGACTTTTTTTGGTTGGTAGGCTCTTAATTATTGCCTCAATTTCAGATCCTGTTATTGATCTATTCAGGGATTCAACTTCTTCCTGGCTTAGTCTTGGGAGGGTGTATGTGTCCAGGAATTTATCCATTTATTCTAGATTTTCTAGTTTATTTGCATAGAGGTGTTTATAGTATTCTCTGATGGTAGTTTGTATCTCTGTGGGATCAGTGGTGATATCCCCTTTATTTTTTATCATGTCTATTTGATTCTTCTCTCTTTTCCTCTTTATTACTCTTGCTAGTGGTCTATCAATTTTGTTGATCTTTTCAAAAATTCAGCTCCTGGATTCATTGACTTTTTGAAGGTTTTCTTGTGTCTCTATCTTTTCAGTTCTGCTCTGATTTTAGGTATTTCTTGCCTTCTGCTAGTTTTTGAATGTGTTTGCTCTTGCTTCTCTAATTCTTTTAATTGTGATGTTAGGTTGTCAATTTTAGATCTTTCCTGCTTTCTCTTGTGGGCATTACTGCTATAAATTTCCCTCTACACACTGCTTTAATTGTGTCCCACAGATTCTGGTATGTTGTGTCTTTGTTCTCATTGGTTTCAAAGAACATCTTTATTTCTGCCTTCATTTCGCTGTGTACCCAGTAGTCATTCAGGAGGAGGTTGTTCAGTTTCCATGTAGTTGAGCGGTTTGGATTGACTTTCTTAATCTTGAGTTCTAGTTTGATTGCACTGTGATCTGAGAGACAGTTTGTTATAATTTCTGTTCCTTTACATTTGGTGAGAAGTGCTTTACTTCTCCTACTATGTGGTCAATTTTGGACTAAGTGCGATGTGGTGCTGAGAAGAATGTATATTCTGTTGATTTGAGGTGCAGAGTTCTGTAGATGTCTATTAGGTCTGCTTGGTGCAGAGCTGAGTTCAATTCCTGGATATCCTTTTTAAGTTTCTGTCTCATTGATCTGTCTAATGTTGACAGATCAATGAGATGATCTGTCAATAATGGGGTGTCAAAGTCTCCCATTATTATTGTGTGGGAGTCTAAGTCTCCTTGTAGGTCTCTAAGGACTTGCTTTATGATTCCAGGTGCTCCTGTATTGAGTGCATATATATTGAGGATAGTTAGCTCTTCTTATTGAATTGATCCCTTTACCATTATGTAATGGCCTTCTTTGTCACTTCTGATCTTTGTTGGTTTAAAGTCTGTTTTATCAGAGACTAGGATTGCAACCCCTGCTCTTTTTTTGCTTTCCACTTGTTTGGTAGATCTTCCTCCATCCCTTTCTTTTGAGTCTATGTATGTCTCTGCACATGAGATGGGTCTCCTGAATACAGCACACTGATGGGTCTTGACTCTTTATCCAATTTGCCAGCCTGTGTCTTTTAATTGGAGCATTTAGCCCATTTACATTTAAGATTAATATTGTTATGTGTGGATTTGATCCTGTCATTATGATGTTAGCTGGTTATTTTGCTCATTAGTTGATGTAGTTTATTCCTAGCATTGGTAGTCTTTACAATTTGACATTTTTTTTTTGCAGTGGCTGGTACCGGTTGTTCCTTTCCCTGTTTATTGCTTTCTTCAGGAGCTCTTGTAAGGCAGGCCTGGTGGTGACTAAATCTCTCAGCATTTGCTTGTCTGTAAAGGATTTTATTTCTCCTTCACTTATGAAGCTTAGTTTGACTGGATATGAAATTCTGTATTGAAAATTCTTTCCTTTAAGAATGTTGAATATTGGCCCCCACTCTTTTCTCGCTGTAGACTTTCTGCTGAGAGATCCATTATTAGTCTGATGGGCTTCCCTTTGTGGGTAACCCGACCTTTCTCTCTGGCTGCCCTTAACATTTTTTCCTTCATTTCAACTCTCATGAATCTCACAATTATATGTCTTGGAGTTGCTCTTCTCAAGGAATATCTTTGTAGCTTTCTCTGTATTTCCTGAATTTGAATGTTAGCCTGCCTTGCTGGGTTGGGGAAGTTCTCCTGCATAGTATCTGAAAGAGTGTTTTCCAATTTAGTTCCATTCTCCTCATCACTTTCAGGTACAATAATCAGATGTAGATTTGATCTTTTCACATAGTCCCATATTTCTTGGAGGTTTTGTTCATTTTTTTTTTTTTTTTTTTTTTACCTCTTTTGTCCCTAAACTTCTCTTCTTGCTTCATTTCATTCATTTGATCTTCAATCACTGATACCCTTTCATCCAGTTGATTGAATTGGCTAATGAAGCTTGTGTATGCATCACATAGTTCTCATGTCATGGTTTTCATCTCCATCAGGTCATTTAAGGTCTTCTCTACTCTGTTTCTTCTAGTTAGCTATTTGTTCAATCTTTTTTCAAGGTTTTTAGCTTCTTTGCAATGGGTTCAAACATCCTCCTTTAGCTTGGAAAAGTTTGTTATTACCAATCTTCTGAAGTCTTCTTCTCTCAATTCGTCAAAGTCATTCTCCATCCAGCTTTGTTCCACTGCTGGCAAGGAGCTGCTTTGCTTTGCAGGAGAAGTGGTGCTCTGATTTTTAGAAATTTCAGCTTTTCTGCTCTGGTTTCTCCCCATCTTTGTGGTTTTATCTACCTTTGATCTTTGATGATGGTGACATACAGATGGGGTTTTGGTGAGGATGTCCTTTCTGTTTGTTAGTTTTACTTCTAACAGTCAGGACCCTCATCTGCAGGTCTGTTGGAGTTTGCTGGAGGTCCACTCCAGACCCTGTTTGCCTGGGTGTCACCAGTGGAGGCTGCAGAACCACAAATATTGCAGAACAGCAAATGTTGCTGTCTGCTGCTGCTGTCCTCTGGCAGCTTCGTCTCAGAGGGGCACCCATCCATATGAGGTGTCAGTCAGCCGGCCCCTACTGGAAGGTGCCTCCCAATTAGGCTACTCAGGGGTCAGGGACCCACTTGAGGATGCAGTTTGTCCATTCTCAGATCTGAAACTCCATGCTGGGAGAACCACTACTCTCTTCAAAGTTGTCAGGCAGAGACATTTAAGTTTCTGCTGCCTTTTGTTCAGCTATGCCCTGCCCCCAGAGGTGGAGTCTACAGAGGCAGGCAGGCCTCCTTGAGCTTCAGTGGGCTCCACCTAGTTCCAGCTTCCAGGCCACTTTGTTTACCTGCTCAAGCCTCAGCAATAGCGGGCGCCCCTCCCCCAGCCTCGCTACCACCTTGCAGTTCTATCTCAGACTGCTGTGCTAGCAGTGAGCAAGGCTCTATGGCCATGGGACCCTCTAAGCCAGGCATGGGATATAATCTTCTGGTATGCCATTTGCTAAGACCATTGGAAAAATGCAGTATTAGGGTGGGAGTGACCCGACTTTCCAGGTGCCGTCTGTCATGGCTTCTCTTGGCTAGAAAAGGGAATTCCCCAACCCCTTGTGATTCCCAGGTGTGGCGATGCCTTGCCCTGCTTCAACTCATGGTCCATGGGCTGCACACACTGTCCTGCACCCACTGTCCGACAATCCCAGTGAGATGAACCTGGTACCTCAGTTGGAAATGCAAAAATCACCCATCTTCTGCTCACTCATGCTTGGAGCTGTAGATTGGAGCTGTTCCTATTTGGCCATCTTGGAATCTCCCTGCAAAAATTTCTTGAGTATACCCCACAAGCACAGGCAACCAAAGCAAAAATGGAAAAATAGGATCACATCAAGTGAAAAAACTACACAGCAAAGACAGCAAATAAATAAAGTGAATAGATGACACACAGAATGGGAGAAAATATTTTCAACCTACCAATCTAAAGAGGAATAAAAAGCCAGAATATATAAGGGGCTCAAACAACTCTACAGGGAAAAAAAAAAAAAAAAATCTAAGAATCTGATTTTTTAAATGGGCAAGCTATTTGAATACACATTTCTCAAAAGAAGACATACAAATGGTGAACAGGCATATGAAAGGTCCTCAACATCATTGATCATCAGAGAAATGCACATCAAAACTACAATGAGACATCACCTTATCCCAGTTAAAATGGCTTATATTCAAAAGACAGGCAATAACTATTGCTGGAAAGGGTGTGGAGAAAATGGGAACCCTCAAACACTTTTGGTGGGAATATAAATTAGTACAGCCTCTATGGAGAACAGTTTGGAGGTTCCTCAAAAAACTGAAAATAGAGCTACCATGTGATCCAGCAATCTCACTTCTGGGTAGACACCCAAAACAAAGAAAAGTCTTGTGCTCTTTTTCAGTTTATCGAAGAGATATCGTCACTCCCATGTTTACTGGAGCACTGGTCACAATATTTTGGAAGTCACCTATGTGTTCAGCAATAGATGAACCTATAAAGAAAACGTGGTACTTATACACAGTGGAGTACTATTCATCCATAAAAAAGAATGAGATCCTGTCATTTGCAATGACATGATGGAACTGGAGATTATTAAGTTAGATGAAATAAGCCAGGCACAGAAGGACAATCATAACATGTTTTCACTTATTTGTAGGATCTAAAAATCAAAGCAGTTGAATGCATTAACATAGAGAGCAAAAGGATGGTTACCAGAGGCTGAGAAGGGTAGTAGTGGAGGTAGGGGGAGAAGTGGAGATGGCTAATGGGTACAAATAAAAATAGAATGAATGAATAAGACCTACTATTCAATAGCACAACAGGGTAACCATAGTCAATAACAATTTGATTGTACATTTTCAAATAACCAAAGGAGTATAATTGGATTGTTTGTAATACAAAGGATAAATGCTTGAAAGGGTGGATACTCCAATTCTCCATGATGTAATTACTATATATTGCATGCCTATATCAAAACATTTCATGTACTCCATGAATATATACACCTACTATGTACCCCCCAAAATTAAACATTTAAATATTTTAAAAATACACAGAATTGTAAAATTTTAGAACTCGATGTATTTTAAAGATCATATAACCCATTTACCAAATTTCCATAATGAAGAAATTTAAGCTTTAATAAGCTGAAGTTTCCAGGTTTAATTCCAAGTAAATGAGCTCATGTAAGTCCCCAGTTTCTCAGCATTCTAAGTCCTCTGCTTTTTTCCAAATATACTATTAACAGAACTTCTGATTGTGTGTAGATTATGTACATGTCAATCCAATCAGACTTCTCATTTACCAGATTTTATTTATTTAATAAAACTAGCATAATTATCTGAAAATATATAACTCCTCATTGAATAGAATTATAGGTTAATATAATTTTCTATTTATATTAACAAGTATCTACCTGCATAACTATGAAAATGATAGCTTATTCACCAGCCTAAGATCTAAAACAAAAATCTCCTGAAGACTGTGAGTTTTTATGTTTCTTAATCTAATTTCAAAATTAAAATCAGTCAATGAATTTTGTAGCTGTAATTAAAATTCACCACACAATTATTTAATTGAAATCATGTCATAAAATTTCTTATTTGAGTGACACTTACGACATGTAAATTAACTGCCTGAGTTACTTAGTTTTTCTTCATACAACAATTTTTTGCATGTTTTGCTAAAAGTTCTGCTAGCCATATGGAATGCATAAAAAATTGCTGCAGGGTATAACAAGGAGAACATCTGTAGTTTGGTGATATAAAACATGCCTAGTGATTTGACTTCTTATTTAGTAGTTAAATCTTATAGTGACAGAGATGAATTTCTTTTGAATAATTTTTACAACCTTACAACATTTAGTTTTGTGACATAGGTAGTTAAATAAAACAGCAAGTTACCTTCACAATCGTAATTACTGTACCTTCAATTGGGGGAAGATTTAATTACTCTTCACCAGCCTAAAATTACACTATTTTGATTAAAGAAATATACTGATATTTCATAATATACTGTCAAAATGAAGACACACATTCACATGGGTTTAGATTAAAACTGTTTATTTAGATGAGAAGATAAGCATTTTAGACATTCTTTCTTACTAGCAAATCTGCCATAGAAAAATCATCCCAATTGTCCCACATACCACAAAATTTAACAAATATCTACACTGAACTCTATTACCGAGTATAAATTACCTTTTTATAGTGCATTTCAAAGTACAACTATCTACTGAGGTTTCTGATGACCCTTAATTATATTTTGTATTATCTATATATTGTATCATTTACATACAGCATATTTTGATAGAACATTACTTGTTTATTATTTATGAGGTTTTGCTACAGAGTCTTTATACTTTGTTTAAATACAGGGTTGACCCTCTTAAATGTAAACTTGGGATACATCTAAGCATTCAAAAAATCAGCCACCTGGAAATTAGGCTTCTCCCAAGCTTCTTTCACAGAAATAGTCTCTTTCATGCTTCTTTGAGTGTATTGATTTTCTATAACCAAAATTATATTCATTTCCAGTTACTAGTCCTTTATCTCATGGTCTTGGGATACCTGATATAGGTTTAGTTCCCCATAGACTAGGGTCAAAAAGCATCAGTGGCTTGATACCCCCGGAAATTCAGCCTAAGGCCCTGTCATCACAGAACTTCCTTAACCTGCTTTGTGGCAGCAGTCTAATCATTCATGATCCCTTTACATATGTACATTTTTAACAGGTGGATCATCAAGCTTCTGATCTCTAAGGGATGAACTGAGGCATGTAGAGTCAGGTACTGTTCACTGTTACATGTATTACTACAATATCTTTATTGGACTAGCTAAATGATTTCATCCTCAAGCTTATGGGATTTATACTAAATTGATGAGGATGTTCATATATCATACACACATATTCTTTCTTTCAAAGCACTACAAACATATTTAAGGTAGAAATTAGATTGTATTAGTTGTCATTCTCTTCATTGAACATAAGTATGTAAGCATATAATTGAAAAGGATTTCATTACAACAGTACAACAGTCTTGCACATTTTAATTACAGAAAAATATTTGTGTGCCTTTAGCATTTCTACTATTCCTAGGGCCATTCATAAGGAATATAATGTAGTAGGGATAAAATACTATTTGCCGAGAGAATAAACTGAAATTTACACATCCAAGGCATATTTTTTCATGAGTCAGAGTATATTTTTGCTCTTGACTTAATCTTTTTTTTAAATTTCAACTTTTATTTTAGATACAGGAGGTACATGTGCAGATTTGTTATATGGAAATATTGTGTGATGCTGAGGTTGGAGTATGGATCTCATCACCCAGATAGTGAGCATAGCATCTGATAGGTAGTTTTTTTAACCCATCCCACCTTCCTTCATCCTCTAGTAGCCCATAGTGTCTATTGTTCCAATATTTATGTCCATAGGTACTCAATGTTTAGCTCCCACTTGTGAGAACGTGTGGTTTTTTGTTCCTGTGTTAATTTGTTTAAGATTATGGCCTCCAGTTCCATCCATGTTGCTGCAAAAGATATGATTTCATTCATTTTTATGGCTTCATAGTATTCCATGGTGTATATGTACTACATTTTCTTTATCCAGTCTACCACTGATAGGCATCTGGATTAATTCCATGTCTCTGCTATTATGAGTAATACAGTGATGAACATAAAAGTGCATGTTTTTTGGTAGAACGATTTATTTTTCTTTAGAGTACATACTTAGTAATGCCATTGTGGGGTTGAACCATAGCTCTGTTTTAAGTTCTTCGAGAAATCTCCACACTGCTTTCCATAGCAGCTGGACTAATTTACATTCCCACCAACAATGCATAAGCATTCTCTTTGCTCTGAAGCCTCACCAGCATCTGTTATTTTTTGACTTTTTAATAGCAGCCATTCTAACTGGTGTAAGAGGATATCTCACTGTGGTTTTGATTTGCATTTCTCTGATCATTAGTGATGCTGAGCCTTTTTTCTTATGTTTCTTGACCACTTGAATGTCTTCTTTTGAGAAGTGTCTGTGTGATTGTTCATGTCCTTTGCCCATTTTTAATGTGGTGGTTTTTAGGTTGTTCATTTGTGTAAGTTACCTATAGATTCTATATATTAGGCCTTTATTGGATGTATAGTTTGCAAATATTTTTTGTCATTCTGTAAGTTGTCTGTTTACTCTGTTTATAGTTTCTTTTGCTGTGCAGAAGCTCTTTAATTAGGTCACACTCACCTATTTTTGGTTTTGTTGCAATTGCTTTTGGGGACTTAGCCAAAAATTCCTTATCAAGGCCAATGTTGAGAAGAGTATTTCCTAGGTTTTCCTCCAGGATTTGTATAGTTTGAGAACTTACATTTAAATTTTTAATCCATTTTGAGTTACACAAACCAATAAATGTGATTCACCACACAAACAGAATCAAAAGCAAAAGCCATGTGATCATCTCAGTATACACAGAAAAATCTTTCCATAAAATTCAACATCCTTCATGATAAAAACCCTCAACAGACTAGGCATTGAAGAAACATACCTCAAAATAATAAGAGCCCTCTATCACAAACCCACAGCCAAATTATACTGAATGGGCAAAATCTCTAACCATTCCAGAACCTTGAGAACTGGAACAAGACAAGAATGCCCATTCTTACCATTCCTATTCAATATAGTACTGGAAGTCTTAGCCGGACCAATGAGTCAAGAGAAAGAAATGAAAGTCACCCAAATAGAAAAAGAAGAAGTCAAACCACCTCCACTGACAAGATGATTCTATACCTAGATAATCCTAAAGACTTTGCTAAAAGACTCCCAGAATTGATAAACAACTTTAGCGAAATTTCCAGATACGAAATGAATGTACAAAAATCAGTGGCATTTCTATACACCAACAACATCCAGACTGAGAGTGAAATTAAGAACACAATCCCACTTACGACAACCACAAAGAAAATGAAATATCTAGAAATACAGCTAACCAAGGAGGCAACACATCTCTACAGGAGAACTATAAAACACTGCTGAAAAATATCAGAGATTATGCAAATAAATGAAAAAACATTCTGTGCTCATAGATGGGAAGAATCAATATTATAAAATGGCATTGTGGAGTCAAATCGTAGCTCTGTTTTAAGTTCTTTGAGAAATTGCTTTGCTCAAAGGAATATACAGATTTAATGCTATTCCTACCAAACTAATAATATCATTCTCACAGGATTAGAAAACCTATTCTAAAATTCATATGGGCCCAATTAAAGAGCACAAATAACCAAAGCAATCCTAAGCAAAAAGAACAAAGCTGGAGGCATCACACTACTGGACTTCAAAGTTTACTACAAAGCCACAGTAACCAAAACAGCATGGTACTGGTACAAAAACAGACACATAGATCAATGGAACAGAACAGAAAACTCAGAAATAAAGCCACACACTTACAACTATCTGATCTTCAACAAGACTGACAAAAACAAGGAATGGAGAAAGGACTCCCTATTCAATAAATGGTGCTGGGATAACTGGCTAGCCATATGCAGAAGGTTGAAGCTGGACCTCTACCTCTCACCAAAAAAATTTTAAACTCTGTTTTTGCTTTTTTTTTAGCTGCCATGCTTTTATCATTGGAGATTCAAATTTGACTATAGTTTTTATTTTCCATATGCAAAAATATATTTTGGGGGCAAAGAATATACAATGTTGTAATCAAAAGATGAAAACAAGCAGCCTAAATTTGGTATACTCTCTCTGTTGCTTTTGACACTGATACTGGCATTTCATAAAATGCTTTTCTAGAGAATCACTGGTTTGGAAACCTACTTCAAATTATTGCAAAATGTCTAAAACACAGAGACTGGTATTTAATTGTTTGTATGAATGTTTCAGACTTTGCCATACCTGAGAGAAAGGCATGGTTTTGGAAAAGACTGCTCACCTGTGTCTGTAATAGCCAGATATACATAATGACTCACTCATTAGCAAATTGTTGGCTAACAGTTGATATACATAATGATATACATTGACATAACGACTCAATTATTAGCAAATTGTTAGCTATTTATTTATAGGAATTTTCATGCAAAGAATCTTGTAGAATTCTCCAAGAGATTCCTCAAAGTAACAGGTATTATTTCCATATTTATTTACAAGATGGACTTAGTGACTTCCAATGAGAAGAGTATTTGTCTCTCTTAGCAACCATTCTGAGGTACCAACATTAACTGTTGCAATCTGTTTACCACTGTATAGAAAAGAACTTAAAGCAACAAAGGAAAGAAGTGTATTAAATGTAGGGGCCTTGATTGTCTGTACAAGTTTCCATATTAAAATGATTCAAATTCTTAAGGTAGTGTGAAGTCTTAAAACCATAATCAGTCATTTCTCTGTCGTTCATTTTAATAATCCATAATACCTGATGTTTATTTATATATCACTCTATGCCAGTCATACTTCCAAGGACTTTAACAGATACTAATTCATTTTATTAGCAGAACATCCTTATGAAGTAAATTCTGTTTTTATTCCCATTTTACAGGTGGAGCAACTGAGACACCAAAAGGAAAGTAACTTTCCTAAGGTATGCAGCTACTAGTGGCAGAGCCTGTTATCACTTAGGCCACACAACTGCAGGGTTTGTGCCCTGAGCGCTCTCCCATGTTGCTTTCTCTTTCAGGTTCTTTATTTTTCTTCTAATACTCCTCCTTGCATCTGAGAACATGAAATTCATTTATGAGCAAGAGAGAATTTCTATGTCGAAGGAAGAAAGAAAATAGGATAGGTGGAAAGTGCACAAGATTAAAACTCTGGTAGAATCAGGCATATGAGCAAGGACTCTCCCTGTCATTGAATGTTAAGAATGATATTATCTTGGGACACATGTTTAATGAAAGCAGTAAATATGTACTATAACTTCACACCTAGAAGACATACAGAAATCAGCATGTAAGTATGATTTAGAGGAAGTTGTTGTCAAACATGGAACAGAGTGCTTGGGTAATAGCATGAGAATATAGAAAATTTGTAGACACTCATACCAGCATGCATATTGTTCTAAACTTGAGGTCAGAGAAAAACATAAAATAGATTAACTGTAGTAACCACCAGATAACAATACGAATTTGTATCTCAGGGATGTTGTCCATTGTAGCTAATAAAATGATTATAAGCAAAGAAAAAAGTTATCTAGCAAATTGAAAACTGTTTCTCAATAAAAATAAAATCTATAAACAAAACGAATGCTTTATCATTTTAGTGAGCAGCTAAAGCAAATTTTAAAAATATATGACTGTAATTTTATTGGTTGTTTATTCTCTATACACAATTCAAATTATATAAAGAATATGTATAAGTGGATTCAAACTACACTGATGTAGCCATATGTTCATTAACTGAGAAGAATAGCGTTTGTAATTATAGCAATAAAATTTTGAGCCCTAATCCAAAAAAAAATTATTAGTGAAAACTATGACAGTCCATGGATGAGTCCTAAAAATCTGAAAAAGTTGGTGGATCTCCAAAAGTATCAAATTTATTGCCAAGGAAAGGCATAGAAATTAGGCAAGGCAAGTTCTACTCTAAGTGTCTTCTACTATAATAGTTTAAAAACCTTGCATATTTGTCAGATAGAACATAATCAACTACTTTGGTGATTAATTAAACTTCAGACAGTCAAACATGCCATTAAGATGCTTTTATAACAATGCAAGTTGATCAGCAACATTTCAATAAGGAGGAGTCTCTTCTACCACTGATTCCATCAAAGCTTTTTTAAGAAACAGGATGATCTGATGTACTAACAGTTTAGTTAAAGTCTAAAACCAGTTAAGATAGGAGTATTTATTCTAATATTCACTCATTAATATTTCAAGAGTGAATATTATTCTAAATTCCAAAACCTAGAACGGATGAAGTCTCTGGTAATTTAATTGGCAAGTTTCATATAAATAGTTAAATGAACTGAGTTGTTATAGCAAAAGAAAACCCATTCTTCACACATTGTGGTGTTTCATTTTATAAGAATGACATATTTTACCTTTTTCTTACTTTTTATTGTTGACTTAAATAAAAGAGGAAGAATTTTCTATGGTGCATTTCAGATTTCTCCTAATCAAACTCTTGTGCTTTAAATGTTCTTTCATGCCCTTCAGAATGGCTATTATTAAAAAGTCAAAAAATAACAGATGCTGTCATGGTTGTGAAGAAAAAGGAACACTTTTACCCTGTTGGTGGGAGTGTGAATTAATTCAACCATTGTGGAAGACAGTGTGGCAATTCCTCAAAGACTTAGAGGCAGAAATACCATTTGACCCAGTAGTCCCATTACTGGCTATATACCCAAGGGAATATGAATCATTCTTTTCCAAAGACACATAATATGTTCATTAAAGCACTGTTCACAATAACGAAGACATGGAATCAACCTAAATGCCCATCAATGATAGACTGGATAAAGAAAATATGATATATATACATCATGGAATACTATGCAGCCATAAAAAGGAACAAGATCATGTCCCTTGCAGGGTCATGGATGATACTGGAGGCCATTATTCTCAGCAAACTAGCACATGAACAGGAAACTAAATACTACAGGTTCTCATTTTTAATTGGGAGCTGAATGATGAGAACACATGGACACATGGTGGCAGGAAGCAGCACACACTAGGGCCTGTCACAGGGTAGGGGCTGGGAGAAGCGAGAGCATCAGGAAGAGTAGCTAATGGATGTTGGGCTTGATACCTATGAATTGGGATGATCCGTGCAGCAGACCTCCATGGCACACATTTACCTGTG
Organism: Rhinopithecus roxellana; assembly: GCF_007565055.1. Taxonomy (NCBI): domain Eukaryota; kingdom Metazoa; phylum Chordata; class Mammalia; order Primates; family Cercopithecidae; genus Rhinopithecus; species Rhinopithecus roxellana. The sequence continues at coordinate 5,863,580 of NC_044550.1, forward strand.
TAACACGTCCTGCATATGGACCCCTGAACTTAAAGTAAAAGTTGAAAATAAGCATTCTTTAGCAAAAAAAATTAAAATCAGAAAGTTATGTAGTTTTTGATGAATTTATTCATAAATAATTTATTATGTATATGATACACTAGATGCTATGGAGGATATGGAAAAGATAAAACTCTTTGTTAGACTTAATGAGAAAAAAATCAAAACAAAAGTTAAATAATAATAACACAGTATAAGTGTATATTAAACTACCACCAGACCAGACTAAGATTCCAACTGTAGGTGATTTGCCAGTACGTTAAAGTTTGAGAATTACTTTTCTAAGAAACCGGGACCTCGGAGTATTTTCAGATTACATCAGTTTATTAATGCAGTTGTCTGATCGTTAAAACACCTAAAATAAGTAGGGACTTAGTTGCCATTACTAGGTGTATTTTCCCAATGGTAGAATTTCTAGTAAGCTTGATGGTAACAGGCCAGAGTAGAATTCAATATTATCCACAAATAATTTTCATGCCAAGGATACATGAAGAGTGTCAGATAAACGGTTCAAAAAGGAATTTAATGAAGAATGATGGCTCTATGAACATAAGATCAGAGAAAGCATCATAGTAGGTATGTACGTTAAAGACTTTGATTTGGCAGAGAGGAAGAGAGGACATTCCAGGTGGGAAAGAAGGTACGCAAAGCCTTGAAAATGGGACTGCTTAAAGATACAAGTGGCACAATGCCACAAAAATGGGGTATGTAGGAGGAAAGGCCTCAGAAGTTAGAATTCTAAAGGACCAGCATGACATTTACAATGCATCCATACATATACACACACAATACACATGTACATGTAAAGTGTCTGCATTTATCTATAACTACAATGAAGAAACTGAACTAAATCATGGGTTTCCTAACACATTAGAAACACATAGGGTGTTTGTTAAATTATAGATTTCTAGGCACTGCCTCCTAAATGGTAATTGCTAGGAAAGGGGATTGAGATCTTCAGTTTTAATTCCTTCTTGATTCTTTTACTCCACCGTATTTGGAAATTGTTTGAACTTAGTAAACTCTTCCAGTTTTAATATTTTAAAATCTCTATGTTTAGAAAATAATAAGAATAATTCTGGAGCTCTGGATTTTACATAATTTTGATGAGATTAAAAAGGAAGGTTTAGGCAAGTTTCTAAAAAATAAATTTACAAAAATAAATTTAAAAAATAAATTTTTTTATTATCTATATGTTCTGGAAACCACAGAAAGCCAAGTCTGTTAGTAATCCCTTATTTTCTAATACACATTTTTGTATAAATATATAAAGTCAGGCTAACATAACTTGTTAAGATGGGGGAAGGAATATAACACAAAATTTTGTTGTTTATTTTGAATATTATTGAAAAGAATAAATTATTTCCCTAAAATTTGCATTTTTATATATATACATATATAAGTCAATGATATTTTGTTACAAGCCACTTAAAAATGTTTACATTTTAGTACACTGGGTTGCAAGCATTTAATGAAGCCATTAGCCATGTATTTTCTACATAATATTGTGTACATATATTTCTCAAAGACCTCTTAAGAGAAAACATGTGTAACAACTATATTGAGTGCTGCATACGCCATATTTTTTCAGCCTCGACATGATTTTTGTCAGTGAAAATTTGATTTAATGAGTGCTGCTTTCTAATGACATTCTCTACTGGATGCCATGGAGATATGCAAATGAAGTTAAAGACATTGTCCTCATTCTCAGGGAATTTACAATATAATAGGGGAACAAAATGCAGATGAAAAGATATAACAACACATGCAAAGATGACATGAAAACAGATACAAATTAATGTAATACAGAACATCAGTGCTAAGAGAAATGGAATAATGGAATGATCAGTGTGGAGTAGAGCTATTCAAGTGGACTTGATGAAGAAAATTTATCTAAATGGATGTTTAAGAGAGGCATAAATATGGATCAAGAGGGAAATAGTAGAAAAGATATTCTATTCAGGGAGCATAGCAAGATTCTAGAGAACAAAGGATTGGAAGAAAGAGCAAGTAATTTAACAATTGCTAAAAGTTATGAAACTTATGCCCAAATAATAAGAATGAGATACATCATCTCAATAAACACAGAAAGAGCTTGCAATAAAATCTAATGTCCTATCATGATAAAAACCCTCAGTAAACTAGGCATTGAAGAACATACCTCAAAATAATAAGAGCCATCTATCACAAATCAAAAGTCAACATCATACTGAAAAGGCAAATACTGGAAACATTTCCCTTGAGAACTAGAACAAAACAAAGATGGTCACTCTCAACACTTTTATTCAAAATAGTACTGGAAGTATAACCCAGAGCAATCAGGAAAGAGAACTAAATAAAAGGCACCCAAATAAGAAAAGAAGAAGTCAAGCTACCTCTCTTCACTGATGATATGATTCTATACCTAGAAAACCCTAAAGACTCTTCCAAAAGGCTCCTGGAACTGATAAACAACTTCAGTAAAGTTTCAGGGTACAAAATCAATGTACAAAAATCAGTAGCATTTTTATATACTAATGTTCAAGCTGAAAGTCAAATCAAGAATCCAATGACATTTATAATAGCCACACAAGAAAATAAAATACCAAGGAATACATCTAACCAAAGAGGTGAAAGATCTCTAACACTGTTGAAAGAAATTATAGATGACACAAATAAATGGAAAACATTCCATGCTCATGAGCTGGAAGAATCAATATAATTAAAATGGCCATATGGCCCAAAGCAACCTACAGATTTACCACTATGTAATTTTTCAAAGAATGAGAAAAACTATTTTAAAATTCATATGGAACCAAAAAAGAGCCCAAACAGCCAAAGCAATCCGAAGCAAAAAGAATAAAGCTGTAGGCATCAAATTACCTGACTTCAAACTATACTATAAGGCTATAGTAACCAAAACAGTTTGGTATTGGTATAAAAACAGACACATAGACCAATGGAACAGAATAGAGAACCCATAAATAAAGCTGCAAACCTACAACCAAATAATCTTCAACAAAATCAACAAAAATAAGCAATCGGGAAAGGGCTCCCTATTCAATAAATGACAAGGAATAACTGTCTCACCATAAGCAGAAGAATGAAACTGGACCACTACATTTCACCACATACAAAAATTAACTCGAGATGGATTAAAGATTTAAATGTAAGACCTCAAACTATAACAATCTTAGAAGAGAATCTAGGAAACACCTTTCTGGACATAAGCCTTGGGAAATAGTTTATGACTAAGTCCTCAAAAGCAATTGCAACAAAAAGAAAAATTGACAAGTGGGACCTAATCAAACTAAAGAGCAATTACTGCACAGTAAAAGGAACTACCGTCAGAGTAAACAGATAACCTACAAAATGGGAGAAAATATTTGCAAACTATGCATCTAAAAAAAGACTAATATTCAGAATCTATAAGAAATAATTCAATAAGCAAAAACAAATAACTCTATTAACAAGGGCAAAGGGCAAAGGGTAAAAAAAATACTTTTGATTTCTCAAAAGAGGACATTCAAGCAGCCAACAAACATATGAAAAAATGCTCAACATTGCTAATCATCAGAGAAATGCAAATCAAAACGAAAATGAGATACTATCTCACACCAATCACAATGGCTATTACTAAAAAGCCAAATAACAACAGATGCTGGAAAGGCTGCAGAAAAAAGAGAATGCTTATACACTGTTGATGGGAATGTAAATTAGTTCAGCCACTATGGAAAGCAGTCTGGAGATTTCTCAAAGAACTTAAAACAGAACTATCAGTCAACCCCGCAATCCCATTATTGTGTATCTACCTAAAGTAAAATAAATTGTTCTATCAAAAAGACACACACACTTATATGTTCATGGCAGCACTATTAACAATAGCAAAGACGTGTAGGTAGGAATCAACCTACATGCCCATCAATGGTGGATGGGATAAAAAACATGTGTGAGAGAGAGAGATATATATATGTGTGTGTGTATATATACACACACATACACACACACACACACGCCATGGAATACTACAGTCATAAAAAAGTATAAAATCAAGTCCTTTGTACAACATGGATGGAGCTAGAGGTCATTATCCTAAGTGAATTAACACAGGAACAGAAAACCAAATACCACATGTTCTCACTTAGAAGTGGTAGCTAAACACTGGGTACTCATGGACATAAAGATGGCAACAATAGACATTGTGGACTCTTAGAGAGTAGGAGGGGGGAAAGGGGACAATGTTTGAAAGACTAACTACTGGGTACTACTATGTTCACTAACTAAGTGACAGGATCAGTAGTTCCCCAAACCTTAGCATCATGCAATATACCCATGGAACAAGCCTGCATATGTACTCCATTAATCTAAAATTAAAATTATAAATAAAATAAAATAATTACATTAAAATTTCAAAAAAAAAAAACAGATATACAATTCTCTTTGATTGTGTTTAGAGTGGACCTTTATTCATTAAAATATTTATTTATGGCTGGGTGCAGTGGCTCATGCCTGTAATCCCAGCACTTTAGGAGGCTGAGGCAGGTGGATCACTTGAGGTCAGGAGTTTGAGACCAGCCTGGCCAACATGGTGAAACTCCATCTCTACCAAAAACACACAAATCAGCCAGACATGGTGGTGCATACCTGTAATCCCAGCTACTCGGGAGGAGGAGGTGGGAAAATCACTTGAACCCAGAAGGCGGAGGTTGCAGTGAGCCAAGATCATGCCATTGCACTCCAGCCTGGACAACAGAGCAAAACACCAACTCAAAAAAAAAAGAAAGAAAGAAAGAAAGAATCCCCCTTCATGAAGAAAGAAAGAAAGAAAGAAAGAAAGAAAGAAAGAAAGAAAGAAAGAAAGAAAGAAAGAAAGAAAGAAAGAAAGAAAGAAAGAAAGAAAGAAAGAAAGAAAGAAAGAAAGAAAGAAAGAAAGAGAAGGAAGGAAGGAAGGAAGGAAGGAAGGAAGGAAGGAAGGAAGGAAGGAAGGAAGGAAGGAAGGAAGGAAGGAAGGAAGGAAAGAAAGAAAAAAAACACATTTATTTACCATTTTACATGGAATAAGGAGACAAGTTACCAAGAACTTTACGACCTTGAGTTGTTGTTTCAACATTCACTGAAACCTGTGGCTAAGTGATAGTGAAATATTGATAAAGTTTTAGAAAAAAAAACAAAAAACAAAAAGTAGTGTTTGACGTAAGGTGAATACTTTTAAAAGTTTGAAGTCTACCTAAGATATTGCTATGGTTTGAGTGTGTCTTCAAAAAAAACATGTGTTGGAAACTTAATCTCCATTGCAACAGTATTGGGAGGTGGGGCCTAATGGGAGGTGTCTAGGTCATGAGAGATCCCCCTTCATGAATAAATTAATGTCAATTATGAAAGGTCTCAAGAGTGAGTTTATTCTCTTGCTCTCTTTTGCCCTCTCCTTGCCTTTCTGCCATGGAGTGACACAGCAAGAAGGCCCTCACAAGATGCCATCCCCCGATCATGGGCTTCCCAGCCTCCAGAACTAAGAACTAATACATTGCTGTTCATTATAAATTACCCAGTCTCAGATATTCTGTTATAGTAGCACAAAATGGACTAAAACAGACATTTAAAAATACAGCTCCATTGCTCTTGCTGTTACACTGCAATAACTTTTGAATGGATAGGCAATAATTTTAAGCTAAAAAGATTACTTCAAAAGAATTTTTGGAAACTAAAGGCAAAATATTGGTCTATCCATGTCTATAATTAGCTTTATTTTATTACAGAAATACACATTCATAGTTTAAAAATAAAAATAAAACTGTATTGGAGTTATTGAGGAGTGACATCAGCAACATGGTGGAGTAGGAACCCTGAACTCTCCTTCTCCAAATACGCCAATTGAGCAACAATTCATGGACAAATTTCCTTTGTAAGAAATCAAGAACTAATTTAAAGGTTTTTGTACCCCAGGAGAATGTAAAACCAGATTTGTCAAAACAGGGAGATCCAGATACCCTCCCACTGCAGATCCTGCCCTCAGTGCAGCACCTTTCAATTGGGAAGAGACTCTCAGCTCCCAGTTTCACCTAGGGAAGGGAAGAGACTGGTTCACATCAGAGCAGTCAGATATATAAATCAAACATTGGCAGAATTGAAGGTAGAAATAGCAATAAAATAACAGTAGGAGATTTCAATATCCCACTTTCAATAATGGACATAACATCCAGTTAGAAGATCGATAAGAAAAGAGAGGTCTTGAATAACACCATAGACCAAATGGACATAACAGACATACACAGAATATTTCACCTAACAGCAGCACAACACACAGTCTTTTCAAGTACATATAAATTATTTCCAAGGTGGATTACTTGTTAGTTCACAAAACAAGACTTCAAAATTTTAAAGATTAAAATTATACCAAGTATCTTTTCTGACCACAATAAAATAAAACTAGAAGTCAATAACAGGAGGAAAACTGAAAATTCACAAATATGTGGAGATTAACAACACACTCATGAATGACCATTGAGTCAAAAAGGAAATCAAAAAGAAAATTTGAGGCCAGGTGCAGTGGCTCACGCCTGTAATCCCAGGAGGCTGAGGTGGGCAGATCAGGAGATCGAGACCATCCTGGCTAACACGGTAAAACCCCATCTCTACTAAAAATACAAAAAATTAGCCGGGTGTGGTGGTGGGGGCCTGTGGTCCCAGCTACTCAGGAGGCTGAGGTAGGAGAATGGCCTGAACCCAGCAGGCTGAGCTTGCAGTGAGCAAAGATGGCGCCACTGCACTCCAGCCTGGGCAACAGAGTGAGACACTATCTCAAAAAAAAAAAAAGAAAGAAAGAAAGAAAGAAAAAGAAAATTTGAAAATACTTCAAGACAAATGAAAACAAAACACGGCATACCAAAACTTATGGGATGCAAAATCAGTGCTAACAAGGATTTAAAATGCCTGCATTTAAAAAAAAAGAAAGATCTCAAATGTATAACCTAACTTTACACCTTAAAGAACTAGAAAAAAAACAAACTAAGTCAAAAGTTAATGAAAGGAAGGAAGTAACAAAAATTAGAGTAGAAAAAACAGAAACAGAAAACAGAGAAAAAGCAATGAAATTAAGACTTGATTTTTTGAAGAGATACTCAAAATTAATAACCCGTTATCTAAACTAAAAAAAAAAAAAAAAGAGAGGACTCATAAATAAAGTCATCAATGAAAGAAGAAACATTACAATCAACACCATAGATATAAAAGAACCATAAGATACTATTCTGAACAATTACATGCCAGTCCACTGGAGAGCCTAAAAGAAATGAATAAATTCCTAGAAACATACAAACTACCAAGACCAAATCATAAAGAAACAAAATCTGAGCAGACCTATAACTAGTATGGAGATTGAATTGATAATCCTCCCAATCAAAAAAACAAAAGCCCAAGACCCGATGGATTCATTGGTGAATTCTACCAATCATTTAAAGAATTAGCACAAATATTTCATAAGCTCTTCTTAAAAATTGAAGAGGAGGGAACACTTCCAAACTAATTTTATGAGACCAGCATTGCCCTAACACCAAAGCCCAACAAAGACACTATAAGAAAACTACAGACCAATATCCTGATGAATATAGATGCAAAAATCCTTTAAAAACTACTAGCAAATGGAATCCAAGAGCATATTAAAAGGATCACAGACCATGATCAACTGAGACTTATCCCTTGGATGCAAGGGAGATTCAACATATGAAAATCAATTAATGCATTACACAACATTAACAGAAAAAAAGATGAAAATCACAATTGTCTTAATGCAGAAAAAGCATTAGACAAAATTTAGCACACTTAATGATAAAACTTCTTAATAAACTAATAATAGAAGGAAATTACTTCAACATAATAAAGGCCATACATGACAAGCCCACATTATACTTAATGACAACCTAACATTATACTTAATGGTAAAAAACAGAAAATGTTTTCTCTAAGATCAGAAATAAAGCAAAGGTGTCCACTCTTCCCACTTCTTTTTGATATAGTACTAGAAGTCCTAACCAGAACAATTAGGCAATAAAAAGCAATAAAAGACACCCATATCTGAAATAAAGAAGTAAAATTATCCCTGTTTGTAGATTATATGATCCTATATGTAGAAAATACTAAGAATACCATAAAAATTGTTAGAACTAATAAGCAAATTCAGTAAAGTTGTAGAATACAAAATGTACATACAAAAATGAGTTGCATTTCTATACACTAGTAACAAAATTTCTGAAGACAAAACTAGGAAAAATTACATTTACAGTAGTATCAAAATAATAAAATATCTTGGAATAAACTTAACTAAGGAGATAAAAGACGTGTGTGCTGCAACCTACAAGACATTAATGAAAGAATTAAACAAAATGTAACCAAATGGAAAGACAGACCATGATTATGTATAGGAACACTTAATATTGTTAAAATATCCATTCTCCCCAGAGTTATCTACAGCTTTGGTGCAATCATTATCAAAATTCCAATGCCTTTTTACAGAAATGGAAAAAACAGTTCAAAAGTTATATGGAACCCACACACAAAAAAGATTACGAATGGCTAGACAAATCTTGAGAAAGAAGAACAAAACTTGAGGCATCACTTTCTGATTTCAAAATATGTTACAAAACTACAATAATCAAAACAGTATAATATTGGCATAAAGAGTGATATATAGACCGATGGAACCAAATGGAGAGCCTAAAATTAAATCCATACTTATAGGCAAGTGATCTTCAACAATGATGCAAGAATGAACAATGGGGAAAGAATCATCTCTTTAACAAGCGGTGTTGGGAAAACCAGATAGCCACATGCAAAACAATGAAATTGGATTCTTATACCATATCAAAAAAGTTAACTCGAAATGGATTAAAGACTTTAACAAAAGACTGAAAACTTAAGAAAGTGTAGCAGAATACCTTCTTCATGAAAAAAATTAACAAAAAAATTAACTCACAACGGATTAAAGACTCTAACAACAGACTGAAAACTTAAGAAAATGTAGTAGAAAACCTTTATAATATTGGCCTTGGCAATGATTTAGTGGTTTTTTACACCAAAAGCACAGTCAACAGAAACAAAAATAAACAAGTGGGAGTACATTAAACCAAAACACTCTTGCACATCAAAGGAAACAATTAAGAGACTAAAAAGATAACCTATAGAATTGGGGAAAATATTTGCAAGCCATGTATTTGATAAAGAGCTCAACACCAAAATATATAAGGAATAAATATGACTCAATAGTTAAAAAATGAATAACTCTATTAAAAATTGGGCTAAGGACTTGAATAGATAATTCTCCAAAGAAGACAAACAAATGGCCAACAGATACATGAAAAAATACCCAACATCACTAACCATTAGGGAAATGCAAGTCAGAACCACAGTAAGACGTAACCTCACACCTGTCAAGATGGTGGTTTTCAAAAAAAAATAAATAAATAAAGACAATAAATATTGGCAAGCATAGGGAGATATTGGAACCCTTGCACACTGTTGGTGGAAATGCAAAGTGGTGCAGCCAATATAGAAAACAGTATAGGGGTACCTCAAAAACTTACAAAGATCACTACCATCTAATCCAGTTTCTGGATATTTATTCAAAAGAATTGAAATCAGAATGTTGAGGATATATTAGCATTCCTGTATTCATTATAGCATTATTCACAATAGTCAAGATGTGGAAACAACATATATCTTCATTGTAAGGTAAATAGATAATGAAAATGTGATACACTGGAATACTATTAAATCTTAGAAAAAGAAGGAAATTCTGCAATATACAGTAACAAAAATAAACTGTGACCTTTTTTGTTGTTGTTGTTGCTGTTTGTTTGTTTGAGATGGAGTCCTGCTCTGTCACCCAGGCTGGAATGCAGTGGCTCAATTTCAGCTCACTGAAAGCTCTGCCTGCCAGGTTCATGCAATTCTCCTGCTTCAGCCTCCCGAGTAGCTGGGACTACAGGCGCCCGCTACCACGCCCGGCTAATTTTTTTGTATTTTTAGTAGAGACGGGGTTTCACCGTGTTAATCAGGATGGTCTCGATCTCCTGACCTCGTGATACACCAGCTTTGTCCTCCTAAAGTGCTGGGATTACAGGCGTGAGCCACCACGCCTGGCCCATAAACTGTAATGTGTTTTATCTTTATGAAAACTTTAGGGGGTGGAGCAAGATGGCCGAATAGGAACAGCTCCAGTCGCCAACTCCCAGCGTGAGCGACACAGAAGACCGGTGATTTCTGCATTTTCAACTGAGGTACCGGGGTCATCTCACTAGGGAGTGCCGGACAATCGGTGCTGGTCAGCTGCTGCAGCCTGACCAGCGAGAGCTGAAGCAGGGGGAGGCATCGCCTCACCTGGGAAGTGCAAGGGGGAAGGGAATCCCTTTTCCTAGCCAGGGGAACTGAGACACACAACACCTGGAAAATCGGGTAACTCCCACCCCAATACCGCGCTTTAAGCAAATGGGCACACCAGAAGAATATATCCCTCACCTGGCCGGGAGGGTCCCACACCCACGGAGCCTCCCTCATTGCTAACACAGCAGTCTGCGGCGATCTAACCGCAAGGCAGCTGCGAGGCTGGGGGAGGGGCGCCCGCCATTGCTGAGGCTTAAGTAGGTAAACAAAGCCGCTGGGAAGCTCGAACTGGGTGGAGCTCACAGCAGCTCAAGGAAACCTGCCTGTCTCTATAGACTCTACCTCTGGGGGCAGGGCTCAGCTAAAGAAACAACAGGGGAAGCAGCAGAGGCCTGAGCAGACGCGAACGACTCTGTCTGACAGCTTTGAAGAGAGCAGTGAATCTCCCAACACGGAGGTTGAGATCTGAGAATGGACAGACTGCCTGCTCAAGTGGGTCACTGACCCCTGAGTAGCCTCACTGGGAGACATCCCCCACTAGGGGCAGTCTGACACCCCACACCTCACAGGGTGGAGTACACCCCTGAGAGGAAGCTTCCAAAGTAAGAATCAGACAGGTACACTCGCTGTTCAGCAATATTCTATCTTCTGCAACCTCTGCTGCTGATACCCAGGCAAACAGGGTCTGGAGTGGACCTCAAGCAATCTCCAACAGACCTATAGCTGAGGGTCCTGACTGTCAGAAGGAAAACTATCAAACAGGAAGGACACCTATACCAAAACCCCATCAGTACGTCACCATCATCAAAGACCAGAGACAGATAAAACCACAAAGATGGGGAAAAAGCAGGGCAGAAAAGCTGGAAATTCAAAAAATAAGAGCACATCTCCCCCTGCAAAGGAGCGCAGCCCATCGCCAGCAACAGATCGAAGCTGGTCAGAGAATGACTTTGACGAGATGAGAGAAGAAGGCTTCAGTCCATCAACCTTCTCAGAGCTAAAGGAGGAATTACGTACCCAGCGCAAAGAAACTAAAAATCTTGAAAAAAGAGTGGAAGAATTGATAGCTAGAATAATTAATGCAGAGAAGGTCATAAATGAAACGACAGAGATGAAAACCATGACACGAGAAATACGTGACAAATACACAAGCTTCAGTAACCGACTTGATCAACTGGAAGAAAGAGTATCAGCGATTGAGGATCAAATGAATGAAATGAAGCGAGAAGAGAAACCAAAAGAAAAAAGAAGAAAAAGAAATGAACAAAGCCTGCAAGAAGTATGGGATTATGTAAAAAGACCAAATCTACGTCTGATTGGGGTGCCTGAAAGTGAGGGGGAAAATGGAACCAAGTTGGAAAACACTCTACACGATATCATCCAGGAGAACTTCCCCAACCTAGTAGGGCAGGCCAACATTCAAATTCAGGAAATACAGAGAACACCACAAAGATACTCCTCAAGAAGAGCAACTCCAAGACACATAATTGCCAGATTCACCAAAGTTGCAATGAAGGAAAAAATCTTAAGGGCAGCCAGAGAGAAAGGTTGGGTTACCCACAAAGGGAAGCCCATCAGACTAACAGCAGATCTCTCGGCAGAAACTCTACAAGCCAGAAGAGAGTGGGGGCCAATATTCAACGTTCTTAAAGAAAAGAATTTTCAACCCAGAATTTCATATCCAGCCAAACTAAGTTTCATCAGTGAAGGAGAAATAAAATCCTTTACAAATAAGCAAATACTTAGAGATTTTGTCACCACCAGGCCTGCCTTACAAGAGACCCTGAAGGAAGCCCTAAACATGGAAAGGAACAACCGGTACCAGCCATTGCAAAAACATGCCAAAATGTAAAGACCATCGAGGCTAGGAAGAAACTGCATCAACTAATGAGCAAAATAACCAGTTAATATCATAATGGCAGGATCAAGTTCACACATAACAATATTAACCTTAAATGTTAATGGACTAAATGCTCCAATTAAAAGACACAGACTGGCAAACTGGATAAAGAGTCAAGACCCATCAGTCTGTTGTATTCAGGAGACCCATCTCACATGCAGAGACATACATAGGCTCAAAATAAAGGGATGGAGGAAGATCTACCAAGCAAATGGAGAACAAAAAAAGCAGGGGTTGCAATCCTAGTCTCTGATAAAACAGACTTTAAACCATCAAAGATCAAAAGAGACAAAGAAGGCCATTACATAATGGTAAAGGGCTCAATTCAACAGGAAGAGCTAACTCTCCTAAATATATATGCACCCAATACAGGAGCACCCAGATTCATAAAGCAAGTCCTTAGAGACTTACAAAGAGACTTAGACTCCCGTACAATAATAATGGGAGACTTCAACACTCCACTGTCAACATTAGACAGATCAATGAGACAGAAAGTTAACAAGGATATCCAGGAATTGAACTCATCTCTGCACCAAGCGGACCTAATAGGCATCTATAGAACTCTCCACCCCAAATCAACAGAATATACATTCTTCTCAGCACCACATCACACTTATTCCAAAATTGACCACATAATTGGAAGTAAAGCACTCCTCAGCAAATGTAAAAGAACAGAAATTATAACAAACTGTCTCTCAGACCACAGTGCAATCAAACTAGAACTCAGGACTAAGAAACTCAATCAAAACCGCTCAACTACATGGAAACTGAATAACCTGCTCCTGAATGACTACTGGGTACATAATGAAATGAAGGCAGAAATAAAGATGTTCTTTGAAACCAATGAGAACAAAGATACAACATACCAGAATCTCTGGGACACATTTAAAGCAGTGTGTAGAGGGAAATGTATAGCACTAAATGCCCACAAAAGAAAGCAGGAAAGATCTAAAATTGACACTCTAACATCACAATTAAAAGAATTGGAGAAGCAAGAGCAAACACATTCAAAAGCTAGCAGAAGGCAAGAAATAACTAAGATCAGAGCAGAACTGAAGGAGATAGAGACACAAAAATCCCTCCAAATAATCAATGAATCCAGGAGTTGGTTTTTTGAAAAGATCAACAAAATTGACAGACCGCTAGCAAGACTAATAAAGAAGAAAAGAGAGAGGAATCAAATAGATGCAATAAAAAATGATAAAGGGGATATCACCACCGACCCCACAGAAATACAAACTACCATCAGAGAATACTATAAACACCTCTATGCAAATCAACTAGAAAATATAGAAGAAATGGATAGTTTCCTGGACACTTACACTCTTCCAAGACTAAACCAGGAAGAAGTTGAATCCCTGAATAGACCAATAGCAGGCTCTGAAATTGAGGCAACAATTAATAGCCTACCAACCAAAAAAGTCCAGGACCAGATGGATTCACAGCTGAATTCTACCAGAGGTACAAAGAGGAGCTGGTACCATTCCTTCTGAAACTTTTCCAATCAATTGAAAAAGAGGGAATCCTCCCTAACTCATTTTATGAGGCCAACATCATCCTGATACCAAAGCCTGGCAGAGACACAACAAAAAAAGAGAATTTTAGACCAATATCCCTGATGAACATCGATGCAAAAATCCTCAATAAAATACTGGCAAACCGGATTCAGCAGCACATCAAAAAGCTTATCCACCATGATCAAGTGGGCTTCATCCCTGGGATGCAAGGCTGGTTCAACATTCGCAAATCAATAAACATAATCCAGCATATAAACAGAACTAAAGTCAAGAACCACATGATTATCTCAATAGATGCAGAAAAGTCTTTTGACAAAATTCAACAGCCCTTCATGCTAAAAATGCTCAATAAATTCGGTATTGATGGAACGTACCTCAAAATAATAAGAGCTATTTATGACAAACCCACTGCTAATATCATACTGAATGGGCAAAAACTGGAAAAATTCCCTTTGAAAACTGGTACAAGACAGGGATGCCCTCTCTCACCACTCCTATTCAACATAGTGTTGGAAGTTCTTGCCAGGGCAATCAGGCAAGAGAAAGAAATCAAGGGTATCCAGTTAGGAAAAGAAGAAGTCAAATTGTCCCTGTTTGCAGATGACATGATTGTATATTTAGAAAACCCCATCGTCTCAGCCCAAAATCTCCTTAAGCTGATAAGCAACTTCAGCAAAGTCTCAGGATACAAAATTAATGTGCAAAAGTCACAAGCATTCTTATACACCAGTAACAGACAAGCAGAGAGCCAAATCAGGAATGAACTTCCATTCACAATTGCTTCAAAGAGAATCAAATACCTAGGAATCCAACTTACAAGGGATGTAAAGGACCTCTTCAAGGAGAACTGCAAACCACTGCTCAGTGAAATCAAAGAGGACACAAACAAAAAAAAAAAAAAAAAAAAAAGAGGACACAAACAAATGGAAGAACATACCATGCTCATGGATAGGAAGAATCAATATCGTGAAAATGGCCCTACTGCCCAAGGTAATTTATAGATTCAATGCCATCCCCATCAAGCTACCAATGAGTTTCTTCACAGAATTGGAAAAAACTGCTTCAAAGTTCATATGGAACCAAAAAAGAGCCTGCATTGCCAAGACAATCCTAAGTCGAAAGGACAAAGCTGGAGGCATCACGCTACCTCACTTCAAACTATACTACAAGGCTACAGTAACCAAAACAGCATGGTACTGGTACCAAAACAGAGATATAGACCAATGGAACAGAACAGAGTCCTCAGAGATAATACCACACATCTACAGTCATCTGATCTTTGACAAACCTGAGAGAAACAAGAAATGGGGAAAGGATTCCCTATTTAATAAATGGTGCTGGGAAAATTGGCTAGCCATAAGTAGAAAGCTGAAACTGGATCCTTTCCTTACTCATTATATGAAGATTAATTCAAGATGGATTAGAGACTTAAATGTTAGACCTAGAAGAAAATACCATAAAAACCCTAGAAGAAAATCTAGGTAGTACCATTCAGGACATAGGTATGGGCAAGGACTTCATGTGTAAAACACCAAAAGCAATGGCAGCAAAAGCCAAAATTGACAAATGGGATCTCATTAAACTAAAGAGCTTCTGCACAGCAAAAGAAACTACCATCAGAGTGAACAGGCAACCTACAGAATGGGAGAAAATTTTTGCAATCTACTCATCTGACAAAAGGCTAATATCCAGAATCTACAAAGAACTCAAACAAATATACAAGAAAAAAACAAACCACCCCATCAAAAAGTGGGCAAAGGATAGGAACAGACATTTCTCTAAAGAAGACATTCATACAGCCAACAGACACATGAAAAAATGCTCATCATCACTCGCCATCAGAGAAATGCAAATCAAAACCACAATGAGATACCATCTCACACCAGTTAGAATGGCAATCATTAAAAAATCAGCAAACAACAGTTGTTGGAGAGGATGTGGAGAAATAGGAACACTTTTACACTGTTGGTGGGATTGTAAACTAGTTCAACCTTTATGGAAAACAGTATGGCAATTCCTCAAGGATCTAGAACTAGATGTACTATATGACCCAGCCATCCCACTACTGGGTATATACCCAAAGGATTATAAATTATTCTACTACAAAGACACATGCACACGTATGTTTATTGCAGCACTATTCACCATAGCAAAGACTTGGAATCAACCCAAATATCCATCTGTGACAGACTGGATTAAGAAAATGTGGCACGACCGGGCAGGGTGACTCAAGCCTGTAATCCCAGCACTTTCGGAGGCCAAGACGGGTGGATCACGAGGTCAGGAGATCGAGACCATCCTGGTCTACACGGTGAAACCCCGTCTCTATTAAAAAATACAAAAAAACTAGCCGGGCGAGATGGCGGGTGCCTGTAGTCCCAGCTACTCGGGAGGCTGAGGCAGGAGAATGGCATAAACCCGGGAGGCAGAGCTTGCAGTGAGCTGAGATCTGGCCACTGCACTCCAGCCTGGGCGACAGAGCGAGCCTCCGTCTCAAAAAAAAATTAAAAATTAAAAATTAAAAATTAAAAAAAAAAAAGAAAATGTGGCACATATACACCATGGAATACTATGCAGCCATAAAAAAGGATGAGTTTGCGTCCTTTGTAGGGACATGGATGTAGCTGGAAACCATCATTCTTAGCAAACTATCACAAGAACAGAAAACCAAACACCGCATGTTCTCACTCATAGGTGGGAACTGAACAATGAGATCACTTGGACTCGGGAAGGGGAACATCACACACTGGGGCCTATCATGGGGAGCGGGGAGCGGGGAGGGATTGCATTGGGGAGTTATACATGATATAAATGATGAATTGATGGGTGCTGACGAGTTGATGGGTGCAGCACACCAACATGGCACAAGTATACATATGTTACAAAACTGCACGTTATGCACATGTACCCTAGAACTTAAAGTATAATAAAATAAAATAAAATAAAAAAAAAGACAAAACACCTCCAAACTGGAAAAAAAAAAAAAAAGAAAAGAAAACTTTAGAATTTTTTTCTTTATTCCTATTGTTCTGAAAGTTTATGATGGCAGGCCATGATATGGGCTTTCATTATGTAGGGCACTTTTCATGGAAAGAAATTCAAATTTGAATACATGATATTTTCTCTATGATCATTCAGAACTTCCTGCCTAGATACATTACTTCAGAAATTCCAGAAATAAAAGAGGTGGTTAAGGATCTCACAGTGGGGTACAAAGTCTTTCACCAAAAACTATGTTTTCAGCTGCTCACCTCATTCCTGTATTCCTAAATGCCTAGTGTCCCCTTCTCCTGAATAAAACAGTAGTCTCTAGAGAGTTGACGAAGGTCTATCATTGCTCTCTGCTATAAACTGAATGTATGGGTTCCCCCCAAATTTTTATGTTGAAATCCTAACCCCCATTGTGATGGTAGTAGAGATAGGACCTTTGGTAGGTAATTAGATCATGAGGGAAAAGCCTTCATAAATGATATTAATGCCCTTATATAAGGACCCTAGAGAGCTTCCTCACCCCATTCACTTGAGAACACAACAAGATGAACCAGAAAGTGGGCCCTTATCAGACACTGAATCTGCCTGTGTCCTGATCTTGGAATTTCCAGCCTCTGGAACTGTGAGAAATAAATTTATGTGTCTATAAAACACAAGTCTATGGTATTCTGTTGTAGCAAGTTAAGAAAGCAAGACATTCTCCATAATATCTAGGCCTTCTAATTCATGAGTCTCTTATAGGCTCTGCACAGTGATTGGCTTACATCAGTAGGCCCCCAACTATAAGCATTTAGATAGTAATTCAACTTATTCGGTTACCTTTCTTCCACCTAATTTACGGCTTCCAGACATTTACTGAGATCTTCCCTATGCTGCAGTCTCATTTCTAATTCTTCTGTCCTTGATTTTTAACATTTTCCTGACCTCTGATCCTATCTGAGAGTTTTGAGAGAGGAAGAGATGATCAATCTCTTAAGAAATGTAGCAAAAAAATACAGAAATTTCAAAAACAGTTAGGTAATCTATAATACAGACTGAATATTTTTTATCCAGAATGTGTGGGACCAGAGTATTCAGATTTGGGAATATTTGCATATACATAATGAGATATCTTGGGATAAGGCCCAAGTGTAAACATGAAATTTGTTTTTTGTATACATCCTATTCATATAGCTTGAAGGTAATTTTATACAATATTTGAAATAATTTTGGCATGAAGCAAAGTTATGAACATCACTTATCCCATGAGGTTAGGTATAGAATTTTCCACGTGTGGCATCATGTCCCCTCTCAAAATGTTTCAGATTTTGGAGCATTTCAGATATCAAATTTTTAGATTATGGGTGCTCAGCTTGTACTTCTCTATTTCTTCTTGTAGTTTAACATTGCAACTCCTAGATTTTGTATTCCTATAATGTTCCAGTGATGCAAACTGTTATGAATGATGGACTTATAGAATTAGAAGAGGGCTTGGAAATTAATTTTACAGATGAGTTAATGGCAGAAGTAGAAAGAGAATATTTATTTCAGTATTCTAGTTAACAGTATTAGGTATATTAGCATAGAGAATTTCACTAAGTAAAATGAAGAAATGCATTGCTCATTATTCCAATATGAGAAATATAATTGCCTAAATTGAATTTGAAGGCAAATGAAGTTATGTACAAGAAAAGATTATTTGCCTTAATGTACAAAGTCATTTCAAACCCATTTAGCACAAGAAAGAATCTGACAAAATAAATCCAGCAAACAACTCAAAACAAAATATTAATAAATGAGTTCAGAATTTAGAGCAAAAGCTGGGCTACAGAAATAAACAGTCCCCAAAATACAGTGGCTTAAAAAACATAGACGTTTATTTTTATCCCATGTAACAGTCATGAGTGAACAGTCCAAGCCAGCTGAGTGGTTTTACTTCTCACTATCATTCAGGGACCCCATTTCCTTCCATCTTGTAGTTCTTCCTACACATCATCCAGGATCATCTATGTTCCAGTTCTCAGATAGGTGAAAAAACATGAGGAAGCAGGCATTCCATGTTTTAGGGCCAAAATCCATTAAGATCCATTGTCCATTAAGATCCATTATCTTTTTGCTCACATTGCGTACTATGCACAGAGTGAAACATATAGCTGCATGGCGTTGGGAAAAGAAGCCAGTAGCTGAGCAGCCATATGTACAAGAAGGGAAGTACGGATTTTTGCTGCAGAAGATGGAAAGAATAGATTTTAATGATGACTGGCTGCCTCTGACACAAGGTAACTGCATTTCATGATTCAAATAAACAAATATCCCCAAATCATAGCCCTTAATGCTATCAAATGTAAGCTGAAAGGAGCAAATGCATATCTTTATGGTGGAAGATTAAGTTGAGTAACTTTCTTTCTTTCTTTTCTTTTTCTTTTTTTTTTTTTTGAGACAGTCTTTTTGAGACAGTCTTGCTCTGTCGCCAGGCTGGAGTGCAGTGGCACAATCTCAGCTGACTGCAACCTCCCCATCGCGGGTTCAAGCGATACTCCTCATGGTTCAAGCAATACGCCTCAGCCTCCCGAGTAGCTGGGAGTACAGGCGCATGCCATCACGCTCAGCTAATTTTTGTATTTTTAGTAGAGACGGGTTAGCCAGGATGGTCTGGATCTCTTGACCTCATGATCCGCCCACCTCAGCCTCCTGAGGTGCTGGGATTACAGGAGTGAGCCACCGCACCCGGATCAAGTAGAATAACTTTCTAAAAAACAATTTGATAATATTTATTGAAAGCTGTAAATATTATCATGTCATTTGGGCCAATAATATCAATCTTAAGAATTTAGATTTGTGGGGAAAAAAATGACCTCAAAAGATATTCATTTAAGAATCATTTATAGTAGTGAAAAGCCAAAAAATATATATATAAAGAATTATGAGAATGTAGACAAAAAATCGTAATAGTAATCCCTGGATGACAGGATTATTAGTGACTATTTTTAAAATTACACGTTATTAAATTTTCAAATAATTTTTTTTGAGACAGGGTCTTGCTCTATCACCCAGGCTGGAGGGAGGTGGTGCAATCTCAGCTCACTGCAACCTCTGTCCCTGAGCTCAAGCGATCCTCCACCTCAGCTTCCCAAGTAGCTGGGACCATAGGTGTGCACCAGCATGCCTGGCTATTTTTTTTTTTTTTTTTTTTTTTTTAAGTAGAGACAGGGTCTCACCATGTTGCCCAGGCTGGTCTCAAACCTCTGATCTCAAGCAACTCACCTGCCTCAGCCCTCCAAAGCGCTGGCATTACAAGCATGAGCCACACCTGGCCAAATAGTTTTAAAGAAACAATCCACCTGCTTTTTAAATGAATGGGATCATACAATGAATATATATTTTTAAATAAATATCTCTGTAGTTACATTTACTACAGAGCTTAATGATTGCTCTCCAGAATTTTGTTTCTATGACTTGGGATTGTCAGTTCTGGAAAATGTACAATGTCATATTTCTTTCTTTTTTTTTTTTTTGAGACGGAGTCTCGCTCTGTCACCCGGGCTGGAGTGCTGTGGACGGATCTCAGCTCACTGCAAGCTCCACCTCCCGGGTTCACGCCATTCTCCTGCCTCAGCTTCCCGGGTAGCTGGGACTACAGGCGCCGCTACCTCGCCCGGCTAGTTTTTTTTTTTTTGTAGTTTTTAGTAGAGACGGGGTTTCACCGTGTTAGCCAGGATGGTCTCGATCTCCTGACCTCGTGATCCGCCCGTCTCGGCCTCCCAAAGTGCTGGGATTACAGGCTTGAGCCACCGCGCCCGGCCATATTTCTTTTTATCTTTTTTTTTTTTTTTTTTTTTTTGAGACGGAGTCTCACTCTGTCGCCCAGGGTGGAGCGCAGTGGCCAGATCTCAGCTCACTGCAAGCTCCGCCTCGCGGGTTTACGCCATTCTCCTGCCTTAGCCTCCCGAGTAGCTGGGACTACAGGCGCCCGCCACCTCGCCCGGCTAGTTTTTTGTATTTTTTAATAGAGACGGGGTTTCACCGTGTTAGCCAGGATGGTCTCCATCTCCTGACCTCGTGATCTGCCCGTCTCGGCCTCCCAAAGTGCTGGGATTACAGGCTTGAGCCACCGCGCCCGGCCGTCATATTCTCTTAAGAGTACTTTTCAATAGTTGAAAAGTAATGTCATTTCACTGAAATAAATGTTGTTCTTACTATTGGTATGAATGATTGTCTTAGTCTGTGTTACTATAAAGAAATACCTGGGGCTGGGTAATTTATGAAGAAAAGAGATTTATTTGGTTCACAGTTCTTTAGGCTGTACAAGCACCATGGCATCAGCATCTACATCTGGTACAGTTCTTTAGGCTGTACAAGGACCATGGCACCAGCATCTACCACCAAAAAGATATACGTTTGCTCCTTTCAGCTTATATTTGGTAGCATTAAGGGCTATGATTTGGGGATACTTGTTTATTTGAATCATGAAATGTAGTTACCTTGTGTCAGAGGCAGCCAGGTAAGGACTTTAGGCTGCTTCTACACATGGTGGAAGGTGAAGGAGAACTGTCATGTGCAGAGATCACATAGCAAGAGAGGAAGAGAGAGAGAAAGGAGGGAGGCACTGGGCTGTTTTACATAATCAGCTCTTACAGAAACTATTAGAGTAAAAACTCACTGATTAGTATGAGGATGGCACCAAGCCATTCATACCCTCATGGAATCTGCTCCCATGACCCAAACACTTCTCAGTAGACCCCACCTCCAACATTGGGGATAAAATTTCAGCATAAGACTTGGAGGGATTTTATATCCAGATTATAGCACTAGTAATAGATATATGTGATACAAAAGTGGTATGGAAATAAAAACAAATTTAAACAAAAGTAGACCTTTTGAAGTCATTTTGTCTGCTATTTTCATGATTTTTTGTAATTAAATTGCTAATTACCTTCATCTAAGACTACTTAGCTCATGCTTCTTGTCCTATCATGTAAGTGTTTCTGGTTGTAATTCAGCAGATGCTCTTTTGACTTCACTTGGAAAACTGACTATCCTTTTTTCTGAAAGTTGAAAACTTATACTGTAAATTTGAACTATTTAAACCTGAATTAATTTAATTACAAAACTATGGCATCAAATTTCTCTCCAAGTGAAAAACTTCTCTCAAAAGGAATTTGTAATTTGCCTGTTTTGTACAATTCCATTGATTTCAAGTACAATTACACTTAATGCTAATCTGACACAAGGTAGTTCTCTTAACTGGAAAAGTAAAGTAAAATTAACATTGTGATTTTTAAATTTGAGACCTATAAGAATCTAAATTTATTACAAAAATATGAATTTGGACAATAGACTTAGCTGGGAGGTATATGCAGGATGTGTTGTGCCAAATGACTATGAATGCTTATTCAGTGCTTTCTTTGCAATAATACCCATGTCTTGGGATTTTTAAATGTTCTTATAATTTTAATGCTAGAAAGACACCATAATTCATTGTTTTGTATATTATCCACTGGAGTATAAAAGTACTTTCACTTATTATTTTTTCCTCCCATATTGCTTTGTAAAACATGCACTATAATACATAAGTTTCATCATTTTCATGTACTTTTCACTGATTCTTGTACTAAACTAAAAAAAAAAAAAAGACATGAGATGAATAAAGATAAAGGTGGGATAAATATACCAAACAAGAGAAAGCTATTGTTGTCACTATAGCGTAAGAAAAAATAGAATTCAAATGGAATTTAATAGAAATTAAAAGGTTATTTTATAATGACAAAAGGAAAAGTACCACAAGATTTAATAGTTATTAATGTTTATTTACCCAATAATATAGCTTCAAAATATATAAAACAAGAAAAACCTATAGACCTTCAAGGAGAAATTGTTGAGTCCACAATTCTGGTAGGAAACTTGAATTTTAAAATCAACAATCTTAATAAGATCATTGTTAAGCTTAACTAATGTATATGCAGTATTTTTTCAATCACTCATGTAAATTTCATCATGTGCTAAACTAGAAAGGAAGTCTCAGCAAATCCAAAATCTAATACAATTAGAAACTCTGGTGGTGCAGTCAGTTAGCACATGGTACTGATACAAAATCTACTGCAATTAGAAATGAAAACAAAAGTCCATCCCCTGCTAACACATGCACACTTGCACACACCACAGAGGGAGCACTTATACTTTGAAATTTTAAAATTCACTTCTAAAAATTAACAAACTAAAGAGAAAACTAAAACAAAATGTATAAAATAGTTATGACAAAATTAGAATTAAAATACTTCATATCAAACCTATGGAAAAGGAATTTCTGTTTGAAGATAATAGCATAATTTTCTCTACTTGCTCTCTTAAAGCACTCAAAAAGTGATAAAGAGTACATGAAAGAGGGACACCATTTTTTGTGAACCTAATAGACAGTGGAAATTCAAATCATAACACCAATGTAAAGGCTACCAAAAGCAGTGACAACCAAAGAAGAGGGCAAGAGCATGAGGAAAGTGGATGTCTGTGCTGTAACTCTCAGAAGGGCTGGTCCCAAAGGACATTTCTCCAAACTGGAATATATATCCACTAAGCTGCAAGGGCAGAATCAAGTTTTTTGTAATAGAAGGAAACAGGTATAGAGGATCGTGACAGGAGCATCCCTGGACCTGATTTAGTACCAAGACGTGAAGGAGATAAGGCTGAGTAAATGATCAGTTAGATAAACCAAATGTATAGGAAGCAGTCTGTATTCATCTATTCTCACATTTCTATAAGGAACTACATGAGACTGAGTAATTTATAAAGAAAAGAGGTTTAATCAGCCCATGGTTCTGTGGGCTGTACAGGCTTCTGCTTCTGGGGAGGCCTCAGGAAACCTACAATCATGACAGAAGGTGAAGGGGAAGCAGGCACATCTTCACACAGCTGACAGGAGAGAGAGAGAGATAAGGGGAAAGTGCTACACACCTTCGAACAACCCCAGATCTCATGGGAACTCACTCACTATCATGAGAACAGGAAGGGGAAAATCCGCCCCCATGATCCAATCACCTCTCACCCACTCCCCCCTCCAACATTGAGAATTACGATTCAACATGAGATTTGGGTGGGGACACAGAGCCAAACCATCTCACAGTCTCATAGCCTTTATATCCCTTTCTCTTCATTGGCTGTCTAGGAAGGAAATGGACAAAAGAACTCAAATTCAGAACTTTGGCTTACAATGAAAATTTCTTCTAGTTTATAATGCAGCTCTTTATTTATTTTCCCACATACAAAATTTCCATAAAAAATAATCCAAGAGATTCAAAAAAATCAGGATTAATGTTAAGATAATAAAACATGAGGATGGAGGAGAGAAAAAGAAAAGGGGAAAAATGTCAGATAAAGCTAAAAAAAAAAAGTCACAGATAAAATATTGTGACCCATAATTTTGCACGAATTAAAATAGTAAATAATGATTTTTAAAAACATCTATTTATAAAGTGATATGGCACACAGCAGAGGTGCAAAAGCTTAGGAAAGAGATGATAAAACAAGAGCTGGCAGAACCCAGAAATAAAGTGAAAGAAAATCACAGAAACAAACTGGAAGCATCACTAAGGAGGACAGACACATCTAAAATTTCAGTAAGGGATATAATGAACCAAAATGAGAAAGGTGAGAAACTAAATTTAACTAGTAAAAAGGTGCTGAAGAAAGAGGAGGAGGAGGGGAGGAAGAGGAGAGGAGGAAGAGGAGAAGATACTTTACTGATTGAAAGGGCACATCATATCTCAAAGGGAAAAATTATACAAAATTGTCAAATTGGGTCGTATTCTAGCAAAATTACTGGACTTGAAACAAATTTTATTTTGATAGCCAAGAAATAACATGAAATCACTCAAACATAGGCTGAATATATGATGTAACTTCCAACCTTTTGAGAATAGATGTTATAGATAAGTATGCCTAAACATAAAGGCATAAATTGAGCCTGCCCTACAAAAGCCATTAAGGGAGAAATTCAAGATCAGACTAGTCTCAAACCTTCCAAGTCAACTCCCAGCACAAGAAAGTAGTTGACCATTGCCTATAAATTACGAAAGGAAAGAAAGTGCTACTTAAGAAAAGTTTATACCTGGCTATTGTGCAATAGACATTTTTAAACAAAAATATTGTTCGCATAACCATGTTTGAAAGAGAAGAAACAATTAGATTAAGACTTTATCCAAGTAAGAGTGAATGGTAAAAATATGTGCCGAATATTGATTGAATGTAACCATAAGCTTGAGACTAACACAAATGTGCGGTTATGGTTACAGAAACACGTGAAAAGGCTACAACCCTTCACAATATTGGAATGAGCTCTCTTACTAAAATTGGGAAGTGAATTGGTTGAAAATTTGGAGAAAAAAATTGAGGAATGTAAGATATATTACATTAGAGAAATGCAAATCAAAACCGCAATGAGATACCATCTAATGCCAGTTAGAATGGAGATCATTTAAAAAGTCAGGAAACAACAGATGCTGGAGAGGGTTTGGAGAAATAGAAACACTTTTACACTGTTGGTGGGAGTGTAAATTAGTTCAACCATTGTGGACGACAGTGTGGCAATTCCTCAAGGATCTAGAATTGAAAATACCATTTGACCCAACAATCCCATTACTGGGTATATACCCAAAGGATTATAAATCATTCTACGATAAAGACACATGCACATGCACGTTTATTGCGGCACTGTTCACAATAGCAAAGAATTGGAACCAACCCAAATGTCCACCAATGACAGACTGGATAAAGAAAACGTGGCACAGGCCAGGCGCAGTGGCTCACGCCGGTAATCCTAGCACTTTGGGAGACTGAGGCAGGCGGATCATGAGGTCAGGAGATCGAGACCATCTTGGCTAACACGGTGAAATCCCGTCTCTAGTAAAAATACAAAAAATTAGCCGGGCATGGTGGCGGGCACCTGTAGTCCCAGCTATTCTGGAGGCTGAGACAGGAGAATGGCGTAAACCTGGGAGGCGGAGCTTGCAGTGAGCCAAGATGGCGCCACTGCACTCCAGCCTGGGCGACAGAGCGAGACTCCATCTCAAAAAAGAAAGAAAGAAAAAAAAAAGTGGCACATATACACCATGGAATACTATGCAACCATAAATAAAGAATGAGTTCATGTCCTTTGTAGGGACATGGATGAAGATGGAAACCATCATTCTCAGCAAACTAACACAAGAACAGAAAACCATACACCGCATGTTCTCACTCATAAGTGGGAACTGAACAACGAGAACATGCGGGCACAGGGAGTGGAACATCACCCACTGGAGTCTGTAGGGGGGTGGGGTCTAGGGGAGGGATAGCATTAGGAGAAATACCTAATGTAGATGATGGGTTGATGGATGCAGCGAACCACCACAGTACACGTACACCTATGTAACAAACCTGCACGTTCTGCACATGTGCCCCAGAACTTAAAGTATAATAACAAATAATAAAATAAAGTAAAATAATAATATCATAGAGTAACAAGAACTTGCAAGGGTAAAAGTCAAACACCAAGAAAGATATTATAACCTATAAAAATTGAAAAGGAAAAAGAATGGGTAAAAGGATGGAAAGAAGGAAGAAATAATTGTATTTGCTATTCACAGATACTGTTTAAAGAAGTAGGGGGTTAGAGCATTATGTAAAGTTACAGCTATCAATGTCACAAATAGAACACAAACACAAACCTTCCAAATGCAGACACATATAATCAAAAGAATGAAAACACACCAAAAAAAATTTAAAGCCACAAAAACATTTTAAGGCATAATGGATTATAAAAGTATGACCTCAAAATATCTGTCATTTCAACAAAAGTCTAAATTAATCTGCTACAAGAAGAAAAATACTTTCACGTTTATTTGCCTCTGGATTTCTACTTCTTACCTTGGGTCATTCCTCAATTATATGTCCTTTAAAAAAAAGTCTTGCAAAGGCAGTGTGGACATGGCATGCCAGGAGCTGTGAAAGTATCTGCAAATGAAAGTATCTGTATGCACTTCTGACTGTGTGTCTTTCTGTGGATACATAAGGCCTTGCTTAGCATGCGATATTATCTGTTTTGTACTATTGCTTTTGTACACAACTAAATCTCACTTTATAGCCATATATATCTTTATGTTAGAGGGGGCAGGCTTTGTTAAACATGGTTGGACCTGTAAAATGTCTTAATTCTGTTAAAAAGGAGTCCTTTTTCACATTCCACATTTCTATACAATTATTTCTATCAGCAAAACACATATTCCAAAAACGGGTAGTATTAATTATTGGTCATCAGTATAACTTTGGCAACTAGCTCTTTTAGGATGTGGTAATATTGATCTGGAAATCCACTGAAGTGTCTAAATCCATATTTGGTCTGTATGATTTGCCCTGAGTGTCAAACTGACTTTCATCATGTGAATCACCTTGGCCTATCCTTCCTAACATCCTTTATTAAATCTTTAATATTAGTTCTCACGGGTGACTGAACACAGTCAAATGGCTCTGACTTCAAGGCTTTAATGGAGGTCAGCTTGTTAATATGAAGTATCAATCAAAACAAAAATTCCAAGCATATCTTAAAGGAGTTGAACTACATTAAAAAATCTTGGAGAGGCTCTGAATTAATTTGCTCAGAATATTTATTTCTTTTCCATTAACAAGTTTGGGCCAACACTATGTGGGTGGTAAATTTTGTTTTTTTTTCTTAATGGATCACTGATCCTTCATGGTCTTTTAAAATCCACTCCACAAGTCAACTTTGCAAAAATACTAGGTTCTGAAAACATCTGCATACACTTGCAAATGTGGACCTCCAAAGGAAAAGAGACAACTACAGAATGTCATGTCCAAAATGAGGCACAGGATTTAGGAACTATTAACTGCAAATTGAACTTCATGTCCAGGACTTATTTCATCCACAGGATTGTTTTAAAAGGTAATGCTTGAAGTTGCAAGCATTTTTTAGAGAGTTCTTATTCTGAAGAAAGAAAGAAAGAATAATAATAAAGATGTCTAATATTAATATTTTGAGCCCATGTTTACCACATTAAAGAACAGTATTTTACGGTTTTCTTGGAGTATGTACAAGAGGGGTAGGTCATTAATATGAACAATTTAACCATATTATATATGATTATTTTTCTGTTACTGATAAAATTATAAGCACACTAGTAAACAAAATGTCACATATTGACTGTTTCATTAAATTTCTCTATCCTTTTAACTTTGAAACTTACAGTTTTCTAACCTGGATTAATAATTTATATTTGTGCTCTTTAGAATTTTTAAATAATTGCTATCTTTTATCTCATTTATTTCTCACACAGCCTTGTAAGGTAGTCAGAGCCAATATTTTCCCCATCTTACCAGTGAGGAAGTGGAGGCTCTCAATGCTGAGAAGATAAGATCTTGCTCCCCAAGTATAACTGGTCTGGGAGCTTTTCGCTACCAAGAGCTGTCTCTCTTAAAGCTCACAAACCTGCTACCTTCTATCCAGGAAGTTCATGCACTGCACATGTTTGAAACAATTCTTAGGTACCTTGGGAAAAAGCAGAAGAGATGAAAAGCAAAATAAAGTCTTCTTCCCCACCCAGGAGGAAATTTAGTACAAAAATTATTTGGAAACACAGACTCTCACAAACACAACTACTTCTAACCTTGCTATAAATGGCATGCAGTCTAATTCTTGCTAAAAACCCATCCACAGAGGGCAAATCATTGCAGATTTGCCAAGGGCTGAAGCATCATTTGGCTATTCTGAACTCCATTCAGAAGGTTAAAAGAACAATCTAACCAGTAAGAAAAGTATATTTAACCACAGAATGTAAGTGCTTGCTGAAGTTTTCTTGCACATATTTCAATATATACATAAAACCGGGATATGAGTTGCACTTTCTACCTAGCATAAATTTGTTATAACTTTGTCTATTTTCAATTCCAATTCAATGTTAATTTCAAAGTGGGAAAGTAAGACTTTTCTGTCAAATCATTATATTTAAATAGTAATTCTGTATTTCTCTACTTTTACTTCCATATGGACTATCAGAAATTGCCTCAAGTTTATAATACTGTCTAAATTTGAGTAACAGGATGCCTGTTAAGGTGAAGGTTATATCATGTGCCAGTTGAGGGAAACATTTAAAACTTAAGGTACCTTCTCCTGTGCCTAGGGATGAGAAGTGCAGTTTGCATTTGACCAGACTATCTTTGTTCTGGGTTGAGTCGCTTGAATGGCCCTACTGAGTTATGCAAAAGTAATGTGAGCTGCAGCCTTTGTCGTCAAGGAAGTTGTAACCAGACTATTTATTTATTTGTTTGTATGTTTGTTTCGTGTATTAGCAAAAGCAACCTCACTAGAACCAGTTACTGGGGAAAGGCGGATAAACTTGTATGAGAAAAATTCATCTTTTTTGGAAGAAAAAAGTGAAAGTTACCATCCCGACTGTTCCTACTTCTCAAAATTCAGCATTGGAAAGTCTTGTTGATATAGAGGAGACCACAGTGACAGGAGTAAGGCCCAGGTGTAGAACAGATTAAGTAATCAAGTAAATTAAAATTGCCAGTAGAAAATGAGGATTCTGGGCTAAAAACTGGAGTTCAGAAGCAGAACCAAAGATTTTGTCAAGGAAGGCTATCATGGTACCAGAATTTCACTGGGTAGCATCCATCTAGCATGGTTGCTGGGCAGTGCAGAGCAATGGCTGACTATGGGAACATGAAACAGGGAGTGTTGTAACACAGGATCTCAATGAGGCAACCACAGCCTGAATAAGACCTGGATCAGAAGGACCAACCAACAGGAGTGGACCAACACCTATTCTAACCCATGGCCACTCCTTGGCAGGGAGAAGCAAAAGCAATAGTAGACTGAAGAGGCTCCATGTATTTTTTTCTTTCCATAGCATTTGGAAAAAGACTAACCCCTGATTGATTGCAAAAGGCCTTGGGATTGTTGAACAATTCAAAAATTAATGGAGTTTCAAGAGAATATAAACCACCTGATAATAAGTAGGTGAAATTGAAAAAAATACATTTATTGAAAAAAAATGAAAGAAAAAACAATGTGAAATTATTCTACTCAAGTTTAAGACATACATGACATATTTTGAAGCGCTTCCACATATAAAAATATCCCAGTTATGATTCAATAAATACTTTATAAATAGTATTTGTTTTTAATTTATTTACATGGGTGATTCTTACATTGAGGATAGTTGTGTCACAGAGCCCTTTACAAATCTTATGAAAACCATGGACTTCTATACAAAAGTATTATCTACAGATAGCATATATACCAATTTTGCATGTAATTTAAGGATTTCATGGATTCCCCGAAGCCCATATGTTGTTCATGTAGGAAAATGCTCCTCAAAGTTTGGACTAAGGACCACTGTTGTAAAAAATCACTTGGATTGATGGTTAAAAGTGAAGTGGTGTACAGAGCAGTTGAGACAACAGACTCCAGGCCTGGTCTACCTGGCTTAAAAGCCTGGCATTACCACTCACTAGCTCTTAGCCCTCTCTGTGTCTGTTTCCTTCTCCTCTTTGTACTAAGGATTAAGTTAGTAACTATTTGTAAATTACTGCCTGGCATATAGCAAGTACTATAAAATTATTAGCTTAAAAAATTAAAATATCTGGATTTCACCCTGTAGCCCTGGAATCAGCATTTTAAACAAGCTCCTTTGGTGACCTTATATACTTTCATGTTTATACATTTCTTTGGCACTTTTATCCAAAGTCATGTAAACTCCAAATATATCTATTAAGAACTTGTTCTTCATATGGCAACCATATGGTATTGCAGCCTTTCTTGTCTAAATTTACAGATTTACCATCACAGATTAAAAATTGGTTAAGAATGCTTTGTATCACTTATTTCTATTGTCAATAAAATAAGTAAACTTACTATATATTACCCAGAATGTTTTTGTTTTCACTGTTTTTTAGACGTGGGGGTCTCCCTGTGTTGCCCAACCTAGTCTGGCTATGTTGCCCAGGCTGGTCTGGAACTCCTGGCTTCATGTGATGTTCCTGTGTTAGCTTTCCAAGTAGCTGAAATTATAGGCCCAAGGCAGTATGCCCAGCACCGGTATGTTTTAAAATACAAAACTTCGATTTTCTTCTAGGGTTTTTATGGTATTAGGTCTAACATTTAAGTCTCTAATCCACCTTGAATTAATCTTCGTATAAGGAGTAAGGAAAGGATCCAGTTTCAGCTTTCTACTTATGGCTAGCCAACTTTCCCAGCACCATTTATTAAATAGGGAATCCTTTCCCCATTTCTTGTTTCTCTCAGGTTTGTCAAAGATCAGATGGCTGTAGATGTGTGGTATTATTTCTGAGGACTCTGTTCTGTTCCATTGGTCTATATCTCTGTTTTGGTACCAGTACCATGCTGTTTTGGTTCCTGTAGCCTTGTAGCATAGTTTGAAGTCAGGTAGCGTGACGCCTCCAGCTTTGTCCTTTTGACTTAGGATTGTCTTGGCAATGTGGGCTCTTTCTTGGTTCCATATGAACTTTAAAGCAGTTTTTTCCAATTCTGTGAAGAAACACATTGGTAGCTTGATGGGGATGGCATTGAATCTATAAATAACCTTGGGCAGTATGGCCATTTCACGATATTGATTCTTCCTATCCATGAGCATGGTATGTTCTTCCGTTTGTTTGTGTCCTCTTTGATTTCACTGAGCAGTGGTTTGTAGTTCTCCTTGAAGAGGTCCTTTACATCCCTTGTAAGTTGGATTCCTAGGTATTTGATTCTCTTTGAAGCAATTGTGAATGGAAGTTCATTCCTGATTTGGCTCTCTGTTTGTTACTGGTGTATAAGAATGCTTGTGATTTTTGCACATTAATTTTGTATCCTGAGACTTTGCTGAAGTTGCTTATCAGCTTAAGGAGATTTTGGGCTGAGACAATGGGGTTTTCTAGATATACAATCATGTCATCTGCAAACAGGGACAATTTGACTTCTTCTTTTCCTAACTGAATACCCTTGATTTCTTTCTCTTGCCTGATTGCCCTAGCCAGAACTTCCAACACTATGTTGAATAGGAGTGGTGAGAGAGGGCATCCCTGTCTTGTGCCAGTTTTCAAAGGGAATTTTTCCAGTTTTTGCCCATTCAGTATGATATTAGCAGTGGGTTTGTCATAAATAGCTCTTATTATTTTGAGGTACGTTCCATCAATACCAAATTTATTGAGCGTTTTTAGCATGAAGGGCTGTTGAATTTTGTCAAAAGCCTTTTCTGCATCTATTGAGATAATCATGTGGTTCTTGTCTTTGGTTCTGTTTATATGCTGGATTACGTTTATTGATTTGCGAATGTTGAACCAGCCTTGCATCCCAGGGATGAAGCCCAGTTGATCATGGTGGATAAGCTTTTTGATGTGCTGCTGAATCCGGTTTGCCAGTATTTTATTGAGGATTTTTGCATCGATGTTCATCAGGGATATTGGTCTAAAATTCTCTTTTTTTGTTGTGTCTCTGCCAGGCTTTGGTATCAGGATGATGTTGGCCTCATAAAATGAGTTCGGGAGGATTCCCTCTTTTTCTATTGATTGGAATAGTTTCAGAAGGAATGGTACCAGCTCCTCCTTGTACATCTGGTAGAATTCAGCTGTGAATCCATCTGGTCCTGGACTTTTTTTGGTGGGTAGGCTATTAATTATTGCCTCAATTTCAGAGCCTGCTATTGGTCTATTCAGGGATTCAACTTCTTCCTGGTTTAGTCTTGGGAGAGTGTAACCATTCAGGACATAGGCATGGGCAAGGACTTCATGTCTACAACACCAAAAGCAACGGCAGCAAAAGCCAAAATTGACAAATGGGATCTCATTAAACTAAAGAGCTTCTGCACAGCAAAAGAAACTACCATCAGAGTGAACAGGCAACCTACAGAATGGGAGAAAATTTTTGCAATCTACTCATCTGACAAAGGGCTAATATCCAGAATCTACAAAGAACTCAAACAAATATACAAGAAAAAAACAAACAACCCCATCAAAAAGTGGGCAAAGGATAGGAACAGACATTTCTCTAAAGAAGACATTCATACAGCCAACAGACACATGAAAAAATGCTCATCATCACTCGCCATCAGAGAAATGCAAATCAAAACCACAATGAGATACCATCTCACACCAGTTAGAACGGCAATCATTAAAAAGTCAGGAAACAACAGATGTTGGAGAGGATGTGGAGAAATAGGAACACTTTTACACTGTTGGTGGGATTGTAAACTAGTTCAACCATTATGGAAAACAGTATGGCAATTCCTCAAGGATCTAGAACTAGATGTACCATATGACCCAGCCATCCCACTACTGGGTATATACCCAAAGGATTATAAATTATTCTACTACAAAGACACATGCACACGTATGTTTATTGCGGCACTATTCACAATAGCAAAGACTTGGAATCAACCCAAATGTCCATCTGTGACAGACTGGATTAAGAAAATGTGGCACATATACACCATGGAATACTATGCAGCCATAAAAAAGGATGAGTTTGTGTCCTTTGTAGGGACATGGATGCAGCTGGAAGCCATCATTCTTAGCAAACTATCACAAGAACAGAAAACCAAACACCGCATGTTCTCACTCATAGGTGGGAACTGAACAATGAGATCACTTGGACTCGGGAAGGGGAACATCACACACTGGGGCCTATCATGGGGAGGGGGGAGGGGGGAGGGATTGCATTGGGGAGTTATACATGATATAAATGATGAATTGATGGGTGCTGACTAGTTGATGGGTGCAGCACACCAACATGGCACAAGTATACATATGTAACAAACCTGCACGTTATGCACATGTACCCTAGAACTTAAAGTATAATAAAAAAAAAAAAACTTAAAAAAAAAAATAAAATAAAATACAAAACTTCTCCAGCTTGAACCCAGCAGGTGGAGGTTGCAGTGAGCCAACATCGCACCATTGCACTCAAGCCTGGCAATAGAAACAGACTCCATCTTCAAAAAATAAAAAATAATAAAAAATAAATTAAAAACTTCTCCAAAATATCTGGGCCACATAGCAAAACCCTGTCTCAAAACAAACCAAACAAACAAAAAACCTCTTCAAAATGGATGAAATAGTTAAGGAATTTTATGTTATGCTCCTCCCTTCCTCTGCTCTGTTGTTCTGGGCTGAAGTTCATAAGTGCCATTGTGGTTGCCCTCATCACACCACATTTCAAGCCATCATTGTTAGCACAATGGTCCCTGTGGCTGAAAGGATTAGTGGTATCCTGACACGCCATCAGTATTCAGCTAGTGAGAACTCAGATCATCTCATTCAAAACAAATACCTATAGAGCACTTCAACATACCAGACATGAGGGATTCCTCAGTGAATAAAACATATTATTCTGATAAGAAGTAAAAAAAAAAAAAAAAAAAAAAAAAGTCGTTTTCTTTAAGAGGTGTGACTTCAGATTGGAAGAGACTAAGGATTATCTGAAAACTAAACACAATGTGGGATCCTGGAATAGATACAGGAACCAAGAAAGTCTGTTGGTGAAAAAACTGAGGGCATTTGAATAAGGTTTTTAGTTCAGTTAACAGTATTGTACTGATGTTACTTTCTTGGGTTTAACCATTGTACTACAGTTATGTAAGATGTTCACATGTTAGGGAAAGCTGAGCAAAAATTATATAGGGATTCTGTACTACTTTTACAACTTTGCCTAAAATTATTTCTAAATACAATATTTTAAATTTAAAAGATTATGTATTTTTATTTTAAAAAATACAAATTAAAAAAAATTTTTTTTAATTTATTTTTGAGACAGGGTCTTGCTCTGTTGCCCAGACTGGAGTGCAGTGGCATGATCATAGCTCACTCTAACCTCAAACTCCTGGGTTCAAACAATCTTCCTGCCTCAGCCTCCTGAGTAGCTAGGACTATAGGTGTATGCCACCACACCTGGATAATTTTTTATATTTTGTAGAGACAGGGTTCTGCTATGTTACCCAGGCTGCGATGCATATATTTGTTTACAAAAATTATCATCTGGAAAAGAGTGAATATGTCAAATACTAATCCCTAAATAACACTGCAATGGTTAGGGAAAAAAATACCTGTAGAAATACTTCTGTGATGTCACATACCATTTCCACGGCAGGCATGTTGTTAACAGTTTTAGACTGCCCATGACTTGACTGTCTGCCTGGCGTTTCAAATAGCCCTATAGCCTACACGCATGGAGAGTGGCTGTATTACCCCATTTTAGTCTCCTCTTATTGACTGTTGGCCTGGATCAGGTGCAGACATGGGCAATAGCTCTTGAACACTGACTGTGTATTCTACTCTAACTCTTGTAGAAGATCAGTCCCTAAGCACCTCTTTCACCCTAATAGGAGTAGCTAGCTGAGTCTGTCTGATTTCACATACATAACACTCTGTGGGCTAATACTTTCCCTCTTGGATTCTCCACACCATGATTAGTCAAATCTCTTTGCTATAACATTGGTATTTGCTACTCCTATGTCTTCAATCATTTAATGTACATTTATTGAACACCTATAACATTATATGTCATGCACTGGCAAAACAATGAGAACACAGAAAGTAGACATGGTAGACATGGATCTTATACTTATGGAGCGTGGTGAATAGGTGGCTCTGTTTTCTTTCCATTTTCTTCCTTTTATTCCCCTTTATTTCAGATCCTGAATGATGACTTCTCTCCGGTTCCTAAAAAGGTTTTTGAAAAAACTTACTTCAAATCTTAGGTTATTGTGTAAAAGAATCCTGATTGTATGTGATTGGCTCAACTCTGCTATATTGACATCTGTGACTTTTGTTTTTGAAAAATATTGCATTTCAGCAAGCGTCACTGTACACATCTTCCAATCTGAAACCACAGTTTGTGTATTTTTGAGTCTGGACATAAACACGCAAAGACTTGGAGGCTTTGGTTATTGCCCTTTCAACAGCCTGCTTCCATGGCAACAAGGCCTATTAGAGAGAAGCAGCCTTGTCACCACAAATTTAGGTCCAAATAATTTTACAGAAAAGATAAAAAGGTATGTGGCAACTCTATCTTCCTCCATCTTTTACATGAAGTAATTTCTCAGAAATATGATCAGCATTTGAGAAAGAAGTAATTAAAAATTAAAAGGCCCTGGGAGAGAGAAAAAGTCTATTCATATCAAGGATTTTGAAAGCTTAATGAAAGGTGAAAGAAAACATGATAGGACTGCAGTCTTTGACATTTTTGCACAGTGAACAATTGATCCAAAGAATCAATTGAAGATTGAAATCATCATTAGGAGACTCAAATGTTCATCTTTAAGAGTTTGTAGTTTGAGGCCTAAGAAGAGCAAAAAAAAATTATCCATTAAGATTGAAAAAATCTGATATTTATTACTTGAGTTAGAAAGTAAAATATGACTACAAATACTTCATTAAGTTCTTTGAACTTTTAATGTTAGAGCATTTTCTCCAAAACCACTGTACTAACTTACTGGTGGGCAAACAAAGGTAGAGTCCCTAGTAAGACACAGAGGTAGTGCAGAATTGTCAACCCAGTATTTTTATTCCTAGTTCACTTGCTTCCCACATCTCTATGCTATAAAACAGTCTATTTTAATTTTGTTGAATGCGGTTGATCAGAGAATCTTCTAATAAGACTAAGGGCATAGAATTAAAATCTATATTAACTGTTGTGACCACAGACAGCAACAAAAGTTCTCCATGAATCACAAGAAATATTGGATCAGGCAGCAAAACTCAAGAACTGCAACTTCATAACTGGTTATTGAAGCTACCATAATGATTAAATATAATCAAGTGCATGTTACCTATTTGGACTTAGTTTTACTAGGGAATTTGACTTGTGTTATGTGATTATTTGTTTTGCCAGTCTATCCCCTTCAGAGATAACAATAATTTTTATTGATGCATAATAGTTGTACATGTTTATGGGGTATGTGTGATATTTTGAGACAAACATACAATATGCAATGATCAAATCAGAGTAATTGAGATATCCATCACCTCAATTATCAATTTTTGGGTTGCGAATATTCTAGATTTTCTCTTCTAGCTATTTTGAAATATACAACAAATTATTGCTAACTATAGCTGGCCCTGCTATGCTATCAAACACTGGAATTTATTCCCTCTATCCAAAAGTATGTTTGCAGCCACTAACCAATCTCTCCCCATGATCCCCTTCCTTCTGTCTTCCCCACCCTCTAGTAACCACCATTCTACACTCTACCTCCATAAGACCATTTTTTTTAGCTCCCACACATGAATGAAAATATGCAATATTTGTCTTGCTGTGCCTAGTTTAAAATAATCTCCTCCAACTCCATCTATGTTGTTGCAAATGATATAACTGCATTCTTTTTCTAATGGCTGAATAATCTTTTTATTTAGCCACTAATCCATTGCTAAATACTTACGTTGATTCCATTTCTTGGCTATTGTGAACAGTGCTGCAATAATGCAATGAGAGTGGAGATATCTTTGTTTTGTTTTGTTTTTGAGACAGAATCTCACTGTGTCACCCAGGTTGGAGTGCAGTGGAGCTATCTCGGCTGACTGCAACCTCCGCTTCCCAGGTTCAAGTGAATCTCCAGCCTCAGCCTCCCGAGTAGCTGGGACTACAGGTGCTCACCACCACGCCCAGCTAATTTTTTGTATTTTTAGTAGAGATAGGGTTTCACCATGTTGGTCAGGCTGGTCTCAAACTCCTGACCTTAAGTGATCTGACCTCCTTCAGCCTCGCAAGGATTATAGGCATGAACCACCTTGTCCAGCCAGATATCTCTTTGATATACCGATTTTCCTTCTTCTGGATATATGTCCAACAGTGGAATTGCTGGATTATATGGTAGTATAAGAATACAATAGTTTCTGTAAAGAATAATACACATGGCCTAGTCACTGAATATTCATTTTTTTACTTATAATGTAAAATAGATAGAATATAGATATATATATGCAATCAACATCTAATATTGTCTGATGTCCCCAGCAATATATACACACATGCAAATTTGTGATTTGTGTTTCTTATTTTGAAGTACTTTTATTTATTTTGTGGAGACTTTAAGACTCTGTTTTACCATTTTGTGATTTCAAAATTCATGTACAAATTTCAAACAGTTAAATGAAACTTAAGAAACAAGTATTTATTTGACATTTATTGAATACTGGACACAAAGAACTGAAAGATGCAGAGACAAAAGAGCAAGTTAATTTCATCTCTTATTGCCTGTTTGGGGAGATGCCCTTACCCCACAAAAATAAGGTGAATATGGGATGATGAATGAAGAAGTGCTGAGTATAGATTGAATCTGGTAGGTAGACTTAGGGCTTAAAATCAGAGTATTAGGATTTAATTTATAGTGTTAGAATCAAAATTATGGTGCTTTTATTTATTTTTTTAATGTATATATTTTTTCTTTTTTCAGAGACAGAGTCTGGCTCTGTCACCCAGGCTGGGGTGCAGTGGTACAATCATAGCTCACTGCAGTCTCAAACTCCTAAGTTGAGGCAATCCTCCCACCTCAGCTTCCCAAGTAGCTAGGACTACAGGTATCTGTGACCATGCCTACCTAATATTTTTAAAAATTTTTTGTAGCGTCGAGGTCTCACTGTGTTGCTCAGGCTGGTCTCAAACTACTGGCGTCAAGCAATCCTCCTGCCTTGGCTTCCCAAAGCACTCAGATTACAGGTGTGAGCCATCATACCCAGCCCCAGGTGCTTTCAAATCTTGCCCCAGCATCTTAGTCTGTGGTAAAGAACCTTAATGGTAAAAAAGCAATCTACATTCTTGTAAATTTTTTTTAATTAATGTTTTCCCCCTTCAGAATAAATGCTCCGGGAACAAAGAGGCTGGATCTTCTTCCAACTCAGCATAATAACTGGTAGATAGCAAACATCCCGTAACAATTGCAGGCTGGTGTAAGTCAAACGCAAGAGCTACTTTTTTGCTTATTCCTTTTAATTTCTCAATTTGAAATTTTTAAACGTTTTATTTTGAAATAATATCAGACGTACAAACAAGTTGCAAAAATAGTACAAAGAATTCCCATATACCCTTCACTCACACTCCACACATTATCTTGCCTAACCTCAGTGCCATCATCAAAATCAAGAAATTAATATTAAAAATTAGCCTCAACAGTAAATAATACTTTTATCTAATTTACAGACCTTATTCAAATTCTGTCAATTTACCCACTAATGTCATTTTTCTGGCTCAGGATCTAGTCCACTATCACGTAATGCACCTAGTTGTCATCTCTCTTTATTCTCTTGTAATCTGGAACAGTTCCTTAACCTTTCATTGTCTTTTAAGACCTTGACACTTTTAAGAACACCAGCCAGCTATTTTTCAGAATGTTGTTGCTTAACTGGGATTTATCTAATGTTTCCTTGTGATCAAATTTCTGTCATTCATTACTAGGAAGAATACCATAGTGGTGATGATGTTGTATCTTTCTCAGTGCATCATATTAGGAGGTACACAATGCCAATTTGTCCCATCACGGCTGATATTAACTTTGATCCCTTGATGAAAGGAGCTAATAGTTACTTTTAAATATTATTCTAGCAAAATTGGAGAGTCTTACCTAGGTCTGAAGGCATACTATGCTTAATCAATTTTTCAAATTCTTCAATAAACCTTCAAAGTCCTGTGTTTGGCTTTAGGGAATACCAGAATAAATAAAGACATAGTGCTTACCATGTGGCGACAGACTCATAAGTATTTGCAGCAGGCTGTGAAAAGTGCAATGGCAAATAACTACAAGTGATATAGAAGTAAAAGCAACTATTTGTACCTTGACAGGGATGATAATTAAGCAGCACATCACAAAAAGTGTTGATAATCCAAGTTGGGCCTACAAGGAACAAATAAGCTTTGGCGTTGTTGAGGAGGGAATAGAAGCTTATGGGCTTTGATAAGCAAGAACCAAGCAAGGTAAGCATGAAAATAGTTGGTGTAATCAAGGAATAATGAGAAGTTCAATGTAACAAGTACATGTGGGAGAGCAACTAAAAACAAGATAGAGTGAGGCCAAGATATGGAGGGTATTTTGTCATAATTACCAATTTGTAGTTTACCACATAGATGCTATGTGGACCCATGAAAGGATTTTCATGGCAGAGAACAAAATATTCTCTCTCTCTCACACACAAAGGAAAGGCAATTATGGTGGCAATGGAGAAAATATACTATGGTGGAGGCAAATGAATATTTGAGAACTCCTGAAGTGTGGACCGACTGTAATGGTCTGGGTCAAAGATAAAGAAGTTCTAATCTGAAAAAGAAGTACACTATAATTTAAGGCAAAACTATAAAGAGATAATTTTTCAAAAGGCATTGGTGCTCAATTTAACATCATCTCAGTTCCTAAAAACTGAATTAATTGGATAAATTGGTGCCAAGAACTGGCATAGTCAGAAATTAGAAATTCAGGAAAGAATAAATTTCAACAAAAATGTATGTGAGTTTCTGTGTTAGTGAGGACCATTCAAAGACAGAGTCTTTACAGACAGAGCTCAATTTTTCATGACCAACACCGTAATAGCAATTAACCCAGTGCATCAAATATATCATGCAGACAGGTAAGCAAGGATAGCAAGGAGGAGTCATATAATTAGCCATAATATCCAAATCACCTCTCAATTTTAACAGATTATTTGTATTGAATAATATTGTCAGCTAACATAACTAATGTAAAGTGGTTTTAGTTATTGTTGCTATTGTTTGTAAGAAACTGTGCTTAAGTTACAAATTGATTTTCTGATAGTTAATGATTGTGTATCAATTTTGGTTTTGCAAAACACAAATTGGCGGCAAAAAGAAAGCAATCCATTCTGTTTTATGATATTCTGGCAATGCTAAATATATTTTTCACCTAAATCTGGTCATGGAAACATAACACTATTTGTAAAAGAGAGAGAATAGAGAAACCATCCTGTTAGGCTTGAGAAGTAAACTGCCATGTTGTGGAAGGGCCTACAGAGGTAGCCAGAGGGCCAAGAACTGCAGGCAGCCTCTAGACACTGAGAGAAGCCTCCCAGCCAACAGACAGCAGGAAAACACGGATATCAGTCCCACAAGCAGGAGGACAAGAACTCTGCCAACAACCTGAGGGAGCTTGGAAGTAGATCTTTTTTTAGTTGAGCCTCTGGTGAGGCTGCAGCACTGGCTAACACCAGGATTTCAGCCTGATGAGACTCTGGAGCAGAGACTTCAACTATGCTGCACCTGGACTCCTAACTCATGGATGCTGGCTGTAAGATACCCGATATGTTGTTTTAGACTGTAAATTTGTGGCAATTTGTTATGCAATAGAGAGAACTGATATCTGGAAGTATGATGCTGCTGTAACAAGTACCTAAAATGGCAGAGCATCTTTGGAACTTAGCAGTGGGTAGAGGCTGGAGGAATTTTGAGGAGCATGATAGAGAAAGCCTACCTCACCCTGAAGAGTGTTAATAGAAATATGGACTTCAAGGAGCCCAAACACAGTGGCTCCCGCTTGTAATCCCAGCACTTTAGGAGGCTGAGGTAGGTGAATCACTTGAGGCCAGGAGTTCAAGACCAGCCTGGACAACGTGGTGATGCCGTCTGCACTAAAATTACAAAAAAATTCGACAGGTGTGGTGGCATATGCCTCTAATCCCAGCTACTCAGAGGCTGAGGTGGGAGGATCGCTTGAGTTCAGGACATGGAGGCTGCAGTGAGCCAAGATATCGCCAATGCACTCCAGCCTGGGGCGAGACACTGCCTCAAAATACAAACAAACAAAAAAAAAGAAATACGAACTTCAAGAATGCTGCCACAGAGGGCCCAGTGGAAGTGCAAAACATATTATTAGGAACTAGAGAAAGGGAGATCAGGGCTGTGTAGTGGTGGGATGTTTAGTGACATTATCTCTGCAGTTATGTGGAAAGCAGAACTTTTAAGTTATAAGTTTGATTATGTTGCTAGAGAGATCTCCAAACAAAGTATAGCAAATTGCAAGAGGAAAGAGAAAGATTGAGGGATAAGGCATAAAACAAATAGCAACCAAGACTGAATGATTTCAGAAATTCTTCATCTCTTCACATAGCGAAAGAGGCTATAATTAAGAGATTTATGGTCAGGAAAGTAATACTCTAGGGAAAAAAAATGGCTAAGGTTGTGACTGTAAAACTCTTTGCTTAAACCACAGATTTTTTTTTAAAAAATCAGCATATTCAGTCACACACAAGACTATTTCAAGAAATTAAGGGTCTTCCATACAGATTCTCTCAATGTGACCATAGGGCCCCTAGGAAGCTTAAGGACATTGTCCTTCAGCCCCATCAGCAGCAGGTAGCAAGGGCAGAAAGAGATTATCTCCAAAATATCTGTAGGGATAACTTTTGTTTAATGGAGAGAACACCTCTGAGATTCAGAGAGGACCCATGAAGTTCTTGAGAAGAATATTTAAGCAGAAACGTTTCCAGCCTGGAAGTGTTTCTGAAGTTATACTTTTTTGTTAAATTTGTTTTCTCAAACACAGGGAAGAAATCTGAAAGTGAGGACATTTCACGCTCTCTTTCTTTGCCTCTAAGGACAGAGAATGCAAAAGAAAAGGAGGCTGTTGGACCCCCAAACTTCTACTGGCACAAAGTAGGATGATGAAAGTACTCAGTGGCATACCCGTGCTGCCTTGCGTAAGAAGAGGATTACTCAAGGGCAGGACTAAGAGACCAGAGGATGGAGACAGACCCATAAAGAATTAAATCAAGACCCTTGAAACCTAATAAGGGAACTCTGGCTGGAGTTTTACCAGCTGGATTCGATAACTGCGTTGTACCAGTGATCCTTTTTTATCTTCTACTCCCCCATGTTTTGAACTAGAATGTCTTTTGCTGTTATCCTATGTCCACCCCACCATCAGATGTTAGGTGTGTTAGAAGCAGATTTTTGTTTCAAAGATCACAGATAGAGAAGAATTATGCCCTAGGAAGTGTACTTATTGCATCACATTGGAGCCTCAACTACACTTGGGTCTGGTATAAATGGTGACCCTTGGACCTTGAGCTGATACTGTAATGGGATGGGATTCTTGGAAATATAGGAAGGGAACAAATGTGTTTTGAATCTGGGAGGAATATGAATCACTGGAGGCCAGAGGACCATTATAGCATACAGATCCTAAGGTGATCCCCATGTTGAAACCCCACAAATTACCTCTCCTAGAGTGTGGGTGGGACCTGTGGCTTGTTTCTAACCAATAGAATACAACATAGACAACAGGGGAAAAGAAAGAGAAAGAGGAATGTCCTCACTTTCAGATTTCTTCCCTGTGTTAAATAAAACAAATTTAAGAAAAAAAATATATAACTTCAGAAAGCTTTACTATTCATCGGCTATTTATTTTGCCCTCACTTAAACACTTATTATTGCCCTCTCTAAATTACAGAGCCTAGGTTCTTTATTTTTCCTCCTCTCATCCTTGCATTCAATGGGAGCCCCCAAACTCTCTGTCTTTAAAGAGGAAAAGTGTTGTATAGTATTTTACTAACATATATTTCTTGACCTAAGACAATTATATAGGTATAA
This sequence comes from Rhinopithecus roxellana, assembly GCF_007565055.1. NCBI lineage: Eukaryota > Metazoa > Chordata > Mammalia > Primates > Cercopithecidae > Rhinopithecus > Rhinopithecus roxellana. The sequence continues at coordinate 5,906,928 of NC_044550.1, forward strand.
AGGTATCTATAAACCCAATTCAATGGAAAGGGCCATATAGCTATTGTTCTGCACACTGTAATGCTAAGCCAGAGAATATCAAAACCTAGTAGGACATTCTAATCTGATTCCATATCATCTCTTCCTTTTTGCCTATGCTGATAGAAAGTTACTTAGAATCTTGAATCTTTAACTGAACCTTTTTTTCAGCTATGTCTTTCATCTTATTGCTTAGTCTCCTAGTTTTAAAATACAGTCTATCAGTTTTGCATCTTTTTTTTCTGACTGTCCTGCAAGCATCCAGGCCCAAGCCCAGGGCAGACTTTAATTTATCAACAATCTGAAAAAGACAAAAACTGACTTCATTCAAAAGAGGGGTATCTGGGGGACACAAAGTCCCCCAAATATCCATATATAGGAAATCCATGTAAAGTGTTAAATAAACAATAAAAATAATTATAGCAAGAGAAACAAATTTGCTTTGGTATATTCTGAAAAACACATCTTAGCTCTTATTTCGTATGTGATAAGGTGTTAGAGAGAGAAACTTCTAATTTATCTAAGCTTTGTATTTCTTTCTCTTCTGCCATTTTTAAATCTGAATCATTCTTTTATATTTTGCCTTCTTTTTAGGGCAATATTATCATATCCTCCATCATCCCTCATTGAAATATTTCTTTGCAGGCTGCTGGTGGTGGCTCACACCTGTAATCCCAGTGCTTTGGGAGACAGAAGCAAGACGATTGCTTGAAGTCAGAAGTTCAAGACCAGCCTGGGCAGCACAGTGAGACTCTGTCTCTAAAAAATAAAACTAGCCAGGATGCTGGGGTAGGAGGATTGCCTGAGCCTAGGAGTTTCAGGTTACAGTGAGCTATGATTGTGCCACTGCACTCCAGCCTAGGCAAAAGAGTGAGACCCTATCTCAAAAACAAAAACAAACAAACAAACAAAAAACACAAATATTTCTTTGCAAAATGCATATAACAGCAATGTGATACACTTCATCAACCCAGATTTCATATTCCAGAACCAAACTCTGTTCCCGCTAAAGAAAGACCTCAAGTCATTACGTGAAATAAAATGTGACCTCTAGATACAAGGTTCTGGAACTCTTACAAAAAGTTGGTATTCATAGGCAGATCTGATTTCTATGACTATTTTTAGAGTACACCAAAAAGCTATGGTAAAAAAAATATTATTATTATTATTATTATTATTATTGTTATTAAGCACCTTTGTAAGTAGGAAACATTTGTTCATATAATTTGCATACATGCAACATTCATAAAGAACATCTGAAATAGGTAATGATAAAAACAAATTAAAATAGGGTATAAAATACCAATAGAAACCCCAGATGTTTTGATATTTTATTACTGTTATTGCAGATGCCTCAAAATAGCATTTACACTCATCACCACTTTGAAATAATGATAGTTATTAGATCCACCAATAGATCTTATTACTTAACATGTTACTAAAGAAGCAAATAAAGTACCATATATTTTTGGTAACTGTATTTTAATGTAATAATTTTCTTTTGTAATCGTGTGTATTTTTATTATGCATGAATAAATTTTCATTGCATTATTTTGAGAGTAATCACTTGACTGTTAAAGAAGGGGTCAATGGTAGATACAAAATACATTGACACCCTGTTGTAAAAACCCAGGTATAAGATTTTAAAAAGAGGCAAAAGTTAATTTTCTAATCAACTGATAAATGTATAACAATATAGGACTTTTCAAATTTTCTGTTGTATCTTGTGTCAATTTGGGCATGCTGTATTTTTCAAATAATTTATCTGTGTCATCTAACTTGTTAGATTTATTGGCATAAAGTTGTCCACATTTTCTCTTATTATCCTTTTAATAGTTATAACATCTCTAGTGATATTCTGTCTTAATTCCTGATATAGGTATAATTTATGTTCCTTCTCTTTATTTCTTAATCATTCTAACTAGGAGTTTATCAATTTTATTGATCTTTTAAAACAACCAGCTTTTGCTTTTGTTAAATTTCTCAAGTGATTTTCTGCTATTCATTGTTATCACACCTTTCTGCTTTTCTAATTCAGGTATTTGAAAGCTACACATTTCCTTCTAAGCACTACTTTAGCTGCATTACACAGATTTTTATAATTCTTTGTTTTCACTGTTAGTTAAAATATCTAAATTCATTAGTGAGTTCTTTCACTCATGATAATTTAGAAGTATATTATTTACTTTCCAACATCTGAGGAATTTTCTTTTTTTTTCAGGTCTTTTTTTTATACTTTAAGTTCTAGGGTACATGGGCACAACATGCGGGTTTGTTACATATATATACATGTGCCATATTGGTGTGCTGCACCCATTAACTCGTCACTTGCATTAGGTATATCTCCTAATGCTATCCCTCCCCCTTCTCTCCACCCCACGACAGGCCCTAGTGTGTGATGTTTTCCACCCTGTATCCAAGTGATCTCATTGTTCAATTCCCACCTATGTGTGAAAACATGCAGTGTTTGGTTTTCTGTCCTTGAGGTAGTTTGCTCAGAATGATGGTTTCCAGCTTCATCTATGTCGCTACAAAGGACATGAACTCATCCTTTTTTATGGCTGCATAGTATTCCATGGTGTATATGTCCCACATTTTCTTAATCCAGTCTATCATTGATGGGCATTTGGGTTAGTTCCAAGTCTTTGCTATTGTGAATAGTGCCACAATAAACAACAAGTGCACGTGTCTTTATAGTAGCATGATTTATAATCCTTTGGGTATATACCCAGTAATGGGATGGCTGGGTCAAATGGTATTTCTAGTTCTAGATCCTTGAGGAATTGCCATACTGTTTTCCATAATGGTTGAGCTGGTTTACAGTCCCACCAAAAGTGTAAAAATGTTCCTATTTCTCCACATCCTCTCCAGCACCTGTTGTTTCCTGACTTTTTAATGATCACCATTCTAACTGGTGTGAGATGGTATCTCATTGTGGTTTTGATTTGCATTTGTCTGATGGCCAGTGACAATGAGTTATTTTTCATGTGCTGCTGGCTGCATAAATGTCTTCTTTTGAGAAGTGTCTGTTCATATCCTTTGCCCACTTTTTGATGGGGTTGTTTGATTTTTTCTTGTAAATTTGTTTAAGTTCTTTGTAGATTCTGGATATTAGCCTTTTGTCAGATGGGTAGATTGCAAAAATTTTCTCCCGTTCTGTAGGTTGCCTGTTCACTCTGATGGTAGTTTCTTTTGCTGTGCAGAAGCTCTTTAGTTTAATTAGATCCCATTTGTCAATTTTGGCTTTTGTTGCCATTACTTTTGGTGTTTTAGACGTGAAGTCCTTGCCCATGCCTATGTCCTGAATGATATTACCTAGGTTTTCTTCTAGGGATTTTATGGTTTTAGGTCTAACATTTAAGTGTTTAATCCATCTTGAATTAATTTTTGTATAAGGTGTAAGGAAAGGATCCAGTTTCAGCTTTCTACATATGGCTAGCCAGTTTTCCCAGCACCATTTATTAAATAGGGAATCCTTTCCCCATTTCTTGTTTTTGCCAGGTTTGTCAAAGATAGATGGTTGTAGATGTGTGGTATCATTTCCAAGGGCTGTATTCTGTTCCATTGGTCTATATCTCTGTTTTGGTACCAGTACCATGCTGTTTTGGTTACTGTAGCTTTGTAGTATAGTTTGAAGTCAGGTAGGGTGATGCCTCCAGCTTTGTCCTTTTGGCTTAGGATTGTCTTGGCAATGCGGGCTCTTTTTTGGTTCCATATGAACTTTAAAGTAGATTTTTCCAATTCTGTGAAGAAAGTCATTGGTAGTTTGATGGGGATGGCATTGAATCTATAAATTACCTTGGGCAGTATGGCCATTTTCACAATATTGATTCTTCCTCTCCATGAGCATAAAATGTTCTTCCATTTGTTTGTGTCCTCTTTTATTTTGTTGAGCAGTGGTTCGTAGTTCTCCTTGAAGAGGTCCTTCACATCCCTTTTAAGGTGGATTCCTACGTGTTTTATTCCATTTAAGAAATTTTCTAAATACCTGATATTTTCACTGAACATGGAAGTCTGACTTGACAGTTTTCTTTCAGTGTCTTAAAAATGATATACCACTGTTTTTGTATACCATTGTTTTTGATAATAAATCATTTATATTCTTGTTCCCCTGTATTCCATATGTCTTTTGGCTCTCTTAATATTTGCTCTTTATCTTTAATTTTTCACAATTTGAGTATAATGTGTCTAGGTGTGTTGTTTTGTGTTTTTTCAGCAGTGAGACTTTTAAATATATAAATAAGATCTATAGATTTATAAGATTTATAGACTTTTAAATCTATAAATTAGGATATATTGAGCCATTATTTGTAATATATTTTACACTCTAATTAACTATCTGTTAAACTGTTTGATATTGTCCCACAGATATTGAGATTTTATTTTTTTAATCTTTATTCTTTCTGATCTTCAGATTGAATAATTTCTATTGCTCTACTTTCAAATTCAATGATAATTTATCACCTCTGATCTTCTTTCATACTCTCAGTATTTCGTTAGATATGTTAATCTCAGTTTAATAATTTCCGGGGGCGGAGCAAAATGGCTGAATAGGAACAGCTGCAGTCTCCAACTCCCGGCATGAGCGACACAGAAGACCGGTGATTTCTGCATTTTCAACTGAGGTACTGGGGTCATCTCACTGGGGAGTGCCAGAAAATCGGTGCTGGTCAGCTGCTGCAGCCCGACCAGCGAGAGCTGAAGCAGGGCAAGGCATTGCCTCACCTGGGAAGTGCAAGGGGGAAGGGAATCCCTTTTCCTAGCCAGGCGAACTGAGACACACAACACCTGGAAAATCGGGTAATTCCCACCCCAATACTGCGCTTTAAGCAAACAGGCACACCAGGAGATTATACCCACACCTGGCCAGGAGGGTCCCACGCCCACGGAGCCTCACTCATTGCTAGCACAGCAGTCTGCTATCTAACCACAAGGCAGCAGCGAGGCTGGGGGAGGGGCGCCCACCATTGCTGAGGCTTAAGTAGGTAAACAAAGCCGCTGGGAAACTCGAACTGGGTGGAGCTCACAGCAGCTCAAGGAAACCTGCCTGTCTCTATAGACTCCACCTCTGGGGAAGGGCACAGCTAAAAAACAACAGGGGAAGCAGCAGAGGCCTGTGCAGACCTGAACGACTCTGTCTGACACCTTTGAAGAGAGGAGGGGATCTCCCAACACAGAGGTTGAGATCTGAGAACGGACAGACTGCCTGCTCAAGTGGGTCCCTGACTCCTGAGTAGCCTAACTGGGAGACATCCCCCACTAGGGGCAGTCTGACACCCCACACCTCACAGGGTGGAGTACACCCCTGAGAGGAAGCTTCCAAAGTAAGAATCAGACAGGTACACTTGCTGTTCAGCAATATTCTATCTTCTGCAACCTCTGCTGCTGATACCCAGGCAAACAGGGTCTGGAGTGGACCTCAAGCAATCTCCAACAGACCTACAGCTGAGGGTCCTGACTATTAGAAGGAAAACTATCAAACAGGAAGAACACCTATACCAAAACCCCATCGGTAAGTCACCATCATCAAAGACCAGAGGCAGATAAAACCACAAAGATGGGGAAAAAGCAGGGCAGAAAAGCTGGAAATTCAAAAAATAAGAGCGCATCTCCCCCTGCAAAGGAGCGCAGCTCATCGCCAGCAATGGATCAAAGCTGGACAGAGAATGACTTTGATGAGATGAGAGAAGAAGGCTTCAGTCCATCAACCTTCTCAGAGCTAAAGGAGGAATTACGTACCCAGCGCAAAGAAACTAAAAATCTTGAAAAAAGAGTGGAAGAATTGATAGCTAGAATAATTAATGCAGAGAAGGTCATAAATGAAATGACAGAGATGAAAACCATGACACGAGAAATACGTGACAAATCCACAAGCTTCAGTAACCGACTTGATCAACTGGAATAAAGAGTATCAGTGATTGAGGATCAAATGAATGAAATGAAGCGAGAAGAGAAACCAAAAGAAAAAAGAAGAAAAAGAAATGAACAAAGCCTACAAGAAGTATGGGATTATGTAAAAAGACCAAATCTACGTCTGATTGGGGTGCCTGAAAGTGAGGGGGAAAATGGAACCAAGTTGGAAAACACTCTTCAGGATATCATCCAGGAGAACTTCCCCAACCTAGTAGGGCAGGCCAACATTCAAATTCAGGAAATACAGAGAACACCACAAAGATACTCCTCAAGAAGAGCAACTCCAAGACACATAATTGCCAGATTCACCAAAGTTGAAATGAAGGAAAAAATCTTAAGGGCAGCCAGAGAGAAAGGTCGGGTTACCCACAAAGGGAAGCCCATGAGACTAACAGCAGACCTCTCGGCAGAAACTCTACAAGCCAGAAGAGAGTGGGGGCTAATATTCAACATTCTCAAAGAAAAGAATTTTCAACCCAGAATTTCATATCCAGCCAAACTAAGTTTCATCAGTGAAGGAGAAATAAAATCCTTTATAGATAAGCAAATGCTTAGAGATTTTGTCACCACCAGGCCTGCCTTACAAGAGACCCTGAAGGAAGCCCTAAACATGGAAAGGAACAACCGGTACCAGCCATTGCAAAAACATGCCAAAATGTAAAGACCATCGAGGCTAGGAAGAAACTGCATCAACTAACGAGCAAAATAACCAGTTAATATCATAATGGCAGGATCAAGTTCACACATAACAATATTAACCTTAAATGTTAATGGACTAAATGCTCCAATTAAAAGACACAGACTGGCAAACTGGATAAAGAGTCAAGACCCATCAGTCTGCTGTATTCAGGAGACCCATCTCACATGCAGAGACATACATAGGCTCAAAATAAAGGGATGGAGGAAGATCTACCAAGCAAATGGAGAACAAAAAAAAGCAGGGGTTGCAATCCTAGTCTCTGATAAAATAGACTTTAAACCATCAAAGATCAAAAGAGACACAGAAGGCCATTACATAATGGTAAAGGGATCAATTCAACAGGAAGAGCTAACTATCCTAAATATATATGCACCCAATACAGGAGCACCCAAATTCATAAAGCAAGTCCTTAGAGACTTACAAAGAGACTTAGACTCCCATACAATAATAATGGGAGACTTCAACACTCCACTGTCAACATTAGACAGATCAACGAGACAGAAAGTTAACAAGGATATCCAGGAATTGAACTCATCTCTGCACCAAGCAGACCTAATAGACATCTATAGAACTCTCCACCCCAAATCAACAGAATATACATTCTTATCAGCACCACATCGCACTTATTCCAAAATTGACCACATAATTGGAAGTAAAGCACTCCTTAGCAAATGTAAAAGAACAGAAATTATAACAAACTGTCTCTCAGACCACAGTGCAATCAAACTAGAACTCAGGACTAAGAAACTCAATCAAAACCACTCAACTACATGGAAACTGAACAACCTGCTCCTGAATGACTACTGGGTACATAACGAAATGAAGGCAGAAATAAAGATGTTCTTTGAAACCAATGAGAACAAAGATACAACATACCAGAATCTCTGGGACACATTTAAAGCAGTGTGTAGAGGGAAATTTATAGCACTAAATGCCCACAAGAGAAAGCTGGAAAGATCTAAAATTGAAACTCTAACATCACAATTAAAAGAATTGGAGAAGCAAAAGCAAACACATTCAAAAGCTAGCAGAAGGCAAGAAATAACTAAGATCAGAGCAGAACTGAAGGAGATAGAGACACAAAAAACCCTCCAAAAAATCAATGAATCCAGGAGCTGATTTTTTGAAAAGATCAACAAAATTGACAGACCACTAGCAAGACTAATAAAGAGGAAAAGAGAGAGGAATCAAATAGACGCAATAAAAAATGATAAAGGGGATATCACCACCGATCCCCCAGAAATACAAACTACCATCAGAGAATACTATAAACACCTCTACGCAAATCAACTAGAAAATATAGAAGAAATGGATAATTTCCTGGACACTTACACTCTTCCAAGACTAAACCAGGAAGAAGTTGAATCCCTGAATAGACCAATAGCAGGCTCTGAAATTGAAGCAATAATTAATAGCCTACCAACCAAAAAAAGTCCAGGACCAGATGGATTCACACCTGAATTCTACCAGAGGTACAAAGAGGAGCTGGTACCATTCCTTCTGAAACTTTTCCAATCAATTGAAAAAGAGGGAATCCTCCCTAACTCATTTTATGAGGCCAACATCATCCTGATACCAAAGCCTGGCAGAGACACAACAAAAAAAGAGAATTTTAGACCAATATCCCTGATGAACATCGATGCAAAAATCCTCAATAAAATACTGGCAAACCGGATTCAGCAGCACATCAAAAAGCTTATCCACCATGATCAAGTGGGCTTCATCCCTGGGATGCAAGGCTGGTTCAACATTCGCAAATCAATAAACGTAATCCAGCATATAAACAGAACCAAAGACAAGAACCACATGATTATCTCAATAGATGCAGAAAAGGCTTTTGACAAAATTCAACAGCCCTTCATGCTAAAAACGCTCAATAAATTCGGTATTGATGGAACGTACCTCAAAATAATAAGAGCTATTTATGACAAACCCACAGCTAATATCATACTGAATGGGCAAAACCTGGAAAAATTCCCTTTGAAAACTGGCACAAGACAGGGATGCTCTCTCTCACCACTCCTATTCAACATAGTGTTGGAAGTTCTGGCTAGGGCAATCAGGCAAGAGAAAGAAATCAAGGGTATCCAGTTAGGAAAAGAAGAAGTCAAATTGTCCCTGTTTGCAGATGACATGATTGTATATCTAGAAAACCCCATTGTCTCAGCCCAAAATCTCTTTAAGCTGATAAGCAACTTCAGCAAAGTCTCAGGATACAAAATCAATGTGCAAAAATCACAAGCATTCTTATACACCAGTAACAGACAAACAGAGAGCCAAATCAGGAATGAACTTCCATTCACAATTGCTTCAAAGAGAATCAAATACCTAGGAATCCAACTTACAAGGGATGTCAAGGACCTCTTCAAGGAGAACTACAAACCACTGCTCAGTGAAATCAAAGAGGACACTAACAAACCGAAGAACATTCCATGCTCATGGATAGGAAGAATCAATATCGTGAAAATGGCCATACTGCCCAAGGTTATTTATTGATTCAATGCCATCCCCATCAAGCTACCAATGAGTTTCTTCACAGAACTGGAAAAAACTGCTTTAAAGTTCATATGGAACCAAAAAAGAGCCCGCATTGCCAAGAGAATACTAAGTCAAAAGAACAAAGCTGGAGGCATCACGCTACCTGACTTCAAACTATACTACAAGGCTACAGTAACCAAAACAGCATGGTACTGGTACCAAAACAGAGATACAGACCAATGGAACAGAACAGAGTCCTCAGAAATAATACCACACATCTACAGCCATCTGATCTTTGACAAACCAGAGAGAAACAAGAAATGGGGAAAGGATTCCCTATTTAATAAATGGTGCTGGGAAAATTGGCTAGCCATAAGTAGAAAGCTGAAACTGGATCCTTTCCTTACTCCTTATATGAAAATTAATTCAAGATGGAGTAGAGACTTAAATGTTAGACCTAATACCATAAAAACCCTAGAAGAAAACCTAGGTAGTACCATTCAGGACATAGGCATGGGCAAGGACTTCGTGTCTAAAACACCAAAAGCAATGGCAGCAAAAGCCAAAATTGACAAATGGGATCTAATTAAACTAAAGAGCTTCTGCACAGCAAAAGAAACTACCATCAGAGCGAACAGGCAACCTACAGAATGGGAGAAAATTTTTGCAATCTACTCATCTGACAAAGGGCTAATATCCAGAATCTACAAAGAACTCAAACAAATTTACAAGAAAAAATCAAACAACCCCATCAAAAAGTGGGCAAAGGATATGAACAGACATTTCTCAAAAGAAGACATTCATACAGCCAACAGACACATGAAAAAATGCTCATCATCACTGGCCATCAGAGAAATGCAAATCAAAACCACAATGAGATACCATCTCACACCAGTTAGAATGGCAATCATTAAAAAGTCAGGAAACAGGTGCTGGAGAGGATGTGGAGAAATAGGAACACTTTTACACTGTTGGTGGGATTGTAAACTAGTTCAACCATTATGGAAAACTGTATGGTGATTCCTCAAGGATCTAGAACTAGATGTACCATATGACCCAGCCATCCTACTACTGGGTATATACCCAAAGGATTATAAATCATGCTGCTATAAAGACACATGCACACGCATGTTTATTGCGGCACTATTCACAATAGCAAAGACTTGGTATCAACCCAAATGTCCATCAGTGACAGACTGGATTAAGAAAATGTGGCACATATACACCATGGAATATTATGCACCCTTAAAAAAGGATGAGTTTGCATCCTTTGTAGGGACATGGATGCAGCTGGAAACCATCATTCTTAGCAAACTATCACAAGAACAGAAAACCAAACACCGCATGTTCTCACTCATAGGTGGGAACTGAACAATGAGATCACTTGGACTCGGGAAGGGGAACATCACACATCGGGGCCTATCATGGGGAGGGGGGAGGGGGGAGGAATTGCATTGGGAGTTATACCTGATATAAATGATGAATTGATGGGTGCTGACGAGTTGATGTGTGCAGCACACCAACATGGCACAAGTATACATATGTAACAAACCTGCACGTTATGCACATGTACCCTAGAACTTAAAGTATAATAATAATAAATAATAATAATAATAATAATAATAATAATAATTTCCAATTGATTTTTTTCATAGTTTCTATTTCTTGGCTGAAATTTCCTATTTGTTAACTCATTGCAGCTATATTCTGTTTTACATCCTTTAACATAATTATAATAATTGCTTTAAAATCCTTATATGGCTGGCTGCAGTGGCTCACACCTGTAATCCCAGCACTTTGGGAGGCCAAGGCAATGAATTGCTTGATCCCAGGAGTTCGAGACCAACCTGAGCAACATGGTGAAACCCCATTCTACAAAAAATTAAATTAGCCATGCTTGTGGTGCACATCTGTAGTCCCAGTTATTTGGGAGGCTGATGTGGGAGGATCACTTGAGCCCAGCAGGTGGAGGTTGCCCTGGAGGCAGAGGTTGCAGTGAGCCAAGATTGTGACACTACACCCCAGCCTAGGCAACAGAGCAAGACCTTGCCTCAAAAAAAAAATCCTTATTCAATGATTTCAATACCTGAATCACCTAAGAGACAAATTATTACCTTTTCTCATAAGTAAGGATTGCATTTTCCTGTTGTTTCATTTGTCTAGTAATTTGGAATTGCATCCTCTGGTAATATATTATGAATATTTATTGTATCATTTCAATGAAATATTATAAAGACTCGGGATTCTCTTATATTCCTCCAGATAATATTGTGGGGGTTTTTGATGAGTTTGTTGTTATGTTAGCTGGCAGTTAATTTGGCTGAACTCAAACTTTAAACTCTCTATCCCTTGTAGAGTGATGCAGCTGAAATCCTGTTAAATTATTTAACCTTAGCTACTCCATGCATATGTAATTCATGGGTCAGCCAGAGATAGTAGCATATTTTATACTCAGAATTTGGCATGCCCCTCTCCTTTCCTGTATTTTCTCCCTATATTAGTTTTTTAGAGCTGCCATAACAAAGTATACCAAGCTGGGTGCCTTAAAACAAGAAATTTATTCTCTTGTAATTCTGGAAGCTAGAAATCCAAAATGAAGATACTAGTAAGGTTGATTTCTGCTAGAGGATCTGGAGGAGATTCAGTTCTATGGTTTTCTCCCAGCTTCTGGCCATTGCCGGTAATACTTGGCATTCCTTGGTTTACAGCTGCATCCTCCAATCTCTGCCCTCTTCTTCACATAGCCATCTTCCCTCTGTGTATCTGTGTCTACATTTCCTTCTTCTTATAAGGCTAGATTAGGACCAATCCTAATCTAGTATGACGTTATTTTAACTTTACTACATCTGCAAAGATTCTATTTTCAAATAAGGTCACATTCACAGATTCAGAGTAGACATGAATTTTCAGTGGACACTATTAACCCAGTATGTTACCTCACTTCCCAGGGGCTGTGGCAGCCTCAAATTCTGTCCTGAGTCTTCAAGTCATTAAGATTGCAGATTTCCATCCAAATTTTAGCTGTCACTTGCATCACTGAGTGAGCCTGCCCTTGGGGAAAAAAAAAAAAAAAGAAAAAACCCATAAACCAGAAATTCATGGCTGTTCTCTTCCTCCAAAAACCAAGTTCTCTTCAGATTTTTCTGCTTGTATTTACTCTACCATGTCTCTGGTAGTTGTCTTTTTGAATCTTGTTTTTTAGTTAATAGTTACTCTTAGTGAGAGGGTTGGTCTCATAAGAATTACTTCATCATAACCAGATAATATGATTTGGAGATGTGTGTCTCCACCCAAATCTCACCTTGAAATGTAACTCCCACAATTCCCACCTGTTGTGAGAGGAACCCAGTGGGAGGTAACTGAATTATGGAGGCGGGTCTGTCCTGCACTGTTCTCGTGATAGTGAATGAGTCTCACGAGATCTGAGGGAGTTTCCCTCCACAGACCCTCTTCTCTTGTCTGCCACCATGTGAGACATGCCTTCACCTTCCACCATGATTATGAGGCCTCCTCAGCCACATGGAACTATAAGTCCAATAAACTTCTTTCTTTCGTAAATTGCCCAGTCTCAGGTACATCTTTATCAGCAATGTGAAACAGACTAATACAATGAATTGGTACCAGTAGAGTGGGGCGTCGCTGAAAAGATAACCCAAAATGTGGAAGTGACTTTGGAACTGGGTAACAGGCAGAGGTTGGAATAGTTTGGAGGGCTCAGAAGAAGACAGGAATATGTGGGAAAGTTTGGAATTTCCTAGAGACTGTTGAATGGCTTTGACAAAAATGCTGATAGTGACATGAACAATAAAGTCCAGGCTGAGGTGGTCTCAGATGGAGATGAGGAACTTCTTGGGAACTGGAGCAAAGGTGACTCTTGTTATGTTTTAGCAAAGAAACTGGTGGCATTTTACCCCTGCCCTAGAGATTTGTGGAACTTTGAACTTGGGAGAGATGATTTGGGGTATTAGGTAGAAAGAAATGTCTAAGCAGCAAAGCATTCAAGAAGTGACTTGGGTGCTGTTTTAAAAGGGAAACATAGTATAAACGTTTGGAAAATTTGCAGCCTGACAATATGATAGAAAAGAAAATCCTATTTTCTGAGGTGAAATTCAAGCTGGCTGCAGAAATTTGCATATGTAACAAGGAGCCAAAGGTTAATCCTCAAGACAACGAGGAAAATATCTCCAAGACATGTCAGAGGTCTTCACAGCACCCCTCCCATCACAGGCCTGGAGGCCTAGGAGAAAAAAAGTGGCTTCATGGGCCAAGCTCAGGGTCCCCATGCTGTGTGCAGTCTGGGGTCTTGGTTCCCTGTATCCCAGCCACTGTATCCCAGCCACTCCAGCCATGGCTGTAAGGGCCAATGTAGTTCTCAGGCCGTGGCTTCAGAGGTTGCAAGCCCCAACCTTGGCAGCTTCCATGTGGTGTTGAGCCTGCTAGTACACAGAAGTCAAGAATTGGGGTTTGGGAACCTCTGCCTAGATTTCAGAAGATGTATGGAAACACCTGGATGCCCAGGCAGAAGTTTGCTGCAGGGGCAGGGCTCTCATGGAGAACATTTGCTAGGGCAGTACAGAATGGAAATGTGGGGTGGGAGCCCCACACAGTCCCTACTGGGGCACTGCCTAATGGAGCTATAAGAAGAGGGCCACCATCCTCCAGTCCCCAGAATGGTAGATCCACTGACAGCTTGTACAGTGTGCCTGGAAAAGCAGCAGACACTCAATGCCAGCCCATGAAAGCAGCTAGGAGGGAGGCTCTACCTTGCAAAGCCACAGGGGAGGAGCTGCCCAAGACCATGGGAACCCACCTCTTGCATCAGCATGACCCAGATGTGAGACATGGATTCAAAGGAGATCATTTTGGACCTTTAAGATTTGACTGCCCTGCTGGATTTTGGACTTGCATGGGGCCTGTAGCCCCTTTGTTTTGGCCAATTTCTCTCATTTGGAATGACTGTGTTTACCCAATGCCTGTACCTCCATTGTATTTAGAAAGTAACTAACTTGCTTTTGATTTTACAGGCTCATAGGCAGAAGGGACTTTCGTTGTCTCAGTTGTTGACTGTGGACTTTTGAGTTAATGCTGAAATGAGTTAAGACTTTGGGAGACTGTTGGGAAGATGTGATTGGTTTTGAAATGTGAGGACATGAGATTTGGGAGGGACCAGGGGCAGAATGATATAGTTTGACTGTGTCCCTACCCAAATCTCTTCTTGAATTATAACTCCCACAATTCCCACATGTTGTGGGAGGAACCCAGTGGGAGGTGAATGAATCATGGGAGCAGGTTTCTCCTGCACTGTTCTCATGATATGGAATGAGTCTCACAGGATCTGATGGTTTTAAAAAGGGGAGTTTCCCTACACAAGCTCTCTTCTCTTGTCTGCTGCCATGTGAGATGTGCCTTTTACCTTCTGCCATTATGAGGCCTCCCCACCCATGTGGAACTGTAAGTCCAATAAACCTCTTACTTTTGTAAATTGCCCAGTCTCAGGTATGTCTTTATCAACAAAGTGAAAACAGACTAATACACCAGAATAGAGTTAACTGTTTCTCTAATGAATTGAATAGGGGAGAAAATGATACAAAGAATTAACATTTTGCTGCATATTAATGAATATGAGTCATGTTACATTTCAAAACCATTATTTTAACTCTAACATATTAAATTGCTTTTCCACATTATACAGCCAAATATTTAGCTAACAGTGGGCATGGTTGTGTGATTAATAAAATATCAATAGTAGTAACACATGTATTATTTAATGTTTCAATTGCTCTTCTAAGAGCTCTTTTATGTGTATTATCTCAGTAAATCGTCACATTAACACTACAATTTAAGCAGAAGTTTTATAGATGAGTAATTCTCATTTTACAAATGACTAAACTGAGGCCCAGAGATTAAGTAATTGTTAAAGCTACACTGTTAGTATACGGTAGAATGAAAAAGTCCATGAATAAATCTTTCTGTCTCTTGTACTACCTTAAATCATTATTTGTAAGGCTGCATTTGTCTACTTTTTCCTAATTTTTTTTTTTTTTTTTTTTTGAGACAGAGTCTCGCTCTGTTGCCCAGGCTGGAATGCAGTGGTATGATCTCAGCTCACTGCAAGCTCCACCTCCCGAGTTCACGCCATTCTCCTGCCTCAGCCTCCCGAGTAGCTGGGACTACAGACACCTGCCAACACGCCAGGCTAATTTTTTGTACTTTTAGTAGAGACAGGTTTCACCATGTTAGCCAGGATGGTCTCGATCTTGTAACCTCATGATCTGCCCACCTTGGCCTCCCAAAGTGCTGGGATTACAGTCGTGAGTCACCATGCCCGGCCTAATTTTTCTTAATTTTTAACATGTGTGAAGTAAATAAAAAGTAAATAGAAGTAAATACATTTTTTTATTCAACATAATAGCTTGATTTCAGAATCCATTTATTTCATAATTTGTGATTTTTTTAGTGTCTATGATTGGCATATTAGAAATTCTTTCTGCATTAAAGTAAGCTCCAGATATCTCAGGCTCGTACATTCTTTTAAATTTCTTATCTGCAAGTCAAGAAGTAATTAGTGCCTACTCCTCAACTAGTTACATTATATTTTATGTTATAACTTTACATTTATGATTAAGCAAAGTCTCTGTGTGTGAGAGTGTGTGTGTGTGTGCGAGAGAGAGAGAGAGAGAGCTGTTTTCTCTTATCATAAACAGGACATGATGTAAGACATGAACAAGTGTGTACTTAAGTAAAATAGTTATTTCCTTAAGTTGACTCACCATGGCACCCTAGAGATTAGTACTGTTACTGATTTCACAGGTCTCTTGTGCATGTGAATTTCCATGAGAGTCTATTCAACTGGAGTAACTAAGAAGAAAGAACAATGTCCCTCTATACAAGGTGGGTTTTGCATTGTCCCACACATAGCCTGCTGATGGCCGTGGGATGGCAAAGTCATCTTCATTAGACGGAATTTAATAGTGAATCAAAGTTCTTGTGGAGAATAGACTGATCTAAACTTTAGCCTCCCTTGGGTCCTGCTGAAAGATTAGAGGGAAAGAGTAGGGCCTTAGTAACTTGAATGTATCAGATTGTTTTTCACTAATAGTTCTCTTGTAAAACTCTGAAAAACACCCAGTTTAACCCTTTAAAAATGGACAGAGAGAAAGGGGTAGGACAGGGGGAGGGAAAACAACTCAGGTAGTATACCACGGGCATAGATTTCATTGATTTTTGAGATGTGCTATTATCCTTGTAGCAAGTTTCACAGATTGAGTATGTACGCATGACCAAAATTTGTCAATCAAAAATAAAACAGTTTTCCTGCTACACATAATCATCTGTACCAGCTGCCACAATGCTATAGCTTTCATAAAGAATTTATAAAATCAAATTACCTTTTAGTTTTGCTTTTAGTTTGTTCTATGATGGGATAGTCTAAAACTCAAACTAAGGATGCAGTCCTTTGATAAAATCTTTTCAAAAACATTAGGAATCCAGGAAGAGTTAATGGCAGGAGAAAAAGGAGGAGCAGCACAGGTAAAATGCATCAACCAGCACCTGTACAGCAGGATCAGACATAGTTAACAAGAAAAAAGAAAGAAGAAACAAATGTGTTAGGTGATCTTTAGTCTAAAGAAATCTCTGTTGGGCAACTAGGCATTTTGCTCCTTGCCTTTGATTTCCAACTTCCTTTCAAAGAATTCGTTAAGTGAAAAGAGAGATGATGGCAGCTCAGTATATCAAAGCTCAGTTATCAGTTTGGCTTATTCTAGTATCTTTAGTCTTTTGTGGATGCCTTATGATGTGTTGTGTGGTGACACTGGAAAGTCAATCTTATACCAGTGATTGCCACATAAACGTTAAGGAATCCAAAAAAAAAAAAAAAAAATCACAAAATAGAAATTGTTACTCTCTCGAGTATAAAGTGGCACTGATAAGAATTAATGTATCCAAAAAGATTTGGGTGGGTTTCTTTTTCCTTTTGGGGAAGGAGAGTGGAGAAGCGATTGATTGGATTTTTTTAGGAGGGTGAGAAGGAAGCTGTAAGAGAAGGAAAAGGTATCCTGCAGACTTTTCCATGATCAGCTCTTTAGTATTGGCTGTGAATATGTTGTCCAAGTTAATGACCAAAAACAAATAAACAAAAAACTTACTACCACTACAAGAAAATCTGTTTCTCTTTACATAATATTTTTGTTTTTAAAAATTCATAGGAACCATAAAAAATTAAGTCTCATTTTAAATCAAAGTACACCACCTTTTCGGGGCTAATTGCCTAATAGAAAGACTTTAGAAACTCTGGAAAGATAATGTAGTAGTCCAGGCCTCCCTAGTCAGACATCCCACTCTGGGATCCTGAAAAGAGTGGAATGAAAATACTATTCTCAGAGCTGTGGGCAAGATTTAAGGGACAGAAAGAGATGGATCAAGGAGAGACTAGCTGGAGCAGGAACACGATTACCCCTAAGGCTACTGGGTAGGTGGAGGAATCAGTGTTTCTGGACCAAGTGAGAGCTCCACCATGTGAGAAGGCACAGCTACAGAGCTAAAGGCAGAGGAAACAGGGAAGAAATATTAGAAAGGAATACTTCTTTCTCCTCCCATCTGCTTATTTCCTGCCATGCCTCCCAGAGCCAAACCTACCAAAAGCCAGAATAAACTTACGCTGTCTTCACAAATAGGCGCTGTCTCTTGCACAGGCCTACTGCACAGATCAGAGCAAAGACAGAAAGAAAGTGAATGATGGGGTTTCCAAACACAGAACATCTAACCAAAACAGTGAAAGATAAATCATTTCCTACCTAGAGGAGGAGAAGAAAAAAAATACAGCCGCCTGAGTCCCAGACTTCAATACATGAATGCATGAGGAGTCAATTTTCTGTAACTAAGATTTTATTCCTGACCGTAGCCTCAGTAATGTTCCCTTAACTGTGATGGATCACAGGTTTAATACAATTTACCATTATGAAAAATGTTTTAGAAAGGGAATGCAAAACAAAAAAGAGATTTCGGATTTTATTTATGGGCTACTTGACCCATAACAGTGACAGGTATAAACTGTTTTCTTCTATTTAACCACATTGATTCTTATTTTTATTTGCTATATCTATATGAGGTACTGTATTTATTTTATCATATCTGTATGAGATAGTATGATGTATTTTCTTCAAAATCACTTTTATCCTCTCCTTGGAATGTTTCAAAACTGGACAGCGTTATATATTGATTTTAATCTGAAAATCTCTTAGCAGGGCAGAACTCACTGCAATGAAATTAACATTTATGTGAAATGCTTCCCTAGGGTAAAGAACATAAATCATGCATTATAACACTTTAGAGCTGAAAGGGACTTTAAAAATCAATTCTAAAAACTTTATTTTACAAATGAGGACAAAAACCTAGAGATAGTTGTAGTTTTCCCATAGCAACACATTGCTGGTTTAGAGCAAAATTAAGACCAGAACTTGGGCTTCCTTACTCTCCATCTGGTTTCCCACCTTTCAGTGGTGTCATCCCACTTACATTCCTATTATATAGAAGTACCAATTATGTTTCAAGGAAATAATAAATTCCCTTCTAAAATTGCCAGTACAGAAGTGTACTGAAAAGCTGTAACTATCACTTTAATATTTCTCAACTAAGGTTGAAAGACACTGTATGGGGTAGAAAGCAGTGCCCTCATGGACATGTCGGAAGCTCTTCAACTGCCTGTACTCAGCATCTGTCTGTGGATGAGCACCCTTGGATCAAAGCCCATTGGCCAACTGTGCATTCAGACATTCAGGCTCTCTTGGCCTCAAGTTTTCTCCTACAAACTCAGTTTATTATTTTGAAAAATCTACAAAAGAAAAAAATTTACATTGATGTGTTATTTTTTTTCAACACCATGAAGAAATTTTCAGGATTCATAGGGAGTTTCCTGAATTTAAATCAACTTATTTGACCTTTGGTTCTGTCTTACCCTTTCCCTGTCATCCTTTCACTTAATCTTATCAATCACTATTCCTATTTCCTTTTAAAAAATGTCTGCAGTTTTTAATCCATGCTATCTTACTTTATTATATTTCCCTGCATTAAGCAAAGGCATGTAAACAGAGGGCCCAATCTTTCAGGCAGGTGTATGCTTGCTGTGTGCTTACATATAGGTCACTTAAAGTCCATGCAAATTAGGGCACTTTGCTGAGCTGCAGAATTTCATCTGGAGTAGCAGGTGTGTTGTAGGACTATAAATGACTTGGTTTGAATGATGGCTGTTGATGCTTCTCTATGCTTTATTCTTGCTGTTCACCAAATGGGTCATGTTATTGACATCTGAACTGTACAAAAACCGTCGTGGAAACCACCCATGTCTAATGTTCCACTAGATGCGACATTGATTTTAGGACAGAAGATCACCAAGTGTTCTGTTTCCAGTACTCTCAAAATAAAGATTTGTACATTTTATTAATAAAACAATGATTTAAAGAACATTGCTGTTTGGCCTCTGGTAATAAAATCTTGGAAAGTTTTAGTTTTCTACTATAGGAGATTAAAAAATTAAGATAAATTAATGTGTATTAAAGCAGAGACTATTTGGCATGTAGTTAAATAAATATATCTGTAGTTAAGAATAATACTATATTTTTGAAAATACCCATAAAATCCATAAAGATTTTAAGAGTGAAATAGACATACATCTTTCTAGACTATCATAACTTTTTGCTTTTTATAAGATAGAAGGTTGGAAAATCTGCAGATTCCAAATGCTTATCTGTGGACTTAAGTGTCAGTCTGAGGCAAAGATTTAACCAGCCTGTATTGAAAAGCAAAAAATAATATTGAGAGCAATGTAAAGGGTATATTTGGGTATGTGAGTGAATGTGTGTGTGTGTGTGTGTGTGTGTGTGTGTGTGTGTGTGTGTGTGTGTTTGAGACAGAGAGGGAGAGAGGTATCCGTAAAATTGTCAACCGTTCTTTCAGGGGGATGGCTCTAATTTCCTCTGGAATTTTGCCATTCTTACTCTTGGGGAATTAAATGATTGTAGTAATAAATGGTAGCTGACTGTTTTAATGTTCTTACTTAACAGAAAGTACTTGGCAAAAGCCATGTCGGTACCCTCCCAATTTTTTTTAAATTTAGTTTACTGATCTGTGAAATGTACGTATCTGGTATCATGAACTGAAAGTCTGTGAGCTCCCCAAATTCACATGTTGAAGCCCTAATCTCCAAATACAATGGTATTTGGAAGTAAGACCTTTGGGAAGTAATTAGTTCATGAAAATAGAGCCCTCATGAATGGGATTAGTTTCCTTATAAGAAGAGACGTGAGGCCAGGCACGATGGCTCAAGTCTGTAATCCCAGCACTTTGGGAGGCCAAGGCGGGTGCGTCACTTGAGGTCAGGATTTCAAGACCAGCCTGCCCAACATGGTGAAACCCTGTCTCTACTAAAAATAAAAATAATAAATAAAATTAAAAAATTAGCTGGGTGTGGTGGCTTAGGCCTATAATCCTAGTTATGGGGAGGCTGAGGCAGGAGAATGGTTTGAACCCAGGGCGGCGAAGGTTGCAGTGAGCCGAGATCACGCCAATGCACTTCAGCCTGGGGGACAGAGTAAGACTCTGTCTCCAAAAAAAAAAAAAGAAAGGAAAAAAAAAACAGAGAAAAAAGAGATGTGAAACAGGTGATCCCTCTCACCATGTGAAGGCACAGTGAGAAGGCAGCCATTAACAAGCCAGGAAGAGAACCCTCACCAGACACTGAGTCTGCCAGCACCTTGATCTTGGACTTCCCAGCCTCAAGAACTATAGGAAATAAATGTCTGCTGTTAAGCCACCCAGTCTAAGGTATTTGTTGTAGCAGCCCAAGCTAACTAAGACATGTAGGGAGGTTCTTATGAGCTCCATGATGTGGAAGCCAGCTCTGCAGAAGTGTTAGACAGTAAAATGAAACTGAATTATTCTTAATCTGATTTGTCACAACTGTTATTATGAGTTCCAAATACTGTAGCCAACAAGAGGATACAATTTCCTACCAACCTGGAAGTGAATTACAACTTTTAATTCTGTTTTAAAATACTCATATGAAAAAAATACTCATACCTAGCTGAATTTTCCACATTGTTCTCACTCTTATTTCATTACCTTTGTTAACTTTCTCTTTATTCCTCAACAAGCCCTCTCAGTTGTCTTTTCTAGCAAATATTGAAACTGAAATTTTCCAAATGATTTCAAATCAGTACACATTGCTTGTACTTATACTACCCAACAGAGCAATGCTTGATAACTTTAAATGATTATCCCCAAATCTCTTGCATGAGAGAATTAAAACCAATGGAGGAAGTTAACAACTCAGGGAAGCAGATGTATGAGACAAGAAAATAGCTTTGCCAATTATTAGGGGGAAAATAACTGAAGCTGAATGTAAAGAATTATCTCCAATTTCCCAATCTGCTTAACAAAAAATAAACTTTAGCCTTTTTACATAATCACTGATATTCATTTGTATAAAATTATTGCTGGATGAAGAGAAGGTCAAGAAACTCTAGTCTGAGAGTCAATCTGCTAGCTCCTAAACAGAGGAGTAAAGACTTTGGACTCGGTTAATTCTTTGGACTGGATGCTCTTAAAAATATATTCTGTATTCTTCTCTGAGTACTTGGATACTTTAAACAGGGCCAGGGCTAAGATGAGGCAAACGCTGTATGGCCCCATTTTAAAAAGGACACTCACTCTCCCGGTCCTTCAGGTGCAAGACTGGCACTTGTGAGGCCTTGCTTCCTTAAGTTGTACACTCTAGATGCCTTGTTTGCTTCATCCTACTCCTGGCCCTACACTAATAAATTAGTCCATACCCTAATAAATTTGAAAGACCAACAGAAGTGGGTGGTGGTAAGACTTCTCTCTGCTATACATAAAGGAAAGGGAAGAATGAATATAGAAGTGGTGCCTGGTGAAGAATGGGAGGACCTTCCCCACTTGTCAGTAAGGGAGAAAGTAAAAAGAAGCTATAGACTTCATAAATGTCAATATGTACACAAACTACGTTTTTAAAAATGACTCAAAATATGCCATTTTTAGAAAACATGTCTTTCTCAATCCTACACCCACCACTTTTAAGAATTGTTCATCCATAATCAGCAAGTCCCCGTTTAGCCTTACTGTCTGTGCATTTTCTGAACTTCTTTGCTTGAACTGAAGCACTTCCCCCTGTAACCTATTCTTGCATTAGTCTGTTTTTTCTTAAAAACATATTTTAAGATGTGGTTATAAACCAAAGATTTTTGGGATAATGCTTGTACTATGGTTTGAATATGGTATGTCCCCACCAAAACTCATGTTGAGGGTTGGTCCCCAATGTGGCAGTGTTGGGAGGTGGTGCTATTAGGAGATTAGGTCATTAAGACGAAATAATGTATTTCTCAAGAATCTGGGCTAGTTCTCAAAAGTTGTCATAAAGTGAGGTTTCCTCTCATGTTTTACCCTTTCTGCATACACCAACTTCCCTTTCCATTTTTTCTGCCATGATATGAAGCAGCACAAGGTCTTCACTAGATGCTGCATAGTCTTGAACTTCCCAGCCTCCAGAACCATAAACTAAATAAACCTCTTTTCTTTATAAATTATCCAGTCTCAGATATTTTAATATAGCAATAGAAAACAGACCTAAATAGCTTGTGTGAGAGAAAATGAAGAGGGATCCAGCAAAGGCTAGGACAGCCACAAGACTGTGCTGCAAGTCTGACACAGAGTGGAGGAGAGAGAAGGGGAGGGTTGGATGGAAGCATACTAGACTATTGCACAGACCAAGGTGGGGTTAACAAGGCCATTAGCAAGTCCTTGAACTAAAATTAGCCATCATGGTAGGCCCATGTCTCTCTAAAATTGTCTTGCCTTAGTATTTCTGCTGCACTCCATCAGCACTGGGGGCAGCCTATAGGAAGCCTGGTCTTGATGCCAGAGCTCAGTAGCTCAGACCCTTGGTTAATTAATCTGCCAGCAGTTGGGGTCTGCAAGGCACATTCTCATAGCCACCACAACTCTGGTTGTGGCTTTTTGATCTCTTACATCCCTCATACCTCATAATTAGGAGTGGTGTCCCCTACTTCCCTGATACAACTTTTAGACCATCACTCCTCTACTTTCTTTTTAAGAGCAACATAAAACCCATGAGCTAATCAAAGCAAACAAAACCCAGCAGCTTTCAGGTTCATGACATTCAGCCAGTCTGTCTTCTGAGCACTCCTCATCCAGTGAAGACTTTGATAGCTGGCTATTGTCTTCCTCACTCTAATCCTTTCTGATACACAAGGTAAATTCAATACCTGGACCTCTTAGTCCTTCAACTTCTCCATCTTTTATGACCTTTTCCTTTACCCTCACTTCTACACACCCTTCAAAGATCTGCTCAAAATCAAGCTATCTTGGAGCCTTCTCAGATGCCCCAGCTACATCAGATCCTCCTGACATATACTTCACAGCATCTATGCTACTAATTCAGAGCTCGATCAAATTTTGAAAGTATATGTTTATCTATATTACTATTTGATTACTATTTTCTCTCTATCATTAGACTATAAGTTCCATGATGAGTAGTTAGGTCTGTTTTACTCATCCCTTTATTCTCAGCACCTACAAGGTAACCAGCCATAGTAAATATTCGACATATATTTTGTGCATAAGTAAATGATTAATTAAGTAAATGAATGAATAATTTGATTGAATTGGATTGAGTTGAACTGAACAGAGATATATGAATAGATGCTGTTGCCAAGGCTTATGTTTGTCTACATTCGAAACATGTATCAATGTAATTAAAAACTTCTGAAGAATTAAAACTTTTCTTCATTATTTTTATCCTATAACAAAATTCATCATTAAAAAATTATGCTTAATTTTATAATATAACCCACTTTTGAACATGTTTTTCATTTTATATTAAACCGTAAACTTAAAAAAAAAAGACAGGGTCTTACTCTGTCACCAGGCTGTAGAGTAGTGGTGTGATCATAGCTCACTGCAACATCGAACTCCTGGGGGATCCTCCTACCTCAGACTCCTGAGTAGCTGGGACCACAGGCACCACCACATCTGACAATCGTTTTGTTTGTTTGTGATAGAGATGGAGTCTCACTATGTTGCCCAGGCTGGTCTAGAACTCCTGGCCTCAAGCAATTCTCTGGTCTAGGCCTCTTAAAGTACTGGGACTATAGGCATTAGCTACCACACCCAAACTGAACTGTAAACTTCTTAACCTTTTCAATTCATTTGAGGCTTCCTTGAAGTTCATAACACAGATTCTCGCACATAATAAAATTATATATTACATTAATGTAGCAATGCATTAATGCAACTGCTCTAAAATCTGATATTTTGTTCTGCCCAATAAAATTAACCATTTGTCTGGTTTCTTTTTATTATTTATTTTCACCCAGAGACATCGTGAGATTGACTTTTATTTATATTTTAGGATTTTATCTTTGTGATAAGACTTTCATAGACCTTTTTTTCCGATTTTCTTTCCTTTTTTATTTGTCTATGTTATTATGCTTCTATTTATTTTTCATGTTGTTTTAATTTTTCGGATTTAAATATAATTAAGTCTAAAGATTTAAATGTAGATTTTTTTTGTTACTGCCTTAGGAGATTTTCTTTAAAGGGGTGGGGTGGAGCAGGGCACTACTAAAAGGAGTATACCACTTTAATTAGTTTTTCGTATTTAATCTATATTTTATGTCTCTCTTCATTTAAAATGTTATTATGAAATAATACTTCATGATTTTCTGAAAATTGGAAGAAAAATATAGTTGCAGCAACTTAGATTTTCTAAGATTTTTAGTCAATTGCATTTTTCAGATTTCTTATTAGTTAGATTAAGGTAAATCAAGATGTTATTCTTCTGCTTTTAGTTCTATGTACTTAGTTTTCAATACGGTGCAGCACAGATGAACGGGAAAGGAAAAGATATTATGCCTCATGCCAATAAAATTTATGCCAATTTTATGAGGTATTCATAAATTACCTCAATTTACTAGTGGCTTTCACCATACATCCAAATTGGTTTATTATGTATTATCAGTTCTTTCTTTTTTCAAAACAACTTATTTTTACTATTCTATATGATGCTGTTTTCTTAACTTTTTTAGTTTACCTTGATAAAATTGTTGTTTAAAAAGTAAGATGAAAAGACAGGCAAATCACGTTAACCAGGACAAAGCAGCATCTCACAAAAGACACACAAACCTGCACAAAACCAACCTGAATCCATTCATCTGAAAAAAGAGAGGCAGTCAAAGTATCAGATGCAGGAAATCTAGCAGGCAACAAGAATATAGCACAATTAAAATTATAGCGGAGAAAGAGCATGCAATTGGCTGTAACTTACCATCTTTCTATAGAAGAGTTACTTTGAATTCCAATCAAGACAGCTCTGTCTTATAGATGGGGAGCAATTTTGAAGGGTGGGCTCATGGGAGTATTACTAATTCTCTGACTCACAATAGCAGACCTCAGTGTGCTAACCCTTCATAACACACGGCTCTAACTAAGTTGTAGTAAATTTACTTACTGTGTTTCAGGTTGATTAAAATAAGTTTGCAGGAACAATTTTCCTGAAATTCTAGCTAGCCTAAAGCAAAAGGAAAATTTTAATTTGTCATTTACCTTATCTACTGAGCAGGAACCAAGGCCAATTATAGATCTGTCATAGTGCTCAGTGCATTGATTATACTCCACAAAGCCAAGTAACAAACATCTTTTAAATAATTTCACACCAGGAATATTGTTCATATTCACCAGATTTCACTGAAAAGAAATAAGGCAATTTTTTTCTTCACATCTAAATCAGTAAATATTTATCATGAATATTTTTATCATGAATATTTTTGTCAGTTAAACATAGCCTGTTATGTTTTCAAAACATTATTTATCTTGTAAACAGTTTCTTATATAAAAAGAAAATATATGCTTCTTATAACTGATCTAATGAAAACCTGTGATATCTTTTCCTTTCTCCTAAAGAAAAACTTTAGGAGAAGATACACTTTTTTTATTCTGGAGCTATTCATTCATACCATGTTCCAGTCAGTTGTCTGATTTTAAGTATTTGACCATGTCAAAGTCACAAGTAAATTTACTAAATGGCACTCTGCAGGCTGTTTCCTTCTTAAAGTGTGTCAGTAGAAGTCCAAACAATCAGGTAAGTATTTAGAAAAGCAGAAACTGCTCCAGATATTTCAATCAGAAAAGTCAAGTAACTTTTAGAAAAAATAGTTCAGAGGCTACTGCAAAACCTCATATATATGGAAGCACACATGTCTGCCTTGCTGCTGCCAGAGAAAGAAAAACATGGCTTCCACTTCCCTTTCACTTTGCAGATCTTGACATGAATGCATCCCCTAGCAGAATCAAACCCAGAGCAATTAACTGGCAGGGATTCTGGGAATGTACTTCCCAAAAGTCCTGTCGTCCTCATACAAAGGTGAAAATAAAACAGTATGATGCTAAATTGTGAACAGTTAATGTGTAGAGAGAGAATGTGAGAATGAAGCAAATTCTTTTTCAGCGATATTGGCCGAAGAGTTTTAAGCTGCGATTTAACAACTCATTTTACAATTCTGAGGTGAATGATAGTTATAATCTACCCTCAGTTAACCATTTAAGGATTTTGCACTTTGATCCTCCCATTTTATTTCCTTCACCACTTGGACAGAAAGTTTAAATTTCAATAACTTAACAGTAAAAACCATACTTTAACCATATATGAAATTACTTTTATATATATATATACACACATGCCTGTGGATTTAATTGCTCAAGATTTAGCCCCATCTTCATACAAGTAACAGCTGGTCAGATTTCCTCTCTTTAGCTTTTATAATGTCTTTCCCATTACAGATACTTATCTTCTTTCCAAATAAGAGGGGGAGAGGAAAAGGAGATATAACTGGCTTAAAATTAAAAATACAGAACAAAATGCAATTAAGTCATGCTCACCAACTATTGTGAGACGTAAAAGGAGTTTTACTTGTATTTCATTCATTCTTCACAACACCTCTGTGGGTTTTGTTTCCTAAATAGACTAAAGAATTACCGGGCGGGCACGGTGGCTCAAGCCTGTAATCCCAGCACTTTGGGAGGCCGAGACAGGCGGATCACGAGGTCAGGAGATCGAGACCATCCTGGCTAACACGGTGAAACCCCGTCTCTACTAAAAAACACAAAAAACTAGCCGGGCGAGGTGGCGGCGCCTGTAGACCCAGTTACTTGGGAGGCTGAGGCAGGAGAATGGCATGAACCTGGGAGGCGGAGCTTGCAGTGAGCTGAGGTCCGGCCACTGCACTCCAGCCCTGGTGACAGAGCGAGACTTCGTCTCAAAAAAAAAAAAAAAAAAAAAAAAAAAAAAAAAAAAAAAAAAAATTACTAAGGTATAGATAAAAGATAAAAATCAAACAATAAAGAAAGCCAAGAATTATTAGATCAGAAACCTAGATTCAGGAAAGTATCCCAAGTAATCACAAAACCTGTATGTGAGCTTCTGAGCACCTAAGGCACATGAATGAAGGATGCATTATAGACTATTGATGGAAGCCTCAGGATGTCAAGGGTCGGGGAGGAACTTTCTCATGTTTTGCTAATAAAGAATATGTTTGAGCTGGGCATGGTGGCTCACGCCTGTAATCCCAGCATTTTGGGAGGCTGAGGCAGTGGATCACTTGAGGTCATGAGTTCGAGACCAGCCTGGTCAACATGGTGAAAGCCCCTCTCTACTGAAAACACAAAAATTAGCCAGGTGTGGTGGCGTGTGCCTGTAATCCCAGCTACTTGGGAGGCTGAGGCAGGAGAATCCTTGAACCTGGGAGGCGGAAGTTGCAGTGAGCCAGGATAGCGCAATTGCACTCTAGCCTTGGCACAGAGAGACTCTTTCTGAAAAAAAAAGGAATACAATGTTTGGCAGAATATGTTAAACAGAAAATGGGAAGATATAAACCAGGGGTTAAAGCCTCCAGGATTCTTGTCCTCTTTCCCTTCGCGACAAAGGCCAAGTTAATTCATTAAATTTAACTCCACAAACATGTTTTAAGAACTTACTAAGTACAGGGTACTGTGTTGGAAGTCATTGTGTGAGTTGCAAAAATGGGCCCTGCCCTCCAAGCATTCACAACTTTTGGGGCAGCAAGATGCAAATACAATCAATATAAGTCAAGGCACATTGTGTGCAACTAACAAGGGGTACAGGAAAAATGAGAGCAGGAGAGATTCCTATGAGTTGACGAGTGACTAAAAAAAGCTGTGGGGGGAAAATGCTATTTGAGGTTTAAGGATTTAAGCAACAGACATGACCAAAAGGGGGGCCAGTGTGAACAAAGTGAAGAGGTGGAAGAACTTGAAGGAATTAGACTGGAAACAAATGCCATGATCTCAGATTCCAACAGCAATGAAGAGGAATGAAGTCGCCCATGTGAGGACTGTGGCCAATAGAAGAGTGCACAAGCCATCTAAGGAGACATCCTCTGTGAGAATGCTGGTCCAGACTTATCAGAGCTCCCCAAAAAAGGTGGAAATCCATATTCTAAGATAAAACTTCAATTTTTAAATGCTAGCACACGATTTAAGAAAAAGAAAACTTAAGCTTTGTAAGGATCAAATAAAAGACACATACACCCATATATGGCCCAGTGGCTATCCATTTGCAACCTCCTGGTCTGATGTGCTCTAAGATTCTATCCAACTAAGGAATTCTAGTTTTAATAATGAACCACATTCTCACTGAGCAATATATATTCATCTTTTAAAATATACATATTAAGCAAAATCACAGAAAGTTTATTTCAATAAATTATGTCTTTTATTTTCTTCATAAATTATTGTAGAGCTCTTAGGACTTTCACTTGTAAAAGGTCCAGATTGAAGAGAGGAAATAACAAGAAGGGGAAAATGGAAAGAAGATAATCAGACATGCAAATACAATAGACATTTGCCAGTATAACTAACGTTTATCAATCTCTGAGGATTGAAGACTGCTGATTTTGGTTGTTTTAACTAGCTGGGGAGAAAATAGTAAAAAAGTTTTTGTAGCAGAGGAAATGTTGACCTTTCCAGAACAACAATTATTAGGCTACCTTAGAAGAACATACTCAATGATAGCTGGGCATGGTGGCTCACACCTGTAATCCCAGCACTTTGGGAGGCTGAGGCAGGCAGATCACCTGAAATGAGGAGTTTGAGACCAGCCTGGCCAACATGATGAAACCCTTTCTCTACCAAAAATACAAAAAAAAAATTAGCCAGGCATGGTGGCGCATGCCTGTAGTTCCAGCTACTCAGCTGGCTGAGGCAAGAGAATCGCTTGAACACAACCCAGGATATGAAGGTAAAAGTGAACCTAGATTGTGCCACTGCACTCCAGCCTGGGCGGCAAAGTGAGATTCCATCTCAAAAAAAAAAAAAAAAGAAGAAGAAGAACAATATACTCAATGCACGTGGTTATTTAAAATCCAGTCTACTGTAACATAGTAAATATCTCCTTACATTTATGGATATTCTTTATTATCCCAAAATTTTTGATCAACTAGTAATTGTTCCAAAACTGTGATCATATCCTTTAAAATAACAGGAAAAAAAGAATAATCAGAGGGCACATGCCAAGAAGTAAAACGAAAGCATAAGAGCTTTACGGCTACTTTGCTTCACAAGCAGTTTTAAAGTATGAGTTGAATGCTGCTCCAGTGAAAAACACTAGATTTTTTTGCAAGAAATTTAGCAAAAGAAGCAAATAATAACTTAAGCCATTACATAAAGAACGTCTCCATTTTCAGTGAAACAGTCCAATCATCTACGCTAATACTTCTGGTCACGTAGGTCTTACCTTGTGATCTACCACCAGGGGAAATTACATTTATCTGAGTTCCAGGGCAGGCCAGGGCTCCTCAGGAGACTCTTTTAATAGTGTTGTTATGTGCTCTTAGCAAACAGTTCAAACTAGAGCTTAGGTATATTTTCGAGTTGAGGTTTTCCCAATAGTGGTGCCTTTTCAATAACATAGTAGAGTATCTAATGGAATATAAAGAAAAAGATTAACAATAAAACTGACGGTTTCAGAAAAAATACCCACCCGACAATGTTCTCTTTGCTTATGAGTTACTGCTTCACAGAACAAGCTCTATAGAGTGTATGTAAGCATATATACTTTCAGTTTCAGAACAAAGAATAAAAATATAAAAAGGTAAAAATGAAAATGTGTGCTATTCTGCTGCAATGTAACTGAGAGTTATAAAGGCTCTGTGAACAATATTGAGTTTGCGGTGGCACAATCACATCACGAAAGATTTACCTTCACTCTGCAAACTCAATATAGGGCAATAACAGTCTATTACAAGCTGAGCAATACAACATGAAAGGAATGTTTAAAAGAACTAGACAGAACCTTTAAATCAACACAATTGAGTTATCTTCCCCCAAAGGAAGCACCATGAGAGAGCTCATAGCAGGATTTTTCAAGAGGTATTACTAATTTACCATAAGTTATATTTAATACACTTTTAAAATGTAGTTTGTAATCTCTCTTCACTTTTTAGAACACAGAGCAATAAATTAAAAGAGAAACGATCCCCAAAGAGCAAGAGACTGGGAGGAACAAAAATGACAATAGTTTTATTCTTTGGGGGCTAACACTTCAAATAATTCTCCCACAACTTAAAAGGCTCTCCTTTCTGAATTTCAACAAAGATCTCTCCTTTCCCGATTTCAATAAAATTATTCAAATATGAACCTGGAAGAATAACATCAAAATATCAAATTAATCAGTACTAAAATCCTGTTAAAAATAGCAACACATCATAAAATTTTAGAAAAACATGATAAGAAAGTCTCTTAGTATCTCCCACAGAAAAGTAAACAATTTTATTCCGCCTTTTTATGATTAAAATGTACCTTTGAGAGGTTGAGATTCTTATCCAGACTGTGTCAGAAATGGTAATAGCATTTATTTTGGGATGGTACTGTTCATTGTTGGCAACACTTAGACATTTTCTTAGCATTTTACTATTTCCCCATATATTTTCATTTTTAATTTATTTAATATTTAAGAGTATGTTTAGTTTAATTGAGTGTTGAGACAAGATGTTACACTTGCAAAAGTGTAAAATAGCAAAGACTTTGTTGTTATAAATTTTAGTCTAAATTCATGTTTGCATTTCTCGTGAAGTGGAACTATTGAGTATTACTAAAATACTTATCATCTATTAACGTCTGATATTTGTACACACAGTGATAAATTTCTATATGACACTTATAGAACCACTCCTCCAATTATTTGCAAAGTTATACTCTTTTTCATTTTTGTGTAGCATTTTTGTTTTGACTTAGCTATCCTAATACCAGAAACATATGCAAAAGGTTTTAAATTCTAGACAAATTTATTTATAATGGATTTTCTAAACATGAATTTTTGGCTTTAGTGAATGAAAACACACCCACAACAGGTGCATGAAACTGCCTGCAACACATGGCAAATGGGGGAAGTACTAGGGTTTGTCTCTGTTGATATAGAATGGTTTTATTGGTGTCATACAGTAAGATTTTATAATAAATCAGATTGTACATGGGTTTATACTTATGTATCTGGTGTTAGAAAACATTTAATTCATGTTTATAATGCTTTTAATTTTATAACCAGCTTCCGAAATTTCTTTACAATTGACCTTTATGTCAAGACTATTTTATTTGAAATTGCCCATTACTCGACAATTTTTTTTCAGATATTTGCACTGCATTGTTGTTTCTCTTTTGTGAATTCTGCTCTTTTTTTTTTTAAGTCCATTCAACTTCTTCACGCTAATATTGTGATTTTAAAGGCAGCATTCTGATTCATATTTTTTATAATCTTGACTGGGCAATAGAAGACTAATTTCATCAGTTATTACATACTTTTGGTGAGTTTCTCTGGAGTTCCATTATTTGAAACATTGCTGTGAATATCATAGAATTTTTATGTTTAATATTATATAATTAAAGTATGTGTCAACAACATATGTTGACAGATTTATCAAGGTTTGCCTGTTTATAATTGTCATAAGTAGTTCATGCAAATCACAAGTGAGAATTCTAATTTTGTTTCCTTTTCATTCAACTTAAGTTAATAATTCTATCACTAATATCTAATATTCAACAATAAGCTGTATATCATGTGCAGCTCTAGTGTCATAAAAACACTACATTGATGTTTGTTTAATGCCTGATGTAAACAAGTTTACATATTTTAACAGTGGTTAAAAAAATAGATATGTTGTAGTCAAACCTGGATTTGAATTACCAATCAACTATAACAGTTGTATGATTATGCCTCAGTTTTTCTTTTATGAAACAGAGATAGCAATGATAATTATAGGATTGCTGTAGGGATTAAATTAGATATTACTTATAAAATTTCTAGCACTATGGCACATAGTATTCAAGAAATGTTGGCTTAGTTATTGAAAAAATATGTTCAGAAATGCTCTGATGGCTTCTAATCAGTGTCATGAATATTGTAAAGTTTTACCCAACCACAGAATCCACTGGCTGTGATAAAATAAGTTTGTTGACTCTTGTGCAGAGATTATAGAACCAACACCTGTTGCCTAACAGTAGTGGGACTCATACCAAATATCAATGAATGAGTAACTGCCCTAAACAGCTATCACAGTCATAAGGCAGTTGGTTCTATAGTCTAGACCTGTTTAAGAGTTGAATCAAGTCACCTGCCGACTATAATAGCCATCAGGAGAGTAATACAAAATTTAATCTTAGTGATTACGTGTTATAACATGACGTGATATATATATTGCCTTCCAAGTTCTTGCTTGAAGGACATTTTAGCAATGATACCTGGGAGTGATTCAGAGTTAGAGATTGTATTAGTCAGGGTTCTCCAGAGAAACACAGCCAATAGGAGAGACAGAGACAGAGAGAGAGAGTGGCGGGGGGTGGGGGGTGGTAGATAGATAGTTCTATTTGAGAATACTGCAGCTCCTGTACTCATAAGTCCCTAATGTCCTTAACCACTTCCCATAAAGTGGCAGAAATAGATCATCTTTTCATTATTTTCAAGTGGGCCTGGAAGCAATGTTCCCTCCTAGAACACCTCTAATCCTGTCAGTGGCACAGAAATAACTATATTGGTACACTCAGAGTTTATTTAACATATATTTATTGTGTTCATTTGTGATTATGTGCATTTATTTGGACTTAGTCTGAGTCTGTTTTTTTACTTCAAATTCCCTGTAGATAGAATCTATATTTTCTACCTTTTTTCCTCTTATTTCCTAGGTATTTGGCATAGTGCTCTTCAAAAGCACTTAAGTATTGGTGAATAACAAAGGGTAGACCTGTCTAAAATGCATTAAAAGATCGATGTATCTTTAATAACTGAAGTGGTTTATATTTCTACCTTTTTTATTTTAATATGGATCAAAACCTTTAAGAACTGTTACTATGCTGACATGTTTTCAAATAGCAAATATGAATAAGTAAATCAGTAAATTAATGATTGAGAATAGATACGAGATTTTCAGTGTCCTTCTAAAACTCACAGGCAATTATTTCAAACTAATATGTTTAGTCATTAAGACTAATGATCATGGCAGCACACACTATAATCCCAGCTACCCATGTAGCTGAGGGGTCAGGACCGCTTGAGCCCAGGAATTCAGGACCGGCCTGGGCAAGACCCAGTATAACATAGCGAGACCCAATCTAAAACAAAACTAAACTAAACTAACAGTCTTTTTGGCCTTCTCAAATATAAAACAAAGTGTAAGCATTACCTTACTTTATGTCTAAATGGTAGCTGATAAACAGGATGAGGTTTCCATTTGCCCCCAATGTAGAGACTATGTTGATCATAAAATAAGCACAAGGATTTAAAACTTCAGTAAAATGTAGCCAATGGCTTCAAATAATTAATTCCAAATCTATTATCCTTGGATCTGAGAGATTCCTGAGACCCTGGATGTGTTAGAGGATTACTTCAATCAGGGGATTCATCCCATCTAAAGCCCTAACATTCATCAGGATCATACTAATCCTTTGATGTAGTTTTGGGTGGGATGCCAACATTTTTTCAAATTAGAGGCTGACTGACTAGTGAATCTCAGGCCACACTTACTGCTCTAACAGTCTCAGTTGCTGACCATGAAGTGGTATTAAATGGCAGATGATAGACTATCCCATTTTCCACCCATGTTTTATCTACTCTCTCCTTCTATCCCTCCTAATGAAAATCTAGGCATTCTTCCAAATCTCGTTAAAATATCACCTCTTTTCTCAATTATTTCAGGAGTTATTTCCAAACATTACAGTTCACATGCCCATCATCTCCCTCATTCATTCAGCCATTTGTTCATCCAACAAATATTTATTAATCACCTGCTACATATCAGGCACTGTTCTTGGCATTTGGTGTAAACCAAACAGATAAAATACCTGTCTTTGTAGTGCATAATTTCTAATGGAAGAAAAATCAATTATTATATTTATGGTATTGTATTAGTTTATTATTGCATTTGTCATGTTTATCATAGATAGTTGTTTATACGTCTTGCTTGCTGGGTTGCAAGGATGAGATAACATTTATCTTTTCGGTCTTTATCATCAGCACTCAGGACATTGCGTAGCACTGTCACATAGGGAAGAATCAAAACATACAGCTTGGAGCCCTTCTATTAAATTTTTATTTGGTCAATATTTGTTTTGGTTATATCCTATGGCTTAAGAAACTAGCCCAAGGCCAGGGGTGGTAGCTCACTCCTGTAATCCAGCAATTTGGGAACCCAAGGCAGGAAGATTGCTTGAGGTCAGGAGTTTGAGACCAGCCTGGGCAACACAGCAAGACCCAATTATACAAAATATTTGAAAAAAAAAAAAAATAGCCAGGTGACATGCACCTGGAGTTCGAGCTATTCAGGAGGCTAAGATAAGAGGATCACTTGAACCCAGACACTCAAGGCTACAGTGAGCTCTGATCACATCACTGTACTCCAGCCTGGGTGGCAGAGTGAGACCCTGTGGAAGGGAAGGGAAGGGAAAGAAGGGAGGGAAGGGGAAGGGAGGGGAAGGGATGGGAGAAGAGAAAAGAAAAGAAAAGAAAAGAAAAAAGAGAGAAGAGAAGAGAAAAGAAAGTAAAGAAAAGAAAGGAAAGGAAAAGAAAAGAAAAGGAAACTAGCTCAAAACTTAGTCACTTAAAGCAACACTTTTATTTTGCTCACAATTTTGTGGAACAGAAATTTGGAAAGGGCTCTGCAGGGCAGTTTATATCTGATCCATATGGCTTCTGCTACAGCTATGGTGGTTGGGGATGGAGAATCCTCTTCCAACATGGCATCTATTTTTTCTAATAATTTCAATTTTTATTTTAGATTTCAGGGGGTATATACGCAGGTTTGTTACTTGGGTATATTGTGTGAGGCTGAGGCTTGGGGTAAGATTGATTGATCCTATAACCCAGGTACTGAGCACAGTACTCAATTACTTTTCAATCCTTTCTCTCTCCCTCCCTCTCCCCTCTAGTATTCCCTAGTGCCTATTGTTTCCACAAGATGGCATCTTTATTTACATGTTTTTGTACCTTGTAGCGACATAGTCTCTCTCTTCACATAAGTTTTCATTATGCAGAGGCTCTCCATGTGATTTGGGCTTCCACAGTACAATAGCCTCAGGGTAGTCACTTTTTACATGGTAGATGGTTTTTGAAGAGGGAGAAACTGCTAAGCCACTCAAAGGCTATACCAGAAATGGGCATAGCATCATTTCTCCCATACTCTAATGCTCAAAGCAGTCGTGAACACTGCCATATTTAAGGAGGTAGAGAAACACCTCTTGATAGGGGAGTGTCAGGTTGTTCAGAAGGACAGTGGAATGAGTAATACCCTTGCAGCCATCTGTCCACTTGTGCTGCTATCACAAAATATGAGACTGGGTAATTTATAAATAATAGAAATGCATTTCTTACAGTTCTGGAGGCTGGGAACTCCAAGATCAAGGTGATGGCAGATTCAGCATCTGGTGAGGATTCACCCTACTTCCAAGATGATGCCTTATTGCTGGCTGCATCCTCCGAAGAAACAAGCACTGTGTCCTCACATGGTAGAAGGAATGAAAGGGCAAAAGAGCCTAGTTAGTTCCTTCTAGCTCTTGCATAAGA
Organism: Rhinopithecus roxellana; assembly: GCF_007565055.1. NCBI lineage: Eukaryota > Metazoa > Chordata > Mammalia > Primates > Cercopithecidae > Rhinopithecus > Rhinopithecus roxellana. The sequence goes on from NC_044550.1 coordinate 5,943,188, forward strand.
GCATTCTTGCTATTCTTGAGGGCAGAGCTTTCATATCCTAAAAAGGTCTCACCTTCTAATATCATCACCTTGGTGATCAGGGTTCAATATATGAATTTTGGAAGGATACATGTATTCAAATCATAGTACCATCTTTGAAAAATAGTCTCTGCCATAATATATGATAGCTTGGTAATGTATTGAATTAGTCATAGTGTGTTTAGCGGAAGCACATCTGCATTGAAGTGCAATTTAATTTGTTATTAAACAAGAAACCTCTCCTCCTACTTCAAAGATTTGATTTTAAAATGCTAAATGGGTGGTGATTAAAAACAATGAGCAAGCAAGAATCTGAAAACTTCTAATATCAATATTTTAAGGACACACATCTAAGTTATTAAAGGGCATTTATCACATTTTTAAAACTTAAAATCTTTGACATCTAAATAGTGTCTATTCTAAGACCTACACAATTTTGATTTCTCTGATATGTATTTCTCATTCACATTTAATACAACTGTACAGTTATTGGTTAAGACATTCCTTGATTCTTGGACTGATTTTAGAAATTTCCCCAAATCAATCCCAACAGGAATAAGAAGTCCATGCACAGGTCATCTCATTTTCTACACTCTTTTCATATCATGGTATGTTATATGCCTAGATTTCTCCTCCCTGATTTATAGTCCTTTGGGGAACTCAACTATTTATTAAAGATTGTGTTTCCCAGGAAATGCGGGTTATGTATATTCAACTGTGGTGTGTGAATGTATTTATATTTATGGTGTTTTAATTTAGCTCATCAACTTTGCATTATGATTATATGGCAAATTGTTCATTGCTCTTTGTACTCTAATCCTGTTATAGTGCATATAAGACTAATTGATACTGTATATTTAAAGTCAACATCTATTTGCTTTTAGTAATCCAGGGTGGCATTTATAACTTTGTTATAATCTGAATTGGTATGAATTTATTATCTTAACATCAGAAGCCTACTATTAGTTACATGACTAACAGTATTCATATGAGGAAAGGCATTATCATAATGCCTAATAACTTTGGGTTATTGCCTGAGGTTGAAACGGACCTTCATTTATAATTCTCAATAAAACATTCAAATTGAAAATAAGCCAGATTTCCTTAGGAAGCTACTGGAATGTCTCTCTAGAGAGGAAAATCGACTGCTGAAGCAGACTTTTTAAAGAACCAAATTAAGAGCTTTGGCCAGAAAAAGGAAGTGTATATTTTAAAGTCAAATTGGATCTAAGGAGTTGAGGAAATTACTTTGAAAGCAAGAATCCTGTTCACCCTCTGTACATTTGCAGCACTGTAGGATGGGACACAGGAATTCTGTCCTGCTGATATTCATTCCACTGCTAGGACCCACTGAAGACAGAGCCCTGTGATGAGAATGACATCATTTCTAAATGTACTCATGTTTTCTGGGTGCCAACATTAATGGATATTGCCAAAACCAAATCAATAATTTGAGAATACTACTTGAAAACCAAACTTCCTAGTGGTGTCTATACCATAATAGTAAAGGAAACCTAGGCCGCTAGAGCTGAACTCTTCTTCTTGTCCACATTGCTTTACAAAGATTAAACAAAGCAATCAAAAACATTCTAATTAACTGTCGTTTATGCCTGCCTCAATACTTTAAAATCTAATTGTTCTAAACATTCAGAATAGTCAAGCTGAAATAATTGAATACTATCTTAAGTGAAATCTCAGGATAACTTTCTTCTTGTTAGTTTTAAAAATAGCCCTCTTGGCATTCCTAGTGCCAGATCTTGGTCTCTAATACTGTTTCCCACTAAAAGGAATAAGTCCACCTTGAAAAAAATGACAGAGTCCACAAGTGGAACAGGAAATAGACAAAATGAGCTGAAATATCTTGTTATGCCATGAAGTAAGGAAGTGCTAAATATAATAATGGAGCATGTTACAAACAGTTGGGTGATGCTTGAAGGCATTCCACGGGTCAAATCTGGGACAACTGGAGCAAAAAATAATTATGTTCTCTAATGAATTATGAACAATTCTAAAAAGTTGGAATTCAGGAGTTCACACCCATAATAAATAGATACGAAAATAAACAGAAGAGAAAGGAGTACTGAGTACTCTAATGTACATTGCAATACTGACTCGTAAATGAGGAAGAAGTGTAGAAGCTAGAAAATCAGCACTTGTAATCATCATAGTAAAGACTGGATTACTCAGGAATGATCAACAGGTAACATACCTGGGGAGAAATTTTTATGAGGAGCAGATTATTTGTATAATCTTAAATTGCCTCCCTATAGATTGTTTATTAGTTACAAGGGAAATTGGATATTGTACAGTGGTAATATCAGACAATATACTAACAGGGTGATCAATATTAACATTACCAATGAGGAGTATATGGACATGGTGTGCCTTCAATGACATATCCTGAGAAGGCCACAATTTCACTTATGTAGTATTCTGAGCAAGAACACCTAATGAGAATCTAATCATAAGTTAACATCAGATAAATGTCATATGAGAAATAAATATCTTTCAAAACAAAAAGATAAGAGATTGCATGCTTCAAAAATGTCTGTCATAAAAGGCAAAGAAAGGTTGTGGAATTGTTCTGGATTTTAAAATGATTATAGAAATATGACAACTAAATGTAATACTAGACTCTAGAAGTGAAAGAAAATGTATTGGGTCAATTGCCAAAATTGAAATTATATGGATGGTAGATTTAATAAAGATATTCTGTCAATGTTAAAATTACTGAAGCTGTTAAATGAAGTGTAGTTACGTAAGTGAATATCTTATTCTTAAAAAATATCTCCTGAAGTATTAAAAGGTGGCTGGGTGCGGTGGCTCATGCCTGTAATCCCAGCACTTTATAACATCATTCTTGCATGAATGTTATCTCATTCTACCTCTATGAAGTAGGGATTATTACAGCATCATCTTAATTGTGCAGTTGAGAAACTGAGGCACAGGGAAGTTGAAAACTTGATGAAGGTCACATAGTAAGAGGTAGAGCTGGTGATTTGACTCCAGGCTGTTTCCCCAGAAAATTTGTACCCTTATCCATGTTGTTACATTGCCTTCTAGGGAACATGCAACATAAATAAACAGGGAGAAGTTTTAAAAGACTGTTTAAATTAAAAGGTGGCCGGGTGTGGTGGCTCACGCCTATAACCCCAGTACTTTGGGAAGCCTAGTCGGACGGATCATTTGAGGTCAGGAGTTCAAGACCAGCCTGGCCAACACGGTGAAACCCCATCTCTACTTTAAAAAATACAAAAGTTAGCCAGGTGTGGTGGTGCATGCCTATAGTCCCAGCTACTCAGAAGGCCGAGGCAAGAGAATCGCTTGAACGTGGGAGGCAGAGGTTGCAGTGAGCCAAGATAGCACCAGCTACCATACTACAAGCTGGGCAACAGAGTGAGACTGTCTCAAAAAAAAAAAAAAAGGTAAAGGACAATAATACATGTAACCTACCTAAAATGGTTCAAAATATATGGGTAAGTGTGTGTGCAAGGGCAGAAATAAGAGAGACAATAAAATGAGCCAATGAGAAACTAAGTGAGATTAAAAATTAATAAATGAATCTGGGTAAATAAACAGTATAGTATAAAGATGATATTTGAACTATACTTATTCTTGCAACTTTTCTGAAAATTTTTTTTAAGCAGCTCTGCTGAAGCAGTATGTACAGGAAGAAAACGTTACTGTTTTCTACTGGGACACTCTCCAGCATGTAATGAAGCATGCCTAAAGTCATCCTGCAGAAAACTAGGAATTAGTGTGTGCCCACATTTCAGGTGAATTTGATTCCAAATAATGTAGTAGGCAGCCTTGGTAGTTAACTAAACTGCCTTCAAATCAAAGGCAATGTAGTACAGGTCATGGGATTGGGTTAAATGTAAAAAGCCTCGTTCTTAAGTCCCTAGGTGATACCTGACACACTCAAGCACTAACTTTGTAGGCTTGGGTACAGAAGATAAGTGAAAAGTCACACAGTGGTTCCTTTGCATTTGGCCCAGTAGCCAAGTTTAAAAGGACAAACAGGCTGTACTGCATAGAAGGCGAAATGCTTGAATGTCAGAGCAGCATTGTTAGGAGCTATCTGTATGCATAGCAACTATCATGTGTTCCAGAAAAAAAGAGAGAGTACATTTCATGAAGGGAAATGAGAATAAAAGGCTGTATCCTGTTTTATCATTCCCAAAAGACCCAGGAAAATCTTTTAACAATTTAAATGTTGTTGACTTTACTGACCTATGTATTGTGTTCGTCTCAAAACCAAGGGAAAATATACAAAGTGTTTACATATTTATCATCTAGGGGCACAACAGGAAAACCAATCAGCATTAGTCTTCATTTTCTTCATTTTCAAAAGTAGCATCTAGCATCTAACAAGTTTCCATGTGCTCCTAAATACAGGCTTTTATGAAAGGCTGGTAAAAGATTTATTTTCTTTAAAAAGACATGATGTCACATAAAATTGTTGCGTATTTTTTTCTTTCTGACAAGATAATTTTACTCTTTGATTTTTTTCTTCCAACTTTTAGAAGTATATTTCCTTTACAAATAAAATAATTTAGCTGGAATTATTTGTAAAGTAAATTGGTTATTTATTATACAATGATGAATAATTATATTTTTTTCTCAATAAATTGAGCATCTTTGGATGAGATCAAGAAGCTGTTCAAGCTCAAGTGGAAGTAACAGGGAGAAGTTTTAAATGACTGACGGCTGAAATTGTCATAAGAGAAAGGAGATAAAGAATAGCAACACTCACCTGCTTGGATCAGCTGACTGGGCACCCACCACACAATCTTAGGTACCCCTGAGAGCCAGTTCCACAACACTCTCTCGCTTTATAAAGTTCTTTGTTCAAAACGGTGAACTTATCTCTTTGTCACCTTCTGATCTTTTGGGTTGTTTTGAGAGGTGAGAAGATGGCAGTTTGGTTAATTCAATGAAGCAAAGGTGGAATGGAGATGAAAGAAAAGTCAGGGCCTTCATTAGCCTCAGCAAACTAACGCAGGAACAGCAAACCAATCACTGCATGTTCTCACTTATAAGTGAGAACTGAACGATGAGAACACATGGACACAGGGTGGGGAGCAACACACACTGGGGCCTGTTGTGGGACAGGGGAGAGCATCAGAAAGAATAGCTAATGGATGCTAGGCTTAATACCTACGTGATGGGTTGATCTGTGAGTCAAACCACCATGACACATGTTTACCTATGTAACAAACCTGCACGTCCTGCAGGTAAAGGACAATAATACATGTAACCTACCTAAAATGGTTCATGATGTCACATAACTGCACATCCTGCAGGTTTGGTATAAAGGTAACAAACACGTACCCCAGAATTTAAGATAAAAGTTGAAGAAAAGAAAAGAAAAAAAAGGAAAGAAAAGTCAGGGCCTTAAATTGCAATCCTCTCTCTCTTAAAAATGTTTCAAAAATATTTTTTCCCTATGACAAGTCACTTTATTTCTTTAGGATTGTTTATTCACATTTAACATGTGAGACCTAAAGAATATAACTGTTGAAATGATTAAAACATTTTACATGAGTTTTATTTAAATAATAAGTCAATTCTGAGGCATATAGATTTGAGTCAAAACTCCCACATTTTTAGTTAAGTTTCTCTAAGCAGGTTACTTTGCCTCAATAAGTTCCAAAGTTTCCTACTTTATCAAATGGAGATTATTCAAATATCTATCTCATAGGTTTTCTGAGAAGACCAATTAGATTATGAAAAGGATCTGGAAAATAGTGTAAACTGATATTATTGGTGTTTTCATGATGATATTAAGGTCATTTGTTGGTCTTCCATCAGTTATGGTGATGAGTCTGCTCATTGCACTTGAACTGTCCTTTCAAGACTCCTCGTCCCATCATTGTGTCCTTCTTTTTCCCAGGTGCTATTAGGGAGTCTCCAATACCTTTGGGGATTAGATATTTATATGTCTGGTTCTTCTTACTTGTAGAACAAGTTCCTCCAAGGAAGGAAGGGTGTCTGTTTCATCTCTCACCCTTAGCAAAGTGCCTAGCCTGCATTCAACTCAAAACTTGTCAATATTAATTAGGCACTAACAAATGCTAAGCCCTGCGACACATATCCAATCTGCACAGTTTCATTCTTGCATGAATGTTATCTCATTCTACCTCTAGGAGGAAGGGATTATTACAGCATCATCTTAATTTTGCAGCTGAGAAACTGAGGCACAGGGAAGTTGAAAACTTGATGAAGGTCACATAGTAAGAGGTAGAGCTGGTGATTTGACTCCAGTGTGTTTTTTCTGAAACCTTGCACCCTTATCCATGTTGTTACATTGCCTTCTAGGGAACATGCAACATAAATAAGCACTTGAACATGCTCTTGTCCTGCAGGGGCAAAGGATAAGACTAAGAATATATGTTATAAAAACAAACCAAGTGAAACTTCCTGGGGCATATATGTACACCTTGGTCTCAGAAGAATAAAACAAAAGGGTTCTCTTCCCATTAGATTAAGTAGAGAGCAATTATTAATCTTAAATGAGAAAACTGAGTCCCAAGAATGAAGCCATTTATCTAATATTATTCACTTGATTCAAGTTAACCATCCTCTGGTCCAGAGGTTCTCAAATTTTAATATGCATCAGAATTACACAGAAGGCTTGTTAAAAGACAGACATGAAGACCCCAATGTCAGAGTTTCTCATTCAGTTTATCTGGGGTATTTGCACTTCTAGTAAATTCTCAGATTATGGTGATTGTACTGGGCTGGAGCAGTGTTCCAGTGCAAAGCTCAACCTACACACCTGTACTATGATCCTTTGTGATTCCTTGAGGTTTGGCATGAGAGGATGACACATCAAGAGAAGGTAAAAAGTGCGGCGATCTGTGGGTTGTGGAGGGAAGAACCCTGCATTCTATTCCTAGACAGATTTCTTTGGAGTCAGAGAAGAAATGCTGCACAGAACTTTTAAGAAGACAGGCCACAGTCTCATACATAGATTTCCACACTTTCATGGTGCTTAGAAGCAACAGAGAGATTTGCACACGCAGCAAATCATAGTGGAAAGTGACAGGAGTGCTGGCCAGTCTGACAGTGTTCACGGATGAGAAGTGGTTAGTAACTTGCATGGGTGAATGAGAAGAGGCCATCACTCCACAAATGATGCCTTGATCAGGTGCACCCCACTCCAATGCCTCAGACTATGTGACCCCATCCAATTTAAACAAATTCCATGCTATATTATAGGAGACTCCAGATTGACAGAGAATAATTGTCTATCACACTAGAAATTAGTTTATACAGTTGAATTTTTGGATGGAGAATTATATTCAATAACAAACTAAAACAGGAGAGCCCTAAGCCTACATAGTTAGTAAGGAAACCTAAATGGCATTTATCATTTCAGGAGGAAACACAAAGGTTTTAGGAATTCTAGGAAATATTAGTAAGCATCAATATATGAAATATAGTTTAGGTTCTTACAGGGACTCCTACTAGATGGCTTGCATTTTTGGGGTCAGATACAGGTTTTCTTTCTTTATCTCCTAAAGTCTTTTCCATTTTACATCAAAATTTAAGTCTTAGAAAATGACACAGACATACCTAAAATTCTAAATGGTAATTTTTAAAATAGTTTCTTTCCAATGTTATTTCACTATTCTTCTCCAATTTCTATATTCTTTCCCCAGACAATACCAGGGTGTAGTTAGCACTACACTTAGGGAATTATAGATCCCAAAATTGGGTATAAACTCATATCAAGTTTTTAACATTTTTACTGTAAACTGCAGTGATCCAAATTCTTTACTAAGGTACACACTAAAGTCTTGTACAATATAACTTTGCCCATTTAATCTTTCAAGTTTTAAAGGCTGTGAAATAAAACTTAACCAAAGGAATTAGAGAAATATTTATTTGTCACAAAGTGTTATTAGTATTTGGCTTTTCCTTCTTGGGTGCAAAAAGTTTTCTTCTCCAGTTTTTTAGCTAATTATTACCTGCTCCTTGCTCACTAGACAACTGAAAATACAGCTACTTCCAGGGATCTTTGACATCCAGGTAGACATCTTGGGAACACTGATTAAACTGATAACAGGCCATTTTATAAGGCCCTAAAAGCTACTCAAGAAACTAACAAGGTCCATTAGACTTTCTGTCATGTATATGATGGGAAAAAATATACCACCATAAGATCCACTCAATTGTCCTGCTGCGACAGCAGTAGCTATTGTGTGTGAGAGGTTTTTGGAAGGTGGCTCCACCTTGGTGTTTATGCTCTGCTGGCTAGTGGGAGTTTCAGGTACACCACCATAACAGAAGGGGCTTTGTGATAGGCTATCAGTGACAAACAGGAACGACAACATGCAGCCCAGGGGTTTGACAAGGAGGAGAAACTCAACAAAGGAAGAATGACCTGCTTCAGTTTCCCATTTCAGTCTAACATTTACTTCCTCACACAAAGCTTAGCTTGGTGTGTTGGTGTTCAAATCACATTCAGACCTTGTACAGAGTGACAGGAGTCAAGCTGAGATACTCTAAGTGGATTTCTTTTCTTTTTACCTTGCTTTGAACTTCTTTTAAACCTACAGATGTTTGGCAGAGCTGTCCATACTAAGAAGCTGAAAAAGAGAAGAAATGGAAGATATGCTCCCAGGTTAATAATTTGTTTGTACATATATGGAGTGTGCATGTGTGATTGTGTGTGTTAAATACATTCTATAGGCCCAGTCTTTGCTATATATAAGTGAGGGTCTAGTAGGTAAGCTTCCTTTCTATCTTATAAAAAAAAGGAGTGCTTTTTAAAAATCAAGAGCCATATAAACTCTCAATTTAATAAACATTTGTTGAGCACCTACTACTCAATATTACACTGCATCCTGATGGGAGAGACAGATGTAAAGATGATCAACACATGGTATATAGCAACTTGTTCTCTGGTAAGGAAACTGAAATGCGTAGCCAAATAATTATAAGGTGTGCTATTATTACAATATTGTTACCAATGCACATTTTCTATCCAGGCATTTCCAGAATTTTCTTGTAGTTCTTAACTTGCCAATTTCATCTCATACCTTCTCACTTATGACACATAGCATCATCTCTTACCTGAGAAACCCTAACATGAGAAAAGGCACTTCACCTGTTATTATATAGGAGTTTAAAAAGGATACAACTCGTATAGGTGCCTGGTCAAATGGAACCCAACAGAACCATATGGAACACAGAGCTAGTCCTCAGATTTATAGGAAAAAAGGTGAGTGCTATACCAACATGTCATCTCCCTATTTTTGCCCATCAATAATTCAGACTTTTGTTCATTTTTATGCTCTCTTTAAAGGAAAAATGAAGAAAACTACTCACATTCTGTGTGCCAGGCACTGTGCTAACATTTCAGACATTGTGTGTCATTTAATCCAGTATTATGATCTGCACAGATGAGGACACAGGTTCGGCATGGTCTCACAGCTAGTAGGATTCAAATGCATGTCCGTCTAAATATTATATTCTTTATCCAGCACACTAACACTCTTTGTAAAGCTGGTTCCTTCTATTTTATATAGTATAAAAAAGGAATCAGGAAGGATGGTAGCTGCTTATGAAGTATTTCACGCCTTTCTCATGAACACATGCTCAAGCATTTCTTTTATTAAAAAAAAAAAAAGCACTTTGCCCTATTTGTCCACTATCTTACCTCAAACCTTGCTTTTGCTGCCAAATTTTATTTTTAAAATGTTATTGATATGGTTTGGCTGTGTCCCCACACAAATCTCATATTGAATTGTAGCTTCCATAATTCTCACATGTCATGGAATGGACCCAGTGGGAGGTAATTGAGGTAATTAAGTCATGGGAGCAGATTTTTCCTGTGCTGTTCTCATGATAGTGCATAAGTCTCAGGAGATCTAATAGTTTCATAAAGGGGAGTTCCCCTTTATGCAAGTTCTTTTTCCTGCCACCATGTAAGACATACCTTTGCACTTCCTTCATCTTCCACCATGATTGTGAGGACTCCCCAGCCATGTGGAACTGTGAGTCCATTAAATCTCTTTACTTTATAAATTACCCAGTCTCAGGTATGTCTTTACTAGCAACATGGAAATGAACTAATACAGCTGTTGACATTTTTTACTATAGTTTTAGATTCACAAAATAATTGAGCAGATAATACATGACATTTCATAAACCAACCTCCAATCCCACCATACACAATTTCCCCTATTATTATCATCTTGCATTCGTGTGGTTCATCTGTTACAATTGATGAACCAATGTTGATACATTATTATTAACTACACTCCATAGTTTACATCAGGGTTCACTCTTTGTGTTGAACATCTATTGGTTTGATAAATGCATACTGACATGTATTCACAATCAGTCTCATACAGAATAGTTTCACTGCCCTGAAAATCCCCTGTGCTCTACCTACTTATATCATCTTTCCTTTCTCATATCACCTGCAACCATTGATCTTCTTACTATCTCTACAATTTTGCCTTTTCTAAAATCTCATAAACTTGGAATCACACAGTATGCAGCCTTTTTATACTGGCTTCTTCCACCTAGCAATATGCATTGAAGGTTCCTTCATAGCTTTCTATGCCTTGATAGCTTATTTCTTTTTATTGCTCTAAATTTGTGTTCCTTTGAAAAAATATTTTGATGCAATATGTCACACTCTGCAACGACTGCTAAGGATACAAAGATTAACAGGACATAATTCCTACCTTGCAGATCTTACTGCAAGGAGTTTAGCGTTAGGAGAAAGGAACATGTCTTAGTCCTTTTTGTGTTGCTATAACCAAATACCACAGACTGGGTAATTTATAGAGAAAATAAATTTATTTCTTACAGTTCTGGAGGGTGGGAAGTTCAAGACTGAGGGTCCAGCAGCAGTGAGGGCATTCTTGCTGTGTCAGAACATGGCCGAGGGCATCACATGGCAAGAGGATATGATCATGCCTACTGACTTAGGTTTCTCTTTCTCGTCTTGTAAAACTACCAGTCCCATCCTGGGGGCACCACTGTGATGACCTTACCTGATCCTAATTACCTCTCAAAGGTTCCACCTCCGATCAACATAAGTTTTGTGATTAAGTTTCCAACACATGAAATTTGGGGGACACATTCAAACCATAGCAGTTTGAATGAACCATAAACCAAAAAAAAAGTAATATCTTTTTAAGAGTATTATAATAGAAATCTATGGGGGTAAAAAAAGAAGGACAAAGTGGGGAGAATTTCATCTTACTCCAGGTACAGAAGAGTCAGGAATGACTCCCTACATGATTCGGTGTTTAAGCTGAGAGACCAGCAAGAGCCAGGGTAGACACTGTGAGCCAAGCTGAAAAATTTTAGGTGGAACAGCATGACATGTTGTGAGGAAAGCAAGAAGTTCAACCAGAAGATGGTAGAAGTGGACACAAATATGCTCAACTCTCAGACTCCACCTTTATTTTTCCACAGCAATTATCAGCTTTAATACACCAAATGTGTATATGTTTTTTGTTTTTGTTTTTGTTTTTAGTTGTCTTCCTCCTGCCACCAGAAGATATAGACCTAAGGGTAGGGACTTCAGCTTTGTTCATGTCTGGCCAATAGGTAGCTCGAAATAAATATTTGTTGAGTGAATGAATACACAAAGCAAAGTTTTCTCAGTGTCTGAAGCCCTCCCTGTAGGGATAAAAAGCACCATAAAAGGATGGATTAACTCTTTCAGGTAAACAGGGGACCATTCTAATCCTAATTTATAGATTTCCAACAGCTGCTATAAAGTTTACACTACTTTCTAATTCCACACATTCTAACAGTCTTACTGATAGAGATATGCTCTGAGAAATGTGTCTTTAGGAGATTTCATCATTGTGCATACATCATAGAGTGTACCACCACACACCCAGGCTATATGGAATAATCTATTGCTCCTAAGCTACAAACCTGTATGGCATGCTACTGTACTGAACACTGTAGGCAATAGCAACACCATGGTAAATATTTGTGTATCTAAACAGAAAAAGTACAGTAAAAATATGATATAAAAGTTAAAAAATAATAGATCTGTATGGGGCACTTACCATGAATGGAGCTTACAGGACTGGAAGTTGCTCTGGGTGAGTTAGTGAGTGGTGAGTGAATGTAAAGGTCTAGGACATCACTGTACTACTGCACACTTTATAAATGCTATACACTTAGGCTACACTAAACTTTTTTTTTTTTTTTTGAGACGGAGTCTCGCTCTGTCGCCCTGGCTGGAGTGCAGTGGCACCATCTCGGCTCACTGCAACCTCCGCCTCCCAGGTTCAAACAATTCTCTGCCTCAGCCTCCCCAGTAGCTGGGATTACAGGTGCCCGCCACCATGCCCGGCTAATTTTTGTATTTTCAGTAGAGATGGGGTTTCACCATCTTGACCAGGCTCGTATTGAATTCCTGACCTCCTGATTCACCCACCTTGGCCTCCCAAAGTGCTGGGATTACAGGTGTAAGCCACTGCGCATGGCCTTATATTTTAAATAAAGTAATTATGCTATGACTTTATGACAGCTAGACATCACTAAGAAATAGGAATTTTTCAGTTCCATTATAATCTTATAAGACCACAGACATATACCCATTCCATTATTGACCAAAATATCATTATGCAGTGCATGACTACAATTGTTTTATTTCTCCAAATTATACTAGAAGACAGAAAAAGAAATCTCCAAAGCTTTCAAAAATGTCAGATAAATTTGCTGACATTTGCACACTGTTATTTAAATAAAATCTTTTTTTCCAGTACTAATTCAAGGTCTATTCTCATAAATACCTCTTGCTATAACCTAACATAATATGGCAGGTACTCAAAATAAGGATGTATTAAGTTAAATAATTATGCTAAAGAAAAGTTGAGATAGGCACTCAGTTCCTTATTTTTATACAGCACATCTTATGACATTCAGAATTTGAAATTTTAAAATTATCTCTTTTGTGGTTAGATTGGAGGGCAAACTTTTAACTGGGAATGCTGTCATGGAGGGATGGGCATGAGTAAGTAATATTCTCTGAACATGACTGTGCTTCAAATACCACTGCTCCAAGATAAGATGAATGCCCTGAGCATTGATTGCAGTGATACGAATGATAGAGAGAAGATGATTCTGTTCTGTGACCATAGTGACTGTTTTCATTTTTAGACAGAAATGCCCAGGTTATTACTTTCCCCGGGGAGCATTTTATTTCTTTTGTTTATTTTTATGAGTACATAGTATGAGTATCTATTTATGGGGTATATGGTCTACTTTGGTACAACACGTAATAATACAAAACCATACAATGTGTAATAATCACATCAAGGTAAATGAAGTACCCATTATCTGAAGCATTTACCCTTTGTGTTACAATCCCATAATACTGTTTTAGCTATTTTTCAATGTATAGTAAATTATTATTGACTGTATTCATGCTGTTGTGCTATCAAATACTAGATGTATTCATTCAAACTATATTTTATACCTATTAATCATCCCCCCACATCCTTCCCGACTCCCTTTGCACTACCTTCCCAGCCTCTAGTAACCATCATTCCACTCTCTATCTCCATAAGTTCAATTATTTTAATTTTTACCTCTCACAAATAAGTGGGAACATGAGAAGTTTGTCTTTCTGTGCCTGGTTATTTCACTTAATAAAATCACCTCCAGTTCAATCGGTGTTTTTGCAAATGACAGGATCTCATTCTTTTTTTAGGGCTGAATAGTACTCCATTGTGTATATGTAGCATATTTTCTTTATCCATTCACCTGCTGACAAACACTTGGGTTGCTTACAAATCTTCGCTCTTGTGAATAGTACTGCAGTAAACATGAAAGCGCAGATGTCTCTTCAATGTACTGATTTCTTTCTTTTGGGTATGCACCTAGAAGTGGGATTGCTAGATCGTATGGTAGCTCTATTTTTTTTGTTTTTTTGAGGAACTTTCAAACTGTCCTCCATAGTGGTTGTACCAATTTACATCCCCATCAACAGTGTCCCATTCACACTCTCACCAGCATTTGTTATCACCTGCCTTTTGGATAAAAGCCAGTTTAACTGGAAAGAGATGATACCTCATTATAGCTTTGATTTGCATTTCTCTGGTGATCAATGATGTTAATCACCTTTTCATATGCCTGCTTGCCATGTGTATGTCTTCTTTTGAGAAATGTCTATTGATATCATTTGTCCGTTTTCAGCTGGATTACTAGATTTTTTCCTGTAGAGTTGTTTCACCTCCTTATATATGCTGGTTATTAATCCCTTGTCAGATGGATAGTTTGTAAATATTTTCCCTTGCAAACATTTTATGAAAAAACTGGTTTTCTTAATCCCTTGCCTTCTCAGTTCTTAGATTTTTCCTCAAATCCAACCTCATTCATCCATGTTTAACGCCATAACCTTGGACCTTGACACCACTAGTAAATACACCAGAGTGAGAAAAAAAGTCTTAATGTCAAGCTCCCACCGAGATACTTTATTTCTGTATTCCTCCCCTTTCCCACTTCCAATGTCAGCAATTATCCAACTATGGGGAGAAAAGTGAAATATTTTCCATTCCCATTAACTTACTCATTTATTGCCTCTCCCAGTCTAGAGTCTATGGATAATCATTATAATCAATTCATTTTAACTTCTTTGTCCTTCTCTTTCTCTCTCTCTTATTCTACATTATTCCCATTTAAGTAAAGCCCAACCATGGTTAAACTCAATTGTCCTTGTACTCTTCCCCTCTGCTTCGGAAGCTGAATTTTCCTGGAGAAAACCAACAACCATGTAGGTTGACCTTTCTCTAAACTTCTGACCACTAGTCTTGGAGGAGCACTCACCAGTGCCCAGGAATCCTTCTATACTTTCCATTCTTTGGTTCAAGTTTCAGATCTCCTTTCTCTCATATCTCTAATAACCCCTCCCTTCCACAGCTCATGAACTCACCTCATTCTTCCCTGAGAATAAAGTAGCAACCAGATGGGAACTCCTTCAACTTTCCACCCCAACTTTATTAACTTATCTACATCTACACTCACATTCTCTGCCTTCCTTTCACTACGGCAAATTTTTTTTAAAAAGTTTTCCATGTGCCTAAAAATGCCAACCCCTCCCCTTTCTTTCTAAATATCATCTCCTCTTCCCATGTTCAAGAAATTCAAGCTGTAATTATCCTATGACTCCCCTGGTATCAGTAGCCTCTCTTTGTCTACTGGGTCATTTCAATAAGCATAAAGACACAAATTATCCATTTTTTAAAAATCTCCTTTGACCTCATATTATACTCCAGTTATTACAAAATTTTTCTAACTCCTTCACAGCAAAACTTATCAGTAGATGCCTATATTTACTGAGTTCCTTTTATCATCTCTTTTACTTTCTATCCACTCCAGTAAAGTTTTTCTCCCCTTTCATTACAATCCACTAAAATGGTACTTGTCAAGATCACAATAATGTCCATAGTGTGAAACAAATGGTCACTTCTCTGTACTCATCTGACTTGACCTTGCAGCCATTTTCCTCCTTCTTGAAATGCTTTATTCTCTTGAATTCCATGTCACAACACTGTCTCTTTCTCCCTGCACCAAAAGGAACTCTTAGCCTCTTTTGCCAGCTGTTCTGGGCCTCTTTCACTTCTTTATTATCTAGACCAGGGTTGTTCAATCTTTTGGCTTCCCTGGGCCACACTGAAAGAAGAATTGTCTTAGGTCAAACATAAAATACACTAACACTAACAATAGCTAGTGAGCTAAAAAAAAAAAAAAAAAAAGTGCAAAAAAAAATCTCATAATGTTTTAAGAAAGAATTTGTGTTGGACTGCATTCAAAGCTGTCCTGGGCCACATGTGGCTCATGGGGCATGGGTTCAACAAGCTTGACCTAGACAGTCTGCTGAGATGGCTTCCAATTCCATGGCTTGATTATGTGTGTGCTGTAGACTCTCCATTTTGAACTCTAGCCATGACCTCTCCCTCTGAGCTCCTAAACGTGTTTCTCTCTCTGTCTTCCCTAGCTAATAAAGGGCATCGCCTTCAATCCACTTGTTCAGGTAAAATTTCTTGACGTCATCCTTGACTTACTCCTACCTCTGACACCTCCTGTATCACCTACACACATACTTACTAATCAAGGATCAAGCCTGATCAGCTCTGTCACAAAAAAAATTCCTGTCCACAAATTTATCTATCCACCTTCCTTCAGCTATGCTGCTACATCCTTGTCTATGCCACTGACATCTTTTTGTTGGTAGTACAGCAATAACCTCTAAACATTCTCCTTGCTTTTCTTTTGGAGCCCCTAAAATCCATTCTTCATTCAGCAATCTTAGTGAACTTTCTACAATGTAAATAAGATACTGTTAAGCTCCTTCTTGAAACTTACCAATGGCTTCTCTTTGCACTTGGAATCAATTGCAAGTATCTTTTTCTTTTCTAAATGGCCTTCTATGATCTATCCCAAGCTAGTTCTCTAACCACACCATATCCTGCCACCCCTATTTTGGCCACACTGCCTAGTCTTCTTTTATTCTTCAGGTCCACCAAACTCCTCCCCAACTCAGAGTCTTTGAAATTGCTTTTCTTTCTGCCTAGCATAATCTTCCACCCAAACCTTCCCACAACAGGCTCCTCCTAATCATTCAGATCTCAGCTTAATCAGGAGATGTCAACCCCAGGCCCCATAAGGTGAACCTCCCCCCAAGTCACTATTATCAAATGACTATGTTTTATTTTCCTCATAGCATTATTATTATCTGAAATTATATTATAGCTTTAGTTTACTATCTGTCCCCCTCCCTTTAGAATACGTATAAGCTTGAATGTAGATCTTGAGTAATCTCTTTCACTCTCATATTCAGCTTATCTAAAGCAGTTCCTACCAAATAATGGTGATCAGAATTATTTGTTGAGTGACTAAATGAATACTGGGTCTCAATTGTTACTATCTAATATTAAATATACATTCTCTAGATCTATAGTAGTTTACAGATAGACTCTAAAACTACAAAATGCCAGAGTTTTCACAGGAAATAACCCTCAAGACCCATAATACTACCATCAACACAGAGCTAAAGCCAAAGAAAAATATTTCGAAGCTACTAATTGCTTTAGAGTTTTAGCCTGTATCAAGGTGACTTGAAAAATATTTTTGTCTTAATGTTTCAACCCCGGTATTTGCTATATGCTCCACTAACACCATGACCACTTTAGGATTCTCTGCAAAATCAATAGTCAGAAGCATATTGAAGAATTAGTATGACATTGTAATATTCCAAATAATGGAAACAGAAAACTACAAATTATCATTTGTTCATTTTTAAATATATTCTAGAAAATGACAATAAGACCAAAACTGACCGAATCTATAGACAATAAAAATCTGACCTATACATCTTACTTTTTTTTTTTTTTTTGAGACAGAGTCTCGCTCTGTCGCCCAGGCTGGAGTGTAGTGGTGCCACCTGGGCTCACTGCAAGCTCCGCCTCCCAGGTTCATGCCATTCTCCTGCTTCAGCCTCCCGAGTATGTGGGACCACAGGCGCCCGCCACCACACCTGGCTAATTTTTTGTATTTTTAGTAGAGACGGGGTTTCACCGTGTTAGGCAGGATGGTCTCGATCTCTTGACCTTGTGATCCACCCGCCTCAGACTCCTAAAGTGCTGGGATTACAGGCGTGAACCACCACACCCGGCCACATCTTACTTTTAAAATTTTGGTACAGTTATTAAATAGAGATAGAAAGTTTATTATTAAAATTGATATCAGTTGTAAAGGTTCACAATATTCTGAATGTACTAAATGTCACTACATTGTAAAGTACTCTACTATGTAACACAAAGTAAATAGTATAAATCATAGCAAATTTTTTAATTATACAGAAATTAATTCAGCTGAAATAATTAAATCAACTTGTCTTCTGTTCCAAGATTATTTCTAATAAAGTCAACATTGATTTCTTTTTTAAACTGATATCAAAATGCAAAAAGAAAAACAATTCTTCCCTGTAAAATGTATGTAAAAAGCATTTACACTGGTGAAACTTATTTCAGTATAATAAAATTGAAATACAAAATACAGGACATAAATTAACTGCAAAAAAAAAATTAACAAATAATTAATTTGGTTTTGCCATAGTCTGAATGCATCCCCTAGCCAAATATGGTGGCTCATGTCTATAATCCCAGCACTTTGGGAGGCCAAGGTGGGAGGATTGCTTGAGGCCGGGAGTTTGAGACCAGCCTGGGCAACATAGTGAGACCGCATCTCTACAAAAAAACTTTAAAAAATTAGCTGGGTATGGTGGCATATTCCTGTAGTTCCAGCTACCCAGGAGGCTGAGGGCAGGAAGATTACTTGAGCCCAGGAGTTGGAGGCTTCAGTAAGCTATGATCACACCACTGCACTCCAACCTGCGTGACACAGCAAGACTGTCTCTAAAATTAAATAAATAAATAAAGTATCCCCCAAAGTTTATGTGTTGGAAACTCAATCTCTAATGCAGCAGTGTTGAGATGTGGGAACTTTATGCCGTAATTAGGTAATGAGGACTCAGTCTTCATAAACGGATTGATGTTACCTCAGGAGTGGGCTCAGCCTTCTCTTGTTCTTGCTTTCTCAAGTACTAGTGCCCTTCTGCCTTTTTCACCAGGATCGCGTACCAAAAAGGCCTTTGCCTGAGGCAAGCACCTCAGCCTTGGACTTTCCAGCCTCCAAAATTATACATTTCTTTTTTTTATAAATTACTCAGTCTTTGGGATTCTGTCATAGCAACACAAAAGAGACTTACACAGGCTTACTTGAGTTTGCCTCAGAAAATATTTACATTGCAATTCTACTTATGTCTTGGCTTTTGATTAAATACAAAGCCAAACATTCTAAGAGTCAGAATGGTCGGGTTAAAACAAAGAGATGAAATAGTCCACTATCCAAATATAACTTGTTTCTCAGGCAAGAACTAGGGAAGAACTCATCTGTTTTTGATTTCAGGGCTCCCTCCCCTTAGGAAAAGAGTCTCAATACAGCAACATAAAAGATATTTCTAAAATGTAAATCATGCCTGTAATCCCAGCACTATGGGAGGCCAAGGTGGGTGGATCACCTAAGGTCAGTAGTTTGAGACCAGCCTGACCAATATGGTGAAACACTGCCTCTACTAAAAAAATACAAAAATTAGCCGTGCATGGTGGTATGTACCTGTAGCTCTGACTACTCGAGAGACTGAGGCAGGAGAATTGCTTGAACCTGGGAGGCAGAGGCTGCAGTGGGCCGAGAACACGCCACTGCATTCCAGCCTGGGCAACAGAGTAAGATTCTGTCTCAAAAAAAAAAATGAAAAAAATGTAAATTACATTGTTTCTTATGCCCATGATTACTTTGCAAAGACCTCTTAAATGCAGAATAAATGCCGATTATATAATATTTGGATAGGGAGGAATGGAGAATAAACACTCTTTGTTTTCTTTTCCCATATCTACTTCCCCTTAACCCTATACTCATCTCCTTCACTATCACTACTTTAAAGAATTCTCAGGAATAAAACAAGAGTAATAAATGAAAAGGAGAAATCTGCTTTTATTCAAGATGGACTGAGTGCACTCCACCATGTCCCACCCACTAAAAACAACTAACCCTGGATGAATGAATAGAACAGCTAAAGAGAACTCAAAGGACCACTGAACCAGATTTGAGTTTAACATTTCTTTTTTCCCCTGATATCTCTCATCCTGCATTTGCAGCCAGAAACCCAGAACCATCTCTTGGGTGCAATAAAAAGAGTTCCAAAGGAAACTCTCATCCTTGAACTTCTAGCCCAAGGAAATGAAAGCGGAATCTCTACTGGTGACAAACTGAAGGAAATACCCTGGCAATATTTTCCCATTTATTTTCTTGGTCTAGGGGGCCGACACAGTTATGAAAAATAATCAGCAAAGCACATAACTAAGACCAGTGTGCTAGCAAGATGACTAAGAAGGGAAACTCTAGGCACCAGATGTGTCAAGGAGATTGACAAGAGGCAGGAGCTCAAGAACACAATCCAATATATTTATTTATGAACCCCTGGACTTCATTATGAACTGCACATGTATATCTGATCCTAAACAGAATATGAAAGGCTTTGAGAAATGAACTACAGAGTAAACAACTGCCTACATTCCAGAGTCTCCTTAAAAGTAAAAGGAGAAACATTTCCCAAATGATTTATCAACCCAAAAATTACCCTGATATCAGAATCACACGAAAGCATTAGAAGAAAAGAAGACTATGGAACAATTTCCCCTATGAAAAAATTGAGAATAGAAAAATAATATAGAAAATCAATGAAACCAAAAGTTGATTATTTGAGTAATTCAACAAAATTGACAAACCAGACTGGACACAATGGCTCCTACCTGCAATCCCATCACTTTGAGAAGCCAAGGTAGAAGGGAGGATCCCCTGAAGCCAGGAGTTCAAGACCAGTCTGGTCAACATAGCAAGACCCCATCTCTACAAAAAATGTAAGAAGTATCCTAGCATGGTTGCATGCACCTGTATTCCCAGCTACTCAGTAGGCTGAGGCAGGAGGATCAAACAGGATTTTGAGGTTACAGTGAGCTATAATCACACCACTGCACTCCAGCCTGGGTGATTAGAGCAAGACCCTCTCTCTTAAAAAAGAAAAGAAAAATTAACAAAACTTCAGCTGGATGGATAAAGAGGAAAGAAGTCTCAAAATCAAAAATGAAAGTGGGGTCATTCATCAATGGTAGACTGAAAAGGAGAAAGGGTACATATACATCATGGAATACCATGCAAGCCATAAAAAGGAATGAGATCATGTCCTTTGCAGAGACATGGATGGATCTGGAAGCCATTATCCTTAGCAAACTAACACAAGAACAGAAAACCAAACACCGCATGTTCTCACTCCTAAGTGGGAGGTGAACAATGTGAACACATAGAGAGAGGGAACAACACACACTGGGGCCTGTCAGCAGGGCAGGGCAAGGGAGAGCATCAGGAAAAATAATACATGCCGGGCTTCATACGAAGGTACTGGGTTGATAAGTGCAGCAAATTACCATGGCACACATTCACCTGTGTAACCAACCTGCCCATCCTGCACATGTACTCCAGATCTTAAAATAAACTTTTAAAAAAAATCAGCTGGACATGGTGACACGAGGCTGTAGTCCCAGCTACTCGGGAGTCTGAGATGGGTGGACTGCTTGAGCCCAGAAGATGGAGGCTACAGTGAGCTGGGAGACAGAGCAAGACCCAATCTCAGAAGAAGAAGAAAAAAAAAAAAAACACTGAGGTCATTAATACAGACCTTACAGAAATAAGAAAAATTTTTTAAAAATACTATGAATAATGGTATGCCAATAAATTAGATAACCTAGGTGAAATGAACAAATCCCTAAAAGTAGACAAACTGCTAATACTGAATCAAGAAAAAATGGAAACTATGCATAGACCTGTAACAAGTATAGCGACTGAACCAGTAATCAAGAAACTACTAACAAAGAAAAGCCTAGGAACAGATGGCTTTCCTGGTAAACTCTACCAAACACTTCAAGAAAAATTAACATCAATCCTGCTCAAACTTGTCCAAAAGATAATAGAGGAAGGAACACTTTCTAACTCATGCCAGGAAGCCATGAGTGTTACCCTGACACCAAAGCTAAACAAAGACATCACAAGAAAAGAAACTACAGATAAATAGACCTTGTGAATATAACCCAAAAATTCTCAACAAAATACTGGTAAATCAAATCCAGCAGCATAACAAAAGGATCACATTCCAGTACTAAGTAGGAGTTATCCCAGAAATACCAGGTTGGTTCAACACATAAAAATCAATCACTGTAATATACTATGGTATTAGAATGAAAGAATAAAAAGTACATGGTCATTTCAAAGGATGCAGTAAAAGCATTTGACAAAATCCAACACCTTTCATGATAAAAACATTCAACAAACTAGGAATTGAAAGGAACTTCCTCAATGTGATTGAAAAAAAAAAAATAGTCTACATAAATACTCACAGTTAATGGCATACCTAATGGTGAAAGACTGGATGCTTTCCCATTCAGGGCAAAATGAAGCAAAGGATGTCCACTTTTGCAACTTCTGTTCAACACTGTAGTAGAGGTTCTAGCCAGAGCAATTAGGCAATATAAATAAATAAAAATGACCCAGATTGAAAAGGAAGAAGTAAAACTCTCTCTACTCAAAGAAGACATGATCTTATATATGAAAATCTTTTTTAAGTAAAAAAAATAAATATTAGAATTCATAAGCAAATTCAGTAAAGTTGCAAGATTCAAGCTCAGTATACAAAAATCAGTTATATTTCTATACACTAGCCATGAGTAATCTGAAAATGAAATCAAGAAAACAATTTGATTTACACTGTCATCAAAAAGAACTTAATACAGGAAAATACATTTAATCAAGGAAGTGCATGTCTTAAGCACTAAAAACTACAAAATATTATTGAAGGTAACTTTAAAAAATATATATATAAACAAAATATGTGTTCTTAGCTTGGAAGATTTTATATTTTTTGAGATGACAATACTCCCTAAGTTGACTCACGGATTCAATGCAATGCCTATGAAAATACCAATGACTTTGCTTGGGATTTTTTTTGTTTGTTTGTTTCTTGTAGAAGTGGAAAAGCCTGTTCTCAAATTCATATGGAAATGCAAGGCGCCCCAAATAACCAAAAAATCTTGGAAAAGAAGAACAAAGTTGGAGGCCTCACACCTCCCCATTTCAAAACTTATTACAAAGCTGCAGAAGCCAAAACAGTGTGGCACTGGCATGAAGATGGACATAAAAACCAACAACAGAAAGAGTCCAGAAACAAACCCAAACATCTACAGCCAATTGATTTTTTACAATGGTGCCAAGACCATTCAATGGGGAAAGAATACTGTCGTCAACATGTGGTTCTGGGACTACTGGCTGACTACATAAGAAAGAATGAAGTTGAACTTGTTACTTTACTGCATATACAAAAATTAGCTCAAAATGTAACAGGAGCCAAAATATAAGAGATAAAGCTATAAAATTCTTAGAAGAAAACATAGGGGTAAATTTTCATGAGCTCAGCTTTAGTAAGAATTCTTAGATTTGACACCTAATGCCTGAGCAACAAATTAAAAATAGATACATTGGATTGCATCAAAATTAAAAACTCGTTCATCAAAGGACATTATCAAGAAAATGAAAACACAACCTACAGAATGGGAGCAATCATATACCTGGTAAGTGTTTAGTATCCAAATATGTGAGAACACTTAGAACTCAACAACAAAATGATGAAAAACCCAACTGAAAAATAAGCAAAGAACTTGAGCAGAGTTCTTGTGTATGTATACAAGAGAATTTGTATATCTCCAAAGAAGGTATACAAATGAAAACAAGCATAGGAAAAGATGTTCAATACCATGAGTCATCAGGGAAATGCAAATCAAAAGCACAATGAGATGTAACTTTACACCCATTAGGATGACTAGAATCAAAAAAAAAGCAGACAGTAACAAGTGTTAGTGAGGATATGAAGATATTGAAACACTTTGCATTTTGCTGGTGGGAATGTGAAATATTTTAGCCACTGTGGAAAATAGTTTAGCAGTTCCTTAAACAGATAAACATAAAGTTAGATATAACCAAGCAATTTCAATCCAAAATAATGAAATAATCTGTATGACAAACTCCCACACACATAATTTACCTATGTAAGAAACCTGCACATATACCCCTGAAACTAAAAGTTAAAAAGTAATAAAATAAAAGGTACTCAATAAATGCTCACAAATGAATGAGGCAGAGGCAACTTTCTTCTCTCTCTCTCTCTCTCTCTCTCTCTGTCTCCCTCCTCTTCCCTCCCTCTCTTTCTCCCTCCTTTCCCCTCCCTCCCTCTCTCTCTCCCTCCCTCCCCCTTCTCTCTCTCTCTCTCTCCCCCTCTCTTTCTCTTTTCTTCCATTCATGTCTCTGGAGAATACAATTCATAGTCTGGTAGAAGTGCCAGGCATGAGAAAAATAATTGTAAAACAATTTAATAAGTGCTAAAAGAAGAGAGTTAGTTTTATAGAAGTTTTTGGTGTGCTTTCTGTGTAAACTTAGAATTGTGTTTTCCTTCTACAACATATTTAAACATAATTTCCTACAAGAGGAAATGAAGAAAAGTTTAGTCCAGATAGATGTTCTTCACCAGCTTTTGTTTGTGGATATGTGAGGACAACAAAATTGATCTCTTTCTTTCCTTCTCTTTCTTCCTTCTCATAAACAAAGGCAGTCATTTATTTTAAATTTGGATATTATTTGTTCTTAAATTTTTTCAGTATTTCTTCATTATTATGACATATGTCATTACTGCTAAGCTTAGAGAAAAATCTCCAATAGCTAAATTTTAAAGCTTTACATTTTCATTCTGATAATTCACTTTCAACACCAGAGTTCACTCACAATCTTAATGTGTTCTTATTTGACTTGGGAAGTGTTCTTATGGGTATATGGGTACCAAAGCATAGATTCAGCTATAACATGTTAAAATTTATAATAACCCTTTAATGGGCATTGTGATATTTACTCCACACTAAAACATACAAACATGCAAAAACTTATGAGCTATAAATTACTACCCCATTGAGGTGCTGGGAAAATTGGCTAGCCATAAGTAGAAAGCTGAAACTGGATCCTTTCCTTACTCCTTATACAAAAATTAATTCAAGGTGGATTAGAGACTTAAATGTTAGACCTAATACCATGAAAACCCTAGAAGAAAACCTAGGTAACACCATTCAGGACATAGGCATGGGCAAGGAATTCATGTCTACAACACCAAAAGCAATGGCAACAAAAGCCAAAACTGACAAATGGGATCTAATTAAACTAAAGAGCTTCTGCACAGCAAAAGAAACTACCATCAGAGTGAACAGGCAACCTACAGAATGGGAGAAAAGTTTTGCAATCTACTCATCTGACAAAGGGCTAATATCCAGAACCTACAAAGAACTCAAACAAATTTACAAGAAAAAAACAAACAACCCCATCAAAAAGTGGGCAAAGGATGTGAATAGACATTTCTCAAAAGAAGACATGCATACAGCCAACAGACACATGAAAAAATGCTCATCATCACTGGCCATCAGAGAAATGCAAATCAAAACCACAATGAGATACCATCTCACACCAGTTAGAATGGCAATCATTAAAAAGTCAGGAAACAACAGGTGCTGGAGAGGATGTGGAGAAATAGGAACACTTTTACACTGTTGGTGGGATTGTAAACTAGTTCAATCATTATGGAAAACAGTATGGTGATTCCTCAAGGATCTAGAACTAGAAGTACCATATGACCCAGCCATCCCATTACTGGGTATATACCCAAAGGATTATAAATCATGCTGCTATAAAGACACAAGCACACGTATGTTCATTGCGGCACTATTCACCATAGCAAAGACTTGGAATCAACCCAAATGTCCATCAATGACAGACTGGATTAAAAAATGTGGCACATATACACCATGGAATACTATGCAGCCATAAAAAAGGATGAGTTTGTGTCCTTCGTAGGGACATGGATGCAGCTGGAAGCCATCATTCTTAGCAAACTATCGCAAGAACAGAAAACCAAACACCGCATGTTCTCACTCATAGGTGGGAACTGAACAATGAGATCACTTGGACTCGGGAAGGGGAGCATCACACACCAGGGCCCATTATGGGGAGGGGGTGGGGGGAGGGATTGCATTGGAAGTTACACCTGATGTAAATGACGAGTTGATGGGTGCTGATGAGTTGATGGGTGCAACACACCAACATGGCACAAGTATACATATGCAACAAACCTGCACGTTGTGCACATGTACCCTAGAACTTAAAGTATAATAATAATAATAATAAAAAATGACTACCCCATTGAACAGATAAGAAAAATGGACCCCAGACAGACAAGTTGGCTTACTCCAGCAAGACTTTACTAGTAGTAAGTGGCAAGCCAGGACCCAAACCTAGATCAGAGAATTTCTATTACAGTGTTTCTCCACTTCATCATAGCTCTCCTGTTTTCTGTACTATCAAGGCATTTTATCATTGAATGCTATAACTAAGGCATTTGTTTCATTGCAAATCTGTTACCATAACAACGAAAAAAAAACTCAAAGAATATGCTTGATTGCTAATTGCCCTAAATTTAATTTTTATATAAAATATTATTGAACTTCCTTCGATATAAGGCAAAAGCCATTTTTCATAGCCTAGTTGAGTATATTTACATTTATCTTGTGTTCATTGGATTTAATTTTTGTGCTCATAAGTGCTTGATGAAAATATAACCGATCAAGCCAGCACACTGGTGCATGCTTATAGTCCCAGCTACTTAGGAAGCTGAGGGCTGAGAGGAGAGAATACCTTTAGCCCAGGAGTTCGAGGCCAGCCTCATTAACATAGCCAGACCCTGTCTCTAAAAATTATATATATATTTTATATATATACACATACACATACACACACATATAAATATACACATGCATATATGTATACACATATGTACACACACATATGTATATTAAAATGTTTAAAATGTAAGTATCACAGCAATAAAAACCTGTTGGCCTATAAGAAAGAGGCTTGACTACACCCTAATACTGATAAAAAAATGTAATAGCAATGGCTCACACTTGTAATCCTAGCACTTTGGGAGGCCGAGGCAGTCAGATCACTTGAGCTCAGAAGTTCCAGACAGCCTGGGCAACACGGCAAAATCTTGTCTCTACTAAAAAAAAAAAAAAATACAAAGATTAGCCTGGTATAGTGGCATGCGCCTGTAGTCCCAGCTATATGGTGGGCTGAGGTGGGAAGATCACTTGAACCCAGGAGACGGAGGTTTCAGTGAGTCAAGATTGCACCCCTGCATTCCAGCTTGGACAACAGAGCAAGACCCTATCTCAAAAAAAAAAAAAAAAAAAAAAGTAATAGCAGGAAAAGGCTTACTTTTTGTTAATGTTGAAATTTATCTGAGTAATTGAGAATTTTTTCTGTAGGCTGTCAGCATGAATTCTGAATTGTGAGTCACAACTGGAATCTTCATAATAAATACACAGAGGAGACACTGTCTAAGTTGAGAGAGAATAAAGGAATAGAAAGAGAAAGTGGGATGAAAAATTAGATACATTAGATCAAACAAAAGAAGGTATATTTTCATCCCATATTTTGAATAGCTATAACTTTGTGATCTTTTTGTTTCTTTTATTTCTTCCCAGTACTCAATCACATTTTCAGTACAAATTATCGTATTATTTTGCAGAAACACTCTGTTCCTTGGTGGATTGACTCAGCTAATTCATGTTTTAAAAAGAATTACTGAAAGCAATATTGCAAGAAATAATTTCCAAACTGAAATTTATACACTTGAAAGCTGAGTCCTACAAAAATGATTTGGCTCTATAAAAAAAGAAGCAATCCATCCGCTCCACAGACCCAGACATGAGCCTGATAGGATTTCTTTTTCATAGGAAATTACTGCTATGACTGATTCTTGTCAGCCCTGGGGGGGAAAAAATCCAGTGGCAAGGTCTAATCAGAGACTGAAATAGAACGTTCTATTGTCTGAAATTGTTATCTCTATGTATTAGTTGAAAGACAAATTAAATGTGTTAGAATCAAGTAAAATATTCACTTCCCCTCTTACCTCACCAGGCTACCTCACTTTAACTGAATTACTACTAAGTTCTTTTGCTCCCTTAATTCCCCTCACATCCTGATAATTGAATATGTATCTCATATTTCAGTGCTCTTCAGATCCACAGTGGACGAAGGATGTCTGCTGGTGAGAATTAATGTAGGCTGTCCTAGTACCCCTGCCTACTTACTCAATGCCTGAACCATTTCCTCAAACCATTCCATGCTGCTTAAAAGGCTCATGACCATGAGAATAATTGTAGCTTGTCCTAGTACCCCTGTCTACTATGCTTAGTGTCTGAACCATTCCCTCAAAACACCCCGTGCTGCTAAGGACCGTGACAGAGAGATTCCCTTTTCTTTTTTTCTTTTTTTTTTTTTTGAGACGAAGTCTTGCTCTGTCGCCCAGGCTGGGGTGCAGTGGCCGGATCTCAGCTCACTGCAAGCTCCGCCTCCCGGGTTCACGCCATTCTCCTGCCTCAGCCTCCCAAGTAGCTGGGACTACAGGCGCCCGCCACCTCGCCCGGCTAGTTTTTTGTATTTTTAGTAGAGACGGGGTTTCACTGTGTTAGCCAGGATGGTCTCGATTTCCTGACCTCGTGATCCGCCCGTCTCGGCCTCCCAAAGTGCTGGGATTACAGGCTTGAGCCACCGCGCCCGGCCGAGATAACCTTTTCATGTAGTCATTTCATGGGTAGCTTTTTCCTTGAGAGCTGTTACCACAACCACCACCCCTCCTGCTGGAACACTAACCAGCTCTGGCAGCAGGGTGGAGACAACGTGAGAATATTTACATCTGGTAGCCTGTTTTGCTGATTGTGTTTTCTTGTGTTCCTATGGGTGTATGATAGCTAAGAAGCAAGTTATAGCTTTCAGTTGAAAATGCAGAAACCTAAAACATTCCTCAAAGCTAAACGTTCTCTATTTTTTTTCTGATTTCCCAAGTTTACTAAATAATGCAGATAGGGTTTTGAATGACACAAACAATTTTCCTTCATTTTCATCAGGAAGTGTTTGTCAGGTAAAACAATAGTTAACCGAAATCAACACCTCTGAAGATATATTTAAACGAAAACTCATGATCCAGTGTTTTGTTTTGTTTTTTTCTAGTTAGAATAAACTATGCACGGCCAGGTGCAGTGGCTCACGCATGTAATCCCAGCACTTTGGAAGGCCGAGCGGGGCAGATCACGAGGTCAGGAGTTCGAGATTGACCTGGCCAACATGGTGAAACCCCATCTCTACTAAAAATACAAAAATTAGCTGGGCGGGTGGCAGGCATCTGTAATCCCAGCTACTTGGATAGCTGAGGCAGGAAAACGGTTTGAACCCAGGAGGCAGAGTTTGCAGTGAGCCAAGATCATGCCATTGCACTACAGCCTGGGCAACAGGGCAAGACTCCATCTCAAAAAAAAAAAAAAAAAGAATAAACCATCCACTTACCTGTCATATAGCAATTAAGCATGAACTTTGGAGACAGGCTGCCTGAGTTCAAAACCTGCCTTGGACTCTAATGACTGGCTATAAGACACTGAGCAAGTTACTTAAACTACCTAGGCTTATTTCTTCATTCTGTAAAATGGAGATAATATTAGTACCCACGTCCCACTGCTTCCTACAATGAGAATTCAATAAGTTAACACATGTAAAGCACGTGAAACATTACCTTTCATGGATTTAGGTTTTTACAAGTGTTACCTGTTACAATTAATAATATCGTAAGTGAAAATTTTTCCAACATGTTATTCTTTAGTTTGTAGACACTGTGAAGGGACAATATGAATTCCTAAATATTTTTTTATAAACACTTTGCTTATGACTTTGTATGTACCTCAGATCAGTTCTCAAATTAGTTTTATTGATTTTTTCCCCCAGGTTCTCAGATCTTATTCCTCAGAACTTGCTCTGTCGTCATATAGCTATTATGAAGGAATGAAGCTCAAGTTAAAGACTAAAAGCCTATTCAGGAATCATTAGTATTTATAGTAATAAAGCTAATAAGTAAAGCCTCCATGTTAACTAATGATGCTATTTCCCTTGTGTTTCTCAGTTAGTATTATCTCTTATGGGATAAACATACTGTTTGCACAAATAAGACATCAAGCAGTTAAGACGATGTTTAAAAGAATTCCTCCTTCTAGTCCTTATCTCCCTGCCACTACTTTTCTCTCTGTTTATCATCTTAGAAAATAGAGCAGTAGCCTATTTCTTCTCATCTGATCAACTGGAAAGCCCATATGTCTAAGGACACTTTACAATTATTAAAACATTTGCCAGTATAGTGGTGTTTTTTCAAGTTTCCTCTCCTTGTGAATGCTTCTATGATTTCTGCTTTTTGTTTTTGCTTAGAAAGTAGAATCCAAGAGCATTTTACAAGAAGTAAATTTTTTGTGAATTGACCTTGATGTTTTCCATCTATTTTTAAAGTGAATGTGGTTAGTGACATCAGGTTTTTCCTATGACATACAACATCTGTGGTACAATGTAATGTTCTGGACTCATCTTTTTAAATGTCTGCTATTTAGGTTTAGGTTTAGTCTTTGTGAAATAAATAGCTAGTGAGATCATTGTTCCTTTTTTTATACTGGTTAAATCAACATTTTCTCATCTTACCTCTTGAATACAACACTGATTACACTTTTAAAAGACATTGCTTACAAAAATTAATGAATTCATTTTTTTCTCAATCATAAACCAAATCTTCACGGGAATATTGCACTTTTTTCACATCAGCTGCTGCTATTCTTTATTCAACATTGCAGAGAGAATTGGCTTTAATATCGCGTCTGGGCCTAATAATGAATGGCTGCTTTAAAAAAAAAAAAAAAAAAAGTACAAACTTCCCATCAGAGTCTTCTGTAAAACAGAAATCAAAGTTGCTCAGTTGCTGGCTGACTTGAAAACAGTTCACACTGAGTCCCATGTGCCTACATAGGATCATTTATTTTGATGTATAAACCATAGAAGTAAGATAACTGAAGCTGAAGGTGATCGTTTAAGATAAATTCTTACTTCCAAGCCCAATGGACCACAAAGTGTCAGGGCCAGTGCTAATCTTAGTAGTCCCTGTGGTAGCTAGAGCTGCCTCGAACCACGTTTTACGTTTTCACTTAAGTGCTTATATCATACAGGTTTTTCACTTTCTTTCCCCCACAGTAATTCACAAATTGTGCATGGCTTTCTTTGAGACCTCAAACAATATTTCCCCTAGAAGGACTATTCTTGTAGAAACATATATTGTGAGTTTGGGTTTCATTAATCAACAGTTCTCTAATCTCTATGCTCTTCTTTTATTTTTTAAAGGCAGTTTCTCCACTGCAATACTTAAATGTTTTGTATTTCACAGTCTCCTCTTACATAGGTAGAAGTTTTGTGCCTAAGAATTTATTGCTATTCTGATAACCAGCCATAACAAAATAACTCTACCTGGCAGAATTCAATACCTACATATTTATCTCAGTCACTGTTACTGTGCCTACTTTAAATAATGTTTTATTTAATATAACAAAGCATGTGATGACATAAATTAAAAACTTAAAGAAGTAAATTTTCTATCTGGCAAAAACAAAAATTAAATCCTCATTCCACTGTCTTTCTTCCTGTTAAAATTTTCCATTGAAGGAGAGTTTTTAACCTTGTTTCTTTGTATTGGTGGGGAGTAGAACTGTTTATTTTTTAAAATTTTAATATACCAAAGTAGCATGTACATCACAAACATTGTATTTGTCATGTTCTACTTTTGTTTTTTGTTTTTTGGTTTTGTTTTTGTCTTTAACTGTGAACAGCATTCAAAGTGCTCCTATAAACATTTTCTCTCTGGTGGTGTCATATTTTCTCCTTGGTTCTTTGGTGCCAACAGAATTTTGTTATTCAAAATATGTGCATATGTATAATATTTAATATGAAGTATAAAACAATATACATGTTGATTCCATGTATGTTGTCTCTACGTTGATTCCATGTATTTTAATGGGAAAATTGTATAGGACTATTGAAAGTATTTATATTATAAGATAGTCCCATGCTCTCAAATATTTCTTACCATAACTGTAGTTAAAATGCTCCTTAAGAAAATTCATGGAAACTTAGGGCAATATCATGCTTTCTCTATGCTATGACTTTCTCCATGTCCAGGAAAAAAAAGATGAACTAAAGATCACTCTAATTTTATGTGCTGTTATTAAACATATGGCAACAGTCATATCTAATTTTGAAAATTAGTACTTTATAATAAAATAGTCCTGAATCATTTTTGTTTCTCAACAATATGTGCTATGATTTTCTACTTTTACTTACAATTAGATAAAGTGCTACCATGAATTTATATATAGATAATTACCCTATGTGCATTATATCTTCTTTTCTTCATCCATTCATGCTTACATTTTATTTGTCTTGTTGCATTTCCATTAAGCCAAATAAATTGAATTCTTTCTGAAACGAAGGAGGGTAGTAACAAATTAAGGTGAAATAAATAATAATTTCTGAACTAAATAATTACTTCTCAAGTGGAAAATTAATAAAGTTATGAACTTAAAACAATGTTGTAATAAAGTTATGAACTATAGCTTATAAAAGAAGTACATCATCTTTTTGGTTGGAATTTATGTCTGTGTTTTATAAAATGGACTGTTTCCTTTGTTCAGATTCTGGCTATGCAGTGACAACCTTCACCCAAACTAAAACCCAGGGCTGTCACAAGGAAGCTTGGCCCACTACTAATTGTGTGTGAAGGTCAGTTCTAGGCATCCTCAGCTGGATCATAAGTTACAGCCACTATATTTCTGAATCCTGACACAGCAGGCAGGCAGGGAACCTGCTCTTCAGAGCAGATGCTTCTGCGCCCACCACCCCCACAGGGAAGACAGCATAGTCTCCACCAAGTGACCTCTTGCTCTGAGTCATGGCTCAAAACAACCAAGAGATGTCCCAAGAACAAGCAGCAGTCACGCCCTTTTGAGCTAACAATAACATTTGGCCATCAAATTTAAGGCATATATTGAGCAAACGTTAATGAGAAAAAATATTAAAAGTTACTAGAACTTTTGAGCACATAAAATGAGATTTTAACACTTACTCTTATGTAAGTAAACAGTTGTGACTGAGGATCAGGTAGCTTTCTAAAAGAAAACAACAAAAAAAAGATAAACTTTGTTTCAGAAGCAACTAGTCTTAGAAAGGATATAATTTATTTTGTACACCCTCGGAAGATTGTTGAAATCTTCCTTAACAACGCCAATTTGGAAAATAATAAGCCTTTGAGGAAATATGCCTTTTTTTTTCCTAACTGGTAGTCATGATGGTGTTTCTATGCAGGGAAAAAAAAAGATACAAAAAGAAAAAGAAATGAATAATCCAACATAAATTGATCAAGATTTGTTATCTAGCAAGATTGTCATTGTTGAGACAATTTGGAATTATTTTCTGAGGAAACTGCAATAAGCTTTAAGTTAATAATTATATTTATCGGCAAGTCTTATTCTGAAGATATAAATCAGTCAGTTTGGTCCCAGAAAAAGGGCTGAGTTGTTCGTTTGTTTTTTTATGTTTTCCTTTTTTTGTCAATGTATTGACGATAGATGTTTGCTTGCTGCAGTTAAGAAAAAGGAAGCCCCTTTTTCAGCAAAAGTTTATACTGGATTATTTTCTACAAATAACAGTGTTAAAGTACTTTGAAATAACTGTCACCAATCACCTGAAGCCAGTGCAACATGGGTTACTGACACCTGAAACTTCCATTGCTTATAAAATCACGATCTTCAAATACATTGCCTCTTGGATCGCTTGTCTCTAAACGCCATCACTAAAAACAATAAGCGAGGTTCTCAACTCAAAGAGTTCTTTTCTTCTTTTGAATCTCACAGAATGAAAATCTGACCCACTCTATAAAATGCTCACTAGTACATCTTTTAAAATGTACGTTGGATTGTATACAGTTTGCGCTTTGAGCTTTTTTTTTCTTTATCATGTCTAATAGAGATCTCTGAGAAGAGTAACTTAGCCCTTACAACACAACCATTTTCCAGGATGCCTGCCAAGTGAGTACTTAGGAGGATGGCCTTCAGGCTGGGAGGAGTGTGTTATCCCCTATCTGGGGACTAGACACAATCCAGGAGGCTCCCAGGAGAATCGGCCCTGTTATCTGATAATAGCTCTTTTCCATTTCTGACTAAAGAGATATCTGCTGTTTCCAAGGGGTTAATATTTCAAGTTATACCAATAAATACACCTGTTTACCTGCTGCCTTGAATTTAGTATGCCATATTTTTATTATTTTTAGTTTCTTATTCTTGGAAATGTTGACTCTATACCTGATTTCTCTAATTAAAAAAGAAAATGCAGATTTTCCAACCCTTCGTTGAGTCCAATTAGCAACCTCCCCAATGCTGCTCCATCTGGTTCATTAAAAAAAAAGTGGTTTTCTTCTTCACATTGGAATTTATCATATTTACAGATTGTTTTTGGCCTTGGGGATTCTGCTTTGCCATAGAGTTTACAAACAAAATTTTAAAATAATATATACCCTTTCTACATTTTGTCCATTTAATTTTCCCCTGGTTCATGTCCTTTTTAAAGTTACCACACAACTATTACTATCAATCAGACATTGCATGAACATCATAGTGACATTATTATTTAGACCAAACTTTTCAATCATTACTTATCAATCATTACTGCAATAACTTAGAGAATTTTGTTTTAATACCAATGTCAAGGCCTCATCCCTAGAGATCCTGATTTAATAAGTCTAAATTGGGGCCCCAGCATTTGCATGTTTTTAGAAACTTTAAAAATAATTGCAGTAAGTGCCCCAGGTAGTTCAAACGCGCAGCCAGTGTTAAGAACTACTGATTTAGTTCTTTAGTGGTAGTGTGTTCTCACACTGCTTATAAAGACATACCCAAGACTGGGTAATTTATAAAGGAAAGAGGTTTAATGGACTTACAGTTCCACATCACTGGAGAGTCTTCATAATCATGGCAAAAGACAAAGGAGAAGCAAAGGCATGTCTTACATGGTGGCAGGCAGGAGAATTTCTAAGCAAAAGGAGTAAAAATCCCTTATAAAACCATCAAATCTCATGAGAACTCACTATCAGGAGAATAGCATGAGAGTAACTACCCCTATGATTGAATTACCTCCCACCAGGTCCCTCCCATGACACATGGGGATTATGGGAACTACAATTAAAGATGAGATTTGAGTGGAGACACAGCCAAACCATATCAGGACCTAAAGAGGAGCTTGGATGCCTTTCTTGGAGTTAATAATTTCCAAAGGACAGAGAGCAAACTGAAACAATGGAGCTTCACAAGCTTTCAGAAAGAAAAATCCTACTATAAGGTTTGATGACAAGCTTCATAAAGAATTTCAAAACATACTCCTCAGCACTTTAAGTATATGCTTTCTACTCCCAGTGAGCAATGGCTCTATTATGCTCCCTTGTATTTCTTCTCTCCTTTACTCCTTATATTTGGAGAATTTCATAGCCCATTAACAATTGAACCAACAGATAGGAAGAAAGGAGAAAGTAAGGGAAAAGGAGAAGGGAACTAACACTTGCTGAGCTAGACCTACCAGGCATCAGCATTGTCCTCTTCTTTGTTTCCTTCAGTCCTTTGAACCACTGTGAGATGCATGCTATTAAGTCCATTTTATGGGTGAGAAAACTGCTTCAGAATGATTGTGCAGTTTATTCAAGTTTACATCACTAATAAATGGTGAAGGAAGAATTCCAACCTAAGATTCTCCAGCTCCCAATTCATGTTATTTCCAGCAACCCCAAGGAAAGATCAAATATTTGTGTGTTATTCTTCACGGGCAGTGGTTAATGGGGAAAGAAAAAGAGGAGAGAGAACTAAAAGAAATCTTCAGCAGAAGTTTCATGATTATGGATATACTTTGAAGACATTGAAGATTCAGTTCCAGACCCCCACAGTAAAGCAAATATTGCAATAAAGTGATAAAAATTAGTCACACCGATTTTTTTTGGTTTTTCAGTTGGTGCATATAAAAGTTATGTTTACACTATACTGTAGTCCATTAAGTGTACAATAATATTATGTCTAAAAAAACCAATATGTACATAATTTAAAAACAGTTTTTTGTTTTGTTTTGTTTTGTTTTGTTTTGTTTTGTTTTGTTTTGTTTTGTCTTTGTGCGTGTGAGACGGATCACCCAGGCTGGAGTGCAGTGGCACGATCTCGCTTCACTGCAAGCTCCACCTCCCGGGTTCACGCCATTCTCCTGCCTCAGCCTCCTGAGTAGCTGGACTACAGGCGCCCGCCACCACGCCTGGCTAATTTTTTGTAATTTTAGTAGAGACAGGGTTTCACTGTGTTAGCCAGGAAGGTATTGATCTGACCTCGTGATCCACCCGCCTTGGCCTCCCAAAGTGCTGGGATTACAGGCCTGAGCCACTGCACCTGGCCCAATTTAAAAACACTTTTGATAAAAAAATAATAATGATCATTAGCCTTCAGCGAGTCATAACATTTTTGCTTATGGAGGATCTTGCCTCCATGATGATGGCAGCTGACCAATCAGAGTGGTGGTTGCTGAAGGCTGGAGTGGCTATGGTAGTTTTTTGAAATAAGACAATGAAGTCTGTGGCATCCATTGACTCTTCCTTGAACAAATGATTTCTCTGTAGCATGTGATGCTGTTTGATAGCATTTTACCCACAGTAGGACTCCTTTCAAAATTGGAGTCCACCCTCTCGAATTCTGCCACTGCCTTATCAACTAAGTTGATGTAATGTTCTAAATCCTTTGTTGTCATTTCAACAATGTTTATAGCATCTTCACCCGGAATAGATTCTATCCCAAGACACCACCTTCTTTGCTCATCTATAAGAAGCAATTCTCATCCATTCAAGTTGATTATGAGATTGCAGCAATTCAGTTACATCTTCAGGTTCTATTTCTAATTTTAGTTCTCTTGCTATTTCACCACATCTCAGTTACTCTCTCCACTGAAGTACTGAATCCCTCAAAATCATTCATGGGGGTTGGAATCAACTTTTTCCAAACCTCTGCTAATGCTGACATTTTGACCTCCTCCCATAAATCATGAATGTTCTTAATGGTAAATCCTTTCCAAAAAGTTTTCAATTTACTTTCCCAGATCCATGACAGAAATCACTATCAATGGCAGCTGTAGCCTAAAGAAATGTATTTCTTAAAAGGTAAGAGTTGAAAATCAAAATTACTCTTTGATCGTGGGCTGCAAAATGGATGCTGTGTTAGCAGGCATGAAAACAACACTAGTCACCCTCTATATTTTCATCAGAGCTCTTGGGTGACTAGGTGCATTGTCAATGAGTAGTAATATTTTTAAAAGAATCCTTTTTTGAGGAGTGTGGCTCAAGAGTGGGCTTAAAATGTTCAGTAAGCCAAGCCATGAACAGATTTGCTGTCCCCCCAGGCTTTGTTTTCCTTTATAGAGCACAGCCAGAGTAGATTTAGCTTAATATGTATGGGTTTTAGGATTTTCAGAATGGTAAATGAACACTGACTTCAAATGAAAGTCACCAGCTACATTAACCCTGACAAGAAAGTTAGCCTATCCTTTGAAGCTTTGAAGATAGGTATTGACTCCTCTCTAACTATAAAAGCCAATGGATGGCATCTTATTCCCATAGAAGGCTATAATGTTTACCTAGAAATTATTTGTTTAGTGTAGCCACCCGTATCCATTATCTTAGCTAGACCTTCTGGATAACTTGCATTGGCTTCTGCATCAGCTCTTGCTATTTCACCTTGTACTTTTATGTTATGGAGATGGCTTCTTTCCTTCAACCTCATGAACTAACCTCTGCCTGCTTCTGACTTTTCTTCTGCGGCTTCCTCATCTCTGTTGGCCTTCCTAGAATTAAAAAGAGTTATTTCTTTGCTCTGGATTAGGCTGTGACTTAAGGGAATGTTTTGGCTGGTTAGATCATCTATTCAGACCATTCAAACTTTCTTCCTATCAACAGTAAAACTGTTTCATTTTCTTATCATTTGTGTGTTCATTGGAGTAGCACTTTAAATTTCTTTCAAGAACTCTTCTTTTGCATCTACAACATGGCTAATTGTTTGGTGCAAGGGCTTAGCTTTTGTCCTATCTAGTTTTTCAACATGCCTTCCTCACTAAGCTAAATCATTCCCAGCTTTTGATTTCAAGTGAAAGGTGTGTGACTCTTTTTTTCACTTGAAGACTTAGAGGCCATTATAGAGTTATTAAGTGGCCTAATTTCAGTATTGTGTCTCAAGGAATATGGAGGCCCAAAAAGAGGAAGAGAAACTGGGGAATAGCCGATTGGTGGAGCAGTCAGAGTACACACATTTATCGATTAAGTTTGCTGTCCTGTGTGGGCAGAGTTCATGGTGCTCCAAAGCAATTACAGTAGTAACATCACATATCACTGATTACAGATAGCTATAACAGATATATAATAATAAAAAAGTTTGAAATAGTGCAAGAATTACCAAAATGTGACACAGACACAAAGTGAGATATGCTGTTGGAAAAATGGTGCCAATAGACTTGCTCAATGCAAGGTTGCCACGATTCCTCAAATTGTAAAAAGGTCAATATCTGCCAAATTCAATAAAGCACAGCACAATAAAATGAGTTATGCCTGTACTTGGGGATTGGAAGCCATCAAATCTTTATACCACCACACACAATGATTGCTTGATTTTACATTTGTGCAAAAGGTAAGCTGCTGCAGCACATTGCAAACCATGGAGCACGAGGGAGTTGTGTGTGTCTGTGTTCAGACAACACAGAGAATGGGCTCTCCACCTGATGCAAAAGCTCCTACAGCAGCCTCTCCATCAGTGCCGTTCCCTCTCACCCCATTGCCTAGATAGAGACAGAGACTGGAGACTGGGAGTACGAGACAGAGGAAGAAGTTCTCGTGTCATGTTGCTCAACCTCAAAACCTTGGTTGCTTTTCCTCATTTTTCACCACCCTCCCCTGTTCATACAGCTCTTAATTCCCCAGTTTGAAGGAGATATTGGAAAGGCTGTGAATAAGTGTGTGTGTGTGTGTGTGTAATAAAAACACAAGAAGCCTCCATTAATTTCCACAATCTCATATTGAGAATATATGAAAATAGAAAAGTCTGAAATTAAACTCCCATGCAGCAGTTAGTACATATATAAATACCTAACTCTAGTAACAAGGTCTTGGAGCTGGAAACTTTGAAAAGTCATGCAAGGCCCTTTTTTGCACAGACAGGTTACATACCTTATCCTGATGAGAAGGTGGACAATGTCCATGCTGTCATGGAGAAAAGAAATGTGAAAAATGAATGCAAGTTAATTTACATGTGCTTCCATGATTTGGTTTAAAATATATAAAACCTAATATGTGTTGGTCATTGTACTGAGTGCCAGGGATCTAGAAGTGATGGAGACGAATACCTGTGTTTAAGAAGCTTACTGTCTAACAGGAAAGGTAAACATATAATAGGACATTTCAACAGATAGCATTAACCTCATAAAAGTGGCAAGAACTAAGTACCAAAATACCTCATAATGACCCTGAAGAGGGAGGTTGGACCAGAGAATGCTTCACATTCTACAACTAGGTCTTGAAGATAAATGTTTCCCAGGTAGACCAGAAAACAAAGTTAATCTAGAAACAGAGAATATGTTAAAAAATAGAGAAATGAACCCACATGGAACTTTCAAGGAACAGAAAATAATTCTATAATATCTGAGCACATTATTTGATGAGATGAAACTAACCATACTACGGGATGCTATAGAATAATGAAATAAGCCCTAGAAGTTTGGGATTTAGGAATTAGCTCTGCTACTTTGTAGCTGTGAGCCACTGGGCACGTCAGTCTCTCAGAGTTTCTGTTTTCTCTGTTGTGGAGACAGTAATTCCTGCACAAGACACTATGGAAGTAAATATGGGCTACTCAGT
The DNA here is from genome assembly GCF_007565055.1 of Rhinopithecus roxellana. Classification (NCBI taxonomy): domain Eukaryota; kingdom Metazoa; phylum Chordata; class Mammalia; order Primates; family Cercopithecidae; genus Rhinopithecus; species Rhinopithecus roxellana. Next base: position 5,982,786 of record NC_044550.1, read on the forward strand.
TGAATTTTAGGCAAAGGGTACTCTTGCGGAGGTGTGTGAGTCTGAGACCAGAAGGAGGAGAAGGTGGGATAAAATGTTTAGGCTGAGACATAAGGCAAAGCTGGGAAGTGAAATAGAAAACATGGCACTTTTAAAGGGTTAAAAGTTTAATTCGGCCAGGTGCGGTGGCTCACACCTGTAATCTCAGCACTGTGAGAGGCCGAGAAGAGTGGATCACCTGAGGTCAGGAGTCTGAGACCAGCCTGGACAATCTGGTGAAACCCCATCTCTATTAAAAATACAAAAATTAGCTGGGTGTGGTGCTGGGTGCCTGTAATCACAGCTACTCAGGAGGCTGAGGCAGGAGAATCACTTGAACCCAGGAGGTAGAGATGGCAATGAGCCAAGATAATGCCTGGGCGACAGAGCGAGACTCTGTCTCAAAAACAAAAAAAAGTAATATGCCTGGAGCATAAAGTAGCAATAGTGAAAATTGAAGCTGTAGTGGGTAACATGGAAAACCATGAGTTGGGACTTCAATCAATAGGCTAGTGGTAAAGTACTGAAGATTTTTTTTTTATTTGTTTAGTTTTGTTTGGTTGTGTTTTGCTTTGACTTTAAAGCAGGGAAGTGATTGAATAAGATGATCCCTTTAAGGCCAATAGGTTCCAAAATGGCTGAAGAGGAATAGCTGCAGTCCCCAGCTCCCAGTGTGATCCATGCAGAAGATGGGTGATTTCTGCATTTCCAACTGAGGTACCTGGTTCATCTCATTAGAACTGGTTGGACAGTGGGTGCAACCCATGGAGGGTGAACCAAAGTAGGGCAGGGCATCGCTGCACCCGGGAAGTGCGAGGGTCAGGGGATTTACTGTACCTGGAGAAAATGACACTCCTGACTAAATAATGCACTTTTTCAATGGTCTTAGCAAACAGCACACCAGGAGATTATATCCCGTGCCTGGGTCGGCAGGTCCCAACCCACAGAGCCTTGCTCACTGCTAGCTCAGCAGTCTTAGATCCACCTGTGAGGCAGCAGCCTGAGTGGGGGAGGGGCATCTGCCATTGCTGAGACTTGAGTAGATAAGCAAAGTAGCCAGGGAAGCTAGAACAGGGGAACTAGGCAGAGCCCACTACAGGTCAGCAAGACCTACTGCCTCTGTTGACTCCACCTCTAGGGGCAGGGCATAACTGAACAAAAGGCAGCGGAAACTTCTGCAGACTTAAAAGTCCCTGTCTGACAGCTCTGAAGAGAGCAGTGGTTCTCCCAGCAAGGCATTTGAGTTCTGAGAAGAGACAGACTGCCTCCTCAAGTGGGTCCCTGAACCCCATGTAGCCTAACTGGGAGAACTTCGCAGTAAGGGCCAACTGATACCTCATACAGGTGGGTGCCCCTCTGGGACGAAGCTTCCAGAGGAAGGATCAGACAACAATATTTGCTGTTCTGCAGCTTCTGCTAGTGATACCCAGGCAAACAGGGTCTGGAATGGACCTCCAGCAAACTCCAACAGACTTGCAACTGAGGGACCTGACTGTTAGAAGGAAATTAACAAACAGAAAGGAATAGCATCAACATCAACAAAAAGGACATCCACACCAAAACCCCATCTGTAGGTCAACATCAAAGACCAAAGGTAAATAAAACCACAAAGATGGGGAGAAACCAGAGCAGAAAAGCTGAAAATTCTAAAAACCAGGGCACCTCTTCTCCTCCAAAGGATCACAGCTCCTCACCAGCAACAGAAGAAAGATGGATGGAGAATGACTTTGACGAGTTGACAGAAGTAGGCTTCAGAAGGTCAGTAATAACAAACTTCTCCAAGCTAAAGGAGGATGTACAAACCCATTGCAAGGAGACTAAAAACCTTGAAAAAAGATTAGATGAATAACTAACTAGAACAAACAGAGTAGAGAAGACCTTAAATGACCTGATGGAGCTGAAAACTATGGCAGGGGAACTACGTGATGCATACACAAACTTCAGTGGCCGATTCGATCAAGTGGAAGAAAGGGTATCAGTGATTGAAGATAAAATTAATGAAATAGGCAAGGCGTAGTGGCTCCTGCCTGTAATCCCAGCACTTTGGGAGGCCAAGGCAGGTGGGTCACAAGGTCAGGAGATCAAGACCATCCTGGCTAACATGGTGAAACCCCATCTCTACTACAAATGCAAAAATTAACTGGGCGTGGGGGCAGGTGTCTGTAGCCCCAGCTACTCAGAAGGCTGAGGCAGGAGAATGGCGTGAACCCAGGAGGTGGAGCTTGCAGTGAGCTGAGATCGCGCCACCGCACTCCAGCCTGGGCGACAGAGTGAGACTCCATCTCAAAAAAAAAAAAAAAAAAAAAAAAAAAAATTAATGAAATAAAGAGAGAAGTTTAGAGAAAAAAGAGTAAAAAGAAATGAACAATGCCTCCAAGAAATACAAAACTATGTGAAAAGACCAAAGCTACATTTGATTGGTGTACCTGAAAATGATGGGGAGAATGGAACCAAGTTAGGAAAAACTCTTCAGGATATTATTCAGAAGAACTTCCCCAACATAGCAAGGCAGGCCAACATTCAAATTCAGGAAATACAGAGAACACCATAAAGATACTCCTGGAGAAGAGCAACCCCAAGACACATAATTGCCAGAGTCACCAAGGTTGAAATGAAGGAAAAAATGTTAAAGGTAGTCAGAGAGAAAGGTCAATACTCACAGAGGGAAGCCCATCAGACTAACAGCGGACCTCTCTGCAGAAACCCTGCAAGCCAGAAGAGAGTGGGGGTCAATATTCAACATTCTTAAAGAAAAGAATTTTCAACCCAGAATTTCATATCCAGCCAAACTAAGCTTCATAAATGAAAGGGAAATAAAATCCTTCACAGACAAGAAAATGCTGAGAGATTTTGTCACCACCAGGCCTGCCTTACAAGAGCTCCTGAAGGAAGCACTAAACATGGTACCAGCCACTGCAAAAACATGCCAAATTGTAAAGATCATCAATGGTAGAAAGAAATTGCATCAACTAATGGGCAAAATAACCAGCTAACATCATAATGACAGGATCAAATTCACACATAACAATATCAACCTTAAATGTAAATGGGCTAAATGTCCCAATTAAAAGACACAGACTGGCATATTGGATAAAGAGTCAAGACCCATCAGTGTGCTGTATTCAGGAGACCCATCTCACATGCAGAGAAACACATAGGCTCAAAATAAAGGGATGGAGGAAGACCAACCAAGCAAATGGAAAGCGAAAAAAAAAAAACAAAAACCAAAAAAAAAACAGAGGTTGCAATCCTGGTCTCTGATAAAACAGATTTTAAACCAACAAAGATCAAAAGATACAAAGAAGGCCATTACATAATGGTAAAGGGATCAATTCAACAGGAAGAGCTAACTATCCTAAATACATATGCACCCAATACAGGAGCACCCAGATGCATAAAGCAAGTCCTTAGAGACCTACAAAGAGACTTAGACTCCCACACAATAATAATGGGAGACTTTAATACCACACTGTCAATATTAGATGGATCAATGAGATAGAAGGTTAACAAGGATATCCAGGACTTGAACTCAGCTCTGTACCAAGCAGAGCTAATAGACATATATAGAACTCTCACCCCAAATCAACAACTATATATTCTTCTCAGCACTACATCATACTTATTCCAAAATTGACCACACAGTTGGAAGTAAAGCACACCTCAGCAGATGTAAAAGAACAGAAATCACAGCAAACTGTCTCTCAGACCACAGTGCAATCAAACTAGAACTCAGGATTAAGAAACTCACTCAAAACCGCTCCACTGCATGGAAACTGAATGACCTGCTCCTGAATGACTACTGGGTACATAACGAAATGCGAGAAGAAATAAAGATTTTCTTTGAAACCAATGAGAACAAAGACACAACGTACCAGATTCTCTGGGACACACTTAAAGCAGTGTACAGAGGGAAATTTATAGCAGTGAATGTCCACAAGAGAAAGCAGGAAAGATCTAAAATCAACACGCTAACATCATAATTAAAAGAACTAGAGAAGAGAGAGCAAACAAATTCAAAAACTAGCAGAAGGCAAGAAATAACTAAGATCAGAGCAGAACTGAAGGAGATAGACACACACACACACACACACACACACACACACACACAAAACCTTCAAAAAAATCAATTAATCCAGGAGCTGGTTTTTTGAAAAGATCAACAAAATTGATAGACCACTCCCAAGACTAATAAAGAAGAAAAAAACAGAGAAGAATCAAATAGATGCAATAAAAAATGATAAAGAGGATATCACCACCGATCCAACAGAAATACAAACTACCATCAGAGAATACTTCTCCGCAAATAAACTAGAACACTTCTCCGCAAATAAACTAGAAAATCTAGAAGAAATGGATAAATTCCTGGACACATACACCCTCCCAAGACTAAACCAGGAACAAGTTGAATCTCTGAATAGACCAATAACAGGCTCTGAAATTGAGGCAAAAAATCAATAGCCTCTACCAAGCAAAAATAGTCCAGGACCAGACGGATTCACAGTCGAAGTCTATCAGAGGTACAAAGAGGAGCTGCTACCATTCCTTCTGAAACTATTCCAATCAATAGAAAAAGAGGGAATCTTAACTCATTTTATGAGGCCAGCATCACCCTGATACCAAAGCGCAGAGACACAACAAAAAAGGAGAATTTTAGACCAATATCCCTGATGAACATCGATGCAAAAATCCTCAATAAAATACTGGCGAATCGAATCCAGCAGCACATCAAAAAGCTTATCCACCACGATCAAGTTGGCTTCATCCCTGGGATGCAAGGCTGGTTCAACATTCACAAATCAAAAAACGTAATCCATCACTTAAACAGAACCAACGACAAAAACCACATGATTATCTCAATAGATGCAGAAAAGACCTTTGACAAAATTCAACAGCCTTTCATGCTAAAAACTCTCAATAAATTAGGTATTGATGGGACATATCTCAAAATAATAAGAGCTATTTATGACAAACCCACAGCCAATATCATACTGAATGGGCAAAAACTGGAAGCATTCTCTTTGAAAACTGGCACAAGACAGGAATGACCTCTCTCACCATTCCTATTCAACACAGCATTGGAAGTTCTGGTCAGGGCAATCAGGCAAGAGAAAGAAATAAAGGGTATTCAATTAGGAAAAGAGGAAGTCAAATTGTCCCTGTTTGCAGATGACATGATTATATATTTAGAAAACCCCATCGTCTCAGCTCAAAATCTCCTTAAGCTGATAAGCAACTTCAGCAAAGTCTCAGGATACAAAATCAGTGTGCAAAAATCACAAACATTCCTATACACCAGTAACAGACAAACAGAGAGCCAAATCATGAGTGAACTCCCATTCACAATAGCTTCAAAGGGAATAAAATACCTAGGAATACAACTTACAAGGGATGTGAAGGACCTCTTCAAGGAGAACTACAAATCACTGCTCAACAAAATAAAAGAGGACACAGACAAATGGAAGAACATTCCATGCTCATGGATAGGAAGAATCAATATCATGAAAATGGCCATACTCCCCAAGGTAATTTATAGATTCAATGCCATCCCCATCAAGCTACCAATGACTTTCTTCACAGAACTGGAAAAAACTACTTAAAGTTCATATGGAACCAAAAAAGAGCCCGCATTGCCAAGACAATCCTAAGTCTAAAAATAGAACTAACTACCATATGATTCAGCAATCCCACTTGTGGGTATTTATTCAAAACAATTTAAAGCAGTATCTCGAATGGATATCTGTAAACCTGTGTTCATAACAGCATTATTCACAACAACCAAAAGGTGGAAGCAACTAAAATGTCCATCAAATGATAAATGAATAAACAAAATGTGGTAGATACATACAATGGAATTCTATGCAACTTTAACAAGGAAGGAGATACTGTCACATACTGCAACATGGATGAATTTTGAGGACATTACATTACATAAAATAAGCCAGGAACAAAAAGACAAATACTGTATAATTCCATTTGTATGAGTATCTAAAGTAGGTATATGCTTACATGCAGAAGGTAAACAGTAGTGGTTACCAGGGATTGGAGGAGGCAGGAGAAAAGAGAGCTGCTGTTTAATGGATATTGAGTTTCAGTTCTGTAAGATTAAAAAGTTTTGGAGATCTGTTCCACAGCAATATAAATATACTTAACACAATTGAATTATACAATTAAAATGAGTAAAATGGCAAATTTTTATGAGACGAGTTTCTTACCACAATAAAAAAAATTATCAGTCATATAAATAAACAGAAAAGTACAACCCATAATGGTGAAAAAACATCAGTAAATATAAACAAAGCTTGTAACACAGATTAACCAACTTTAGTAGACAAGCACACTTATGATAACTATACTCCATCTATTCAAAAAGGTAGGAAAACAATGAGCATATTAAGAAGAGATATGAAAAATGCTAAAAAGGCCCAAACTGAACTTCTAGAAATGAAAAAGGCAGTGACTATGATACAATAGACATGAACAAAGCTACACCAAAATACTTTTTTGTCATATTGCTTAAAATTAGTGATTAAAAGAAAAAATTTTTAAGTAGCCAGAAAATACACATTGCATACAAAGGAACAAAGTGGAGAATGGCAGTGAACTTCTTGCCTTAAAGGAGGCAAGTCAGAAGACAGAATAATGTCTTTAAAGACCTGAAAAAAAAGTCAACCTAGAATATCGTATCATATCATATCCAGCAAATTTATGTTTCAAAACTGAAGGCAAATATAAATGTTTTCAGATATACAAAAACTGAAACAATTCATCACCTGCAGACCTGAATAATGCTTTACCTATTTTTAAAAATGAATTCATAATAAATATCCTCCCAGCATTGAGATAAATGAGATATATTATCTACTTTCCACAAATGAACGAGCTAAGACTCTAGTTTGAGAGACAAACACATGCATAAACACTTCCAATACATGATAAATTTTTTATAAAACTTAGAACACAGGTAGAATCTTGAGAACACGGGCAGTAAAAGTAATAACTCCAACTGACAGAAAGCTTTTTTAATTTAGCTTCTTCTAACCAAGATCACCCAAATCTCTCTGCATTTATCCTCATCTTTGAAAAGTTTAAAAGGCGAGAGTCCAGAGGAATTACTAGTAGATTTATGATTTTCACAAAAGACAAATTTGGTTCAGAGCAACTTTCTAACCTCAGAAACTTGTATCTTAAAGAATTTAAAGGCCCTGCCTGATTCAGATCATCTGTATTTTCTTTAACATAAAAAAGAACATCTTACTTTCCTCTTTTTAGTATCATCTCATTGATTTCTATTAGTAGAAAGTGTTCTAACATTTTTAATCCTGTAGCTGGATCTCATTTATTGGCAACCTGCTATGATAAGTTTGAGGCTTCTCCAAACTTGATAAACTCAACATTAATGATTTCATCTAAATCACTGATTTTGAGCAGTACCAGACCCTGGACATATCACTGGAGAATGTAAAGAAATGTTTATTTCCTATTGGTGAACTGCACTCACGCTCTGCTTGCTATCCGGGGAAAGTTAAACCCAAATCTCTACTTAAAATCAATGATTTTTGGAGTTCTAGTAACAAATGCAGAATATTCCTGTCATTAGAAAAAGTAGACAGATGAAATTCTCTCACAACTACCACAGAAGGAAAAAGTACAGTAAGAAGCATTTTAAATGATAAAAATATTGTGTAAAAATGTGTTAGGCCTGGGTGGTTGCATTGGAAATGTCAAGGAAAAGACTAAAGTGTGCAAAATTCAGAAGACTTGAAGGCCAAGGCCGATGGGTCACCTGAGGTCAGGAATTCAAGACCAGCCTGACCAACATATTGAAACCCTGTCTCTACCAAAAATACAAAAAATTAGTTGGGCGTGGTGGTGCAAGCCTGTAGTCCCAGCTATTCGGGAGGCTGAGGCAGGAGAATTGCTTGAACCAGGGAGGTGGAGGTTGCAGTGAGCCGAGATCACACCACTGCACTCCAGCCTTGGTGACAAAGTGAAACTCTGTCTAAAAAAAAAAAAAAAAGAAAAAGGAATGATTGATTTCTCAGAGTATAGTGACTCATTATCTATGGGTATCACTCAGATATGGTTATCGAGGAGGATATGAAAGAAGCAGCATGCCTTCCATCTGGCCTCTCTGAAATGTGGTTTGTCATGGACAGGCTTACTGCAGGCCAGGCCCTTGAAAGTACTAACAAATGGATGTGGAACTTGGAACTACAATACAACAAATGCTTTTTTTAAGCACTAATATAGAGAACACATCGATACTGATATAATGCCTCAAGTTTTAGGGTTCTGGGCTCCTCAGTTCCTGTGAGTGCATCCTTCTCTGGCCTTGGAACAGAATTTGCTCACTCTATATTCTTAATCTTGTGTATCTCCTTTATACTTCCTGCCAGCTGTTTCAAAATAAAATAACCTAGTCAGCATCATCACCAGACCAGCTGGACTTCAAACCCATAACAGCCTGTGTTCTGTCCCAGCTTACCAGGTTCCCCCTTCTCTAATCATGGTGCATGCTACTATTAGATTAATATGTCTAACACTATTTATGTGACACTCCCTCATCAATAATTAGCACTTCCCAACTTACAGAATCCAACCTAAAGTCTTTGCTTATTAAGCAACATTCTCATTCAAAATTATTTCCCACTGGTTCCAGATAAAGATCCTTTACTCTGCACAGGTCCCTATCTGTAACTGTAATTGGGTCTTGCTCAGTCTTACCTCTGCTCTTATATCATGCTCACCATCTTGAAGGCCTTTCCCTATTCCCTTTATTAAATTTCCTTCATCCTTCCAGGTCCAGTTTAACTTCCACCTTATTTAGAAAGACTTTCCTTGGCAACCAGAGTGTGATTGATATCGTCTAAAAAATGTCTACAACATTTGAAAATATTCATAATAAAGAAATGAAGAGAACATTTTTTAAAATTTACCTTTATCTAAACCATGTAACTTGATCTTGTGTTCTTGCCCTTTCATATGTGATACTCAGGTCTCATCAATTAGACTACACATTTCTTTTTTTTTTTGTTTTGAGACAGAGTTTCACTCTTGATGCCTGGGCTGAAGTGCAATGGTGTGATCTTGGCTCACTGCAACCTCCGCCTCCTAGGTTCAAGCAATTCTCCTGCCTCAGCCTCCCAAAGTGCTGGGATTACAGGCATGTGCCACCACATCCAGCTAATTTTGTATTTTTAGTAGAGATGGGGTTTCATCATGTTGGTCAGACTTTTCTCGAACTGTTGACCTCAAGTGATCCACCTGCCTTGGCCTCCCAAAGTGCTGGGATTACAGGCATGAGCCACCATGCCTAGCCTCGACCATATATTTCTATATGTGTCACTGTATGTCTTCCTTCTCTGCCTCCTATAATTCTAACCATAAAACAAGAGCTCAGCAAATATATGTTGGCTGATTGGTTGATAGATTTATTATGTCACTAAAATAATGATATTCTAAATTGATGAGAGGGAAATTTTGGCTTTGTAATGGAATGTGACTCCCTTGGATCATGGTTCATTTATGAGTTTGCCACACCATTCTTGAATGTTGCATTATGTCTACTTGAAATTGGTTTCTTGACTTTCTCTTTGTGACTTTCTCTCCTTAACATATTGGTTCCTCTGAATATGACTTTTCTTTCCTGATATCTTGACCTGTCACTTACATTGCAAGCATCCCTCATAAGTGAGACTAAAATACAATAGGTGAATAGTTCATTATTGCTAACAATGTTTAAAGGTTTAGCTATCAATACAGAACTACAAAAGTGTGATTTCTAGTAGTAGATTCTATATGCACTCCTTTATAATATTATAGATTTTATGTATTATGAAATCTTTTTCCAGTCCTCATGATGTCTTTTCAATAAGATTTGAACCCTACAAAGGCAGATACTTTTCAGCTATCTCTTTTCTATTTTGTTATATTTTCATTATATTATATTTTTCTGCTCCCAGTGGATTCTTTGCAAGTAGAAATAAACTGCTAAAATATTTTAAACCACCAATTTTCTAAGGACCAGTAGTAGGAGATGGGTTTATCCTATGACTGAAACTTTTACTCTTGATGACTCTCCCTTCTATTTCTTTCTTTCTCTCTCTCTCTCTCTCTCTCTCTCTCTCTCTGTCTCTCCAACCACCTTCTCCCTCCCCCCCCCTTTTCTTTCTTTTTTTTTCTGGAATTTTAATTATAACTAACTCATCTCATTGTTTATTTATCACACAGTAAACTTTTTATTCCTTGGCTTGATTCTTGTTTCTTTCCTTTACTTAATTCAAACTAGATTCCTTTTTTAATTTTCTTTAAAAGTCTTTCACATTAAAGTGGAAAATGATTGTAAGTATTGTGCAGCTACAAGTATATTCAGAGATATATATGAGTGTATTGACAACCAAGAGAAATATATAGCATATGCCTTCACTTGCAAGTTGCAATATCTGGTTCATTAGCTTAGAAAAGTTGTTCTCCATGTCAGTACACTTCAACAGCTATTAGGCAAATTTTGCCCAAAGCAATGTTTTCATATATATGATCCTTCATTTATATTACAAACTTACATTTTGCATTTTTATTGGTCTTTGGGGTATAAGTCTTTACACAACAAATACAAATGTTTCAAAACAATAGCTGTACCAGGTTTACGCTTGTGCTGGATGAGCAGGGTCATCAAGGTTATACCAAATTACTTGATGATGGATTATCCTAGACAGCATTTCCCAAAATCTTTATACAGTATGTCACAAGCGGTCAAAGATCATGTCACTCTTCTGCTGAGAGCTCCTTCTATAGATGCTCACTCTCACTCTGAGTTATGTACCAGAAGAAAGCAAGAGGGTTTATAGAGGTTTCATGTAAGTCACAGGAAAAGTCCTAAGAATGCAGGCAACTAGATTGCAATTGCAATGTTCCCTATGAACCTAGCAACATACAGCAAGTCAAAGGCAAACTAAGACATAAAATAATGGAATGGCAAATATTAAACAAGGTGGGCCTCCTTGATTCAGCAAAGTGATAAGTGCTTTCAAATTGACTCATTATTTACGGAAAGCAAAATAGTTATTTTATCAAATGAGAAAATACTACTAATACAAAGTTTCCTTCATTTCTAAGAATTAATATTCTTTCTATGGTGTGCTATTTTACTGTGATATAGTATGCTCTCTCCCTTCTAACAATTCCATATGACTTAAAACACTCCCATATCAAAGTTTATGCCTTGATGTTACATAAAAGGGTTTGAAATTGAAGTAAAAATAATAATTTGACATTTATTAATCTTATTTCACTTCAAAGTTTTAAAAAATGTCCTATATTGAAACTATTTTGGTGAACTATTTTCAGTATAGTTCTAATAGCAGCTATTTTGGTCATACACATTGGAAAAAAAAATCCTTCAATTATTCCGGGTAACGTTTCACATATACCTACTGAATCTCATATACCTCCTGAAATACAAAGAATGCTTTATTCACTTCTCAGTGACACTGCATTGAATAGGACCAAAAATTGCTCCTTTATCTCAATTCAGGAGGAAGTAAATGTATCTTACCTATGTTCCTAAATAATCAGCATAGTTTGCTCATAAAAATGTTTTCAAATTCTTAAATATATGTTCATATGGTGTCAGGTCTCTGGGCCCAAGCCAAGCCATCGCATCCCGTGACTTGCACATATACGCCCAGATGGCCTAAAAGCCCTGCCCCACCTTAGCTGATGACATTCCACCACAAAAGAAGTGAAAATGGCCGATCCTTGTCTTAAGTGACGACATTACCTTGTGAAAGTCCCTTTCCTGGCTCAAAAAGCTCCCCCACTGAGCACCTTGTGATCCCCACTCCTGCCCACCAGAGAACAACCCCCCTTTGACTATAATTTTCCTTTACCTACCCAAATCCTATAAAACGGCCCCACCCTTATCTCCCTTTGCTGACTCTTTTCGAACTCAGCCCGACTGCACCCAGGTGATTAAAAAGCTTTATTGCCATTCTAACTGGTGTGAGATGGTATCTCATTGTGGTTTTGATTTGCATTTCTCTGATGGCGAGTGATGATGAGCATTTTTTCATGTGTCTGTTGGCTGTATGAATATCTTCTTTTGAGAAATGTCTGTTCATATCCTTTCCCCACTTTTTGATGGGGTTGTTTGTTTTTTTCTCGTATATTTGTTTGAGTTCTTTGTAGATTCTGGATATTAGCCCTTTGTCAGATGAGTAGGTTGCAAAAATTTTCTCCCATTCTGTAGGTTGCCTGTTCACTCTGATGGTAGTTTCTTTTGCTGTGCAAAAGCTCTTTAGTTTAATTAGATCCCATTTGTCAATTTTTGCTTTTGCTGCCGTTGCTTTTGGTGTTTTAGACATGAAGTCCTTACCCATGCCTATGTCCTGAATGGTACTACCTAGATTTTCTTCTAGGGTTTTTATGGTATTAGGTCTAACATTTAAATCTCTAATCCATCTTGAATTAATCTTCGTATAAGGGGTAAGGAAAGGATCCAGTTTCAGCTTTCTACTTATGGCTAGCCAATTTTCCCAGCACCATTTATTAAATAGGGAATCCTTTCCCCATTTCTTGTTTCTCTCAGGTTTGTCAAAGATCAGATGGCTGTAGATGTGTGGTATTATTTCTGAGGACTCTGTTCTGTTCCATTGATCTATATCTCTGTTTTGGTACCAGTACCATGCTGTTTTGGTTACTGTAGCCTTGTAGTATAGTTTGAAGTCAGTTAGAATGGCAATCATTAAGAAGTCAGGAAACAACAGGTGTTGGAGAGGATGTGGAGAAATAGGAACACTTTTACACTGTTGGTGGGACTGTAAACTAGTTCAACCATTATGGAAAACAGTATGGCAATTCCTCAAGGATCTAGAACTAGATGTACCATATGACCCAGCCATCCCACTACTGGGTATATACCCAAAGGATTATAAATTATTCTACTACAAAGACACATGTACACGTATGTTTATTGCGGCACTATTCACAATAGCAAAGACTTGGAATCAACCCAAATGTCCATCTGTGACAGACTGGATTAAGAAAATGTGGCACATATACACCATGGAATACTATGCAGCCATAAAAAAGGATGAGTTTGCGTCCTTTGTAGGGACATGGATGCAGCTGGAAACCATCATTCTTAGCAAACTATCACAAGAACAGAAAACCAAACACCGCATGTTCTCACTCATAGGTGGGAACTGAACAATGAGATCACTTGGACTCGGGAAGGGGAACATCACGCACTGGGGCCTATCATGGGGAGGGGGGAGGGGGGAGGAGGGAGGGCTTGCATTGGGGAGTTATACAAGATATAAATGATGAATTGATGGGTGCTGACGAGTTGATGGGTGCAGCACACCAACATGGCATGAGTATACATATGTAACAAACCTGCACGTTATGCACATGTACCCTAGAACTTAAAGTATATTAAAAAAAAAAATATATATATATATATATATCTAATGGAATAAAAAAAAAAAGAAAATATCAGAAAAAAAAAAAAAAAAAAAAAAAAAAAAAGCTTTATTGCTCACACAAAGCCTGTTTGGTAGTCTCTTCACACGGATGCGCATGACATATGGATTCTATTTTTCTATTATCAAATTGAAACATAGCATTAGAAAAGCTTTTATTTTTACTTTGTTATTATATTTTATGCCAAAACTGAAAACACTAGATATTTTATAAAGACTATATTAGTTTTGCCAATACAGAATTAGTTGTTGTGCTTTCAAATTATGAGTTTAAGTGTCATCCCTGACTTTTTAATTAAGTCTATAAAGCCACTTAAGTGTTTACTTATTTATGTATTATTAGTCTTCACCCTATGCTTTTTAAAAAAGTTAAAACCACACTTCAAAAGGCATAAGAAATAATTCATGTTATATATTTCATTTATAGTATTTCATATTACAATCAAAACTTAAATATGTATGTGTTTTCAAGAGTAAGGAATCTCATCTTCAAGTTATTATTAGAACAGTGATTCTAAAGAAGTTGATGCCCCTGCGGTATGCCCAAGGCTGATCAACCTCCCCTAAGCTTTATACTACTGTGAGTCGACCTGCTGATATTGACTAGACACTGTCCAGAACACTATACAGGGCCTGCACTGGAGTGGGTGGAGGGGTGCAGACACTGTAAAGTAGTCAGAAGCACAGACCTGTGCTTTTTCTATAACTGCTCTACTTTTGCCATACATATGATCTACAGCATACTACCTAACCTCTCTAACATTCAGTGCCCTCAACCATCAGTCAGAAGTAATCATTGCACTTTCCTCTTGGGCTTATTGTAAAGATACAATAAGGTAATCCATGTGCCACAAACTTGGTATAGTGCTTAGCACAAATTATAAATAGCCCAAGTAGGGAAGATGCAAATTAAACTAAAGATGAAGTCCAGAGTGCTTCGTGGCTGTAAAGTTCTAAAAGCTACTCACTTTGATCTCTCAGGGAACATTAATTCTGTAGGCATAAAATGAGTAGTGCATACTGAGTGCAGCATCTGAATATATACATGCAAATTAAAAGTGTAGTTCTAATCAAAACATGTTTTTCTCTATTGCTTCAGGGAGAATTAGAGCTGGCCCATTTCAAAAATGTAGCAAGTGAAGAGAGAAAGATGGTACTCAAAATCTCAGAGCAGATTAATGGCAAGACTGCTCCCCTAGTAATCTGCAATTACTACATTGTTTTTTGGAGATATACTATGTAAATTCAAGTAAACAAATAATAATCCAAGAGTAGGAAACTTGTTTTATTCAACTATCATTTCTGTGGGAGGATTTGGCAATTTAGTCTTTATACTTGGGAGTGAAGATAATAATGGTGAGTAATTGCAACTACTTATTGTGAAGTTACTATGTCTCAGGAACTATGTTAATCACTTGGCATATATTATCTAGTATAATTTTCATTAAAATCCTACGATGAAGGCTCAGAAAAACTAACTAATTTTTTTTGAATTCGCAGTTAGTAAAAGGTAGAACTGGGATTCAAATTCAGATGTGATGAATTCAAAAACCAGGCTCTTTCCACTATGCCACTTACCTCCACCCATAATAACTGAACAACTTGCATCTGTCACATGACAAGATACTATCACAGCATTGAAGACCAAATGAGACAGGAGGTGGCATTGGGACTGCCAATGTTGTCCATTCTGGACACATTTATGGAAGCTATTTTAAGACTTTTTTTTTTCTTTCTTATGATGTAGAAAAAAATAACATCAAAGGGAAGATCTGTCTTCATTTACAAAATAGAAACAAGAGAAATTTAGCTAATATCAGACAATTAGTTAACTTCATTCTTTTTACCCCAATTGTGAAGAGAGAAATGATTTTTAAATGAAACAGAAATTTTGTTTCCAAGCTTGACTTACTCTCTCAAGTTTCTAATATGTTTACAGTATCAATTGTCTTCATCTGTCTTGTCATTCCTGACCACATGTACTATAACAAATAATTTCCCTTCAAACAGGGTGCTCTAAAGCTAGAGTTACTAAAAAGACTGGTCATTTTTACTATTTACTGGGATCTGAGATAAGAAAGTAGATAGATTCCTAGTCTGTGTCCAGTCTTCCTGTATCATTCACCAGTTGCCTTTGTACTTCAGGATAAACAGAACTAGGGTGCCTCATTGAAATTCAAAAATGTCAAAGTTTGTCTCAACTCGTTTACAAATAGCACAGTTATCATTGTGATCCGAAACAGATAAGAAGTGCAGCTCAATTTACATTTCCTCTATCACGTGAGGGCCAGCCCACAGAATCTTTAGCTTATTCTTAATCTCCAAAGTGTCATTTACTTTGAAGTATCTTGGTTTCTAAAACTAAGTGGAATTGCAACCTACAAACCAAAATGTCATAACTTGATACAATTATTCCTGCATATGTTTAGATGTCATCCTTTTAAACAATAAACTAAATGTTTGTGCAATTATAGCTGATAAAAAATAAAGCTGTATTAATAACACGTTAATGCCTATACAGATAAAAATTATATCAAAGTTGATACAAGTAAATATCAAAATATTTTATTGTATTTGCCTTCCTATTAATTTGACACATATTTATTGAGCCTCTAATATGTGTCAGGCATTGAACTTGGCACTAAAGATACAGAAATGAACAAAGCTGATGCTATCTCTGCCTTCCTATTGGCCTCCTCTCTGAATGATAAAGGAGAAAGAGCACTATAAGTAAATTATTTTATCACAATAAAAATGATGAAAATAATGATAATCATAAAGATGTGAACTTATTGACAGAAAACTGGAAATAAAAATCCAATAGGTCTTCATGCACTAGTATTTGTACTCATACAGCAAGGTTTAATAGAATTTTTTTTATTTTAGGGTAGAAGACATGTCAAATCAGTTTACATTTCTCAGCCAGTAATTATGTTTTCTTACAAGTGGCTATTACATTTTTAGAGACAGACACAACAAATAATAAGAGGTTTTATTTGAAAGGAGAAACAAGCATGTGGGGTTTTTTTTAGATGAAAGGGGTATAATAAATTTATGAGACCTCACATACAGCCATAATACAATAAATTAGAAGGATTAATAGAATTGTGAGCTACAGTAACCTGCACTAGTAGAATGCCTATTTTGTGGAGCTCGATAATACAGTTTATCATTGACTCCATGGAATTCCCACAATATATTAGCTGTGGTGTAACAATAAAGTACACACAGTAAGGGGCATGTCCCTTTTGACACACATTCTCTTCCCACACTTATTTTACCAGGGAAACAACTCCAGTGCAGTTTAATTAAACTGCAGTGCAATGAATTAGTCCAGGTCTTAGCCCTCTGACAGAGAAGGGCCTGGCAGTACCACAGGGGTTTGTCCCCTTATGACACCGAAGAGACTTCAGAAAACCTGGGAAAAAAAAGTGTAGGTTCCCTCAAATGACAGTGTCACTGGGCAAGCCTAGAGCTGTCAATCAGGTCATCTAAGGAAGGACTAACCCCTTTGGAGTTTTAACATTTTGCCATTTGTTGACTACGAGTCAATGTTTTGAGGAACATCTAAATGCCTTAGGAAAGTTCTGTTATATTTCAGTAATTGGGGACAAGACCATCCTTGCTCACTTTAAACAAAAATAGCCTTTGTATTTTAAAGTCCACTGTGTATTCATAGCTAGTTTTGGAAAGTCAATCCGGAAAGTAATAACTTGAAATAAACTTAGGATGATGATGAGTTCAAATAATCTCTATTGAAAGAACATAAAAATAAAAACATTTTGTTCCAAGTAAAAATTATCCAGCTAAACATGGTCTAGAATATCCAAGATGGAAGTGTATTAAAGAAGAAATGTTATTTCCCCAGAGTTTCTGATCAGTGATGAAGTAAGGTTATATCCCCACCCCACAATGACACAGAAAATCTTGCATTATTGATGAATATTCTTATTTTATCTGAATACTGTTTATTAATTCATGAGAGTGTTTTGGAACTGAAAAATAAAAATTTACAAAACAATTTCATTTTTAATAACTGCTTCTAGCCTTCATACATTGAATATTTAAGTGAACCAATACACAAAGACCTCAAAAGAATTTATTAGACAATGGCAATTAGATCTCTAATAACTTGGCTCCGCTGGAATTACTGAGCCCCATTTAAATGCCAGACATGGCACCTTAGTGATGGGTACATCATGTCGCCACCCTGCCTTTGGCTGGGGACCCTGAGAAATGACAGTCCCATTAGGTGTCGTGTAAAGCAGCTGACCTCACACTCTCAGTACTTGATCTTTGCACTGCAAGTGACCATTTGTCACTGTTGCCCAGAGATGGAACTCAGGTGATTCAGTGTAACCATTGCCTTTTCAAAAGGATAAAATAATTAATATAATTTTCTTCCTAGTGCAGAAGATGTAAATTTGCTTAGAAAAAATAGGCAAATTAATAGCAAAAAATATAAATTTTTATTCATAAGAAATACACTTTTAATCATTACAAAAATTATCTGGACCCGTAAATTTTGTCCAAAGGAAAGAAAGAAGATTTGTCATTGCCTGAAAACTTTCTCCTATTGCAATCTTTTTTGTGAATAGGTAAAAGTATTTCTATATTAGAAGTATTTTTACTAGGGCAAACACATTAACATAAAGCAACCATGGAGACTAATTAATAAAAAGTAATGTTTCTCTTTCCTTTTCAAACAATGCTTAGTTTTCTGTAAATTGATGCTCACATGATATAAAAACACCCACCACAATATTTTTAAGCTATAGGGATAATATTATTTCCTCCTTTTTTTTTTTTTTTTTTTTTTGGTACTTTAGAAATCCCAGAATTTGGACCAGTTAGTTCAAAGAGATGAACTTTTTACATTTCCAGTCTTTTGGAGCCTTTTTCTCTTCAAGTGATTTCTATAAATTTCTGTGATGATTTCATAATAGTAGCTATTACATATTAGTGATCATCATATGCAGGTACCATGCTAAGTACTTTATAGAGTATATTTTATGGTTTTTTTCATTTTTATTCTCACTAGACTCATGGAATTTTTAAATTATTATCATTTTATAAGTAAGTAAACTGAAGGTAAGTGAATCTAAATGATTTGCTCACAGGCAACAGAGCTAATAGGTAATAGAGCTCAGATTTAAACCGAGTGATTCTAATATAAAAACAAATGCTGTTAAGTTCTTAGCTACACCGTATTTTGAAGTTAAAAGTTTGTAGGCATTTTAGCACCAATAAATATTTTCTTACCATATTTTCTTTGAAAAAAATCACCCAATTTTTTCAACAGGATTCTTAAGAGATTGAGTTTATCTCTTGTTTCTCTAGACCCATCCTATTGTGTAGTGACAAGGCTAAAAAAGTGCCCCTGTTGATGAAGTCACTTCTTTAGTCTGAACTCACTTCTCTTTAGAAATAAGATTTTTCACATATATTGTGCTCTTGCCCCTTCCTTATGCACCTGGGCCTCCACAGGAAGGGGGAAGTAGAAAAATTTCTTTCCACTGGACATGCATCTCTGGCATCAAATAAAAAACATTGCCTTCATTGTTGCTGAAAGAAATCTAACTGAAATTCAAAGTTTTGACAAGCTACCTATAACTAACTTCCTCCCCATCATTCCCTTCCACCTTCCAAAACAACCTTTGATTATACAAATTAGGACTGATTTACAGTGGGAATGTATTATTTATTCATTTTTTAATTTATTGGCATTATTATACATTATCAAGAACCATGTGTCAGTGAACTCAGCATCTTAGTTTTAATGTCCATGGCCCTTGGTTTCCCCATTTTTTATATTCCCTTCTTTGCTCGCTTTACAGTATTTATGAACCAGTGTTTTATACCATTCCTTGAATTTTGTATTCTGAAATGCCAAGCATGTTAATGAAAAATAAAAATTTTGACAATGTCAGAGTTTTCATATATTTAGAACTAACATTCCACTGATTTTGCTACATTGTGGCCTACACAAAATCTTTTTCTAAAATAAAATATAACTTAAAAATATATTAAATGCTAAGAACAAAGATAGCAGGAAGACGATATATAGCTGGTGTCCAGTGAAAGAAAGAAAAGCATTCAGGGGTCAAAGAGGAGCCAAAGCAGGCAGCTTGCAAGATAAACTGAATCAGTCAGAGAAATGTGGGCAAGTTATATGACCTAGATAGAGGCCACAGGTTAAGGTTTTAATTTCCATACAGAGACAAGAGATGTGGCCTTGACCTCATGCACCCTAAAGGGGTAGAAATGAGACCCTTTCATGAAGTTAAGATCCTAAACAGGCTGCCTTGTAGGGATAGATAAGGACTCCATCCTCCAGTTCAAAAGACACAAGAGGAAATTGTCTTTCCAAGAACACTATAAGGTTTTTAAAAACAAAAATTTATTTGAGAAAGTAAAGATTCAGCCGGTGTTATTTTATGGCATACAAATCCCTAAGACAGAAAGTTAGCACAAAAATTCACTCCCAACTATTCAATTTTTTAAATACATGGTAGAAGAAAATGTAGAACTACTCTGCATTAGTATATAGAGGTCTAAATTGACAATTATCTTCCTTCAGCATTATTATCTGTATTTAGACACACACACACACACACACAGTCATCAATAAAGCTGATCTGATCTTCAAAAAGTGCAAATCAGAAGAGGAAATACTCCAAAATGAATGATAATAAGCAATATAACAACAGGATAAATATAACCCAAAAGCTTCAGATTCATAAGAATCCTGGTTTAAAGTTTATTATTGTTATCTTCTCTTTGGAAGAGCCCAGAGCACAATAACAAACATAAATCTACTCCAAAACACCTTTTGCTGAAACTGCAAAATACCAAGACTAGAAATAAAATATTAAAAACAATCACAGTGAAAAGACAAGTTGTCTGCAAAGGAACAATAATTAGTCTCTCAACAGACTCATAATCAGTCAAAAATAGAGAACAGAGAATAATGCTCAAGAAAAAACACTGTCAACCTAGAATTCTGTAACCAGTTCAAATATCATTCAAAGGTAAGGTGAAAAAGTTACAGGAAACACAAAGAATAAGTTAAAAGATCCTATGAAGAAGTAATCAAACAAATGCAGTAAGTGGATCATTTTCAAAACAACTGGTCTGATATCTTCAAGAAATCAATGTCATGAAAATAATAGAGTGAAGATCTTTTTCTGGATTTTAAAAATTTAAGATATATAACAAATAAACATAGTGTGTAGTTTTTGGTTGGATCCTGGTTTTCAAAAAGAGGTTAAAAACTGTTTTGGAACAACTTAAAATATGAATATATAGTGAGTGTTAGTTGACATTAGAGAATTGTTGCTTATATTGTATAATAAAATTTTGTATGTATTAGAGCTATCCCAAGTTTAAAGAGGCACATTGAACAGTCTCGCACTGTCTCACAGGCTGGAGTGCAGTGGTGCAATCTCAGCTTACTGGAACCTCTGCCTCCCGGGTTCAAGCCATTCTCCTGCCTCAGCCTCCCCAGTTGCTGGGTTACAGACGTGTGCCATCACACCCAGCTAATTTTTCTGGGGTTTTTGGTAGAGACGGGGTTTCACCACGCTAGCCAGGCTAGTCTCGAACTCCTGACCTCAGGTGATCCACCCGCCTCAGCCTCTTAAAGCGCTGGGATTACAGACATGACTCACTGTGCCCAGCCTATTTTTAAGTGTTTTAGTTAAAGGGTGTGTGTGTTTGTGTGTATAGAGAATGTACGCATGGCAAAAAGTCAAGTAATTTGAATCTATTATCTAGTTGTATTATCTAGACTCAAATTGCTAAAATCTGGACTCAACAATCTGAGTCTAGATAATACAACCATGGGTGTACATGGTTCTATTTTTTTCTTCTCTTCTATATGTTTGAACATTTTCATAAAAAAAATTTAAGAGAAAGTGTTATATAAAGATATTCTCATTCAAAGACTGAGATAGCTTTTTGCCAATTACAAACTGCACCAATAGATTTATTAATACATGAACTTTGGTAAGAAGGAAACTGAATTCAGGAAACAATGGAGAACAAAGAAATGAGTAAACATAAAATATCAGCAATGACAGCAATGACTAGAAGGTAGCAGGTAAAACAAAGATGGAAACAAAACATTCACTTGGAAGTTTGAGGGGTAACGCAAAGAATGTATGCTGAAATTCTAAAAGTTCCTTACAAGAAATGTAAAGATGTTTATTAACTTAAAGATTTTTTTAAAACTTGTATGAATATTTAAAAGTTGAGGTGTTCATTAGAATGACAAATATATAACCTCAAAATAAAGAAGAAAAAAAGAAATAAAAATATCCAATTATTCAAAAATCCAAAACAGGAGGAGAGAAACAAGCATGAGAAAGGTAAATGAAAAATTAAATATAAAATAGTATAAATTAATAAAAGTACTTCAGTTATGGCAGTAAGTACAAATACACTTAAATATGGAGTTAAAAATTCTCAGATTGGATGTTTAAAACTAGATGCTATTTATGAAATAGGTAACAACTATCAAAAACATAACATTGAGTTTTCTAATAGTTGCAAGACAATAAAATAGCATAATACAATTTATATAAACTTTTTTCTCTCTTAGCAGGGAGACACCAGGAGAGAGATAAACTTTTAATACACACACAAAAGCAATACTAACCTCATAATATTATTCGGCAATAAAAAGGAACAAACTTCTGGTCATTTTTGAAATGATGAAATTACAGATAAAGCAGTTGCCAAAGGCTAGGGATAAAGGATAAAGGGTGAAGCTATAGAAGAGTAGCAAGAAGGAGATCTCTGTGGTGATGGACTAGTTCTGCATCTTGATTCCCTGCACAAATCTACACATGTGATTAAAGTAATAGAACTATACACGTGTGTAGTACCAATGCCATTTTCCCAGTTTTTATATTGTATTATAGCTATATAAGAAGTCACCAATAGAGGAAACTGGGTGAAAGGTACACAAGCTCTCTCTGTTCTATCCTTTTCAATTTTCTGTAGACTGTGAATCTATAATTATTTCAAAGCAAATGTTTTTTTTTTAAATACTATATGTTGCTTTAACTAAAGATGTATATAGTGAAAGTATTAAAATGTCTTGGTATTGTTTGAATATTTCTGAAAATTATGTGTTTGATACTTAAAATTTACAAAATAATAAGAGCAGTGATGCAGGAAATAGAAACTATAAATAGCTTACAAACAAATGAAAATGTTGGGCCCTGATATTGTGTCAGAAATTGCATGCATGTGCAAATTAAACACATAGTTAGACATTCTCTTTGTTTTGTGATCATTCTTCATTCATTTCACTCCAATCTCAAACTCAGAGGGAATTGTGATATTCCAGTTCAAGCAGGGAATACAGGCATTCCTGACCCAGCATGGTTCCCATATACACGAACTTCAGTGTTACCATGGATTGGTTAAATAACAACTGTCCCTCAACAACATGATTCAAATTTCAGTTACCACGGTATATTAAATGTGAGTAATTGCGTAAAGTATAAACTTCGCTGCCAGCTCTTCACTCCACAAATCACTACATAAATAACAGATGTGTACCATGATCAGTGAACAATCACATCACTTCTTTCAAAGTCTGTTGGTGATCGCTCACTGAGCATTTGTTATTCAGTTCACGCACAGTCATGTTGTGTCCTTGTCTCATGGCGACAACCAGGTGACTCTTTACAAAAATGGATAATCAAAAGAGGGAATTAGCCACAAAGATGCAAGTGCTGGAAATGATAGGAAAAAAAAAAAAAAAAAAAACAATGATAAAGCTGGAAGTGAAATTAGAATCACACACAAATGGACTTATAGAAGAAATAGACAATTGCCATTAGAGAGACTCTAGCAAGAGGAACTTAGTGAAGGCAAAAAATGAGAAAAATGATTGTAGTGAAAATGATGAATATGTTCTATCCCAGAGGAAGTAACTCCAGCAAAAAGTTTCACATAAAAGGAATTCTCATAGATAATTTACAACATCAAAAGTGAATAGAATAAAATGTTGGAAGCTGAACTATCTACTTAAAAAGGGTGTTTGGAAATTTGCCAAGGCAATTGTAAGTTATGCAACAAGAGGACAAGTACTGGTCAGCTACAAACACATGGGAAGCTTTTACAGACAAATGAAACACCTTGATTCTCAATATTTTTAATGTTTTTTTTTTTTTTTTTTTTTTTTTTTTTTTTTTTGAGACGGAGTCTTGCTCTGCCACCCAGGCTGGAGTGCAGTGGCCGGATCTCAGCTCACTGCAAGCTCCGCCTCCCGGGTTTACGCCATTCTCCTGCCTCAGCCTCCCGAGTAGCTGGGACTACAGGCGCCCGCCTCGTCGCCCGGCTAGTTTTTTGTATTTTTAAGTAGAGACAGGGTTTCACCGTATTAGCCAGGATGGTCTCGATCTCCTGACCTCGTGATCCGCCCGTCTCGGCCTCCCAAAGTGCTGGGATTACAGGCTTGAGCCACCGCGCCCGGCCAATATTTTTAATGTTTTAAGCTACAGTGCACTAAATATGAGTTTTACTCTTTTTAAATTTCCCTATACATGTATAACCATGTGTATATATAACTTTATGCATCATAACCCTATATATACATATATAACCAATAGTCAGACAGTTTTTAATGTTTTGAGGAAAGATGACAGAACAATTTTCATTTTTCCCATTGATTATTAAAATCATTTTGCCAGTTATTTTTATTGCCCCATATTCCTGTGTAAACAAAGACTTCCTGTTTACAAAGGGGAGAATCCAGTGGTGCAAAAATTAAGTAAGAGCTAATATTAAGTAAGGGAGTAAGAGCTCCCTTCTTCTTTTTAAAAATATATTTTCTTTCTGACTTGTGAGGAAAATAACACAAATAGGACCTACTTATGTTCAATATTAACCCTTGATGGTGTCACTTGACAGTCATATTCCCTTTTTAATGGTCCTTCAAATATTTTAAGCAATAGAGCCCTTACATCGAACGAAATCTGAAGTGGAACAATTTGTTGGATTATACTTAAGGTTTTTGGTTTATGAAGCTAATTAGTGAGAATTTTGATAAATTGATGACTATACATGAGAAATGTAGTCCATTTCTCATGTATAGTCACCAGCATCCACTTTTTCCCTGCATTTTATTTCCGTTATTTAAAGCTATATAGGCACAGCTGCAAATGCTACCAGTTCAAGTTACCCTTGAAATCTCTGAGTACTCGGTTAAACTGAGATGGCTAGTCTACCTATTTGAGCACATGTATGAAACTTTTCATAATCGTAATCATAATAAAACCTTCCCTGGCAGCTTTAATCCATAATATGCACAAAAAAGTTAACCTAGCAGCACAATTCACACATTATAGCTATTAGTGTTAAACAATTTATAGCATACATGAATTTGTCTTTTTTATAATTTTTAAGTAAGCTAAAAATTTTGTTAAAATATCTAAGAACTGCTGAAGCATTGAGGAACTTTATGGAACAAAATTCAGAATTCATTATGCATACCTCTGATAAATGCAGTTGGTGTCAAAAGTAAATTTTTACATAATGGTGAAGAAGTATTCTTAATTTTTATTTCACTTGATACTTCTTTCACAAGCTTCTATCCCTGTATTACAATGTTATTCATTTCTGATTGACTACATAATATGTATCCATCAAGGAGAAACTGGTTTCACCTTGCTGTGAAAGAAATCACAGTTTGTTTTTAAATAGAGGACCTACATATAATTCATTATTAAACTATTTTAAGTATATAATTTGAGATTCAATTATTAAAATTAAAGAAAATATTATAAAGAAGCTATGTTATAAGGAAAGTAAATTTGTGTAACTGTTCCAGAAGCAGTTGACAACATGATTCAAAGGTCTTTAAAAATCTTCAGTCCAATGACCAATGTTAGCATGAGGCATTTATCCTGAAGAAAGAATCTGATATATGTAAAGACATGGACATATAAGGTTCATTGTTGTGAAATAATTTATAAAAATCAGTCACTACCTAAATTACCCAATATTAAGGAACTGGCTAACTAAGCCATGGCATTTATATACAATGGAATGATATATTGATAAGAACAGATGTTCACAAAATATATAGAGAGTCCTATATAAAAACAGAATGATTAGTAGTATTAAACTTTAACTGTACTTACCTGCAAGTGATGCAATAATGAATGATTTTTCTTTCTGCCTATCTATATTTAATATTCTTCTGTAGATAACTAGAACATATTGTGTTAAAATTGTGTTTAAAATAAGTAATAAATGGATTTGTTCATTTGTTTTTAATGAAAAAGAAAACTAAAGGAAATAGCAGTAACTCTATATAGGCAGAACGGAGCCCTGTTCTACATAATCTCCTTATCCATAGGAGATATGATTGGGGGTAAAGGGAAAGCAGGAAATTGTGAAGTTCAGTTTAAAGATGTGTGGTGATTCTAATATGTCTTTAAAATGCTGGCCAACTCTCAAGGGAATGACATTTGAAAGGTAAGATGTAATATTATACTTTAGGATGTTCAATAAACAATAAATAAATGAAGGTTTAATTCCGAAATGAGTAGGACTAAGACTGTTAGTATCAAACTCTTTTTTAAAATGAGAAAAAAGAAAAAAAAGAAAGAAAGAAAGAGAGTAAAACACTAACAACAGAAATTAAAGATAATGTCACAAGGCTTGCCAAATTTTGAGTATTACAGAAGTACCAATTATAAAATATAAGCTTCCTAAAAAGCGAAAGAGCTGCTAATACCGATTTTAACAAAAGTATAGGCTGGGTGCAGTGACTCACGCCTGTAATTCCAGCACTTTGGGAGCCTGAAGTGGGCGAATTACTTGAGGTCAGGAGCTCAAGACCAGCCCGGCCAACATGGTGAAACCCTGTCTCTACTAAAAACACAAAAATTAGCCGGGCATGGTGGTGTGCACCTGTAATCTCAACTATGTGGGAAGCTGAGGCAGGAGAATCGCATGAATCCAGGAGGCAGAGATCGCGCCACTGCACTCCAGCCTGGGCAATACAGTGAGACTCCATCTCAAAAAAAAATAAAATAAAATAAAAATTAAAAATTAAATAAAAAATGAAAGTATAGATAGCCTCTCTCTCTTTTGTTGAGGGTGTGACAGTCATCTGTGCAACTCGGAAGACCATCCATTTAACTTAAAATTGATTCCAAATTTGCTCTTTATATATTATTCCCAATATAATCTTTAATGGTTCTTAATACCTAATTATAATAGCTCTAAATGCCACAACACCACCTGATGTGGTGTTATGACTTTTCCTCTTACTTGTTCACTTTCCATCTGAGGGAAAGATTGTGCGACCCAGGAATTTAAAAGCTGAAGATATCGCTGTCCTTCCAACTCTGCCTTTTACAAGTCACTGGCAACTAAAAGAGAACAACTGATCGCCCTATATTCATCAGGGGATTAAATCAGAAAGATTAGATTAAGAAAATAAATGTTATTGAAAAATCAACTGTTTTTAAAGATTACTTTAATTAAAATAATAAATAACATTTCTGCTTATACATTTAATAAAACTATTATTGATAATTTCATTGGTAAATTAATTTTACCAAACATCAATACATTTATATTGGGAGTGAATTTGTAGACAGAAGACAGATACATATACAGAGGCAGATGCTGTTTATTTATATCATTTATACATTTTAATATTGAGGTGTGTATATAGAGACAGATATACACAGATATATAGGTATTTATCTTAGAGTTTCTCAAACTCAGTACCATTGCTATTTCTGGACTGGATAATTCTTTGTTGTGGGAAGCTGAGTGGTTAGTAGCTTCCCTGGCTTCTACCCATTAGGCAGGAGCAGCAGTAGAACCCCCAAGTCATGACAATCAAAAATGTCTCCAGGTAATGCCTCATGTCCCTTGGGGAGGAGAGGAGGACAGAGGAGCAAAATTGTCCCTGGTTGAGAACCACTGATATAGATATATAATGTATAAATATATACATATATATATATATTCAGATCATTTCAAATGCTCATGCACTTTAATGCTAGTTATTCTAAAACTAAAACTACTAAACAGTCTTTTCAAAATTAAAAAAGGTAAAGGAAATAAATAAAAATGATAATCAGAACTATAAATAAAAATTATTAATAAAAAGGGCTTGCGGTGGCATTCTTTGTAATGGCTAAATTGTTTTAAATGAAATTGACTTAAATATCCAAATTTAGATGAATGATTACCCAAATTATGATAAATTCAAAGTGAAATATTAAAAATCCATGAAAAAATATGTGTAGGAAAAAGATTTTAACAGTAATAGGAATGCATACGATAATTTAAGCAAAAAGACTCTAAAATGATGCATGTAACACAGGATTTTTTAAAATGCACTAAAATACTGAATGGTTATATCATGAAATAGTAACACTTGTCTCTGGATGGTAGGATTGTGAGTGTTTGACTGATTAATGAACAGAAGGATTGCCTTTTGCCCCTTTATGCTTTTCAGCACTTTCCAAAATATAAACTACAATAAAAGTATTTTAAAATATTTCTCTAATAGAAATTTCATAAAACAAATAAGCTTCTCCTTCTAAACTAGAAGTGGTTCTCAAAGGACCCATGTAACTTGGATGGCAAAGCAGGACCCTTCTTGGTGAGGAACTTTCTGAGACAGTTTACTTACATCGTAGTTAGGCTACATCTTCAGAGCCTAAGTACAATAAGGAAAGATAGAAGTTCATCATGCCCACCAAGGCCGCTGTCAACAAATCGCAAGATAACTCCATGGCCCCCCATTATTGTACTCACAATGGAGAACATGACAAAATGGAATTTGCCTGTGGCTTTTTTTATATTTACTGTTTTATAACAACATAATGGAAAAATACACATTTCTGCTAAATTTGGTTATATCTTATATAAGATTTCTTTAGTAAAATAGTATAATTTTATAAGGAAAGGATCAGGACAAATCTCTGCAAAACAAAACTAAATAATCAAACCAAACCAAATGGAAAGAAATAAACTTAGAAAGAATAGAAAATTATCAAGTATAGTTTTACCTAAGTCTTTTCTTAGGGAAGTTATATTTAAATAATATTAGTGTATCAGTGAGCTTCTGTTTCTGTGTTTCTCCATATTCCCTTTATTAATAAGTTGGTGGTCTATAAAAATAGCTGTTTTTCAAAACATGTAACTGTTTATTTTTTCATGCACATGATTTTTTTTTAAAATAAATTCAAATAGACTGAAGGTAGCAAAATAAAAATAAAGAGCTCGCTCTACTTCAACCTCCGGTCTCATTCTCTGAATATTAATAGTGTCTTGGGTCTCATTACAGAAATGTTGGGTACATATACAAATTACAAATACGCAGACTCACAAACACACATATACTTATTTTATACATGTGGAAATATAATGTGTTTGTTGTTCTGCATCATCTTTTCTCCCTTAAAAATATATGTTGAAAAGCCTTTCATGTTGGCACATAAAACTAAAATTCATTCTTTGTAATAGTGAAACGTTATTGCATGTATGGTTTTACCATAATTTACTCAACAGTTTGCTACTGATGTACACTTAGGTTGCTTGAAGTTTTCACATTATAATTTGCTGAAATAAGCATCCATGTACTCATATTTTTGTACTTTTTTGTAATACAATATTTTGTAATATTTTGTATTATTGATTCAAGTAGGATAAAGTTGCAGATTGCTGAGCCAAATACCTTTGATTTAATTTTTGAGAGATATTATGAAATTATTCTATATGTAACTTTACACCAACTAATATTCCCGTAAACAGTGTATAGAAATAACTCTTCCCACAACTTTATCTTGCAGGATATTCTATGGTTGTAAAGTATATACCCTGAAAGCAAACACCAACACCATTTTATTCTGTTAGCTATCACACTTTGATCATGTATTCTTCCATGTTATGCTTGCCATTAGAAGTGTTCACCTTAGTTGTATAGTTGATATTTAAATGTCCAATACTTTAGTAATAATGGGCAGTAAGGCATGGCTTGGGCATTAGCTACAAAATCTAGTAGTAATAGATTCTGCCACTCCCATTGTAATGGAGGAAATAACTATATAATCTAGTTTCCAGAATCTTAGGTTGCATGTTAAAGCTAGTTTTGATGGTACATCCAAATGTAGTAATCAGATAATTGTTTTCAAAAAAAATAAGAAAGCGGTTATTCATTTTTAATGGGATTCTTTGGTTTCCATTTATAGTCTTTTTTCTAAAAATAATTTCAAAATATTTTTGGCATTTCCTCATGTCCCTCTGAAATAACTTTGCAATGTTTATCAGATATTTTACTAATATCTCCCAAAATGTGTATTTTTCAAATTTTAGTAAGAAAATACTAGCCTCCTAATTGTTAGCAGTGTAAGGATAAATAATTTCTTACCTGAAATTCTTGAACTTCTCCAATACCTCTCTTAAAAGCTCTACAGAGTAGAAGCTGTGAAACATATGCTACGTCCAAGAAAGAAATCTTTAAATTGTGGATGCAAGCACAAAGTGGTTGCTCTTTTAGAAGACAATTTTCTTCACTGCAAACCAGCAGTGGGCACAGTCCAGTTATAGCCCTCAGAAAAGCTGTGCTGTGATATATTAATTTACACCTACTGTGCCCTTAAATGAGAAGTCAAAGGCCACATACTGAGCACATAACTTTTACTCCAACATGAAACAGATTTTATATTTACTAGTACAAATATTTAAGGTATGATGTCTGGGAATTTGCAGTATGACCAAAAAAATTTTTAAAAAAATTAAATAAAACAGAGAATTTATGGTACAATTAGCTAATCCATGATGCCAGAATGTCCAAAATAAACAGTGAAAGAAATCATCAACTACAGCTTGAAAATTTAACCAAATAATGAAAGAGTTGTTAATTACTTAAATTACAACCATGAGTCAATGTTTTTACACTAAATTTTTTAAGTTAATGTAAATAAATCAGACTTTGTGGCTAAAAAACTACTATGCTTATTCTTATTCCATAAAGCAGTATTCTTCATTCTGTATATACCTTTTAAAAAGATGGAGTCCCATTATCTCAGGAACAAAACAATAAAAATTATAATTTCCTTATTAGAAGTAGTCCATTTTAATTACAATAGCTGTGCTATTTTTACTTGAGAAAACATGCTTCCAATAATAATATGCTATTACTGAAGCACCATTTATGCCCCCCATAACACTGACTACTTCACCTGCAGCAGCACACGGTCATAGTTTCCAGAATGCTGACAATAATAGGGCAGCTAATAGGGCAGCTAATAGGGCAGCTCTGCCATTCTTGACATGTAGCTTCTGCACCCAATTACAGGATGGCCCAAGTTGACTGGTCCACTTCTCACCAGCTCCCAGACTGTGGAAAAGGAGGAAAAGCAGAGTGCCCAAGACCATTTCTTTTAAGGGCACATCCCATCCTAGAAATGGTACATAACACTTCTTGGTCTTTGGTAAGGACCTAATTAAATGGCTACACTTGGCTACAAGGGTGGCTGGGAAATGTAGTCTCTGGCAATCATGTACACAGGTAAAACTCAGGAGTCCTATTTTTTTTAAGAAAGGGATAAAGGATATCAGTGACAAATACCTGCACCTTTATAATGCCCTGTATTACCTTAGACCAATTATATCTCATGTGATTATTGGTAAGATTAGGTTTAAATTACTAACTTGAAGTTTGTTTTCTATTTGTCCCCTTTATTCTTTGTTCTCTTTTTCTCTTTCTCTGACTTCTTTTGGATAATTATTTTCTATGATTCCATTTTTTTCTTTTGTGAGCTTATTAACTATACATCCTTGTCTTATTATTTTAGTAGTAGCATAAAGGCTTACAGTATCTATCTTAAACTTACCACATTTTGCCTTCAAGCAATATTATGCTACTTGACATACAGTATAGCACCATTTCTCCCCTTCCAGCCTTTGTGCTGTTTTTGGTACACACTTTAGTTCTATAGGCATATAATCCCCAAACTACATTAGTATTTTTTGTTTAGACAATTATGTTTTTAAAATTTAAGTAGTAAGAAAAAAGTCTTATATATTTACCTCTACAATTGTCATTTCCATTCCATATTTCTGTCTAGTGTCATTTTCCTTCTTTTTTTTATTTTTTACATTTTTATTCTTGTAATTTACATTCTTTTTTGCCATTTCTTGTTAATCCTCTGGGTTTACCACATTTTCCGTCTCTATAAAGGACTTCCTTTAGCATTTCTTGCACTGCAACCTAGTGATAATAAATACTTTCAGCTTTTGTATCTCTGAAAAACTAATTCACTGTCATTTTTGAAAGACATTTTTGCTAGGTACAGAATTCTAATTTTGTCTTCTAGTACTTCAAGGTGTCCTTAATTGTTCTTCCTTGCACTGTTTTTTGAAAAGAAATTTGCTATCACTCATTTTTTTTCTCCTTATATAATGTCTTTTTATTCTGGCTACTTTTAAGGTGTTATCACTGGTTTTCAGCAAATTGATAATGTGCCTTTGAGTCATTTTCTTCATGTTTCTTATGATTAGGATTATTGAGCTTCTTAGATCTACAGTTTTATGGTTTTATCAATATTTAAAATTTCATCCATTATTTTTTCAAATATTTTTATACACCCCTTTTCTTCAGGGACTTGAATTACGTGTATATTAGGTGTCTTGAAGTTGTCCCATAACTCACTGACTCATTGATGCTCTTTTGCTTTTTTTAAAGTATTTTCTGTATGCTTCATTTTGGACAATTTTTTAAAGTTGTATTTTATCTTTAATTGACATACAGTAATTGTACAAACTTATGGGATACAGTATGATGTTTTAATACATGTATGCATTGCATAATATAATGATCAAACCAAAGTGTTTAGCATATTCATCATCTCAAATATTTGTCATTTCTTTGTAGTGAGAACATTCAAAATTTTTTCTTCTAGTTATTCTGAAGTATACAGTATTGTTTTATAGTCACCTTACTATGCATTACCACACCAGAACTTATTTCTCCTACCTAACTGTAATTTGGACCCACTAACCAATTTCTTCCCATCCTCTCCCCCCGCTGTCCTCCTTAGCCTCTGGTAAACACTATTCTACTCTGTACTTCTATGAAATTGGCTTTTGTAGATTCCACAAATGAGTGAGATCATGCAGTATTTGTCTTTCTGTGTCTGGTTTATTCTACTTATCAAAATGTTCTGTAGGTTTATCCACATGGCTACAAATGATTTAAGATTTTATTATTTTACGGCTGAATAATATTCTACTGTGGATATATATCAATTATTTTTATCCATTCATCTGTCGATGGACACTTAGGTTGGTTCCATACCTTGGTTGTTGTGAATAGTGCCACTGTAAACATGAGAAAGCAGATATCTCTTTGACAGATGGATTTCATTTTATTTGAATAAATACCCAGTAGTGAGGTTGCTAGATCATATGGCCATTCTTTTTTTAATTTTTTGAGAAACCATCATAGTTTTCCATAATGGCTATACTGGTTCACATTCCCACCAACACTATATAAAGGTTCATATTTCTCCACATCCACACCAGCATTTGTTATTTTTCGTCTTTTTGATAACCATTCCAATTGGGGTGAGGGGTGACACATCATTGTGGTTTTGAATTGTACTGCCCTGATGATTAGTAATGTTGGGCATTGTCTAATATATGTGTTAGCCATTTGTATGTCTTTTTTGGAGAAATGTTTATTCAGGTCTTTTGCCCATTTTTATATCAGATTACTGATTTTTTTGCTATTTATTTTTTTCTTATTCTGGATATATTCTAGATATTAACCCTTGGCAAATGCACAGTTTGCAAATATTTTCTCTCATACTGTAGGTTTTCTCATCATTCTGTTGATTGTTTCCTTTCTTATGCAGGAGCATTTTGTTTGATATAGTTGCATTTGGTTATTTTTGCTTTTGTTATCTGTGCTTTAGAGTTCATATACAAAAAATCCTTGCTCAAACAAATGTGATTAAGTACTTCCCCTGTTTTCTTCTAGTAGTTTCATAGTTTTGGCTTTCACATTTAAGTCTTTAATTCATTTTGAGTTGATTTTTAAATATGGTGAGAGATAGGGATCTAGTTTCATTCTTCTATGAGTGAACATCTGGTTTCCCTAGCACCATTTATTAAAGAGGCAGTCTTTTTCCTCATGTGTGTTCTTGGTGACTTTCTTACTAATAAGTTGACTATAAGAGTATGGATTTATTCTTGTGTTCTCTATTCTGTTCCATTGGTCTACATGTCTATTTTTATGTCAATGCCATGCTGTTTTGGTTGCTATCATTTTGTAATACATTTTGAAGTCAGGTAGTGTGATGCTTCCAACTTTATTTCCTTTGCTGAAAATTGCTTTAGCTATTTTTATGGTTTCATACAAAATTTAATATTGTTTTCTCTAATTCTGTGAAGAATGTCATTGGTATTTTGATAGAGATCACATTGAATCTGTAGTCACTTTGGGTAGCATGGAGATTTTAACAATATTAATTCTACTAATACATGAACAAAGAATATTTTTCCATTATTCGTGTCCATTATTTGGGTGAGGACATAGCAAAACCATATGATTCCACCCCTAGTTCCTCCCAAATCTCAAATCCTCACATTTCAAAAACAATCATGCCTTCCCAACAGTCCCCCGAAGTCTTAACTCATTCCAGCATTAACTCAAAGTCCACAGTCCAAAGTCTCATCTGAGACAAGGCTAGTCCCTTCCACCTATGAGCCTATGAAATCAAAAACAAGTAAGTTACTTCCTAGATACAATGAGGGTAGAGGCATTGGGTAAATACAGCCATTCCAAATGGGAGAAATTACCAAAACAAAGGGGCTACGGGCCCCATGCAAATCTAAAATCCAGTGGGGTAGTCAAATTTTTGGTAGCTCCAAAACGATCTCTTTGGCTCCATGTCTCACCTCATGGTCATGCTGATACAAGAGGTGGGTTCCCATGGTTTTGGGCAGCTCTGCCTCTGTGGCTTTGCAGAATACACTCCTCCTCCTGGCTGTTTTCACAGACTGGCATTGAGTGCCTACAGATTTTCCAGGAGCACAGTGAAAGCTGTCAGTGGATCCACCATTCTGGGGACTGGAGGGCAACAGCCCTCTTCTCACAACTCCACTATGCATTGTCCCAGTCGGGACTCTGTGTGAGGGCTCCAACCCCATACTTCCCTTCCACACTGCCCTAGTAGAAATTCTCCTTGAAGGCTCCACCCCTGCAGCAAACTTCTGCCTGGACATCCAGGCATTTCCATACAACATCTGAAATTTAGGTGGAGGTTCCCAAACTTTAATTTTTGACTTCTGTGAACCCAAAGGCCCAACATCAGGTATAAACTGTCAAGGCTTGGGGCTTGCACCCTCTGAAGCAACAGCCTGAGCAGTACATTGGCCCCTTTTAGCCACAGCTGAAGCTGGAGCTGAAGCAGCTGGGACTCAGGGCACCATCTCCCAAGGCTACATGGAGCAGGGGGACCCTGGGCCCTGCCCAGGAATTTTTCCCTCCTAGGCCTCCAGACCTGTGATGGGAGGGGCTGCTCTGAAGGACCCTGACATGCCCTGGAGACATTTTCCCCATTGTCTTGATTAAGATTTGGTTCCTTATTACTTACGCAAATTTCTGCAGCCAGCTTGAATTTCTCCCCAGAAAATGGGGTTTTCACTTCTATTGCATTGTCAGGCTGCATATTTTCAAAACTTATATGTACTGCTTCCTCTTGAACACTTCACCACTTAGAAATTTCTTCGCCAGATGCCCTAAATCATCTCTCTCAAGTCAAAGTTCCACAAATCTCTAGGGCCAGGACAAATTGCTGCCAGTCTCTTCGCATAGCAAGAGTGACATTTACTCCAGTTCCCAAAAAGTTCCTCATCTCCATCTGAAACCACCTCAGCCTGGACCTTATTGTTCATATCATTATCAGCACTTTGGTCAAAGCCATTCAACAAGTCTCTAGGAAGTTCTAAACTTTCCCACATTTTTCTATCTTTTTCTGAGCCCTCCAAGTTGTTCAAACCTCTGCCTGTTACTAAGTTCCAAAGTCGTTTCCACGTTTTGGGGTATCTTTACAGCAGCACTCCACTCTACCCTTTAACCAAGTCTGGGTAATTTATAAAGAAAAGAGGTTTAATGGACTCACCATTCCACATGGCTGAGGAGGCCTCACAATCATAGAGGAAAGCAAAGAAGGAGCAAAGGTGTGTCTTACATGGCAGCAGGCAAGAGAGCTTGTGCAGGGGAACTGCCCTTTTATAAAACCATCAGATCTCGTGAGATTTATTCACTATTGTGAGAACAGGGAGCAGAAAGCCCATCCTGTGATTCAATTACCTCTCACAGGGTCCCTCCCACATGTGGGGTTTATGGGAGTCACAAATAAAGATGAAATTTGGGTGGGGACACAGTCAAACCATATTCATAATCTCAACAGATACAGAAACAGTATTTGATAAAATCCAGCATCCCTTCACAATAAAAACCCTATACAAACTAGGCATAGAAGAAACTACCTCAAAATTATAAAAGCTATATATGACAAACCCACAGTCAATGTCATACTGAATAAGAAAAAGTTGAAATTATTTCCCCTAAAGACTAGAACAATAGAACACCACTTCTATTCAATATGGTACTGGAAGTACTAGCCAGAACAATCAGGCAAGAGAAAGAAATAAAGGGCATCTGTATTAGTCCATTTTCATGCTGTTGATAAAGGCATACCCTACACTGGGCAATTTATAAATAAAGAGGTTTATTGGACTCACAGTTCCATGTGGCTGGGAAGACCTTCATCATGGCAGAAGGTGAAAGGCATGTCTCACATGGCAGCAGACAAGAGAGGAGAGCTTCTCAGAGATGGTATCTCGTTGTGGTTTTCATTTGCACTTCTCTAATGATCAGTGAGGTTGAGCTTTTTTCATGTGATTGTTGGCCACGTGTATGTCTTCTTTTGAAACGTGTCTGTTCATGTACTTTTCCCACTTTTTAATGGGGCTGTGGGATTTTTCTTATAAATTTGGCTAAGTTCCTTATAGATGCTGGATATTAGAACTTCGTCAAATGCATAGTTTGCAAATGTTTTCTCCTATTTTACAGGTTGCCTGTTTACTCTGTTGATAGTTTCTTTTGCTGTACAGAAGCTCTTAAGTTTCGTTAGATCACTTTTGTCAACTTTTGCTTTTATTGCGATTGCTTTTGCCATTTTCATCATGAAATCTTGGCCTGTTCCTATGTCCAGAATGGTATTGCCTACATTGTCTTCCAGGTTTTTAGTTTTACATTTAAGTCTTTAATCCATTTTAAGTTAATTTTTGTAGATGGTGTAAGAAAGAGGTACCATTTCAATCTTCTGCATATGGCAAGCCAATTATCCCAGCACCATTTATTGAATAGGGAGTCCTCTTCCTATTGCTTGTTTTTGTCAGCTTTGTGGAAGATCAGATAGTTGTA
Organism: Rhinopithecus roxellana; assembly: GCF_007565055.1. Classification (NCBI taxonomy): domain Eukaryota; kingdom Metazoa; phylum Chordata; class Mammalia; order Primates; family Cercopithecidae; genus Rhinopithecus; species Rhinopithecus roxellana. The sequence continues at coordinate 6,019,773 of NC_044550.1, forward strand.
GGTGTGTGGCCTTATTTCTGGGCCCTCTATTCTGTTCCATTGGTCTATATGTCTGTTTTTGCACCAGTACCTTGGTGTTTTCATTACTGTAGCTGTAACATAGTTTAAAATTGGGTAGTGTGATGCTTCCAGCTTTGTTCTTTTTGCTTAGGATTGCCTTGGCTATTCAGGATTTTTTGGTTGTTCTTTCAAATGAATTTTATTTTATTTTATTTATTTTTTTTTTTTTTTGAGACGGAGTCTCGCTCTGTCACCCAGGCTGGAGTGCAGTGGCCGGATCTCAGCTCACTGCAAGCTCCGCCTCCAAGGTTTACGCCATTCTCCTGCCTCAGCCTCCCGAGTAGCTGGGACTACAGGCGCCCGCCACCTCGCCTGGCTAGTTTTTTTTTTTTTTTTTTTTTTTTTTTTTTGTATTTTTTTAGTAGGGACGGGGTTTCACTGTGTTAGCCAGGATGGTCTCAATCTCCTGACCTAGTGACCCGCCCGTCTCGGCCTCCCAAAGTGCTGGGATTACAGGCTTGAGCCACCGCACCCGGCCACATATGAATTTTAAAGTAGTTTTTTCTAGTTCTGTGAAGAATGTCATTGGTAGTTTAATAGGAACAGCACTGAATCTATAAATTGCTTTGGGCAGTATGACCATCTTAATGATATTGATTCTTCCTTTCCACGAACATGGAAAGTTTTTCCATTTGTTTATGTCATCTCTGATTTCTTTGAGCAATGTTTTGTAGTTCTCTTTGTAGAGATCTTTCCCCATCTCCTTGGTTAGCTGTGTTCCTAGGTATTTTATTCTTTTTATGGCAGTTGTGAATGGGATAGTGTCCCTGATTTAGCTTTCAGCTTGATTGTTGTTGGTGTATAGGAATGTTAGTGATTTTTGCCATTGATTTTGTATCCTGAGACTTTTCTCAAGTTGTTTATCAACTTAAGGATCTTTTGGATTTAGACTATGGAGTTTTCTAGATATAAGATCATGTTATCTGGAAACAGGGATAGTTTGACTTCCTCTCTTCCTATTTGGATGCCCTTTATTTCTTTCTCTTGCCTGATTGCCCTGGCCAGGACTTCCAATACTATGTTTAATAGGAGTAGAGTTTTCCAAAGTTATTTCTGCTATTTATTTCTACTTTCAGTCCATTATGGCCAGAAAAGAAGCTTGTCATTAATTCTATTTTTGTAAATTTTTTGAGACTTGTTTTGTGCCTAACATGTTATGTATCTTAGAGAAAGTTTAATGTGTTGATGAGTGGAATGCATAGTGCGCAGCTGTTGAATAGAATGTTCTGTAAATGACTGTTAGAACCATTTTATCTAGAATGCAATTTTTTTTTTTTTTTTGAGACAGAGTCTTGCTTTGTCACCCAGACTGGAGTGCAGTGGCGTGATCTCAGCTCACTGCGGCCTCCGCCTCCTGGGTTCCAATGATTCTCCTGCTAGAGTGCAATTTAAATCCAATGTTTGTTTGTTGATTTTCTGTCTGGCTGATCCACCCATTGCTGAAAGTGAGGTGGTAAATTTCCCTACTATTATTAAATTGAAGTCTATGTCTCTCTTTAGATCTAATGATATTTACTTTACATATTCTAGTGCTCTGGTGTTGAGTGCAGATTATTTGTTTATTTTTTCTTTTTTCCTTTCTTTACTTTTTTTTATTCTTTTTTTTGAGACAAGGTCTCACTCCATTGCCCGGGCTGGAGTGCAGTGGCACAATCATGGCTCATTGCAGTGTTGACTTCCTGGGCTTAAGCAATCTTCCCACCTCAGCCTCCTGAGTAACTGGGACCACAGGCGTGCACCATCATGGTGTGCTAATTTTTGTATCTAGTAGAAACAACATTTGTCATGTTTCCCAGGCTGGTCTTGAACCCCTGGGCACAAGCAATCCACCCTCCTTAGCCTCCCAAAGTGCTAGGACTATAGGCATGAGCCACTGCACCTGGCAAATGTTTTTACAGTTGTTATATTCTCTTGCTAAATTGACCCCTTTATCATTATATAATGATAGCTTTGTCTCTTTTTGCAGTTTTTGTCTTAAAGTTTATTTTATATGCCATAAATAAAGCTACTCCTGCTCCTTTTGGCTTCCATTTTCATGGAATATTATTTTCCATCCCTTTACTTTCAGTCTATGTGTGTCCTTATAGGTGAATTAAGTCTCTTGTAGGCAACATATATTTGGGTGGGTTTTTTTTTTTTTTTTTTTTTTTAGATCCATTCAGCCATTCTATTTTAACTGTAGAATTTAATTCATGTACATTTAAGGCTATTATTGATAAATACAGACTTACTCCTACAATTCTGTTGATTTTTTTTCTGGTTATTTTGTAGATCTTTGGTTTCTTTCTTCCTCTCTTGTTGTTTACCTTTGCAGTTTGGTTTGTTTCTACAGTGATAAGCTTTGATTCCTTTCTCTTTCTCATTTGTGTGTCTGCTGTAAATTTTTTCCTTGTGGGTACTCTGGGACTTACAGAAAAATCTTGTAGTAATAAAAAACTACTTTCAGCTGATAACAATTGAACTTTGGTTACACACAAATATTCTAGACTTTTACTCTCTTCCCCACAATTGGTAATCTTGTTATCTTAATTTATATCTTCTCATATTGTATATTCCTTAACCATTTACTGTAGCTGTGGTTATCACTGACCACTTTAACATTTAACCTTCATTCTAGAGATCTGAAAGATTATATACTATCATTAAAATAATGGATTATTCTGAATTTGACTATGAATTTACCTCTACCATTGAGTTTTATACTTTCATATGATTTTATAGTGATTAACATCTCTTCACTTCTGTTTGAAGCTCTTCTGCAATACTCAGTCTGCCATTATTCCCCACTCCCTTCTCCCCTGACTTGCTGCTTCCAGTGTATTTTTCATCTTAGAAATTATATATATAATTTTCTTTTCTCAAAATTTGGAGAAACTTTCATCTCTTTTATGTCATAACATGTTCCATCTTTACTTTAGCTTTTTAAATTTATGGCATATAGTTCTAATAACTGTCCTTATCTGCTAATGCCAATAGCTGTGTCATTCTGGATCAGTTTTGAATTATTTTTTTCCTCATTATGCACGATATTTTCTTGCTTCTTGTTGTGCCTGGTAATTTTTTATTCAGCCCCAGCATTGTGAAATTTATCTTATTGGTCACTTGATATTTTTTGCGTTCTTATAAACAGTTTTGAGTTTTATTTAAACTTTTGAGTCTTGCTTTTAAGATTTGTCAGGTAGGGCTAGAGCTGTGTGTAATCTAGAACTAAACCACTTTATCCAAGACCCTATAAATTAGGAGCTTTCCTAGTCTCACTGAGGCAGCAAGCCCTATTCCTACCCCTGTGTGAGCCCTGGGTATTGTTACCTCTAACCCTTTTCACAGATTATTTCCCCAGCTCCAGGCAGTTTCCTCACATGCCTGTGCTGATCAATACTCAACTGAGGATTCTAGAATGACCCTCTGCAGATATCTGGAGGTCACTGTGCAGCTTTAATCTAATCAGATTTCTCTCCTGCAAACTCTAGCCACTTCCATCTCTCTGGCCTCTTAATTCCATTTCCTTAACTCTGGAAACATGCTAGGCACCACCTGAGTTCTCCCGTCCTGTGCCACAGCCTGGCAATTCTCTCACAGCAATAAGCAGAAGCAGTCCTAGGCCTTACCTCTTGTTCCCGCAGGTATCATTGTCTTTTGTGTGCTTATGTTCAATGTCTTGCAAATCATCGTTTCATGTATTTGTCTATTTGGGATTTTCATTTTAATTACTTCTGGCAGAAGGAGTTACCTAGTCCCTATTCACACATCTTGATCAAAAGTGGGAAAAACACTATACAGTGTTGTAAAATAAACTATAGAGTTTATTTCAAAATGATATCATTTTGTTTATTCTTACTAATGGGATTTTAAAGATACCATTTATTACCTATCCAGGAGGAAAGAAATGAATCTCTAGGAAGGAGTACCCAAACCCCCATATAGTGCTGTAATCAGGAAAAGGAGAAAAATAACGTCTATTTTAATTATATGGAAAGGTAATTGCATCATCTCAATTAAGTTGTATGGCCTGCTGGTGAGAGGAAGAATATGTTGCTACTCTTTAGCTCCTCCACATAAAAGGTGGCAGTGAATACCTGCTGCTTATGATAATGGTAGATAAGATCAAAAGAGATCTCTTTCAGTTTTCTTAATAATACGATATATATTAAGGTTTTCAAACTGAAAATATTGAGATTTAAGAAGCTTAAGGATTAATATGTGAGATACATGTAGGTATTTGTTTGGTAATATCACATGCCCTCTGTACGTAGACGACAAGTACCCCACAGCAGTTTGTCACTTAAAGGACTTGCCCTTTGCCAAGGACCATATTACAACATGCAAAAATTCCTGTAGTTTCTAAAATCTCCTCAAGAGAAACTAGGATTCTGTTTCCAGGCTGGCATAAACTACTAATGATTTATGAGATACTTCTCCTGTGAAGGGCAATGGAAACAACTAGCTTTGCCACAAGACTACTGTCTCATTTTTCTGAGAATTATAAGATCTGGAGAAAGAACAGTAAACCTAATATAAGACTTATTGTTTTCATCAGAATGTTTTTGGAAGGAAGCAGCTGGCTCGGATAGCCAGCAATGTCATAGCAAATGAAAAACTTGTTCCTGCTTTATTTTTTTTAAGTCAATAACAAAATTATCAAGTAACTATTGTTGAAATAAGACCAAAATTCCAGAAATTTTGGCACATCTTTTTGTTGTTTACTTAAGTCTTCCATGCAGGAAGAAATGAGAGGGATTGACTACCAAATAGAAGTTGGTGACTATGGCACTTAGTTCTAACACAGCAGTTCCACGGGTTTTCTCTTATACTGAGTACAACCCTAGATCCCCCACAAATAGATTTTCAAGAATTGTTTGTTTTGGAACCCACAGGACAGAAAGGTTCTTGTACTCACATGTAAATAAACTTCAGAAGACTGATAATACATGTTTGGAAACGGATGAAGCATATATTTTGAAAGCAAGAAGAGTTACAGTATATGAGGGAAAATACACATCTGAATATAAATTCAGATATACATATGAAAAAAACACACAAGATTTTGTTTAGAAGATATTGAAAATACCTAAAGATTTAAGAAATTTGTTCATGGAAATACAACATATATTATAGATTCCTTTGGTTATTAAAATCTATTTTTTAAGAATACCTCTAGTAATTTCCCATGGCTGCTGTAACAAAGTACAACAGATTGAGTGGTTTAAAACCAAAGAAGTTCATTTTCTTGCTGTTCTGGAGGCTTGATCAAAATCAACATGTTGGCAGGACCAAGCTTCTTCTAAATGCTCTAATGGAGGATTATTCCCTGACTCTCATCTTCTGATAGCTTCAGGTATTTCTTTCTTTGCAACAGCAAAGCCCCACTCACAGCCTCCATCTCCACATGGCCATCTTCCCTCTGTGTCTCTGTCCTCACATGGTGTTCATCTCCTTCCAGTGTGTCTGCAATCTCTTTTGTTTTGTGTGTGTGTGTTTGTTTGTTTGTTGTTTTTGAAACAGGGTCTTGTTCTGTCACCCAGGCAGTGGCACGATCTTAGCTCACTGCAACCTCCACCTCTTGGTTCAAGCAATTCTCCTGCCTCAGCCTCCCACCAAGTAGCTGGGATTACACGTGCCCAACACCACACCCAACTAAATTTTCTATTCTTAGTAGAGATGGGGTTTCACTGTGCTGGCCAGGCTGGTCTCAAACTCCTGATCTCAAGTGATCCACCTGTCTCAACCTCCCAAAGTACTGGGATTACAGGAGTGAGTCACAATGCCCAGCCTGTTTTCTTTTTGTAATAAGCACCCCAGTTATACTGGATTAGGGCCCACCCTAATTAAGGATGGCCTCATCTTAACTCGATTACATCTCAATGATGCTATTTCCAAAAAAAGTCACATTCACAGAGAAAACGTGTTAGGACATCAACATGTCTTTTTAGAGGACAAAATCCAACCCTCAACAATACTTGACATATTTCTTTTGATTATGAAGAGGTTATTTTTTTCCTCATTATTGCATATTAGCATTCAGCGCAGTGTGTTCCCTGAGTTACTGTGCCCATAGTTTTTTTTTCTTTATAAGCAGATAGTCAAGAACAGACTTTATTGGAAAAATTGAGGGAAGATTCAATGGAATCAGCATTAATATTTCAGGTACAAATCTGTAACACAATGATAAATGATTCCACTGGATTTGGCCTCCGTTTTTTAAAATTTATGAGGAAAACACAAATGTCCCACTGGAGTAAATGAGGAATGTGAACATTTGGATACCCTTCTAAGAAATAAATTATAGCCACTAAGGCAGTGGGCATTAAGGCAGTCTGGAAGGCAATTCCTAGAGTTTTAGAAAGGGCACTGATGACTGAAAATGGTCACTACATGTATATAAAACACAGGCTAAAAGTGAACAAAGCAAATCAAGGTGATTGGCTGAAATAATTAAAGCCAGAAGGTACCTATTGAAAAAACCTCCCTCTCCATTCCTTAGTCCAGTGCATAGGTATCACAGCTAGATGAAGAGAAAGAATTCTGGGACAGAATCCGAGGCTTTATTCCTGACCTTCCTTGAAACTGATTCAGAGAGTAAGGACCAGACAACCCAGCAACCGGGATATCCCTACCCATTCACTTCTCTGAAACACTCTATTACCACCTCTGCAAAGGCTGAGCCACCCAGGGGGAAGAAAGGGATATTCTACCTCTAAAACAGGAGGAAATATTCACCTGTTAGAAGGGGAGAAGGAATTAATGTGGGTGACTGAGATGTTAAAAGTTCCCTTTGTTCATGCTCCAATCACATGTGTCTGGAGTTCTAGGTACTAAGTGCAGGTACAGGAACCATGAAGACTCAGAAAAGGGTAAATCATATGTAGGAGTCACTGCGAAGTGTCACTGCCCTTTGACGAAGTGTCATAGCACACACATGCCCTGTTATCCCTGCCATGCAGTCCCAGACTCTGAAGATGAATTCTTTGACTATAAAGGACACTTCTACAGGAGTCCACAAAAATTTAAGTAGAAAAGTAGGGGGTGCACAGTGGACCTTTTACCAGATTAACCAACACCAGGGATTATTAGTGAAAATAGTATTTTTCAACCTCCATCCCCAAAACCTACTTAAATCAATTGATGTGTCTAGGAGGTTATTTCATTTTTGGTTGTTATTGTTGTTGTTGTTAATAGAAATGTAGAGTTTGATACTGGAGCAGAGCCCAGAGAACAGATGAGGAGGCAAAAAGGAAGGGTTGAGTCTGTCTCCTACTGAGACTCAAAGGCTACGTGTTTTTGCACTCTGTGGAGAGGGCTTAAAGAAAGAAATTATCAAAATTTGCTTTAAAAGATTTAGAATACAGTGAAAGCTACTTTAAGGCAAAAAGAAATATATTCTATCTGTCTCTTTTTCCAACAGAAGGACAATTTTTAAAAATTGTAACAGTATGTGTTCACAGGAATGTAAGGAAACAGGCTCTCTCATGCAATGTTGGGAAGATGGTAAATGAATGTTTTTGGGAAGACCATTTAGCAGAATATTCTAAAACATACAAGATACTTACCATCTGACCCAACAATTCGTCTTAGGAGCCTCTATCTGAAGACTGTCATACACATACAAAGATGTACACATAAGTATTTTCATTGTATTAATGCCTATAGTAGCAAAAACTGAGAAAGTCACTGTTATAGGTTAAAGTGTGTCCCCCAAAAAAGATGTGTCAAAACCCTAACCCACAGTACTTCAAAATGTGTCCTCATTTGGAAATAGGCTCATTGCAGAGTAGTTCAGATAAGGTCATACTAGAGTGGGATGGGTCCTTAATCCAGTATGGCTGGTGTCCTTATAAAAGAGAATACCTTGTAAACACAGGCACGCACAGAGGGAAGACAATGTGAAGATACACACTGAGAAAATGGCCATGTGACTAGAGTGATGCATCTACAACCCAAAGAAAACAAAGGATTGCTGGCAAACACCAGAAGCTACAAGAGACAAGGAAGGACTCTCCCCTGGACCTGTCAGAGAGAGTATGATCCATTTGGCACCAGGATTTCAGGCTTCTAGTTTCCAGAGTACCTGACAAGTTTCTTTGTTTGAAGTGACTCACTGTATGGTATTTTGTTACAATAACCCTAGAAAATGAATACAGTCACATACTGTATAAGGAAACAAGTAAATACACAATGGTACAATTATACCAAAAAATAACACCCTTAAAGGTAGACCAACATGCAGGCACAGCAATCATAGCAATGAATTATTTTCAAAAAAAGCAAGCCACTGAAAAATGCACATAAATAAGACAAATATATATACACTACTTGCATATATCTGTGTGTGTGTATATATATCTATTCATATATATGGATTATATACAAACATGCACACACATGCATACACACACACATACACACATGATTATATTTGTAAGTGAATTAGAAGGATCTAAACCAAATTTTTAACTGTGTTTCATGCTATCGTCTGCATTGCTTCAAACTTTAACAATAATAATGTAGTTGAGCTGGGCACAGTGGCTCACACCTGTAATCCCAGCAGTTTGGGAGACCAAGGTGGGCAGATCACTGAGAGTCAGGATTTCAAGACCAGCCTGGCCAGCATGGTGAAACCATGTCTCTACTAAAAATACAAAAAAAAAAAAAAAAAAAATTCGCTGAGCATGGTGGCACACGTCTGAAGTCCCAGCTACTCAAGAAGCTGAGGCTTGAGAATCACTTGAGCCCAGCAGGTAGAGGTTGCGGTGAGCTGAGATCACACCACTTCACTCCAGCCTGGGTGACTGAGCAAGACTCTGTCTCAAATAAATAAACAATAAATAAATAAATAAATAAATAAATAAATAAATAAATAAATAAATAATGTAGCTGTAAAATATTCATGTAACTTTAGAAATAAAAGTATTTTCTTGAAACTTTTTAAACAATTTTATATATTGTTGACTGGATTGACTGGACACTGTAAAACTAAAGTCAAAAGAACTGTACATAAACATTATACCTAGATGGTGAAGTCATTTCTCATGGGAAAACAGATTAATAATTCTGAAACTGCTCTATATGTATACTGGTTGAACAAATAAGCAAAAAGTAGCTGATAGTAGGAGCCAAGCTTCTACTTGTTGGAAAAGAAGGAAATAAAAATGCGAGAGGCAAAGACAAGAACGAACTATGTGGTACTAGGTTAGATTTGACAACATCAGTATGAACTTGTTTTAAGTTAACAGGATAAAGAATTATAGATATGTATGTGTACACAGATTAGTGTATATATATGTACATTTTCCAATTCTGTTCACTGAAGAGGGCCTACAGACAATGACACTCCAGTTGCAACAAACATACCCAGTACCAGAATTTGGTTTCTACTACTATTTGTCAATAAAAGGAGCCAGGGATCCATTTGTTGAAGAGACTGTCCTTTCCTGCTTGAATGGTCTTGGTATCTGGGTTAAAAATCGTTTGACCGTACATGTGAGTGTGTATTTCTGGGCTCTTTATTCTATTCCATTGGTCTATATACCTCGTTTTTATGCCAGTACCACACTGTTTTGATTACTATAGCTTTGTAATAAGTTTTCAAATCAGGAAGTGTGAGACAGCTAATTTTGTTCTTTTTTTTTTTCAAGAATTTTTTGGTTATTCAGAGTCCCTGAAATTCCATAAGAATTTTAGCATAATTTTGTAAGAAATCTAAAAGTATTCTAAAACAAAAGTTTTATTCATAAAATAATTTATTATTTGTAAAATATTTTATTATTATTTGTAAAATAATTTATTATTAATGGTTTTTTCTGTCAACAAATAGATATTGCTATTTCTTTTAATAACTACAAAATGCACTATTGTATGTATACACTATTTACACAATTTTTTATTGATGGACTTTGGATGTTTGCCAATGTTGTGCTCTTTAAACTGCTTCAGTGAACATCCTTGTACATATACCTTTTCTAACAAGTGTAATTATCTTTTCAGAAGGCAGTACTTGAAGTAGGATTACTAAATCAAAGGATATGCTTATTTTAAATGCTGATTTCTACTACCAAACTGCACTATAAATTAGTATTATCAGTTTATATCCTACCAACAGTTCATAAGAGAGATTGCCCTTCTCTCCATGTGAGTTTCATCTTTTTCATCCTTGCTAATTTGACAGGCTAAAATTTGATATCTCTTTCTTGTTTTAACCTTCTTCATTTAAAATCAACTAAAACCTTAAAGTTGAGCATTACATCCTCAGATCATCATGTGAACTTAAAGCTTTAACTTTTTCCATTTTCCCCAGTAGAAATGTTTTCAGGGACTAGCTCTTGATCTAGCATAGAGGAGTTATAATTTTATAGAAATCACAATGAGGATTCTTTGCTACATGCCATAGAAAGCAACTGTAATTAACTTTACCAGAAGATAACATATTGAAAGCATATCACAAGAATCACAGAAGTGACAGAAGCCTGGAGAATTAGTTTTCTTAAAAAGGGGGCAAAGGACTCCTTAGAGTAAAGCCACACGAACCCTTAAGCAAGGAGAATGTGACCAGCATATTGCCACAGATGTAATGAATAAACTTCTGCTATCCTTTGTATCTTTCACTCAGTATTCAAAAGTCCTGAGAGTCTCTAATTGGTCAGGTCTAAATCACATGGCTATCCTTTGACTGCACCAAAGAGAGGGAAAACTGACCCCTTCAGTTTCTACAGGGTCATTGGTGTAAATACATTATTAAACTAATATGGGCAAAATAAATAACCAACAAATCTATCTAAAAACATTAATAGGCTGGGCACAGTAGCTCATGCCTGTAATCCCAGCACTTTGGGAGGCCGAGGTGGGCAGATCACCTGAGCTCAGGAGTTCAAGACAAGCCTGGCCAATATGTTGAAACCCTGTCTCTACTAAAAATACAAATATTAGTCAGGCGTGGTGGCACATGCCTGTAATCCCAGCTACTCAGGAGGCTGAGACAGGAGAATTGCTTGAACTCGGGAAGCAGAGGTTGCAGTGAGCCAAGATCACACCACTGCACTCTAGCCTGAGTGACAGAGCAAGACTCTGTCTCAAAAAAAAAAAAAATTAACAAAAAATTAATTATATTTGACTTTGACTTTATCAATAATCATGAAATATAAATTAAAATATTTCTTTCTAATTGGCAAAGTATATTTTTAACTCTGAATAAGTAATTCAAAATAGGTGAATATGTGCCTTTTATATATAACTCAAAAAGAATAAATTCAATGTGAATCTCTCCAAATCATGTATGTAGTATTCTTGCCAAAAATAATTAACCTGAATTTAATTATGAGATAATAATAAGAAAAAATTCCAGATTGTGTAACTTTAGATAAGACAACTGACTGGACTCTTCATAAACACAAAGATCATGACAAAACAATAAACAGTGGGAGCAGGAATATTCTAGACTAGAGGAGACCAAGTAGTGTCCTTTAATCTAACGATATGCAATGCACTATCCTTGATTGGATCTTGGATAGGAAGGAAGGAAGGAAGGAAAGAAGGAAGGAAGGAAGGAAGAAGAAAAGGAGGGAGAAAGGGAGAGGAGAGGAAAAAGGGAGAAGGAAAGGAAGAAAGAAAGGATGGAAAAGAGGGAGGGGGAGGGAAGAAAGAAAGAGGGAAGAAAGGAAATTATAGCTACATAAAAGGCATTTGGGGGACAATTGAAGAAATTTGAATATGGACTATATATTTTATAAAGTATTATGCTACTGTTAAATTCCTTTAAAAATAGCATTAAGATTTTTGTAGAAGAGTTTCTTTGCTTTTAGGAGACACATGCCAAAATAGTTAAGAATGAAATATCATGATATCTGCAACTTACTTTCAAAGGGTTCAGCAGCAAAAGCAACAACATGAGATTCCAATACAAGGCATTAATCACAATAATACTTATAACAGAAAAATAATGGTTATAGTCCAAATGTCCTTAGTTGAAATGTCTATATAATGAGATTACAGACATTAAAATATTTTTATGATTTTGGTTATCTTGCCTCCAAAGAAAATGTATTATTTAAGGGGATCTTTTACAAAAGGTTGCTTTTTCAAAAGGAAATATTTTTAATGTGATTTCTTTGAAATACAATAAGCACAAAAGAATCACCAAGCCTAATGCAAAGGCCAATACATTTTTGAAGTAGCATTCCCATATCTTATTCATCAATTCTTTCAGATTTAAGGATTGCATACAAACAAACCCATTGGCAAAAATGTGATTTTCAAAACTTACATGGTTTCTTCTAACTTTGGTTTCTGTAGTCCAAACAAGAACTAAGTAGGAAAGACAGAAATGAGAGTGTGAACAGTCAGTTATGTACTATGCAGGTTAGGATGGCTGAAATCATAGATTTGAACACACTTTAAGATATTTTGCAATAGGTTAGACACTAACCATTTATCAGCTAACATCTAACTCCTAAAAGGCAAGAAATATTCAAGAAGGGAAACAATATGGAAGGAAAAATTAAGTGCTAAGGCATAAAAAGTCATAAAGATAAACTTTACCTACCACTCTTTTTTCCTAGGTTCAGTCCTGGCATTTATATAAAACTCTCCCTAAACTCCTTTCCACTGTACACTTAACAATGATTTCATGTCATCTTCGGTGTATGTGCATAGGTTACTGATTTGTTCTATCTCCCTGTTGCCAGACAATAGGAAGAGCAGAGAGAGTTGAGTTGCAGTATCTTAGGTCTACAAATGGGACCATTTGGAAAGGCATTTTTCCTGTGCAACCTGTCTTCTCTGACTGAAACCTATTCAGTAAGACTGTTCATTCCTGACCTCCTGGCCCCTTGACACTGATCTGTCCTAAAGAGGATGGCAATATATTGCCTGTCAAATTTATATTAGAAAGCCATAGCATAAGGTCCTTATTTTTATATTGCACACAATGCTTTATGTCAAAGTTTGATAAACATGAAATCACATTTTCAAAGGCTAAAAAACAAGTGTCAGTCAGTCAAAAATAGTTGACCACTGTGAGTGTCTCATTGGTTGACCTTGAACTCCTCCATGACTTGGAGGTCAATAATATGCCATTAAAGAAGAAATTTCTTATAGATTTGTGATAAACTCATTTCTTAGACTAAGATCTTGACATTAGAAACAATTTTAAGTTGTCCATCTTTAAACACCTACCTAGTAAATTAAAACATGAACCTATAAAGGGATCAATCTTCCTTTCAATTGTGTAATGAACTAACAATTTTCATGCAATGAAACTGATGTTAGTAGGAGTTAAACATGTATATCTACTACACGAAGAACACTAAGATTTCAATAGAAGTTCAGACCTAATAAAAGAGGAAATAAAGTATAAGAAAAATAAAGAATGTCCAATATTTCACTATTTTATTTATACATGATAGAAGAAAGTTAGCAGGTAGTATTATGCAAGCATATTCAAAAGTCTGAAAGAATCGTGAAGTTTGCCATGTATTATATTATGTCTATTATATACCATTTAAATATTGTTCTTAGGTTTATATCACACAAATATATTAATTGCTGCTTTTCAAAGATTTTCAGGATCAGTTTTTAATATCAGATATTAGGGAATTAAACGTAACCCAAGACAGGCTTACTCTGTTTAGACAGTAGAAAGTATCATGTACAATCCTTAATTACTTTTAAAATGCACTTCTTTCCTAGAAATAATGAGTTTTATTTGCTAGTTTTTTGTTTATTTACTTGTTTGGTTTTGCCTTTCTGAGGAAAAAAGAAAAACAGAGAGACAAAAGGAATTAATTTGTATTTCCCTTTCTTCAGTTTCTCCAAATATCAAAGTCATGAGCAGAGAGATTTTAAATGAATAGCACAGATCTGTTACAGCCATTTATAGACTATTATAATGGCCATCCTTTTGTGTTTTTTATCCTTCGAAGGCTAAAACTTAGCTTACCATCCTCCCAGGTATGTACAATGGGCACAAAACATATCTTATAATTTCTCAACTATGATTTTTTTAAAAGTTATATCCACCTGAATATTCTGCAGAAGTACAAGGGCATGGATATAGGTTACTGTCCCTAAATATTTGTCAAGTATGTTTTGCAAATGTTTTCAACCATGTGATATTCTGTACTGTGTCTTCCATATCAGATGAACAGTTTTATGATTATTTGGCAATCAGAATTCTTTATCCCACTTGAGTTTCCAACTCAGATAATTAAGTTCACTACACTTTAGTGTCTATGTAGGTTTCCTTACTGCCATTTGTTCAGACTTAAATAAAGACAGTCGCTGAGGGGAAAACAGCCCTTAAACCTTACACTTAGTAACTTTAGACTCACATCCACTTGCAGAAGAAATACATGACAGATCTATTGTTCTGTATTAGCAGGACACTGTCCCAGTATATGAACACATGCAAACTACTCAGGAAGGCCTTTGAATATTTAAGGCAAGACACTAGTGGCTCATCCCAGTGGGAACCACAGAAAAGGGGAACCTGATTAAATTTAATGTCATTGTCACTTTTTTTTCATTGCGAAGAATTATATAGGTAGCCATAGCTACCACACTGTTCAGACAGCATGACCACAATATTCCCCCTCAGAGGTTGGCGTCAAGGACTGAATTATTCACTCAAAGAATGTGATTCATTGCTGGGTCTGGTTCTTACAAGATTAAAAGAGTCATCAGTACATAAAATGCATATACATACTCTAGGAGCAGTAGTAAAACAAACCATCGCAATCTTTTGATCACTGATTAGGCTTTTAAAGAATAATACGTTAAAAATTATAAATAGTTATTAGCATAATTTAGACTGCGAGCTCAAGTATTTCTTTTTTTCCCATTTAAAATCAATTTAAAGTTAAAAAGTTTTCATACAAACTATTGGAGGAGTTTAGAATGAGATCCTCTTCTTATTCTAGTCCTTTTAAAAGGAAAGTTATTGACTCGATATTTAATTAGCCCTTCTATGGTATCCAGTATCTCTGGGTAAAACCTAATTCATAAAATTATTTGTTCAGCAACACCAAGAAGCATTATAATAACAGTGTTTACCATATACATTATCCTTTATTAAAATGTAATTTCTCTTATGTCCCTAAATTTACAATTTTCCTTTGCCTGGAGATGTATTTCTAAATGTGCAGTCATTTCTAAACATTAACATTTCATCTGGATAAACCAAATAAATATGTTTTTTAAGGTAAAACTGTTAACAATTAAAACTTCAGAGTTTTTACTTATTCATCTTAGCTAATCAAATAATATTATCTCTTACAGAAGAAAACATGCTATTATTTAGCCATCTATGTTAAATTTCTTAGGTGTCATGCCAGATTTCATATTATTTTTTATAATTATCAGGTCCTGCTGTTTAAAAGGTAATATAAAAGTGAATGCTAGCTGCTGCGTAAGGTAGTCCACCAAGGAAGTAATTGATGGCTTTTGATAAACTCAAGGGACTAATAAGAAGCTTTCTCTTGCAGAATGTCAGTTCATCAGTTCCAACCCAGTCCATGTGGGCCTGAGTGAAAGCTACACTACCTGAGTGTCACTCACTGGAGTCTATAATGTGAACTGGAGGCAGACCCAGTCTGATTAATCATGGACACAAGTCTGCAACCCAGCGCCCACCATCATAATTGGCTCCCTCGTTTGAAGTCTCAGGAGACTGAACAGGCAATGGAATTTGAACTACCAACTCATTCTGGTCTCACCAGGGATAGATGAAGGCTCCCTGGTGGGGATACTTGGAGAAGCTAGTAATGCTGCTATTGTGCCTTAAATCTGTCCTATAGATGGAGAGCTTCCTCTGCATAAGTACACACTTAAGCACCTTTAAAATACCAAATAACTAACTCACTCTGCATACATAGGCTTAAAGCAATATTATTTTAGGGTTGCCTAAATTAAAATGTATGTGAGCTCCTTTGTTTGTTTTAATCTGCTTGGTAACAATTTTTAAGATATTGATTATATAATGAAGACCTTAATTTGTACTCTAAAACATAAACACAGTATCATCCAGTAAAATTTTATTTCCTGAGATTGACCTCACATCTAGAATTTTTTAATACAATCTTATTCCACAGTATAAAATTATGCTAATGTCAAACTCAGAGACTATAATTATTATTTAAATTAGATGCCTATAGAGAAATCACCTTATGGAGAGTAGGCTGTTTACCATGGAATTTATGAGAAGACAACTATAAACAGAGAAAGCTTTGGAGATGCAACTTTGCTCCTGAAATACCAAGGGATATTTTCCTCGGTGAAATGTTAAACAATGTGACTTCAACAATAAACTGACAATGCCTTTCCTGAGGCTTGTGGCGTGGTCACGGTGTTGATCTTGCCTTTTCTTCTTAATGTGCTCCCATACCAGAGACGTTACAATGGTCATTCACAAAAACTACAGTACAGAGAAGTTTAAGATGCTTTTTCTGTAATGTTTCTTTCTTCCATCTGCAGCTGGGGGTTTACAGCTGGTGTCTTTTTTTTTTTTTTTTTTTTTTTTTTGGTTACCTGAATGGATTTCTGCTTAACTGTACCAGCTTGCCATTCACTGTGGCAATAGGTCCAATCAGAATATCTTAGTGTCTTCTGGCTTCTGAGTTACCTTTTACTCTTCAAACAGTGTTAAGGCTAGTTTTGCTAATGTGAATATTTTGTTCTTTAATGTCTTAGTAATTTCCTTTATAAATATCTGAAACCCATATAGTAACTAATACTTTCAAACAAAAATCATTGAGTAAATTTTAACTAAGGTCTATGTGTAAGAAATTTTTCTTTTTAAATTGGCTGTAAACAGAAAAGAGATTATTAAAAATAGAATTAACCACAGATAGCTTCCTAATATTGAAGCTGTAGATGTTTATGATAGTTATAGAAAATAGAAAAAAACGAGGCATAAAATAACTAAAATTAGATGAACAATTAATTTTAACTAATTTTAGTTATTTTAAAACTAACTAATTTTAGTTATTTTATGCTTCTTAGTCTATATTTTATCTGGGACTAGCGATGGAAATGACTCAGTCCAAGGCCACTACTAAGACTGTCCAAAACCAAATACTAAAATATCATAAACAAGTGTTTTAATGACTCTGTAACATGCATATTTATAAAAACAATCACTACCATCTATGAAATTTTTCCTGTGTGCCAGGCATTATATATAATACTTTATATTATTGTATTAAATTAATTCACACATTATCAAACCTATTGGTGTATATATAAATATGCCCATTTCACACTGAGGAAACTGGTGGTCAGGCAGGCTGGGTAAATTGTCTAAGATCTGAAATGATCAAGTAGAATTTGAATTCACATCTTCCTAACTTCAAAACCCTTGCTCTTGTATGCTGTATTATACAGCTTCTCCATATGTACATAATTGGATAGTCATCACCTGTGGATTTTTTATATACTACTATCCAAATATTTATCCCTTGGAAGATTTCCCCTGGCATGTGTTAACATTGGCTTTGATTTACTTGACAAACTTAATACTTACCAGATAAGTGACCTTGGGTATCATTTTATCTCTGAATTTCAACTCTCTCTGATCTCCAAAACAAGGTAAATGAACTGGATAGGTCTCTAACAGTCTGAATCAGTTAGCTTCTACAGCATAATAAACTATGCTAGACTAAAAAACAACAAACAAAAACAAAACAAAACAAAAACTTATGTATGTATTCACTCATGATTTGGGGAATAAGAAAACTGGGTTGAACTCAGACAATGGCTCTTGTGCTAGTCTTGGCTGGGCTCAATCACGTATCTGGGGTAATTGACCATCGCAGTTTTCCTGCCAAATGAAGATGAGTTGGACACCCTACATGTGTCTCTGATCAGCTGGTATTCAAAGTTTCCCTCTCATGTAGGGAGACCAGTTGGTTGTCTACTGAAGCAACATGGTAAGTGAGCCATGAATCTGATCACCCTGCCAGGCTTGCCAGGCTCATTCACATTGTAGTAGATATAGGATTCACAAGACCGGCAAGAGAGGCAAGCCCCAAAAAGCCAAGTCCTTATCTCTATTACACTTGCTACTCTCCTACAGTTCAAAGCAAGTCACATGGCCCAGATTCAAGTCATGAAGAAATAGATTCCACTCTTTATGGGAGGATATGCAAAGTTACACTGTTTAAAAAAAAAAAAAAAAAAAGGTATATAAATGGATGGAAAGAATTTGTAGCCATTTTTGTAATCTACTACAAGATCATTTCCTGCCCTAAAATCAGGATTTGTATGTTCATCTACAAGCTCTATGTCAAAACACCCATGTGAGTAACGGAAGTTAAGTAACAGCAATTATAGTTTACTTCAGCCAGTTCCAGCTGCTATAATAGAATACCACAGATTGGCTAGTTCAGACAACAGAAATTTATTTATCACAGTTCTGGAGGCTGGAAAGTCCAAGATCATGGTGCCAGTGTTGTCAGATTCTGGTGGGGGTCCCTTTTCTGATTTGTAAATGGCCTTCTTTTTGTTGTATTCTCACACAGTGGGGAACAGAGAGAGGGGGGAAGCTCTCCTGTTTCTTCTTGTGAAGGCATTAATCCCATTCATAGGCCTCCATCCTCATAATGTATTCACCTTCCAAAGGCCCCACCTCCTAATTCCATTACATTGTGGGTGATTTCCACACATTTCAACGTAAGAGTTTAAGAGAAACACAAACACTCAGTCCATAGCATAATCTGTCTGTGGCTATACTGCTCTGAATAATAAGTAAACAATGTAGCTAGTTAACTTGTCCCAAAACTGGTTATTCCATTTGATGAGTTTGCTTGGACCCCTTGTGTGGGAAGTGGACTAGGGGTAAGTTTGCAATGATAATCTTAACATCATCTTTCTTCTTTCAACTTCTGTTAAGATTAAATATGAAAATATATTCAAAACCAGGACATGTACACTGAGTAGCATTTTTTATGTAGTTTACGGTGTAACCTAAAGGGGCCCCAAAAGGCTCAGTGACCCCAGGCTCATGACTGAGGGCAACCCAACAATCATTGCTTTCCCTATTAGGAAGTCCTTTGCAAGATGAAAAGAAAAAAATGTTAAAAAAGAAGGGAGTGTTTCATACAGCAAAATGGATTGGATTATATTTATAAATAATGAAAAAATATACAAGTACCATATATCTACACATACAAAAATGTATGTATCTTGCATATATAACATATATTTATTTTTATATAGTACTTATAATTTATCTCATTTGTTATACAGCAGTCAGGCAGATAATGCAAATGAGTGAAATGAGAGAAGTATCTTGGCGCAATTTTTAAAAACAGCGTAGGGGGATATAGCAAAATGGAAGCAGAAGTTTCATTTAAAGGAAGAAACTAAGTTCTTGGTCTAGGTAATTATTTCCAAATAGAATCAGGGCTCACTGTTCCTTTTTATTTTTAAAGGGAAGCCAGAGCTGGGCGAGGTGGCTCACGCCTATAATCCCAGCACTTTGGGAGGCCGAGGCGGGTGGATCACCTGTGGTTGGGAGTTCGAGACCAGCCTGACCAACATGGAGAAACCCCATCTCTACTAAAAATACAAAATTAGCCGGGCATGGTGGTGTGCGCACCTGTAATCCCAACTACTCGGGAGGCTGAGGCAGGAGAATCGCTTGAAGCCGGGAGGCAGAGGTTGCGATGAGATGAGATCCCACTGTTGCACTCCAGCCTGGGCAACAAGAGTAAAACTCCATCCTAAAAAAAAAAAAAAAAGAGAGAGAGAGAGAAGCCAGCAGTAGACACTTTTTGTGCCAAGAATAATTTCTCAATTTTAAGATACTGAAAACTGAATTTTTTAAACATGTTTTTAACAGTGCAAGCTAAACAGTATACATCTAGTGCTGAATTCAGGCCACAGGCACCAGTTTTCAACTTCTATAACAGTTGTTACTGTGGACTATTTCCTTACTTGTCAATGTAGAAAGTTGGGACAAATATTTTGAGGGATTTATTGGTCTGTGGAGGTTTTCCAAGCACAGTATATTTGTTATCTCTTGCTATGTTATGTATTACTACAAACTTAACAGCTTAAAACAACACCCATTTTTCTTATCTGAATCGGTAGTTTAGAAGTCCAGCATGGCACCGCTGGTTCTCTGTTCAGTGTCCTACAAGGATGAAGTCAAGGCATTAATGGGGCTGTAATCTATCTAAGTTTCAGGCTCCTTTACTAAGCTCACTGATTACTAGCAGAATTCAGATCCTTGCAGTTGTAAGCCTGAAGTCCTCCTTTCTCGGAGGCTGCCAAGTGGTGGCCCTTCTCAGCTGTCACTCAGGCTGGAGTGCAGTGTCACGATCTTGGCTCACTGCAACCTCCGCCTCTGCGTTCAAGTTATTCTCCTGTGTTAGCCTCCCAAATAGCTGGGATTACAGGTGCCTACCACTGCATCTGGCATCTGGCTAATTTTTGTATTTTTAGTGGAGATGGGGTTTCACCATCTTGGCCAGGGTGGTCTTGAACTCCTGACCTCGCAATCCACCCTCCTCAGCCTCCCAAAGTGCTGGGATTACAGGCATGAGCCACCACACCCGGCCTCCTTCTCAGCTTTTGGAGGCATCCCACAGTTGCCTGCCACGTGGCCCTCTCCACAACACGACAGTATGCTCCTGTAAGGCCGGGAGAAAAATCTCTCCACCTTACTTAAGCACTTAACTTGATTAGGTCAGGCCTACCCTCAATCAACTGACTAGGGACCTTGATTACATCTGCAAAACCCCTTTTGCCAGGTAACGAAACATAATCAAGGAGTGACGTCCCATTATATCCACAAGTCCTGGCCTCATGCAAGTAGAAGGGATTATTCAGAACATGTGCACCAGAGGATGGGAATCTTGAAGGACATCTTAGAATCCTGCCTACCACATACGGCAAACACTATTATATAATTCTCTTGTATAAGAATTTCTATTCTTCTGTTTTGTCATTAGCTTTTGGTGAAAAAATGATCTAAGATACAGTCTAAAAAAGATGCAGTTTTTTATTTTTATTTTTTCCTTGAGATGGAGTTTCACTCTTGTCGCCCAGGCTGCAGTGCAATGGCACCATCTCTGCTAACTGTAACCTTCCTGGTTCGAGTAATTCTCCTGCCTCAGCCTCCCAAGTACCTGGGATACAAGCACGTGCCACCACATCTGGCTAATTTTTGTATTTTTAATAGAGATGGGGTTTCACCATGTTGGTCAGGCTGGTCTCTAACTCCTAACCTCAGGTGATCCACCTGCCTTGGCCTCCCAAAGTGCTGGGATTACAGGCATGAGCCACCATGCCTGGCCTAATCTAAGATACAGTCTTTCTGTTTCTTGGGACAGGCACAATGACTTACCCCTGTAATCCCAGCACTTTGGGAGGGCGAGGCAGGCGGATCACGAGGTCAGGAGATGGAGACCATCCTGGCTAACACAGTGAAACCCTGTCTCTACTAAAACTACAAAAAAATTGCCAGGTGTGGTGGCACACGCGTGTAGTCCCAGCTACTTGGGAGGCTGAGGCAGAAAAATTCCTTGAACCCGGGAGGCAGAGGTTGCAGTGAGCTGAGATGGCACCACTGCACTCCAGCCTGGCAGAGTGAAACTCCATCTCAAAAACAAACAAACAAAAAAACTGTTTCTTTATGTTTTGTTGCAATAAGAAAAAGATTCCCCAAACCATATTCTGTTGTCCCTTTATGGAACTCTATGTAATAAATTTCTTGTAAAGCTTACTAACAGATGTCTTGCTTTTCCTGGAAAAAATAAGATTTTTTTTCTCTTTTACACTAGAAATATATAATGGACTTTATCTCTTTTCCCTTTAGTTGCCTTGAAGCTCAAAGTCAAATCTAACTGGACCTTTTTTGTCTGTATCCAGTGGAGGAAAGTTCCTCTCTATTCTTAAATTCTTGTTCATATTTTTATAGTGCTGGCTTTACTTCTTGATTTTATATATATGTTTTCTCCGTGCTCGTCTCAAATAAAAAAGAAGAGGCATGACAAATATATAGATTAGATAGATAAAAGAGGGATAGAAAAATAATGAATTAAAGATAAATGAAATAAATAAGTAGTGATAAGAGAAAGAGACAATGTAATGATCATGTATTCTTCCCATTTTATAGACTACCTATTCAATTCCATAAATGTGTATACCTGTCCTTGTACCAATATCCCACCATTTTATTTTAATAGCGCTATAAGACTTTACTGTCTAGCAGGGCCTTGTTTTCACATTGCAAAATTTCGTTCACAAAAAAAATTCAGTGATAAAATCAACAATAATCAATGACTTTAAATATTAATTTTAGCATTTAATATTCACTAATAAATTTTTTTACTTTGAGCTCTCAATTTTTTATTCTTTTTGAATATATTGGGTCTGATGCCTTATGGATGTGACTTTGCCAAAATTTTGGAGTTATGATCCTTTCCTTGCCAAATTCATATCTCTCTAGATGCATTAAGCCAATTTTAAATCCACAGAGCTTATGTCTTTTTCAGACTATTTCTACCTCGCACTTATATAACCATATTTATTTGGCATTAGACTCCATGCTTCTATTATATGTGAACTGTTCACCTCATACAAGGTCTCAGAAGAATTTAAGCATGAGACCTGGGATGGAGAGAGACAGAAAGGACTTGAAGGAATTAATGATGATCCCATAAGGAAAGTGGAGCGTTTCACACAAAATTTGGGTTCGTCTATACACTTCCTGGAAAATCCAGTGAGAATGCCAACTCACAACAAGACATTATTTGGGACAAATATGTTCTGGGAGACAACTAAGCTCAAACTTGTTTGCCATTAGTTTAGCGATGATCTTGGAAGGAAGAGTAATTTTTCCTGTAGGGTAATTTTGAGGACCATTGAAATCTTAAACCTAAGAGGTGACCTGCTAACTATTTGACTTCTATTTTCTCACCATTTTTATAGATAGTTGGTTGATTCTGCTGACTGTTGGGCAGGGTAGTGGCGAGGGACAATAGGTACAGAAGAGCGAATACAGATAACGGTATTTCCTGACCCAGAGAAACCAAAAAGGCAATTTGAGTGCCCAAGATCTAGGCCCTTCTTGTCTTCAAGAAAGATATAAAGAATGTTATGACTTTCTAAGTCCTCTTTTTGTACTCAAAGACCTGGAGGGGATGTGTATACATAGTAAGGAGGTAACGAATATTATTATTATAAAAATATAATTATTGAAACCACTCTTATGTAACATACACATATCTATAGAAAAGGTATCAACACTAACTTACTGTACTCCAACTTGAGACCTTACTTAAATATCCTATTAATACTTCTATATTGTTAGAAGAGTTGAACAGTGAGGTGTTCTATTATTAGGGTTTTAATTTTTTTTTTTTTCTTTTTTTTTTGAGACAGAGTTTTGTTCTGTAGCCCAGGCTGGAGTGCAGTGGCATGATCTCAGTTCACTGCAACCTCCACCTCATGGGTTCAAGCAATTCTCTGCCTCAGCCTCCGGAGTAGCTGGGATCACAGGCGCCCACCACCATGCCCGCCTAATTTTTTGTATTTTTAGGAGAGGCAGGGTTTCACCATCTTGGTCAGGCTGATCCTGAACTCCTGACCTCATGATCCACCCGCCTCAGCCTCCCAAAGTGCTGAGATTATAGGCATGAGCCACCGCACCCAGCCAGGGTTTACATTTTTAGATATTACTGATTGCTTAAGGAGAGCATCCCACCCCAAGGCATACGCCAGGCTACTGCCCTGCTCCCTTGACCTAATTTTTTAGCAAGATCCAGATCTAAACACATTCTAATTTTTATCAACATGCAGCCATGTATCTTACCTCTAACTTTTAAAAAGAATTCTGAGGACTTCATTTATTATTCTCCTCAATGCCTAGAATGATGCAAACCATATTCTTGCTGCTCAGTTACACTGACTGCCAGCAATTTTTTTTCTGGATGATTTCTGATACAGATACAACTTCCTGGAAAATGAGAGCGTTAAAGTGTGCCATTAAGGCAGAATCCACTTAACTCTTAGAATTCAATGGAAATAAGTTACAGGACAAATTATAGTATATGTACCATACTTCCATCTTTCAGATGAGGGAAAAAAGTGGTTTTTGAGTACTCCAAGTCCCCAAGTTTTCTTCATTTCTAAATAGCCCTTTGGTCTTTTGGTGTATACTATTAAAGATACTCATAGAGACACTAGAATTTACAGACAAAATCTTTTCTTAGATCAGCTTTTAGGAGGTGTCAGAATTATCTTGCTTTGTTTACTTGAGCTCTTTGAACAGAGCCATGTTTGGATTAGTATATTTCTTCAAGTTTCCTCGGGAAAATTACCACAAATTGTTTCAGTTTCCCACTTAATGAAGTATTTAACAATAAATGCTATGTTTGTGGGAAAAAATTCCTAGGAATGAAAAAACAGTACTTTATTTTGATAATCTCCTGTTGTATATATACAGATTATCTAGATTTACCAATCAAAGCAATTGCATTGATTTGTTTGTTTTTTGTTTGTTGTTGTTGTTGTTTTAGATTGAAGACCTGTTTGATATTTTCGTCCTCTCTAGAACCGACTGGCCAATAGTTCAGTTTAGTTTACGTCAGTTAGAGAAAGAAACAGGGGTGAAGAAGAGAGAGAGTCTTCCACACAGGTTACAAAGAAAGGGATTGATCTGAAAATTAATTTTGAAAACACATTAATTTAGGAAACAAATCCACACTAAGTGGTAAAATTCACTAGCTACTTCAACAAGTGAAGTCAGTTTAAGCGCAGTTTTTAAAATTCACTGCAGATTCCTTTGTGATTAGATACAGTGATCAAATCCTCAAAAGATTTTGGGAGTAGGGAAAACACAATACCATAAAGTTATAATTGTTCTAGGGAAAAATTGCTTAGATGACTGGTAATCTGAAGGAAGACAGAGGACTGGCCTCACACTATCACATGATTAAGATACATTATTTATTTTATATCACCAAATGCTAATCTCAGATTACATTTCCATGGAGATGTCATAAATGACAATTCACAGGTACATCAAATACTTGTGGTTCAAGTTCAGTGTAAATATTCTCAATACTTAGTAG
Organism: Rhinopithecus roxellana; assembly: GCF_007565055.1. NCBI lineage: Eukaryota > Metazoa > Chordata > Mammalia > Primates > Cercopithecidae > Rhinopithecus > Rhinopithecus roxellana. The sequence goes on from NC_044550.1 coordinate 6,044,897, forward strand.
TCCTGTTAGCCTTGTTTAATAACATGGGGTGGGAGTTTGTGGGATAATTTCTTGTACTTCTCCTATTTACTGATTTCTATTCATTTCATTATTGAATCCAACTTACCAAAAATGTCAAAGAAAACGGAAAGACTGTCAATTTTTTTTTCCATTTTAATGATCTCTGAAAACAAAATAAATGTCAGTGTCTCTAAAGACAATTCAGTCCGTTTCATTCAACGTAGTTTTCCAAAATGTTAAGTTACTTCTCATTACATTTTTTAAAAATTGGCTTTTCTCTGTTTTTCTTGAGAGAGGAAATAGCGAATACAAAATGAAAAAAAAAAACCATGCAATTTTAAAAATGAAATAGTGGGAAGAAAAAAGTCTAACTGTCCACACACACACACACACACACACACACACACACAGACACACAGTGCTCCAAAATGAGGGATGTTAACTCTGACTTGCTCTTTAAAGTCAGCAAATATAACTCTCTGTACTTGTGCTAAAGATCTCAGCAGAACTTCATAACGTACCACTACTAATCAAATTTTGGATGATTAGGCATATCATAGTAGGAGCGAAAACATGTAAGGGAAAAGACAATTGAGTCGGGGTCCTGTTACCAGATACAGTAGCATCTGCATAAAGCTTTCCAGGAGTCAAAGTACTGCTTAACTCAGCAAAGGAAGTGTGGCATCTAGTGGACGTTTAGTTTCTGCAATACTTTTCTGTATTTTGCAGAGAAACCGATCCAATATGTGATAGATCTTTGTGGTTTAATAGTTTTGTTGTGATTGTTTTTGTTGTTTTAAACAAGTCATGTTTTTATTTTCCACATTAAGTCTGAATTTTTTAACTAATTCGGCAGTAAAATTCAAGCTGCTCATATGAAAATAAATTGTTTAGGATCTACAGTTCTACATAGTGATACTTTTCTGTGGGCTTACTTTTTATTTTGAAAATTGTTGCAACCTAAGTTTCTTAAATTATACTTACATGACATAAAATATTTTTATTTTTCTTAGAATATTTTCACAACATATGAAAAAGGTTTCACATTTGTTAGAACATTTTGTGAACTATGCAAAATGTGCTGCTTCATATCGTGAAAATCTTATAAATCAGAGATTTCAAGTAATAACAGAGATCGTGAACTTGAAATTCACAGAGTCCTAAGATACACATGAACTTTATTTTGGAAAACAATATTTTCAATCCATGGCATTTTAAATTACAGAATTACAAAAATGTTGTGGCCTTTATTAATTTTAAGCTATTCACTGATAAAATTGCCCCAATAAACAACATTGTTCCAATAAAATCTTCTATATATTTATCATGACCCCAAATACATTAACATACTACATTATGGAATCATATTTCAGAATTCACCTTCATCTTTTTGTCAAATAAGTTAAGTGTTTTTTAAAAAGGTATAAATGTGGTATTTATTAAAAGTTGAGCAATTTCAAAATAGTTTATTGTTTTTCTAAGAATTGATAAACTTTCAAGTTATCAAAACCTCTTGGCAAGCTTTAGCTTTACTCTAAAATATTATATCTCTAATATTGACTCCCCAATGTTTTCATACATTTGCTTATATATCCTGATAGAGTTAACTTTTTAGAAATAGGAAACACTAAAGACTAATTTGTGATTTCAAGTGGGCCATCAAAAATGGCTTGGGTTTTTCACCACTTGGAGGAATAATAGAAGCATATATTCTGTTCGTGGTTTGGTCCCCCCTAGTGGACATCAAGTAACACTGTAAATTAAAATTCTTACATCATAATCCAGTGGTCAAAGTAAGAGAGACTATTGTAGGTTAAACTGAGGAACTAAAATGTTCATGTTCCTGTGATATGTGTGGATTTTACGGTTCACACATAACTTAGTATCTAACCATCTATTGTTCAAAATGTGGAGGAAAGACCTTTAAATAATCTACAAGCCCATGAAGAAAATTATATACTCCCAAAGTTAATGTCTTAATGGCTTGAGGAAATTTGAAATAAGACACTTATTTACCTGGAAACCCTCTTGTTTATTTCTGAGATAGATAAATAATCATCTATATGTTGTTCCGTGAGACTTTCGTAAATTTGGAAATATCTCTTCTACTTCCCAAAAGACACCTCACTCTAAAAATGTTGCAGTGGCTTCTTAAGTGCACAATAGTATTTTTTAAAGGGAAAGCTTTTTGTTCCCTTATAATGATATCCCTTCACGCATAATCTTCCACATCTTTCTCAAATAAATGAATAAACTAGAAAATTTAATGGAAAGACTCAGTGAATGTTTAAGGTAGTATTTGTGTTCAACAAAATTTGCTGTTAATCTACCATTTCTAAAAAACATTTTATTCCTGACCTTAGGGATATGCAGTAAACTAAATGAATAGTAATATTTTATCTACTTTAAATTTAGCATCCGGGTGGGGTGGCTTATGATGTAATTCCAGCACTTTGGGAGGCTGAGGTGGGCAGATCGCCTGAGCCCAGGAGTTTGAGACCAGCCTGGCCAACATGGTGAAACCCTGTCTCTACTAGCCAGGTGTGGTGGCAGGCGCCTATAATCCCAGCTACTTGGGAGGCTGAGGCAGGAGAATTGCTTGAACGCAGGAGGCAGAGGTTGCAGTAAACCGAGATTGCTCCACTGCACTCCAGCCTGGGTGCCAGAGCAAGACTTCATCTCAAAAAAAAAAAAAAAATTAAATTAAATTTAGCAAACATTCTAGCTAATTTTCACAACTCCTTACCAAAAAAAGCAGAAATGAGGTTTTTAAATGATTTCAAACTTTCTGAATATTCAGTTTACTTACAGGAGACAATAAAAATAGTCAAAAAGTTTAGAGTGGTAATCCTGTGCATTAGGATCTTGGAAAGGTCATCTTCATAGAGCAAAAGAATTTCTAGAAACAAGACTTTAGGACGATTAAAATCAGCAAAATTTAGTTATAATTACTATAATCTTAGCAAAGGTGTACTTTGAAAAAAGGTGACGGTCTCAAGCTATGAAAATATTCATACACTTTTTCTTAAGAATTGTTGTCTTGGAAATTTGTCCCAACAGAAAGAAAATTAGAGAGAATGCTGTAAACATCAAAATATTGTTCACAGCATTATAAAGTAAAAAATTAGAAAGAACCTAAATAACAAAAGAAGAATGATTATGTGATTATGGAACTAGGTGAAATTTACTAAAATACCTATTATTATGAAAACTAAATAGCATTATAAACAAACACATTAAGAATAAAACTAGGCAATTGCTTGGGAATGAATTTTAGAATATTTTTTTCATTTCTTTCAGCTTCAAAAAGAGAAAGTTTAAAAAAAAAGACTCTAAAATATTTAGGTTAAGTAGGGTTTTTGCAGGTAGAAGGAAAAAAGGTAGAAATTGCCTAAAATTAGGCAATTTCTTGGGAATGAATTTTAGAATTTTTTTTTCATTTCTTTCAGCTTCAAAAAGAGAAAGTTTAAAAAAAGCAGGAAAAAAAAGACTCTAAAATATTTAGGTTAAGTAGGGTTTTTGCAGGTAGAAGGAAAAAAGTGATAAACTGCCAGAGCTTGTTTTCTTCAGCATCCAAGAAACATCCTCTGCACCAGAAAGTCAATGTTTCTGTAGCTGATGGAGTGATAATGAAAACGAGCACACAGGGCCAGGTGCCGTGGGTCATGCCTATAATCCCAGCACTTTGGGAGGCTGAGGTGGGCAGATCCCTTGAGGTCAGGAATTTGAGACCAGACCGCCCAACATGGTGAAATGCCATCTCTACCAAAAATTACAAAAATTAGCCGTGCATGGTGGTGCATGCCTGTAGTCTCAGCTACTAGGGAGGTTGAGGCAGGAGAATCCGTTGAACCCGGGAGGCAGAGGTTACAGTGAGCCCAGATGGCACTACTGCACTCTAGCCTGGGTGACAGAGTGAGACAACGTCTCAAAAAACAAAGAAAGAAAAGGAAAGAAAAGAGAAGAGAAGGGAAGAGAAGAGAAGAGAAGAGAAGAGAAGAGAAGAGAAGAGAAGAGAAGAGAAGAGAAGAGAAGAGAGAAAAGAAAAGAAAAGAGAAAAGAAAAGAAAAGAGAGCACACAACACATGGTTGTCATATAGCTAGACTACGCTCATGAGTTCAAGGCCTACGTACCCTTAGTTCATGATGAGATCCCCCAAGTACACAAAATGTTGAAGGATGAAAAGAGAAGGAAAGATGGAAAGAGGAAGGGAGGGAGGGGAGGAGTGAATGGAGTTGCTCTGCAATGTCTGGGAATGGGAAGGATTGCTCTACTTTGGCCGTTTCAGCACTCTCCTATGCAAGCAGCCGTGGCAAAATGCTATAACATAACACAAAGGCATTTTATACACATAGCTATGAATTATTTTAGCATTAGTTACAAAGTAGTATCTACTGCTGGGGCTCAGAAAATACTACCCCAACAACTTTGAGCAGAAAGAGATTGGGAGGACCTCGGAAGCAAGACAGTCACCCTGACCTTCCCCTACCTTTCTGTGTGAGAGCTGGTCATAAAGAAAGGAAATTCTCTGACCTACCTTCTGTGAAAATAGGTCATAAGACCCTCATTCCAGGGAGGTCCTGCCCCATACTTTTTTTTTTTTTTACTTTAGGGAAAGGAATCCTACACAGAGAGGTCAAGAAGAATCTGAACAGACAGGCCTTTCTGGGTTTCCCCTGCTCGATCTATTACCATTAGATCACACCCTTTTATCCAATCACATTTCTATGCTGCTGTTTATTCTTCATCAAACCTAAGCATAGGAATAAACAGTTTTCCCTGGGTCTTTGGGTCTTCATTTCTGAAGGCTCCTGTGTCACAAAAAACTTTGATAAAGTAAATGTGTTATGCTTTTCCCTTGTTAACCTGTCTTTTGTTATAGGAGTGTCAGCTGTTACCCTTATGGTGAATTAGGAAATGTGTCCCACACTGGTGCCCCTACACCACAGGGTTTCTTTAGACCTTAAGTATGAGAGCCTTATGTAATGTCAAAAGCACTACACAAACATGGTAGCAGTATTAGTAGAGTAGTACCCCTTCTCCATGGAGGATATGTTCCAAGACTCCCAGTGGATGCTCGAAACCATAGACAGTACTGAATCCTATATAGACCATGTTTTTCCTATACATACATACCTATGAAAAAGTTTAATTTATAAATTAGACATAGTCAGGAAACAACAGGTGCTGGAGAGGATGTGGAGAAATAGGAACACTTTCACACTGTTGGTGAGACTGTAAACTAGTTCAACCATTGTGGAAGACAGTGTGGCGATTCCTCAAGGATCTAGAACTAGAAATACCATTTGACCCAGCCATCCCATTACTGGGTATATACCCAAAGGATTATACATGCTGCCATAAAGACACATGCACACGTATGTTTACTGCGGCACAATTCACAATAGCAAAGACCTGGAACCAACCCAAATGTCCATCAATGACAGACTGGATTAAGAAAATGTGGCACATATACACCATGGAATACTATGCAACCATAAAAAAGGATGAGTTCGTGTCCTTTGTAGGGACATGGATGCAGCTGGAAACCATCATTCTCAGCAAACTGTCGCAAGAACCGCATGTTCTCACTCATAGGTGGGAATTGAACAATGAGATCACTTGGACACAAGAAGGGGAACATCACACACCGGAGCCTGTTGTGGGGTGGGAAGAGGGGGGAGGGACAGCATTAGGAGATATACCTAATGTAAATGATGGGTTAATGGGTGCAGCACACCAACATGGCACATGTATACATATGTAACAAACCTGCACGTTGTGCACATGTACCCTAGAACATAAAGTGTAATAAAAAAAATAAAATAAAATAAAATAAATAAATAAATTAGACATAGTAAGAAATTAACAATAACTAATAATAAAATAGAACAATTCTAATAATATTTCAGCATCTCTTCTCCTGCACTGCAGGCCCATTATTAAGCAAAATAAGCGTTGCTTGAATACAACAACTGTGATACCGTGTCAGTCAATCCGTTAACTGAGAGGGCTAAAGCAAATAACAGGCAGGCAGCCAGTTGCATCTGCAGTGTGGATATGCTGGAGAAAGGGGTGATTCACGTCCTGGGAGGGAGACAGCAGGATAATATAAGATTTCATCACACTATTCAGAACAGTGTGCAATTGAAGACCAAAGAATTTATTATTTCTATAATTTTTCATTTAATATTTTCAGACTGCAGTTGATCTCCGATAACACACTGCAGGTAGCAAAACCACACAGAGGGGGAACTACTGTATTGCTGTTTTTGCAGCAGCAATATTAGCTAAGACATAGAGAGTGCTTACAAAAACATGTAGACACAGTTTTAAGTGGTATACATAACTAAATTAGTTCATTTAATCCTTACAACAACCTTACAAAGTGGGTTCTATTTTATCCTTATTTTACATACAGGAAAATGAGGCACAGAGAGAGGTTAACTGCCCAAAGTCACACAATTAGGAAATGGTAGAGTGAGGTTTTAGCTAGTAATCCTAACTCATAAATCTGTGTGCTTCACCTCTGAGTCTCTTGAATATAATATTAGTAATAGAGGAATAGTAATAAGAATCTGGGCCGGGCGCGGTGGCTCAAGCCTGTAATCCCAGCACTTTGGGAGGCCGAGACGGGCGGATCACGAGGTCAGGAGATCGAGACCATCCTGGCTAACACGGTGAAACCCCGTCTCTACTAAAAATACAAAAAAATAGCCGGGCGAGGTGGCGGGCGCCTGTAGTCCCAGCTACTCCGGAGGCTGAGGCAGGAGAATGGCATAAACCCGGGAGGCGGAGCTTGCAGTGAGCTGAGATCCGGCCACTGCACTCCAGCCCGGGCGACAGAGCAAGACTCCGTCTCAAAAAAAAAAAAAAAAAAAAAAAAAAAAAAAAAAAAAAAAAAAAAAAAAAAAGAATCTGATCTGGTAATGCAGTCACGGGCTACAGAATGACATCGCAGTCAATGATGAACCGCATATACGACAATGGTCTCGTAAGATTATAACGGAGCTGAAAAATTCCTATCACCTAGTGATGTCTAGCTGTCATAAAGTTGTAGCACAGTTATTATTTTTACAAATTTAGTGTAGCTTAGGTGTACGGTGTTTCTAAAGTCTATACTAATGTACAGTTATGTCCTAGGCCCTTACATTCACACACCACTCACTCACTGACTCACCCGGTGATATAGTCTGGATGTTTTCCCCTCTAAATCTCATGTTGAATTATAATCCCCAATGTTGGAGGTGAGGCCTGGTGAGACGTGATGGGATCTTAGAGGCAGATCTCTCATGATGTGGTGCTGTCCTCGCAATAGGGAGTGAGTTTTCATGAGATCTCGTTGTTGACAAGTGTGTGGCTGCAGGGAGCCATGGCTCACACCTGCAATCTCAGCACTTTGGAAGGCTGAGTTGGGCAGATGGCTTGAGCTCAGGAGTTTGATACCAGCCTGGGCGATATAGCAATGCCCTGTCTCTACAAAAATAAAACAAAATAGCTGTGCTTGGTGCTGCGCACCTGTAGTCCCAGCTACTCAGGAGACTGAGGTGGGAGGATTACTTGAGCCTGGAAGGTCATGACTTCAGTGAGCCAAGATCATCCCACTGCACTCCAGCCTGGCCAACCAAACAAGACCCTGTCTCAGAATGAATAAATAAAACGTAAAAAACATAAAAAGTGTGTGACACGTTTCCCCCCACCCCCCACCACTGTCTCTTGCTCCCACTCTTGCCATATAATACACTGGCTCCCCCTTTGCCTTCCACCATGATTGTAAGCTCCTGAGGCTTCACCCAAAGTCAAGCAGGTGCCTGGTACCATGCTTCCTGTATAGCCTGCACAACTGAGAGCCAATTAAACCTCTTTTATTTAAAAATTATCCAGTCTCAGATTTTTTGGGTTTTGTTTGTTTATTTGTTTTTAGACGGAGCTTCCCTCTGTCGCCCAGGCTGGAGTGCAGTGGCGTGATCTCAGCTCACTGCAACCTCAGTCTTCTAGGTTTCTGTGATTCTCCTGCCTCAGCCTCCCGAGTAGCTGGGATTACAGGCACATGCAACTACACCTGGCAATTTTTTTGTATTTTTAGTAGAGACAGGGTTTCACCATGTTGGCCAGGCTGGTCTCAAACTCCCTACCTCAGGTGATCCATCTGCCTTGGCTGCCCAAAGTGCTGGGATTACAGCCATGAGCCACCACACCCAGCCTCAGGTATTTCTTTATGGCAATGCAGTAATGGCCTAACACACCCGCCACATTCCAGTCTAGTAAGCTCCATTTATGGTAAGTGCTCTATACAGTTCTAACACTTTTAAACTTTTATATCATATTTTTACTGCACCCTTTCTGTGGTTAGATACACAAACACTTACCATTGTGTTATAATTGCCTATAGTATTCAGTTCAGTGACATACTGTACAAATTTGTAGCCTAGAAGCAATAGGCTATGCCATATAGCCTAGGTGTGTAATGGACTATGCCATCTAAGTTCGTGCAAATACACTCTATGATGGATGTCTGCACGACAAAAGCACCTAACAACACATTTCTTGGGATGTATCCCTGTCATTCAGCAAGACATGACTGTATATTAAGTGTATACAGTAGAAATAATTATTATAACCCCTATTTTGGATAAATTCTACTTTAAAGTAACAAACATCACTATCATACATTGTAGACACTGATATTATTTTTAGATTCATTTTCACATTTGAGAAACCAACCAGCAAAAAAAATCCTCTTGCAGAATCACTGTTTCTATAGATTAATATTAAAAATGAAACAAAAAATATGAAGACTCTGCACCAACTTGTAACAAGAAAATAATGAATTTAATCCAAGATCTTTATTCTTTTTTAAACTGTTTTTTTTTCAGTAGTAAATCCCTTATAACCTTTCAAAGACATTGGATTAAAGGGAGATTTATCTTTTTCTTTAAAAACAGTTTGTATGTAAAAGTTTGGAAATTCCCCAGCTCTGGGTGATAAAAGGTTCAGGTTTACACAAATGTATCATTCTTTGAATGTGAATTAATTATATCAAACATTAAATAATATGAATTTCAAGGTATTTTCTAGGTAAAAATATCAAACCTGCATATTAGCATCTTTGAGACAATTTAGCACCAATCTTTGTTGTATTTGCTATCATTGCTTTCCCTTCAATTAAAATGTTTTCCTATTTTATGATTAATTGATTTAGATTTTATCTTCTACAAGGATATTAATTTTAGTTACATGATCTTATATCAAGAATTATAGAGCTTAAGTTACATTAATGTCTTATACCATAAGAGATAAAAATTTATCTTTTACAAATTTTTTCTTTTGCCAATTGCTGTGTTTCTAATTTCTTTATACACACCCTTAATTGTTTTTAATAAACCTCAAAAATATCAATATAAACATTAGAGCCAACACCAAAACAATGACAACAGAGTATGTTTTTCAAAGAATCAATGACTTTGACTAATAGAATAGAAGCAAGAGAATAGAAGCAGCAATTACGAGGTACCTGGAATTGCATTCGATATTTTAATGTATCATCTTATTTCCATGATTCTTGAAGTGTGGCTACTAGTGCACCTACATAATCAGCAGGGTACTTGTTAGAAACGAAAATTCTCAGACCCACCTCAGACTTACTCAATCTGAAATGCTGGAGGTGAAGGCCAGCAATCACAGTTTTAACAAGTCTTGTAACAATCCAATTTAATCTTCACAATGACTCTTTGAAATTAATACTTTCTGCACTTTATAAACAAAAGTTAACCAACATTCCAATGGTACAAAAAGAGAGAGGCAGAGAGAGAGATCCAATTGTATGCTGCCTATAAGGGGCACATTTTAGATTTAAAGACACAAACAGGTTAAAAGTAAAAGGATGGACCTGGCACAGTGGCTCATGCCTGTAATCCCAGCACTTTGGGTGGCCTAGCGGGGTGGATCACCTGAGGTCAGGAATTTGAGACCAGTCTGGCCAACCTGGTGAAATCCCATCTCTATTAAAAATACAAAAAAAAAAAAAAATTAGTTGGGTGTGGTGGCACATCCTGGTAATCCCAGCTACTTGGCAGGCTGAGGAAGAATTGCTTTAACCCAGGAGATGGGGGTTGCAGTGGGTGGAGATTGTGCCACTGCACTCCAGCCTGGACAACAGAGTCAAACTGCATTTCAAAAAAAAAAAAAAAATGAGTAAACGGATGAAAACAATACTATACATGGTATACAATTAATAGCCACAAGAGAGGTGAAGTGGGTATGCTAATACCACACAGAACAGAATTTAAGACAAAAGTATTACTAAAGACAAAGAGTAGCATTTATAGTGATTAAAGTATAAATTCATCAGACAGATATAACAATTATAAACATATACATCTAACAACTGAGCCCCAAAGTATGCAAATTTAAAGAATTAAAGGGAGAAAGAGACACTTCAAAAGTAATAATGGAGGGCCGGGAGCGGTGGCTCACGCCTGTAATCCCAGCACTTTGGGAGGCCGAGGCGGGCGGATCACGAGGTCAGGAGATCGAGACCATCCTGGCGAACACGGTGAAACCCCCGTCTCTAATACAAAAAAATTAGCTGGGCATGGTGGCAGGCGCATGTAGTCCCAGCTTCTAGGGAGGCTGAGGCAGGAAAATGGCGTGAACCCGGGAGGTGGCAGAGCTTGCAGTGAGCAGAGATCGTGCCACTGCACTCCAGCCTGGGCGACAGTGTGAGACTCCGTCTCAAAAAAAAAAAAAAGTAATAATGGAGGATTCAAAATCTCACTCGTAAATGGATAGAGCAACTAGATAGAAAAATCAACATGGATAGAGACAATCAGGATAATACTGCCAACAATCTTGACCTAACATTTACAGCAAACTCCAGCCAACAACAGCACAATAATGCTCAAGTGTACATGGAACAATTCCCAGGACAGACCATATGTTAGTTCACAAAGCAAGTCTCAGTTAATTTAAAAGAATTGATATCAGCCAGGCACAGTGGCACACACCTGTAGTCCCAGCTACCCAAGACACTGATGTGGGAGGAGACTTGAGAGCTGAAGTTTGAGGCTGTAGTGCACTGTGATGATGGTGCCTATGAATAGCCATTGCACTCCAGCCTAGGCAATTCAGCAAGACATCATCTTTAAAAATAAAAATAAGAATAGAAAAAATTGATATCATACAAAATATATTATCTGACTATAAGGGAATTAAATAAGTCAAAAACAGGAGAAAATATGGGAAATCTACAGATATTTAGAAATTTTAAAATGTACCTCTGAATAACCTATGAATCAAAGAAGAAATCACAAGAGAAATTAGAAAATATTTTGAGTTGGATAAAAATGAAAACCTGGGCAGGCATGGTGGCTCTTGCCTGTAATCCCAGCACTTTGAGAGGCTGAGGTGGGAGGATCACTAGAGCCCAGGAGTTTGAGACCAGCCCTGGCACATAGTGAGACTTCAACTCCACAAAAAAATTAAAAAATTAGTCAGGCATGGTGGCTTACACCTGTAGTCCCAGCAACTCAGGAGGCTGAGGTGGGAAGATTGTTTGAGCCTGGGAAGGTCAGGCTGCAGTGAGCCATGATCACAAGATTGCACTCTGGCCTGAATAACAGAGTAAGAAGAAAGAAAGAAATCAAAAGATAAAAAAGGAGAGAGAGAGAGAGAAAAGAAAGAAAAAAAAAAGAAAGAAAGAAAGAGAAAGAAAGAAAGAGATAGAGAGAGAGAGAGATGAAAGAAAAAAATAAAGAAGAAAGAATAAAGAAAGAAAGAAAAGAAAGAAAGAAGAAGAAAAGAAAAGAAAGAAAAAGAAAGAAAGGCGAAAAAGAAAGCGAGCAAGCGATATGTAGGATGCGGTGAAGCAATGAACTATCATAAAGTAAGTAACTTTAGAAGAAAGAAGAAAGAAAAGGAAAGAAGAAAGAAAGAAGAAGAAGAAGAAAGAAAAGAAAGAACCGGAAGAAAGGGAGAAGGAGAAAGAGAAGGAAGGAAGGAAGAAAGGAAGGAAGGAAGGAGAAAGGAGGGAGGGAGGGGAAAGAAAGAAGGAAAGGAAGGAGGGAAGGAAAGCAAGCATTATATATCACAACTTATGAGATCATAATTTAAGTTTATCACACCTTAAATCAGGAATAACTAAAATGTGTAGAAAAGCTAAATAAACCTAACAAGTGAGCTGGGAGGTGGAGGTTGCAGTGAGCTGAGATTGCATCACTGCACTCCAGACTGGGAGACAGAGTAACTCTGTCTCAAAAGAAAAAGAAAAAGAAAAGAAAAGAAAGAAAATAAGTAACTTAGAGGAAAGAAAATTTTTGAAAAAAGAAAAATGTTACTAAAATTGACTCAATAGAAAATATTAATATAACCACAGTAAAAAAGAAATTGAATTTGTAGTTTAAAACCGTCCCACAAAAATAAAGCTCAAGCATAGATAACCTCACTGGTGAATTCTACCAGACATTTAAAGAAGAAAGAACATCAATCCCTCATAAAATCTTTCTCAAGACAGAGGAGAAGCTTTTCAACATATTGTATGAAGTCGATATTACTCTGATAGCAAAGCCAGACAAAAATATCACAAGAACAATACAGACCAATATTCTTCATGAATATACACACAAAATCTTCAACAAAATATTAGTGAATCAAATCCAAGAACATACAAAAAAAGAGAATGCACCATGACCAAGTGGTGTTTAAACCCAAATGCAAGATTAGTTTAACATCCAAATATTAATTCATATGATTCTTTACTAATTAGAACTAAAAATGCACACACAATCCTCTTAATAAATGCATGAACATCACTTGGCAAAATCCAAGATCCATCCATGATTTTAAAAGAAGACTATCAACAAATAAGAAATAAAAAGTAACTTCCTTGCTCTGATAAAAGAAATCCATGAAAAACCTAAAGCTTTCACCCTACTATACTATAGTGAATGAGGCAAAGATGTCTGCTCTCATCACTCCTATTTATCATTGTACTGGAAATTCTAGCCAGGGTAATCTGTCAAGAAAAAAAAAAAATGAATGAATGAACAAATAAAATACATAAATATTGGGTTAAATCTTTATTTAACCCAATTGGGTTTAAATGCCACCTGGTCATGGTGCAGTATCTTGTTTATATGCATGAGAAAGAAAGAGGTAAAAAAAACTCTTTATTCATGGGCAATGTAATTGTGTATGTAGAAAATTCCAAAGAATACACCAACAAAGCTATGAAACCAATAAGTTCAGCAATGTTGCAGGACAAAATTTCAATATACAAAAGTTAATTGTACTTCTAAATATTAGATATGAACCCCGAAATAAATTTTTTAAAAAAATTTCATTCACAGTGGCATAAAAAAACAAATACTTAAGAATACATTTGGCCAGACATGGTGGCTCACACCTGCAATCCCAGCACTTTGGGAAGCCAAGGCGGGTAGATCACTTGAGGCCAGGAGTTCAAGGCCAGCCTGACCAACATGGTAAAACCCCATCCCTACTAAAAACACAAAAATTAGCCGGGTGTGGTGGTGCTCACCTGGAATCCCAGCAACTCGTTGCAGTGAGCTGAGATTGTGCCACTGCACTCCAGCCTGGGTGACGGAGACAAACAAAAACAAAGAATATATTTAACAAAAGACATGCAAGACTTGTACAAACGAAATGTAAAATATTGCTGAGAAAAATTAAATATCTACATAAATGGAGAGATATGCCACATTTATCAATTGGAAGACAAGATTATCAACATGGCTATTCTCCTCAAATTGATCTAAATATTCAACACAATCCCTATCAAAATTCCAACAAGCTATTTTACAGACGTTGACAAGCTGATCCCAAATTGTAGGCAAAAATGCAAAGGATTCAGTATAGCAAAATAATCTTGAAAACAAAGCAAAGCTCACACTACCCCATTCCAAAACTCTCTATAAAGCTATTGTAATCCAGGCAATGTGGTTGGCATGCAGAGAGACATTTAGGTCAATTAAATTAAGCTGAGAGTCCAAACATACATATTTTTGGTCTATAGGTTAAAACTAAGACAAATGTGCCACGGCAACTCAATAGGGAAAGGATAATTTTTTTAACAATTGAAATCTATGTACAAAATAATGCATTTAGACTGCTAACTCACACAATAACACAAAAATTAACTCAAAACTTAGCCCTCAACATAAGACTAATTAAACATAAACTAAAAATTCTTGGAATAAAATATTTTGAGAAAATTTGCATGGCTTTGGGCTATTCGAATTTTTTTAGATACATCAAGAGCATGATCCATAAGGAAAAAAAATTGGAGACAGGTTCAAGATGACTGACTAGAAATATTATTTGCCAGTTCTGCTCAGAAATAAGACCCAAAATTACAAACAGATTATCATAATTTGAATAGAATATCAACGAGAGAGTACTAGAACCCAGTGGAGAGCTCATGGGGAAAAATAAACTGAGGCACAAAAAAAGAAGGAAGTAAGGGGCCAAGTCGGGCCATCAAACATTATCTGGAATCCCTGAGGGACCTGGCATTGGATGGAAAAGGTAAATGGGAGGCTTTGGGCTCCCCTCACCTCTATGGCAGACTGCTGGTATATAAACTGTAGGAGAGCTCCTCTGCCCTCATGATCCCAGACACCAGTCAGGGCGGTGATTTGGGGACTTTTTAAGGGCATTACACTAGACAGTGATCTTTCGCAGGGGCACTTGCCCTTTCCCCAGACTCGAGTATCTGCAGCAAGCTGCCATCGTAGGGGTGCAGCTATTGGGGGACTGAATTCTGCCCAAGGAACCTCAGCCCTTGTATTTCCATGTCCTGGGAGCTCCCATAGACATTCGCTAGCACTCGCTAGGAGGCCGGTAATGGCACAGTAGTGTCTGGACCCAAGGGAGCTTCAGGGTTCCCAGCCATCTAACCCTCCGTGGAGTGCTACTCCTAATGGAAGGGAAAGTGCACCACACCAATGGGACAGCTCTTGGGACAAAGGAAACCAAAGTGTATGTTTCCCAGTACCCAAAAGCTCCCTGCTTGGGGCTTTGATTGGCAGCTCTCCTTCTGGCAGACACACTCCATGCTGGGCTCTGCAAGTGAGGAATGAAATCCCATTTTACCAGTTGAGCAGCCTCAGTACTTGAGACTGACATAGAGAAGGAGACTTCTCATCTCTCTCTGCTCACCACTGCTGATGCGACTGTTGCTGCCACCAAGAAACTGGCACCAGCAAGCGGGGAGGCAGCCTGCCTGGGCCTGTGAGGGGAGACTGCATCCCCAGGGACAATGTGACCTCTGGGCCCAGATTAGCAAGAAAGGCAGAACCCCTTCCTCTCTCTGCACAGAACTGTGAAGGAGAAGAGGAGGGCCAAGGAGCTGTGTGTTTGGGACTGTGGGGAAGACTGCACTGCAGCCATTTCCAGCTGGCACAGAGGCTTAGTGTTGAGCCACAAGGTAGGCATCTCCTACAGTTCTGGGCTACATTGCAGCATAGTAATAAACAGCTGTGTCTGACCAAACTGAATATCCAGAGCATCTGGATGGAAACATGACAGGGAAGTAGATTACACTGCTGCATGCTGAGGCCATGGTACTAGGATAGCCCCTATCTGCCCTGCAGAGAGCTCAGCATGTTTCACGAGGGGTCCAATGACTCCTCTGCCACCTTTGTCAGGGTTGGTGCTTGCACCCACCATTGGAGGACCAGAGGGCAGGCCTGCCTGGTCTACCTCCACCCAACTTCATCATCACCTCCCTGAAGATGAGCATGGAGCCCAGGCCACTGTGGTTTCACAGACCAGTCCATTGCCAGAAGCACCAGAGAGCTTCTCCCAGTAAACAAAGATCTCCCCGTTAACAAAGCATAATTCCTACTGCTACTGCTGCAGCTAGCTGTTACCTGCAAGTATCAGTAACTGACCTGGAGGCTGAACTACACAATCCAATACAAAATATGCTGACACAAGTGCACAGTGCTTGGGAATGAGATAAGCTTCTCAAGACCTCTGCAACTCCAGTTCTTCAGGATGTCATGAGCCTGCTCACATGCCCAATACACAACTACTACCACAAACATTTGACAAAGTCACCACACTGAGGCTATCTATAAAGAAGGAATTTATACAGAATTTTGCCACTGAAAGCATCCAGAAGCAAAGCCGAACAACCCCGCTCAATGTACATTGCAGTCACATACTCAAGGTGAATAAAAAGGAGTTGTGTCCCAATGACAGTAAATTCAAAAATAACAAGAAATGAATTTCTTCAGACGAGAAAGAGCCAGCATAACAATTCTGGAAGTATGAAAAAACAAAGTATAACAGTAACTATCCAACAGTGCATTCTAACCGAAATGAAAATTTTGTTTTGTTTTATACTTTTTCATTTTTTATATTTCCAAATGAAATTTTGGAAATACAAAATAAAGACTTCAAAATATTTATTTTAAAGATGCTCAGTGAGATCCAAGAGAAATCTGAAAACCAATACAAAAAAAAATCAGAAATTCAATTCAGGATATGAATGAGAAATTTACCAAAGTGATAGATTCAAAAAAAAGAAGAAAAAAGAACTTCTGGAAATGAAAAATTCATAGAAGGAACAACAAAATATAGTTGAAAACTTCAACAATAGTCCAGGTGCAGCGGCTCATGCCTGTAATCCCAACACTTTGGGAGGCCGAGTCAGTGGATCACTTGAGGCCAAGTGTTCAAGACCAGCCTGGCCAACATGGCAAAATCCCATCTCTACTAAAAATACAAAAATAAGCTGAGCATGGTGGCACATGCCTGTAGTCCCAGCTACTTGGGAGGCTGAGGCAGGAGAATCACTTGAACCAAGGAGACAGGGGTTGCAGCAAGCCAAGATCATGTCACTGCACTCCAGCTTGGGTGACAGAGCAAGACTCTCTCTAAATCTAAAAAAAAAAAGAAAAAAGCTTCAACAGTAGACTAGACCAAGCAGAAGAAAGAATTTCAGAACTTGAAAACAGAGCTTTTCAATTAATTCAGTCAGACAAAAATAAAGCCAAAGAGGATTTTTTAAAATGAACAAAGCTTCCAGGAACAATGAGACTATGTAAAATACCTGAACCCAGAAATCATAGGTATTCCTGAGGGAGAAGAAAGAGCCAAAAGTTTGGAAAATCTATTTGAGGATATAATTGAGGAAAACTTCCCTAGTCTAGCAAGAGATATAGACATGAAAATATTTATATCTCTGAGATAAGCCTCAGAGAACTCCAGGAAAATACATTGCAAGGAGGATTTTTCACTATGACATTTAGTCATCAGATTGTCTAAGTTCAACATGAAGGAAAAATTTTTCATATCAGCAAAAGGAGAGCATCTAATCACCTATAAAGGAAATCCCATCAGACTAACAGTAGACTTCCCAGTAGAAACCCTATAAGCCAGAAAAGATTGAGATTCTATCTCAAAATACTTAAAGAAAAAAACTATCAAGCCCAAATTTCATATCCTACTAGAATAAGCTTCATAAGAGAAGGAGAAATAGTCTCTTCCAAACAAGCAAATACTAAGGGAATTTGTCACCCACTACACCAGTCCTACAAGAAAGGCTCAAAAAGTTCTAAACATGGAAACAAAAGGTCAATAATCACCATCATAAAAACACATGAAAGTATATAACTCACATGTCTTATAGAGCAATTACACAAATGAAGAAAAGAAAGAAATCAAATGGCAACGTGACAGAACACCAAACCACAAAGACAAAACAAACAGAGGAAAAGTAAATAAAGAATCTGCAAAGCAACTAGATAACAATTAACATTATGACAGAGACAAAACTTCACATACCAGTATTAAACTTGAATTTAAATGGATTAACTGCTCTATTTAAAACATTCAGTTTGGCAGAAAGGATATAAAAACATGAATCAACTATAGGTGGCTTGTAAGAAACTCACCTTACTCATAAAGACACCTATAGACTGAAGGTAATGGGATGGGAAAAGATACTCCACACAAATGGAAACCAAAAGTAAGCAGGAGTAGCTATGCTTATATTAGATAAAACATATTTTAAATCAGAAACAGTTAAAAAAAAAAAAAAAAGAAGTTCATTATATAATGTTGAAGGGATCAATTCAACAAGAAGACATAGCAATCCTAAGTATATATTTAGCCAACACTGGAGCACCCAGATTCATAAAACAAATATTACTAGACTATTGCACTTTAGACCAAATGGACCCGACAGACATTTACAGAGCATTCTATCTAACAACTGCAGAATATAAATTCTTCTCATCAGTACACTAAACATTCTCCAAGAAGACTATATATGTTAAGCCACAAAAAAGTTTCAATAAATTTTTAAAAATCAAAATCATATCAAGTATCTTCTCAGATAATAGTGAAAAAAACTAGAAACCAATTGCAAGAGGAACTCTCACAATTATACATACACATGGCAACTAGATTACCTGCTCCTGCACAATCTTTGGGTCAATGACAAAATTAAGACGAATTTAAAAAATTTTTGAAACAAATGAAAATGAAGACACAATATACCAGAAAAATCTGGGGTACAGCAAAAGCAGTGTTAAGAGGAAAGTTTAAAGACTTCAATGCCTGCATTAGAAAATAGATCACAAATTAACAACCTAGTGACACACTTTAAGGAACTAGAAGAACAAGAATAAACCAAGCCCAAAGCTAGAAGAAAAGAAATAACAAAGATCAGAGCAAAACTAAACAAAATGTGGACCAAATATATATATATATATACACATATATATATACACAAAAGAACAGTAAAATGAAAAAATGGTTCTTTGAAAATATAAAACAAATTGATAGATTGTTAGCTTGACTAACCAAGAAAAGAGAAGATTCAAATCAATCAAAAATGGAAAAGGAGATATTACAACTAACAAAGAAATGTTAAAGATCATCAGAGACTACTATGAACAACTCCATGCTCACAAACTAGAAAACCTAGAAGAAATGGATAAATGCCTAGAAATATACAACCTCCCAAGGTTGAACCAGGAAGAAATAGAAAGCCTGAACAGACCAATAATGTATAGGGAGATTGATTCAATAATAAAAATTCTTAGCCCCCCCCCAAAAAAACTGAGTAGATGGATTCACAGCCAAATTCTACCAAACATACAAGTCCTGAGACTTTCCTGAAATTGCTAATCAGCTTAAGGAGTTTTAGGGCTGAAACACGGGGTTTTCTAAATATAAAATCATGTCATCTGCAAACAGGGACAATTCGACTTCTTCTTTTCCTAATTGAATATCCTTTATTTCTTTCTCTTGCCTGATTGCCCTGGTCAGAACTTCCAACACTATGTTGGATAGGAGTAGTGAGAGAGGACATCATACTCTTCTGCCAGTTTTCAAAGGGAATGCTTCCAGTTTTTGCCCATTCAGTATAATATTGGCTGTGGGTTTGTCATAAACAGCTCTTAGTATTTTGAGATGTGTTCCATCAATACCTAGTTTATTGAGCATTTTCAGCATGAAGGGCTGTTGACTTTTGTCGAAGGCCTTTTCTGCAGCTATTGAGATAATCATGTATTTTTTGTCATTGGTTCTGTTTACGTGATGGATTATGTATATTGATTTCTGAATGCTGAACCAGCCTTGCATTCCAGGGATGAAGCCAACTTGATCGTGGTGGATAAGCTTTTTGATGTACTGCTGGATTCAGTTTGCCAGTATTTTATTGAGGATTTTCACATCGATACACAGGGATATTGGTCTAAAACTATCTTTTTTTGTTGTCTCTGCCAGGCTTTGGTATCAGGATGATGCTGGCCTCATAAAATGAGTTAGGGAGGATTCCCTCTTTTTCTATTAATTGGAATAGTTTCAGAAGGAATGGTACCAACTCCTCCTTGTACCTCTGGTTGAATTTGGCTGTGAATCTATCTGATCCTGGAATTTTTTGGCTGGTAGGCTATTAATGATTGCCTCAATTTCAGAGCCTGTTATTGGTCTATTCAGAGATTCAGCTTGTTCCTGGTTAAGTCCTGGGAGGGTGTATGTGTCCAGGAATTTATCCATTTCTTCTAGATTTTCTAGTTTATTGGTGGAGAAGCCAGTGTTTGTTTAGATGCTAGAGAAAAAGAAAACTCTTGTGGCAGTTAGAATATAGTTTATTTTTTTAAGTGTAGTAGTAGTTTGCCTGGCATGGTCTTAGGTCTTGTTTGTAATTTGATGTCTTACAGATACAGAGTACATTCTGTCAGTCTTATCATCTCTATTTTAACAAAGGCAAAATAAAATAGTATCTTGGACCATCATCATTATAGCAAAAGTTTGTCTGTAAAGGATTTTATTTCTCCTTCACTTATGAAACTTAGTTTGGCTGGATATGAAATTCTGGGTTGAAAATTCTTTTCTTTAAGAATGTTGAATATTGGCCCCCACTCTCTTCTGGCTTGGAGAGTTTCTGCCAAGAGATCTGCTGTTAGTCTGATGGGCTTCCCTTTGTGGGTAACCTGACCTTTCTCTCTGGCTGCTCTTAACACTTTTTCCTTTATGTCAATCTTGGTGAATCTGACAATTATGTGTCTTGGGGTTGCTCTTCTCGAGGAGGACCTTTGTGGTGTTCTTTGTATTTCCTGAATTTGAATATTGGCCTGCCTTGCTAGGTTGGGGAAGTTCTCCTGGATAATATCTGGAAGAGTGTTTTCCAACTTGGTTCCATTGTCCCCATCACTTTCAGGTATACCAATAAAATTTAGATTTGGTCTTTTCACATAGTCCCATATTTCTTGGAGGCTTGGTTCATTGTTTTTTTGTTTTTGTTTTTGTATCTTTTTTCTCTAACCTTCTCTTCTCACTTTATTTCATTAATTTGATCTTCAGTCACTGAAACCCTTTCTTCCACTTGATTGAATCAGCTATTGAAGCTTGTGCATGTGTCACAAAGTTCTCGTGCCATGGTTTTCAGCTCCATCAGGTCATTTAAGGTCTTCTCTACACTGTTCATTCTAGTTAGCCAATCATCTAACCTTTTTTCAAGGTTTTTAGCTTCCTTGCGATGGGTTTGAACATCCTCCTTTAGCTCGAAGAAGTTTGTTATTACTGACCTTCTGAAGCCTACTTCTGTCAGCTCATCAAAGTCATTCTCTGTCCAGCTTTGTTCGGTTGCTAGCAAGGAGCTGCAATCCTTTGAAAGAGAAGAGGCACTCTGGTTTTTAGAATTTTCAGCTTTTCTGCTCTGGTTTCTCCCCATCCTTGTGGTTTTATCTACCTTTGGTCTTTGATGTTGGTGACCTACAGATGGGGTTTTGGTGTAGATGTCCTTTTCATTTATGTCAATGCTATTTCTTTGTTTGTTAGTTTTCCTTCTAACAGTCAGGTCCCTCAGCTGCAGGTATGTTGGAGTTTGCTGGAGGTCTACTCCAGACACTGTTTGCCTGGGTATCACCAGCAGAGGCTGCAGAACAGCAAATATTGCAGAACAGCAAATATTGCTGCCTGATCCTTCCTTTGGAAGCTTCGTCCCAAAGGGGCACCCACCTATATGAGGTGTCTGTCGGCCCCTACTGGGAGCTATCTCCCAGTTAGCCTACATGGGGGTCAGGCACCCACTTGAGCAGGCAGTCTGTCTGCTCTCAGAGCTCAAACGACATGCTGGGAGAACCACTGCTCTCTTCAGAGCTGTCAGACAGGGACACTTAAGTCTGCAGAAGTTGTCTGCTGCCTTTTGTTCTGCTGTGCCCTGCCCCCAGATGTGGAGTCTATAGAGGCAGTAAGCCTTGCTGAGCTGCAGTGGGCTCTGCCCAGTTCAAGCTTCCCAGCCACTTTGTTTACCTACTCAAGCCTCAGCAATGGCGGATGCCCCTTCCCCAGCCAGGCTGCCATCTGGCAGTTCGATCTCAGACTGCTGCGCTAGCAGTGAGCAAGGCTCCGTGGGCATGGGACCCACCAAGCCCGGCATAGGAGAGGATTTCCTTGTCTACTGGTTGCTAAGGCCTTGGGAAAAGTGCAGTATTTGGGCAGAAGTGTCCTGTTTTTCCAGGTACACTCTGTCATGGCTTCCTTTGGCTAGGAAAGGAAATCCCCTGACACCTTGTACTTCCCAGGTGAGGTGATGCCCCACCCTGCTTCAGCTTACCCTCTGTGGGCTGCACCCATGGCCAGCCAGGCCCAGTGAGATGAACCAGGTACCTCAGTTGGAAATGCAGAAATCACCCATCTTCTGCATTGATCATGCTGGGAGCTGCAGACCAGAGTTATTCCAATTCAGCCATCTTGGAATGGACTCTGTGAATAATATATCTTGTAAAGGATTTCTAATCAATAATTTTTTTAAAAGCACTTTTGAAATCCAAAGGCAAAAAGACAAATTACTCAATCTAAAAATAGGCAAAATACTTAGACATTTCACCAAAGAAAATATATAAATGGCCAACGTGATAGGAAATATTAGGTGTCAACTTCATTGGACCAAGGGATGCCTAAATAGGCAGTAAAGTATTGTTTCTGGATGTGTCTGTGAGGGTACTGCTAGAGAAGACTGACATTTCTGTTGGTGGGCTGGGAGAGGAAGACCCACCCTCACTGCCAGAGTGTCCAGAATAGAACAGGGGGATGATGGTGGGATAAGTTTGCTTGCTGAGTCTTTTGGCTCTCTTTCTTCTTTTCATGCCAAATTGTTGCTTTTGTTCCTCCTGTCTTTGGACATTAAACTCCAGATTCTTGAACCTCTGCACTCTGGGACATGCACCAGCAGCTTTCCAGGCATTATCAGATCTTCAAGCACAGACTGAAGGCTGCACTGTTGGTTTCTCTGATTTTGAGGCTTGTGAACTTGGATTGAGCCACTACCAGCTTGTCTCTTTCCTTGGCTTGCAGATGGCCTATAATGGGACTTCACCTCATGATCATGTGAGCCAATTCTCTCTAATAAACTATTTCTTATGTATACATATATCCCATTCGTTCTGTCCCTCTGGAGAACTCTGACTAAAAGAGATGTTGGTGCCAGGAGTGGTTCTAGAGGAAGAGAATTTTAAGGGTGAAATTCCTTAGTTGGTTTTGTGGTTTCTGGAGTTGGCTCTCTAATCTGATTAGACCTAAAAGTGCTAAGGACTCTACCTTTTTTCTCCTAATTTTACTTTAATTTCTGGGATGCATGTGCAGAACATGCAGGTTTGTTACATAAGTATGCATGTGCCATGGTGGTTTGCTATACCTGTCAACCCATCATCTAGGTTTTAAGCCCCTCATGCATTAGGTTTTTGTCCTAATGCTCTCCCTCCCCTTGCCCCCTATCCCCCAACAGGACCTGGTGTGTGATGCTCCCCTCCCTGTGTCCATGTGTTCTCATTGCTCAACTCCCACTTATGAGTGAGAACATGCAGTGTTTGGCTGTCTGATCCTGTGTTACTCTGCTGAAAATGATGGCTTCCAACTTCATCCATGTCCACGCAAAGGGCATGAACTCATTCTTTTTTATGGCTTCATGGTATTCCATGGTGTATATGTGCCACATTTTCTTTATCCAGTCTATCATTGATGGGCATTTAGGTTGGTTTCAAGTCTTTGCTATTGTAAATAGTGCTGCAATAAACATACGTGTTTATGTGTCTTTATACTATAACGATTCATAATCCTTTGGGTATACATCCAGTAATGGGATTGCTGGGTCAAATGGTATTTCTGGTTCTAGATCCTTGGGGAATTGCCACACTCTCTTCCACAATGGTTGAACTAATTTACACTCCCACTAATAGTGTAAAAGCGTTCCTATTTCTCCACAGTCTCGCCGGCATTGGTTGTTTCCTGACTTTGTAATAATCACCATTCTAACTGGCATGACATGGTTTCTTATTGTGGTTTTGATTTGCATTTCTCTAATGACCAGGGATGATGAGGTTTTCTTCATATGTTTGTTGGCTGCATAAATGTCTTCTTTTGAGAAGTGTCTGTTCATATTCTTCTCGCACTTTTCGATGGTTTTTTTTCTTTTTTTTCTTGTAAATTTGTTTAGGTTCCTTGTAGATTCAGGAAATCAGACCTTCGTCAGATGGGTAGATTGCAAAAATGTTCTCTCATTCTGCAGGCTGCCTGTTCAGTCTGATGATAGTTTCTTTTGCTGTGCAGAGGCTCTTTAGTTTGATTAGATCCCATTTGTCAATTTTGGCGTTTGTTGCAATTGCTTTTGGTGTTTTAGTCATGAAGTCTTTGCCCATGTCTATGTCCTGAATGGTATTGCATAGGTTTTCTTCTAGGTATTTTTGGTTTTGGATTTTACATTTAAGTCTTTAATCCGCTTTGAGTTAATATTTGTATAAGGTATAATTTTATATAGTTTTGTATAAGGTATAAATTTTGTATAAGGTGTAAGGAAGGGGTCCAGTTTCTGTTTTCTGCATATGGTTAGCCAGTTTTACCATCACTATTTACTAAACAGGGAATCCTTTCCCCAATGCTTGTTTTTGTAAGGTTTGTTGAAGATCAGATGGTTGTAGATGTGTAGTGTTATTTCTGAGGCCTATATTCTGTTCCATTGGTCTATAAATCTGTTTTGGTACCAGTACCATTCTGTTTTGGTTATGTACCCTTATAGTATAGTTTGAAGTCAAATAGCATGATGCCTCCAGCTTTGTTCTTTTTGCTTAGGATTGTCTTGGCTATACTGGCTCTTTTTTGGCTCTATATGAAATTTAAAGTAATTTTTTCTAATTCTGCAAAGGAAGTCACTGGTACCTTGATGGGAATAGCATTGAATCTATGTATTACTTTGGGAATTATGGCCATTTTCACAATATTGATTCTTCCTGTCCATGAACATGAAATTTTTTATGAGGCCAGCATCATCGTGATACCAAAGCCTGCCAGAGATACAACAAAGTAAAGAAAATTTCAGGCCAATATCCCTGATAAACATAGATGTGGAAATCCTCAATAAAATACTGGCAAACCTAATCCAGCAGCACATCAAAAAGCTTATCCACTACGATCAAGTTGCCTTCATCCCTAGGATGCAAGGCTGGTTTAACATACACAAATTAATAAACATAATCCATCACATAAACAGAAACAATGACAAAAACCAAATGATTATCTCAAAGATGCAGAAAAGGCCTTCAATAAAATTCAACATCCCTTCATGTTAAAAACTCTCAATAAACTAGGTATTGATGGAACATATCTCAAAATAATAAGAGCTGTTTATGACAAACCCATAGTCAATATCATACTGAATGGGCAAAAGCTGGAAGCATTCCCTTTGAAAACCGGCACAAGACAAAGATGGCTTTTCTTACCTCTGCTATTCAACATAGTATTGGAGGTTCTGGCCAGGGCAATCAGGCAAGAGAAAGAAATGAAGCATATTCAAATAGGAAGAAAGGAAGTCAGATTGTCTCTGTTTGCAGATGACATGATTGTATATTTAGAAAACCCCACTGTCTCAGCCCAAAAACTCCTTAAGCTGATAAGTGTCTTCAGCAAAGTCTCAGGATACAAAATCAACGTGCAAAAATCACAAGCATTCCTATACACCAATAGACAAGCAGGGAGCCAAATCATGAGTGAACTCCCATTCACAACTGCTACAAAGAGAATAAAATACCTAGGAATCCAACTTACAAGGGATATGAAGGACCTCTTCAAGGAGAACTACACACCACTGCTCAAGAAAATAAGAGAGGACACAAACAAATGGACAAAAAGGACTCTACTTCTAAGAGTACGTAGAGCACTGATAGTCCTTGGCATGCATTGTTTACAGAGTTATGCAAAATAAATGCATTTGATACTCCTGATTCACCACTACTGAGAGGCAAGGAGTTTAGCGACTCTATACATGGTACCTTTGAACGTTTGCAGAGAACCAAGGAACATAATGAAGTTGGTTGGCTGCTCCTAAGTTTGCTGGACAAAGTGGTGAAAGAAAAAGATGAGCCGGGCGCGTTGGCTCAAGCCTGTAATCCCAGCACTTTGGGAGGCCGAGACGGGTGGATCACGAGGTCAGGAGATCGAGACCATCCTGGCTAACACGGTGAAACCCCGTCTATACTAAAAAATACAAAAAAACTAGCCGGGCTAGGTGGCGGGCGCCTGTAGTCCCAGCTACTTGGGAGGCTGAGGCAGGAGAATGGCGTAAACCCGCTAAACCCGGGAGGCGGAGCTTGCAGTGAGCTGAGATCAGGCCACTGCACTCCAGCCTGAGCGACAGAGCCAGACTCCGCCTCAAAAAAAAAAAAAAAAAAAAAAGAAAGGCACACGTTCAGCCTCACCAGGTGTCTACTGATAAAGTGAGGCTATTGACTCGGAAATAATGGAACCCTACAATGTGAGATGGGGATGATGAAGCTGGAGACACTAAGTTCCTGAATTTCAGTGAGTTGTTTTTTTTTCCAGAGGAAATGGCCTTCATCTCCCTCACAACCCACTCCCCTGTGGAGGCAATATCCCCTCCCTCACCCAAGCTGCTATCAGCCTTTCCACCTTTGTCTGAGATTAACCCTGCACTGGCTAAGGCAACAGTGATGGCCTCCCCTGAGGTAGTTGCCAGGCAAGACAATGCTGATTCTCCTCAGGACCCACCCCTAACACCTCTCTTTGCTTCTAGACCTGTAACTAGACTCAAGTCCCAGCAGACCCTTAAACATGAGGTACAAAGTGTGACCCATGAGGGGGTGCACTATACTCCAAAAGAACTACTTGAGTTTTCTAATTCATATAAGCAGAAGCCTGGAGAACAGCTTTGGGAATGGATATTAAAAGTGTGAAATAATGGTGGTAGGAACATAAAGTTGGATCAGACTAGATTTATTGATATGGGCCCACTAGGCAGAGATTCTGCATCTAATGTTGCAGATCAGGGAGCTGTGTTTCTGTTTTTGCTTTTGTTTTGAGATGGTATCTCACTCTGATGCTCAGGCTAGAGTGCAGTGGTGTGATCTTAGCTGACTGCAACCTCCACCTACCAGGATCAAGCGATTCTCCTGCCTCAGCCTCCCAAGTAGCTGGGGTTACAGGTGCCTGCCACAATGCCAAGCTATCTTTTTTTTTTTTTTTTTAATTTTTTAGTAGAGACAGGGTTTCACCATGTTGGCCAGGCTTGTCTCAAACTCCTGACTTCAAATGATCCACTCACCTCAGCCTGCGAAAGTGCTGGGGTTACAGGCTTGACCCACTGCACCCAGCCAGCTAAGGGAGTTTTAAGAGGTTCTAATAATTTACTTATTGGTTAGTTGAAACGTGGATCAAAAGAAGGCCCACTGTGAGTGAGCTGAAAATGCCTGATCTCCCTTGGTTTAATGTAGAGGAATGGATCCAAAGGCTTTGGGAGACTGGAATGCTAGAGTGGGTTTTTTGACTTTAGACCTACTCACCCCAAACAGGAGGATTCAGAAGACATACCCTTCACCAATACCTTGTGAAACAGATTTGTGAGGGGAACATCAGCATCTTTAAAGAGTTCTGTGATTGCTCTTCTCTGTATGCAAGATCTTACAGTAGAAACCACAGTTACTCAACTGAAAAACTTAAACACAATGGGAATAATTGGATCCCAAGTGGCAGGAGCCAAGAGGTAGCACTCAATCATCAAGGCAACGTGGGAGTAGTTACCGTAATGGAAAGCACAGGCAAAGCCACAATCAGAATATTCTGACCCATGCAGAGCTCTGGTATTGGCTAATTAATCATGGCATTCCTAGAAGTGAAATCGATAAGAAGCCTACTATGTTCTTAATTGATCGGTAAAAAGAAAACTTCCAGGTCAAGTAGACAAAAGTCTAATTTCAATTATAAAAGCAGATAATCGTGGCCTTCAATCAGTTTCCAGACTTGAGCCAGTTTACACACCCAGAACCCCTTGAATGAAGAAGAGGCCAGGTCCCTTTGAGGAAGGACCCCACTCTACTACTGAAAATTTATACTGTTAATGTTTCTTCCATCCTTTCCCAAAGAGACCTCTGGCCTTTCACTAGGGTAACTGTGCACTGGGGAAAGGAGAATAATCATACCTTCGGAAATTACTAGACACTGACTCTGAACTGACATTGATTCCAGGGGATACTTGGCCTTCCAGTTAGAGTAGGGACTTATGGAGGTCAGGTAATTAATGGCATTTTGGCTCAGGTCTGACTTATAGGGGGTCCAGGACCTGTCCTGTGGTCCTTTACCCAGTGCCAGAATTCATAAATAAATAGACATACTTACCAGCTGGCAGAATTCCCACACTGGTTCCCTGACCTGTGGAGTGAGGGCTATTATGGTGAGAAAGGCCAAAGGGAAACCATTATAGCTGCCTCTACCTAGAAAAATAGTAAACAAAACAACAATATTGCATCCCTGGAAGGATTGCATAGACTAGTGCTACCATCAAGGACCTGAAAGATGCAGGGGTGATGATTCCCACCACATCCCCAGTCAACTCTCCTATTTGGCCTGTTCAGAAGACAGATGGATCTTGGAGAATGATAGTGGGTTATTGTAAGCTTAACAAGTGGTGACTACAATTGCAGCTGCTGCACCAAATGTGGTTTCATTGCTTGAGCAAATCAACACATCTCCTGGTACCTGGTATGTAGCATTGATTTGACAAATGCCTTTTTCTCCATTCCTGGCCGGGCGCGGTGGCTCACACCTGTAATCCCAGCACTTTGGGAGGCCAAGGCAGGTGGACCATGAGGTCAGGAGATTGAGACCATCCTGACTAACATGGTGGAATCCCATCTCTACTAAAAAAAATACACAAAAAATTAGCCAGGTGTGGTGGCGGGTGCCTGTAGTCCCAGCTACTCGGGAGGCTGAGGCAGGAGAATGGCATGAACCCAGGAGGCGGAGCTTGTAGTAAGTCGAGAACACACCACTGCACTCTAGCCTGGGCGACACAGCAAGACTCCATCTCAAAAAAAAAAAACCAAAGTAGCAACCGCTCTGACTTATTGGAGAGACATTTGCATGTCAGGGGATGGGAAATAAATCCGACTAAAATTCAGAGGCCTTCTACCTCTGTGAAATTTCCAGGGTTCCAGTGATGTGGGGAATGTTGAGATAGTCCTTCCAAGGTAAAGGATAAGTTGTTGCATTTGGCCCTTCCTACAACCAAGAAAGAGGCACAGTGCCTAGTGGGTCTATTAGGATTTTGGAGGCAACACATTCCTCATTTGGGTGTGTTACTCCATTCCATTTATCAAGTGACCTGAAAGGCTTCTAGTTTTGAGTGGGGTCCAAAACAGGAGAAGGCTCTGCAACAGGTCCAGGCTGCCGTGCAAGCTGCTCTGCCACTTGGGCCATATGAATCAGCAGATCCAATGGCGCTTGAGGTGTCAGTGGCAGATAAGGATGCTGTTTGCAATGTTTGGCAGGCCTCCATAGGTGAACCACAGTGGAGGTCTCTAGGATGTTGCAGCAAAGCCCTGCCATCTTCTGCAGATAACTACTTTCCTTTTGAGAGACAGCTCTTGGCCTGTTACTGGGCTTTAGTGGAAACTGAACGTTTCACTATGGGTCATCAAGTCACCATGCGACCTTAACTGTGTATCACAGCAGCATTCTATCATCAAATGGAAGTGGTATACATGTGATTGGGCTCAAGCAGATCCTGAAGGCACAAGTAAGTTACATGAAGAAGTGGTTCAAATACCCATGGTCCCCACTCCTGCCACCCTGCCTTCTCTCCCCCAGCCTGTGCTGATGGCTTCTTGGGGAATTCCCTATGGCCAGTTGACAGAGGAAGAGAAGACTAGGGCCTGGTTTACAGATGGTTCGGCATGATATGCAGGCACCACCCGAAAGTGGACAGCTGCAGCACTACAGCCCCTTTCTGAGATGTCCCTTAAAAACAATGATGAAGGGAACTCTTGCCAGTGGACAGAACTTCGAGCAGTACACATGGTTGTGCACTTTTCTTGGAAGAAGAAATGGCCAGACATGCATTTATATAAACTCATGTGCTGTAGCCAATGGTTTGGCTGAATGATCAGGAACCTGGAAGAAGCATGATTGCAAATTGATGACAGAAATCTGGGGAAGAGGTATGTAAATGGGCCTCTCTGAGTGGTCAAAAACTTTGAAAACATTTGTGTCCCATGCTCACCAAAGGGTGACCTCAGCAAAGGAGGATTTTAATAATCAGGTGGATAACCTGCTCTGTGAATACCACTCAGCCTCTTTCCCCAGCCACCCCTATCATTGCCCAATGGGCTCATGAACAAAGTGGCCATGGTAGCAGGGATGGAGGTCATGCATGAGTGAGAAACATGGACTTCCACTCACCAAGGTTGACCTGGCTATGGCCACCACTGAGTGCCCAATCTGCTAGCAGCAGAGACCAGCACTGAGCCCTTGAAGCAGCACCATTCCTCAGGGTGATCAGCCAGCTACTTGGTGGCAGTTTGATTACACTGGACCTCTTCCATCAAGGAAGGGGCAGCAGTTTGTCCTTACTGGAATAGACACTTATTCCAGATATGGGTTTGCCTTTCCTGCACCCAATGCTTCTACCAAGACTAAAATTCATGGGCTCATTGAATGCCTTATCCACTTCCATGGTATTCCACACAGCATTGCCTCTGACCAAGGCACTTCACAGGCAAAGATATATGGCAGTAGGCTCATGTTCACAGAATTCACTGGTCTTACTATGTTCCCCATTATCCTGAAGCAGTTAGCTTGATACAGAATGGTGGAATGGCCTTTTGGCATCCCAGTTACAATACCAACTAGTTGACAATACTTTGCAGGGCTGGGGCAAAGTTCTCCCAAAGGCTGTGTATATATGAAAGGGAGTTTATTAGGGAGAATTGGTTCACACAATCACAACGCAAAGTCCCACGATAGGCTATCTGCATGCTGGGGAAGAAAGAAGCCAGTAGTGGCTCAGTCTGAGTCCAAAAGCCTCAAAACCAGCGAAGCTGACAGTGCAGCCATTAGTCTATGGCTGCAGGCCCAAGACCCTTGGCAAACCACTGGTGTAAGTCCAAGAGTTCAAAGGCCAAAGAACCTGGAGTCTGATGTCCAAGGGCAGGAGGAGCAGGAAGAAGCATCCAGCAGGTAAAGTTATCCCACCTTCTTCCTCCTGCTTTGTCTTTGCTGTGCTGGCAACCGATTGGATGGTGCCCACTCACACTGAGGACAGGTCTTCCTCTCCCAGCCCATTGACTCAAATGTCAGTCTCCTCTGGCAACAGCCACACAGACACACCCAGGAACAATACTTTACCAGCCATCTGGGCACCCCTCCATCCAATCAAGTTGACAACTAATATTAACCATCACAGTACTGTTTCTTTCAGAGCCAGGATTCAAGCGTCCAGGAATAAAGGGGTGGAAGTGGAAGTGGCACTACTCACAATTACCCCTAGTGACCTGGCTAGCAAAATGTTTGCTTCCTGTTCCTGCCACATTATGTTCTGCTGGCCTGGAAGTCTTATTTCCAGAGGGCGGAATGCTGCCACCAGGGGACACAACAATGACTCTACTGAACTGGGTAGTTAAGATTGCCCCCTGGCCACCCTCCTCCTACCTCTAAGTATACAGTGTTAATTGTAAGAAGTTAAGGTTAAGAAGGGAGGTACAGTGTTAATTGAGGTGATTGACTCAGACTATTAAGATGAAATCAGTCTATTACTCCACAGTGCAGATAAGGAATACAGAGTATGTCTGGAATACAGGCGATTACTTAGGGCATCTCTTACTGTTACCCTGCCCTGTAACTAAGGTCAATAGAAAACTACAACAACTCCATCCAGGCAAGACTACAAATGGCCCAGACCCTTTGGGAATGAAAGTTTGGGTCACCCCATCAGGTAAAAAATTGTGACCAGGCCGGGCGCGGTGGCTCAAGCCTGTAATCCCAGCACTTTGGGAGGCCGAGACGGATGGATCACGAGGTCAGGAAATCGAGACCATCCTGGCTAACATGGTGAAACCCCGTCTCTACTAAAAAATACAAAAAATTAGCCGGGTGAGATGGCGGGCGCCTGTAGTCCCAGCTACTCGGGAGGCTGAGGCAGGAGAATGGCATAAACCCGGGAGGCGGAGCTTGCAGTGAGCCGAGATCGCGCCACTGCACTCCAGCCTGGGCGACAGAGCGAGACTCTGTCTCAAAAAAAAAAAAAAAAAAAAAAAAAAAAAAAAAAAAAAAAAAAAAAAAAATCGTGACCAGTTTAGGTGCTTGCTGAAGAGAAAGGGAATACAAAAAGGGTAGTAGAAGAAGGTAGTTATCAATCCCCACTATGGCCGTGTAACAAGTTACAGACATGAGGACTGACTGTCGAGAGCATTTCCTCCTTATTTCATTAAAAATATGCTTGTGTATATATAATATACCTGTACTAAGGAAATATCTAAGTACAGGTATACCTGTACTAAGAAAAATCCTAATAGTTTCACAGTGAGTGATAGAGGTGGCATTTAAATTCAGGCCCACTTGCTTTCAAATATGTGTTCTCCTTTATGATTACTTAATTGCCTAAAAATAGACCTTTTGGATTTGGAGGTAGCTGAAAGGTAAAATATTTTAGCAAAAGGTACCCTCCAATACAATTAGTTTGTAAGGCTTTTTTCACATTTTCTTGCCCAAATATTTTTCTTTAAAATTGTGATTAGTCAATGATTATTTGCAGGTTATTATCCTTTATTTGCTAACTTTACTAACAGAAAGTCATTAAAATTTTTTAAAATTCAAAATGTAACACATTTTAAAGTGATAGGTTTTCTTTTATTCAACAAAAGTAACAGATCATATCAGCAATCTAGTCATCCTGATTTCTACTCTTTACATTGTCTAGAACTTCTCGGAGTCAGAACATCATAGCTGAAAGTGAGTCACCTTATCCAACACCTGCATATAACAGGATCACCCCCATACTAATTCCACTGAGATTTTTATCTAGCACATTTTTCTACACCTCTAATAATCCTGGCTTAATAACTAAACACAGTAATATATCAGAAAAACACAATTCCTTTACAAAAAAAAAAAAAAGTTTCCTGTATTTCACAAAGCAGAGCAAAGCAAATTTCTAATCTCACAATTGTGACACTCATTCCAGATGGCCTTTTCCTCCTTTAAAAGCTTTCAAAAGTTCCTTACAGAAAAGTCTTTCCAATGCTTCCCTCCTACACACAGCCTTTGCCTAGCTAAGTCCTAGTCATCACCCTTCTGGTCTTAGTTTAAATGTTACTTTATTTACATATTTGGGTTTGGGTTTTTTTTTGTTTTTTTTTTTTTTTGTATCATGTGCACACTAGAGGCAAGGCACTGTGTTGTGCTGGATTTTGAGGGGTGAGAGAACAAGCATGGACATAATGTTACTTTATTTATATATCTGGGTTTTTGGGGGGTTTTTTTGTTTTGGTTCTAAGTACTACGTGCATACTAAAGGCAAGGTATTGCGTTGTGCTAGATTTTGAAGGGTGAGGGAACAAGCATGGATATCTATCCTTTGAAAGCTTCCGGGAAGTGGGGGTAGGGACAGAGAAACATTACAATTTAAAACCTATTTATAACGATATAATTATAATCACTAAAGGGTAAGTGCTATGGAGGAAAGGTTCAGATTACAAAGAGAAAGTAAAACTGGGGAATCTAATTTAAAATGAGATGTCTCTGAAGGCCTCTTGGTAAGTGACATTTAAACTGAATCCTGAAGTATAAAGAATAACTACTGTGAAGGGTGAAGAGAAGTGTTGACTAAACCAAAACAGTGAGGAGACACTAAAGCTTGGGAGGGCCAGGAAGTAGCCTAATATGGCTCAAGGACAGTGAGCAAAATGGAGAAAGGCATGGATGAAAGTGAAAAGATAGTCCAGGTGCTCGGTGGCTCACACCTGTAATCCTAGCACTTTGTGAGGTCAAGGGAGGTGTGAATCACTTGAGGTCAAGAGTTCGAGACCAGCCTAACCAACATGGTGAAATCCTGTAACTACTAAAAATACAAAAAAATTAGCCAGGCATGCTGGTGGACACCTGTAATCCCACCTACTCGGGAGGCTGAGGCAGGAGAATCGCTTGAACCTGAGAGGTGGAAGTTGCAGTGAGTTGAGATCACGCCATTGCAGTCCAGCTTGGGTGATGGAGCGAGACTGTGTCTCAAAAAAAAGAAGTGAAAAGATAGACCAGGCTTGTAGGCCTCCTTGAGGATATCTAAATTTTATTTTAGTACAATGGTAAGTCTGTGACTGGTTTCAAACTGGTAAGTAACAAAATCTGATTTACATTTCAAAAAGATCTCTGCTATTACTGTGTGAAGATTGGATTAGGCCAATTAAATTCAGAATGTTTAATCCCCAGATCCCCTTTTTTTTTTTTTCATTTTTCTTTAAGTTCCAGGATACATGTGCAGAATGTGCAGGTTTCTTACATAGGTATACATGTGCCATGGTGGTTTGCTGCACCTATCAACCCATCATCTAGGTTTTAAACCCCACATGCATTAGGTTTTTGTCCTAATGCTGTCCCTCCTCTTGCCCCCAACCCCCAGACAGGTCTCAGTGTGTGTTGTTCTCCTCCCTGTGTCCACGTGTTCTCATTGTTCAACTCCCACTTATGAGTGAGAATATACGGTGTTTGGTTTTCTGTTCCTGTGTTACTTTACTGAGAATGATGGCTTCCAGCTTCATCCATGTCCCTGCAAAGGACATGAACTCATTCTTTCTTATGGCTGCACAGTATTCCATGGTGTATATGTGCCACATTTTCTTTATCCAGTCTATCACTGATGTGCATCTGGGTTGGTTCCAAGTCTTTGCTATTGTAAATAGTGCTGCAATAAACATACATGTACACGTGTCTTTATAGTAGAATGATTTATAATTCTTTGGGTAAATACCCAGTAATGGGATTGTTGGGTCAAATGGTATTTCTGGTTCTAGGTCCTTGAGGAATCGCTACACTGTCTTCCACAATGGTTGAACTAATTTACACTCCCACCAACAGTGTAAAAGCATGCCTATTTCTTCACAGCCTCGTGAGAAATGAGAGAATCACTTGAGCTCAGGAATTCGAGACCAGCCTGGTCAACATAGTGAGACACCACCTCTATTTAAAAAAAAAAACAGGGACAGTCTGGATCAGGACATTTTTCCATTAACATCTTTCTGTTGAACCACTGAAGGGACAATATTAACTTTGGGTAGGTGCTGGGGTCTGGTAACATCTTTCTTTCTTCCGAATTTCTGGTGCCCTCTACTATCTCCCACTTGATGGAAAGATAAGTAAACTCTGGATCACTTCCCTCAGGATGACATGGCCTATGATGGCTGTCATGCTAATAAACGTTGTGTTTGTTACTGTGGATCACGGTTTTGTTAGTCGTGGGCCCCAGATTGGTGTTTTTTTTTTTTTTGAGACGGAGTCTCGCTCTGCCGCCCAGGCTGGAGTGCAGTGGCCGGATCTCAGCTCACTGCAAGCTCCGCCTCCTGGGTTTAGGCCATTCTCCTGCCTCAGCCTCCCGAGGCTGGGACTACAGGCGGCCGCCACGTCGCCCGGCTAGCTTTTTTTTGTATTTTTTAGTAGAGACGGGGTTTCACCGTGTTAGCCAGGATGGTCTCGATCTCCTCGTGATCCGCCCGTCTCGGCCTCCCAAAGTGCTGGGATTACAGGCTTGAGCCACCGCGCCCGGCCCCCAGATTGTTTTTTGAGCATGGAGCAGTATCAACAAGCTGGCATCCTCAGGGCAGTGTCGTTCGGTAGGAGTTCTGACGTCTGTCACCAAAACCAAGGGGCTGCTCCTCAATGATGCATCTCATCCTAGAGTGGGAGATTATTTCTCATTCAATAAACAGTTTCGACACTAACGAGAACACCAGCATCAAAGAGCCACATCAGAAACCAGTATGTGTTAAGAGCCAGTGATTACTAATAATTCAAAATAATTCTGGGAGTAAAAGTAAAACGTGTTTAGTCTTCCATCTCTTCCCTGAAGTCTTACAGGAAGCTTCTTAGTGTTCTGTTTTTGATTTTCTCACATTGAGAGATAAGAATGGGAGAAGAGCAAACATCATCATGTTTATTGTTAGAAGAAAGCAGAATTAGAGTAATTGAAGATATAAAATATCTACTTTGCATGGGAAAATGCCATGTCTAATACCTGCTTTAAAATAATTCAACAAGAAGGAATAAAAATAAAGTTGATGATTATTGAAATGGGATGTTGGGTTTATGGGAGCTCATTAGACTATTTCCTATTTTTGATGTATTGAACATTTTTCATAATAATAAAAAGCAAAAAAGAATTCATATGGATTGAAGAAGTGAGGAAGAAGACATTCTCTGACACAAAACTGAAAGCATAAATTAGTACAACCTTTTTTTTTTTTTTTTAAGACAGTGTCTCACTTTGTCACCCAGGTTGGAGTGCAGTGGGGTAATCTCGGCTCATCGCGACCTCAACCTCCTGGGTTCAAGCAATGCTCCTGCCTCAGCCTCTCAAGAAGCTGGGAAAACAGTCATATAACACCACACCCTGCTAACTTTTGTATATTTTTTTAGAGACAGAGTTTCACCATGTTGCCCAGGCTGGTCTCAAACTCATGAACTCAAGCAATCTGCCTGCCTCAGTCTCCCAAAGTACTAGGATTACAGGCGTGACCCACCATGCCCGGCCTTGCACAATCTTTTAAAAAGTAATGTGGAGGTATCTATTAAAATTTAAAATGTGCATACCTTTTGATTTATCATCCCAGTTGAAATTTAACCCACAGAAATAATAACATTAATATTTATGTACAAGGACATTCACTCTACTATCACAATAGCAAAATATTGGACACATAAATATTTATTAAATAGACCAATAGTTAATAAGACAAAAAAATACCATAGTCATCTTAGTATATACAAGTGTCAGAGGCATCTGAACTAGAGCAACTCCATCATGAATAGGGGCTAGGTAAAATGAGGCTGAGACCTCCTGGGCTGCATTCCCAGATGGTTAAGGCGTTCTAAGTCACAGGATGAGATAGGAGGTCGGCAAAAGATACAGGTCAAAAAGACACTGCTGATTAAACAGGTTGCAGTAAATAAGCTGGCTAAAACCCACCAAAACCAAGGTTGCGATGAGAGTGACTCTGTTCATCCTCACTGCTACACTCCCACCAGTGCCATGACACTTTACAAATGGCATGGCAACGTCAAGAAGTTACCCTATATGGTCTAAAAATGGGAAGCTTGAATAACCCACCTCTCGTTTAGCGTATGATAAAGAAATAACCATAAAAATAGACAACCAGCAGACTTCAGGGCTTCTCTGCCTATGGAGTAGCCATTCTTTATTCCTTTACTTTCATAATGAACTTGCTTTCACTTTAGGGACTCTTCCTGAATTATTTCTTGCATGAGATCCAAGAACCCTCTCTTGGGGTCTGGATTGGGACCCGTATCCAGTAACACAAGATAATGAGTACACACAAGATGAACATGTATGTACTACATGGCTCATGTTAGATCACTAAACGATGTTTTTAATTGCAAACCAGTATTATTGGCATTATGCATGTGTCCCTTATATACCGATGTGTATAACTTCAGGGAAATGTTGAGAAGGATACATATTAAATATAGAATGGTTAATGGAGTATGGGTTTGCTTTCATACTTTACTGTAAATACTTTGTATTTTTTTAAGTAGTAAGATTACAGGTGGGTTTGTTTGTTTACCCAAGTGCAAAGCTGAGCGATAAACCCAAGCAGCCTGGCTCCAGATGCCTGACTTTTAACTACTCACTAAACTGCCTTTAACTGGCGCAGTATACACAGTGTGAACTTCATATTCTTAGAATTTTATTTTTATTTAGTTCTTCATACATGTCTTCATCTCTCCTATCATATTCAGAGTGACTATATGTTTCTGATTCCAAACATCCCTTACCATCCTTGCATCAACAGTGTCTTCTGTTTCATAAAGTATTAATCCATAACATTGCAGGCCCTGTGTATGTCCCTTAGAGATCTATTTACAAGAAAAGAAAGAAAGAAAGAAAGAAAGAAAGAAAGAAAGAAAGAAAGAAAGAAAGAAAGAAAGAAAGAAAGAAAGAAAGAAAGAAAGAAAGAAAGAAAGAAAAAAGGAAGGAAGGAAGGAAGGAAGGAAGGAAGGAAGGAAGGAAGGAAGGAAGGAAGGAAGGAAGGAAGGAAGGAAGGAAGGAAGGAAGGAAGGGGTGAGAAAGAAAAGAAAAAAAGAAGAAGAGCTACTTAACAGAACTTTAACATAAATCCCTGTAAATTGTGGTGCCCTTGAAATTACAACTTAGTTTGGTCATGTAGTTAAGCCAATTATTTTGAAAATGCTACCAAAATGTTTAGTAAGCAACAACCCCTCTGGCCCCCTTTGCCTGGTTTCTTTGTCACTGTTTGGAGCTTCTGTTTTGAAACACAATAGCCTCTTTGTTACAGAGCCACAGGTAAAAAGTACTCATGCTCAAAGGTGACAGATTCCTTTCAACATTAATCCCAGGATGACCACACCCCACCCTCCAGAAGTTCTTAGTCTATGAAGGTTCTCATGTACATGCCTGTTAAAACCAAGTTCTTTTAGCCTTGTTCTTGTCTTTCTTCCCACCTCCTTTGCAACTGCTTTTTCCTTAAGGCATTTTATTTAAGTGGAAACACTAAGTTATATAAGAGAGGCAAGGAACATTTTCTTGCCTAGCCAACTAAAGGAATCTTCTTGAAGTAAATTGAGATAGGATTAGTGAAAAAGGGCAAATCTTCTGCCAAAAAAAGCAAAAAAATTGTTGTTAATATATTACCCAGAATTAATTAGATGGGCAGTTTAGCATCAACATATTACTAATTTTTTTCCTTACCTCCAGCAGCTTTTAGAAGACTGATTTACCAAGCATATTTTCTGTCCAAGCTTTCTTTCATGGAAAAGTTTGCTTTACCTAGACAAAGCACATGAAAGCAAATTAAAGCACATGTAAGATTAAGGAGGTTCTTGCTTGCTTTCAAAGTATATTTTTAAATTATCCTGGTCTTTTCTATTCAAAAGCTCTGTGCATCAGGCATGTTTACTAACATGAATATGAAAATATTTCTGCTTGTAAACTTCAGTGTAAAACTCCACAGCAGATATGATTAATTTTTTAAGACTGATATTGGTCTTATTTGTAATTTGTAGAATTAACTCTGCACCAATAGAAAACCCCATGCACATCAGTATGCAAATGAAAATGGTGGCTATCTTAAAATCTTCCCTAAAAGAAATATGCCCCAAGTTAGCACATACAGTAATAGATACCATGATGCCCAATAATACTTACCAAGTTCTTTCATCCACTAAAATTTTTTAGAATTTTTCCGCCCGGGGAAAATGAATAAACAAACTTTTATCTGATCTTCATATTGAATAATTGAGAAAAACTGCCTTCCATGGCAGCCATTCCCAATAAGGACTGTGATGATAATTTGACCTCAAAAGAGTACCCCATCAACCCCACTTGTTCCCCATTTGTTCCCCACCTGTTCCCTGGAATGGTCACCATGGAAAACTTTCCACCTCTAACATTGAACAATTCTTCTGTTTTGAAATGATCCCAACTGCTTTGCCCCTTTATGGCCTATCAACTATTGCCAGATGAACTCAATGACCACTCAATAAAATTCTCCCTTGCTTCTAAAATTCCTACTTTAATAAATGCTTGCCAATCAGAGACTTAGTATTTTCTTCACACACTATAAACTCATACTTGTCCAATACCATTGAAAACCTGCTGAAATAAAACATTGCCAAGGGCTTTCTTGCTACAAGTTTATAAACAAATAGACTTTGTTATTTTTGCCTCATGCTTAGTTTTGTCTTTAAACATAATCGTATGTGATAGATATGTTAAACCATCTCCTAAATATCTCTGAATCCATCTTTTTCTCCCCATCCCCACTAATATTCTTTTTACTTTTGAGATGGAGTTTCACTCTTGTTGGCCAGACTGGAGTGCAATCGCGCTATCTCAGCTCACTGCAACCTCCGCATCTTGGGTTCAAGCGATTCTCCTGCCTCAGCCTCCCAAGTGGCTGGGATTACAGTGTAGGAGGACGAGCCGCAGACAAACTCCTCAGACAGCCAGTTAAGAAGGAAGGAGTTCATTTGGCTGGGGGCATCAGCAAGACTCCTGTCTCAAAAGCCGAGCTCCCCAACTGAGCAATTCCTGTCCCTTTTAAGGGCTCACAACTCTAAGGGGATCTGCATGAGAGGGTCATGATTGATTGAGTAAGCAGGGGGTAGGTGACTGGGGGCTGCATGCACCGGTAATTAGATCTGAAAAAACAGGGTAGGGATTTTCACAGTGCTTTTCTATACAATGTCTGCAATCTATAGATAACATAACCAATTAAGTCAGGGGTCGATCTTTAACTACCAGGCCCAGGGTGTGGCACTGGGCTGTCTGCTTATGGATTTCATTTCTGCCTTTCAGTTTTTACTTTTTCTTTCTTTGGAGGCAGAAATTGGGCATAAGACAATATAAGGGGTGGTCTCCTCCCTTAACAGGCATGCACCACCACACCTAACTAATTTTGTATTTTTTAGTAGAGACAGGGTTTCACCATGTTGATCAGGCTGATCTCACACCCTTGACCTCAAGTGACCCACCTGCCTCAGCTTCCCAAAGTGCTGGGATTACAGGTGTGAGCCACCGCACCCAACCAGTACTAATATTCTTATTATGCATCATCTAGAATCAGAATTAGTCCAGGAAGTGATCTCTTTGCCTCCAGTGTCCTTGGATTCATCCTTGTCCTGCTGACAAAGTATCACTGGTAGAAAGTAAATGCATTCACACCCTTCTCTAATTTTAATGGCATCCCCAAAGCTAACTAACGTCATAATGCCCAAATGCTTTCCAAAAGGCTTGCAGTAGTAGTAGTAGTAGAATATTCTAATGAAAATAAATTAATACGTGTTAATTTATAATAAGAGTTTCCATTAACCTTGACAAATACTCTAAAAGGTAGAAAGGTTTTGTTATCATAGCTGAGAAATCTAAGATTTAAGGATGCTAAGTGAAATTGCCCAAGGTCACTTAGCTAGTAAGTAGCGCATCCAGAATCTAAAACTGCGTTTATCAGATTGCAAAGCCCATGCTTTCCTGAATGCCCTCCCCAATAGCCATACTGAATTCTTTCCATTCTTTCAATAAGCTGTGCTGGCTCATACGTCCTTGTCTCTGTACATGCTTCTATCACTCTCATCTTCTGTGAAACTTTCCTACACCTTCACTCTCCCCAGGCAGGGATGACTGTTTCCTCTCTCTATTGCTGCTTTAGCTGAAACTTGCCTCTTTCATAATCTTCATCACATTTCAATATTATGTAAATAATTCCTTACATTGGCATTTCTCAAAATTGTAAGCTCTTTGAGGACAAGGCGTTCTACTCCATTTCCCAGTTTTAAAAAAGTGTTATTCTGACATACCAAATGATATAGAATTTTCAGAGAATGGAAAAAAACTTAATTTTTTTTATATCTCATTAAGGCTCTTCAGCAAAGAAAGGAAACGGAGATGATAATTAGTTATTTCCTCAGTGAGTTAGTTTGAAGACTAAATCAGTGGTTCTAAAACCTGACTGTATACTGAAATTCCCTTAGGAGATTGGGATAATGTGAATCTCCAGATCTTACGCCATATCTTGTGATTCATAAATTGTATATAATTCTTGATTCTATGTGCATGTGGATAGCCAGGGGGATCTACTAAGCAACTAGATTTGGCTACCACAGATTTTAATGTTATAAGCTATATAAACACTCAGTATAATGCCCAGTCCATGGCAAATGCTCAAAAAAAGTTATAATTTAAATGATAACACCTTACAAATGTCATACTACTTCACAATTTACAAAGTATTCACACAAGAATTATTCCATTTGATCTTCAGAACAATACAAGTGATATGGTTTGGATCTATGTCCTCACCCAAATCTCATGTGGAATTGTAATCCCCAAAGTTGGAGGTGGAGCCCAGTGGGAGGTGATTGGATCATGGGGGCAGATTTTTCCCCTTGGTACTATGTACCAAACTCATGAGCAAGTTCTCATGAGATCTAGGTGTTTAAAAGTGTGTGGCACCTCCTCACCCCACCTTCCTCCTGCTCCAGCCATGTGAAGATGCCTGCTTCCCCTTCACCTTCTGCCATGATTATAAGTTTCCTGAGGTCTCCCCAGAAGCAGAACCTGCTATGCTTCCTATACAGCCTGCAGAACTGTGAGCAAATTAAACCTCTTTTCTTTGTAAATTATGCAGTCTCAGGTATTATTTTACAGCAATTTTTAAATTCTTTTATTTTATAGCAATTTGAGAATGGACTAATACAAGGATCAGCATTATTCTCTCTCATCCCAAACTATTCAGTAGAATGTAATCACTTAAATGCTGTCTCCTTCTACTGGAATGGAATAGAGAGATGAAGACCTCTTAAAAATAAAACTTTCTGCCGGGCGCGGTGGCTCAAGCCTGTAATCCCAGCACTTTGGGAGGCCGAGACGGGCGGGTCACGAGGTCAGGAGATCGAGACCATC
Organism: Rhinopithecus roxellana; assembly: GCF_007565055.1. Taxonomy (NCBI): domain Eukaryota; kingdom Metazoa; phylum Chordata; class Mammalia; order Primates; family Cercopithecidae; genus Rhinopithecus; species Rhinopithecus roxellana. The sequence continues at coordinate 6,087,361 of NC_044550.1, forward strand.
CTGGCTAACACGGTGAAACCCCGTCTCTACTAAAAAATACAAAAAAACTAGCCGGGTGAGGTGGCGGGCACCTGTAGTCGCAGCCACTCGGGAGGCTGAGGCAGGAGAATGGCGTAAACCAGGATGGTGGAGCTTGCAGTGAGCCGAGATCCAGCCACCACTGCACTCCAGCCTGGGCAACAGAGCAAGACTCCGTCTCAAAGAAAGAAAGAAAAAAAAAAATATATATATATATATACACACATATATATATATAAATGAGCCGGGCATGGCGGTGTGTGCCTGTAACTCCCAGCTACTGGGGAGGCTGAAGCATGAGAATTAGTTGAACCTGGGAGGTGAAGATTGCAGTGAGCCGAGATCCTGCCACTGCACTCCAGCCTGGGCGACAGCGAGACTCTGTCTCAAAAAAAAAAAAAAATCTTCTTTTTGGGAACATTTTTGATCAAAAGATGGGTGACTATAGAAATAAATTTTGTGTTTCAATGGAAAACTATGCGTCATTTACAGCACATCCTTCCTGGTTATCAGATTCCAGCCCAGTTCATGATCTCTGATGTCTTTTTCATGTCTCTGTAAATTTCAGATAACTGATAGATATGCAAACTCTGTCTTGTCTGTCAGAGACTTAAGTGACTTCCAACCCTCACCCTGTGAAAAAATCAGTTCTGGTACCTACCCATAAATTGGACTGAATTTGGTTACCTTGCTCAAATAGTTAATCCTTACCAAATTTTTAATTCTTCTGGTTTCCTTCAATATCTGGCTATAGTTCTTCAAACTAATGTTTCCAATTTTTCTTCCTTTTGCCTGACTCAGAGTCATGGAGAACTAAACCTGACTGCCCAATCTCTGGGACTTTAGGCTGCCTTGCAGTTGACCCTTTCCACGGAATCTGAAGAAGTCCCGCGAGTTAAACAATGTTCTGATATAAACTTGGAAGAACCCACCACTGCAGCAACCCATGTGTAAGCTGGATTTCTCCCTGGACAACCCATTGTCTGGACCACTAAGGAATTCCAGTGAATTCCAGGAATTCCTGGGTCAAGCATACCCTTAGATGAGATGCAACCAAGACTGTGGACATCACCAACAGCATTGACAACCTATCTTAAGAGCATGAAATGCAACAAGCAATGCTGTGTACCCAAAAGATTTTCAACAACCTCTTGGAATCCACTGAACTAGTACCCTCAGAGTTCAACTCCTAGCTCTTTACTATAATACAACTTTTTATCCTAACATTTCTCTTTTTCCTTTTAGGCATCCATCTATTGCAATGCCCAAGCCTTTAGGGCCTCCAGGATCCTAAAACAATCAACATTTTCTACCACCTCTTAACAGATGGTTTAACCAATTTTCTAGGAAGAATACCAACAATAATCCTTGAGAGACTACTTCTTAGACCCTTCATCAACATTTGGGAAGTTTATAATCAGCTCGAAGTTGTTCAGCAATGAGTGACATTCATTTATCTTGAACAAAAGGACAACTGACAATGTTGAATTTTATCTAAGCCTTGTGTACCTGGAAACCCGGACAGTCAGGATCCCTTCTCTGACTCTTTTGTGCTCCAAGAAATGACTAACCACGAACAACTACCCTGCTGTCTGTTGCGTGCTCTTAGTTAAGACCCATTTTAGCCAGGGGTGGTGACCGGTGGATCACTTGAGGTCAGGAGTTCGAGATCAGCCTGGCCAACATGGTGAAACCCTGTCTCTACTGAAAATACAAAAATTAGGCAGGCATGGTGGCACCTGGCTGTAATCCCAGCTACTCGGGAGGCTGAGGCACGAGAATCACTTGAGACTGGGAGGCAGAGGTTGTAGTGAGCCGAGATTACAACACTGCACTCCAGTCTGGGCGACAGAGTGAGACTCTGCCTCAAAAAAACAAACAAACAAACAAACAAAGAAACAAAAAACAGAGCAAGCAAGCAAACCAAAAAACCCATCTTCATCCTTCCCCAATGACTTCCCTGTTTATTCAACTCTTTAAAATCCTTCCTCAGGCCGGGCACGGTGGCTCACGCCTGTAATCCCAGCACTTTGGGGGGCTGAGGCGGGCGGATCATGAGGTCAGGAGATCGAGACCATCCTGGCTAACATGGTTAAACCCCGTCTCTACTAAAAACACAAAAAAATTAACTGAGCATGGTGGGGGGCGCCTGTAGTCCCAGCTACTGGGGAGGCTGAGGCGGGAGAATGATGTGAATCCAGGAGGCGGAGCTTGCAGTGAGCCGAGATCGCACCACTGCACTCCAGCCTGGGTGACAGAGCGAGACTGTGTCTCAAAAAATAAAAATAAAATAGAAATAAATAAATAAACAAAACCCTACTTATTTAGGGTTCCTCATCAATGAATAATCTCCCAATACAGTCCAAATATAATAATCTCTTTAATTGTCAGGTCCCTCTTGTCTTTCGTGATAGGGTTGATTGCATGCATTTGCAATCAAAATTGTGGTAGAGGGAGTCTTGCTCTGTCGCCCAGGCTGGAGTGCAGTGGCACAATCTCAGTTCACTGCAACCTTTGCTTCTCGGGTTCAAGTGATTCTCTTGCCTCAGCCTCTGGAGTAGTTAGGACTACTGGAGTAGTTAGGCACGCGCCACTACGCCTGGCTAATTTTTTGTGTTTTTTGTAGAGACGGGGTTTGTCCATGTTGGCTAGGCTGGTCTGGAATTCCTGAGCTCAAGTGATCTTCCCACCTCGACTTCCCAAGGTACTGGGATTACAGGTGTGAGCCATCACACCTTGCTGCGGGTTCAAAGAGTAAGAAAATTATAGCTCTGCTTCACAGAAAGACAGGCCACTAGCTTAGAAAATGTTAATTCATCTGTATTAAATTCATATTTTTAAACACTTTTTGGGTTATAGGATCTGTACCAAATAAGGAGGAGTGGCAGTAAAAACACAATATTATGTTTCTAAAATTAAAGTAGACCCCGAGGATCTAAAAAAAAAAATATATATATATATATATATATATATATATGTATATTCCCTGAGATTAACAAATAATAACAACAAAAAACCCAAGCACAAACTGGGTGCCAGTGAGTCTCAACTAATTCTGTGCTATGTTGGATAATTGCCTGCTATAAGCTGTTATATTAGACACTATAATTGAAGTTGAATTAATCGATTTTGAGATGTTCAAATTAAATTCCACTAAAAGTCCACTTTGAAGTGGAGTGTTCTGAAGAGCCACCTACAGAGGTAAACAAATATAGTCAGAACCTCTACATGCACTTGATCGCCCCAAGAGTCGCCACACAGACCTTCTTGCCTCATCATTGTAATAAATCAATAAAATAATTCATACTGCCTGCTTTTATTTGGATTTCTGATCACGTGACCATGAACAAAAAAACTCGTATGATTTTGAACTAAATAGTAGACGGCAGATGTGAATCAGAGCCAGATGCAGGTGCTGAGTCTGTGGTTCTAAGGACTGGCACTATTTCATGTCTGATTCCAGTAAGACACACAGTCCAGTCCAAACTCCTGTAGATATCCTCTAAGCATTAAGAAAGAAGCTGTGATCGCTTTACCAAGCTGTAGAAAAACCAGAAACAGGGTGAGCTTGGTGGTATGCATGTGTCCCAGACACGGGACATGAAATACTGAAATCTGGAAGGCACCAAATGTTATCACCAGCTGCTAGTCACTACTGCCATCGTCTTCGTAAACAACATTAAGGAATGATTTGATAAGTGGGAGGCAGCCTGGAGGTTGTAGAGCCAGTGAGGAGGCAACCAGTAAGCATTTCAGCTCCACAGAAACTAAACTAGATCTTTGGATTTGAATGAAACAATAATATTATTTGAGAGACATCTAAAAGGTAAATACAAATTTTTAATGTGCCCATTTTTGAACAAGGGCTGGGGTCAAAATTTATGGTAAAATCATTTATACTGCTTGAACAAAGTAAAAGGAAATGTATAGCACAGTATGAGAACACTAAACCATAATGTCAAAAGATGTGAATGGGTCAGTACAACTTTAGTGTGTTAAGTGGTGTTTAAAGAGTAGGAAAAGGGGCAGTGTTAATGGATTGAGGCCAGAGAAGCAATCATACAAGAATGAAGAAACCAGATAGGACTCTAAGACTGACAAAGTGCAATGTTAGCCTGTTTGTTCTCATAGTAAGAGGGTAGACTTAGCCTTTTGTGCTCACTTTCTGAATTTTGTGTGTTATGTAGGAATGCTTCTGACCAATTCTTGCAGGGAAGACCTAAGTCTAAATTATACTTTTCAGTTTGTGGAAATGGATGAAGCACTTAGAAAAGAACAAGTATATCAGGTGGTTTTTAAAATTAAAATATATTCTCAAGAGCAGGGAAAATTCATATTGAGATGGTTTTCTCATTTGCATTTAATTACTTCCTATAAAACCTTATAGACTGTAGGAGATTTTTTTAATCATAAAGAGATTTTCTTTTTTTTTTTTTTTTTGGAGATGGAGTCTCGCTCTGTCACCCAGCCTGGAGTGCACTGGTGCGATCTCAGATCACTGCAACCTCACCTCTCGGGTTCAAGCGATTCTCCTGCGTCAGCCTCCTGAGTAGCGTGCCACCACGCCCGGCTAATTTTTTGTATTTTTAATAGAGATGGGGTTTAACCATGTTAGCCAGAATGGTCTTGATCTCCTGACCTCGTGATCTGCCTGCCTCGGACTCCCAAAGTGCTGGGATTACAGGTGTGAGCCACTGCGCCCAGCCAATTGTGACCATTTTTAAAACCATTGCCCCAAACAGCATAATTAGTCTGTTATATTTGTCCCTTGCTTAATAACAATAACTAGTTTGAAAGAGTGAAATATGAAAATATTTATCTTAAAAATCCACCTATAAGGCATTTGGTGTAATAGAACTTTTTTTCCACATCTACCCTTTAAATTCAATATATCTATTAGTATAGTAAATATTGATAAAGTGAGGAATTAAAATATAGTTTAGAGATATTTCAAGTTAATTAGAAAATTAATATCTACTTGTCTTTTGTGGTTTTTTAGTCTATTCTATTGTACCTTATGAAGTTCTCTTTAAATTCTACACAGGTATGGGCCATGCCTGTATTGCTCAGGAGTGTATCTTTAGCATCTAACACAGGATGTGGCACTTGGGCACCTGAAAAATATTTGGTGAATGACTGAATATTTCCAAAAGAGAAAAGAGTAAAAGGATTGCATTTTGAATAACTCTTTGTCTTAGATTATTTGTGTTGGTCAAACAAAATACCCCAGACTGGTAATTTATATGTAATAGAAATTGATTTCTCACAGTTCTGGAGACTGGGAAATATAAGATCAAGGTGCTGGCAGGTTTGGTGCCTGGTGAGGGCTGCTCTCTGCTTCCATGATGGCAACTTGTTGCGGCATTCTCACATGGCAGAAGGGGTGAAAAAAACAAGGGGGGCAGAAGGGATGAACAGCTCCCTCACACCTTTTACAGGTCACTAATCATTTATGAAGGCTCTGCCTTCTTGACTTATTCACCTAAAGACATCACCTCTTAATGTTATCACATTGTTAATTAAGTTTCAACACAAAAATGTGGGGGACACATTCAGATCATAGCACTCTGAAAGATAGGAATTTTGCTTTTTTCCCTCCCTCCCTCCTTCCCAACCTTCCTCCCAACCTACCTTCCTTCTCTCCTTTCCTCCTCCCTCCCTCCCTCCCTCCCTCCCTCCCTCCCTCCCTCCCTTCCTTCCTTCCTTCCTTCTTCTTCTTTTATCCTTCTTCTCCCTCCTTCCTCCCTGCTTGCTTCCTTTCTCTTTTTTGTTTTAAAGGAATATACATTAGGTGATCAGCAATAAAATTAAAATAATTTTGTGAATGAAATTTGTGTCCACCTAATTATAAACTTTGATTAAATTTGTATATCAGCTGACAAAAGTCAGAAACATTTTAGGTATTCCACTCAATGTTAATAGAAGCAGAAACATTAAGAAATGCCAGTCATTCCAAACAGAGGAAATTAGTAGACACATTAACAAAACCAATACACAGTATTTTCTCTCTTTTTTCTCTCTCTCACATATTCTTACTATCTAGTCAGAAGACAGTCAATTGAGGATTTTTTTTTTTTTCCATTTTGTGTTGCTAAAAAGGAATACCTGAGGCTGGGTAATTTATAAGGAAAAGAGGTTTATTTAGTTGATGGTTCTACAGGTTGTACAAGAAGCGTGGTGCTGTCAACTGCTAGGCTTCTGGTGAGAGCTTTTGTGCTAAGTCAAAACATTGACAGAGAAGGTCAAAGGCAAAGACGGCATGTGTGAAGAGAAGGCTCAGTTGGAGTTTTCTAATGTCTGAGGGAAGAAAACAACAAATCAAGGAAGGCTTGCAAATCCAATAAGTCTGTGCAAGCATTTGACTATTACTTACATATCTGATAAATTTAAACTCGAGGGTTTACTATTGAATTATTTTAAAATTTGAAATAATGTTCATGAACAAAGAATTTTATAATTTTTGAATTAAAGTTGCAAGTCTAATATCAGTCAAACTTATACATTTCAAATTAAATCCATAAGTCTAACAGCATTTAAATTTATTTAGATGTATTCTTTTAAATATTCCATATTAAATCACAAACTAAATTTTTTGGATTAGCACAGAAGCAATATTGCCTGCCCACTCATTGCCATCTCTGACGTAACTCGTTAGAACTTAGGAACTTTATACCTATACGGTTTCAAAATGGATATTGACACTACTACTTATAGGATTTTCCCCTCAAGCCCCTGTTTAAAATTCATTTTACTGCAATGTGACTTTTTTTTTTTTTTGAGACAGTTTCACTCTTGTTGCCCAGGCTGGAGTACAATGGTGCGATCTCTGCTCACTGCAACCCCCGCCTCCCAGGTTCAAGTGATTCTCCTGCCTCAGCCTCCCAAGTAATTGGGATTACAGGCACCCACCACCACTCCCAGCTAATTTTTTGTATTTTTAGTAGAGATGGGGTTTCACCATGTTAGCCAGGCTGGTCGTGAACTCCTGACCCCAGGTGATCCACCCGCCTCAACTTCCCAAAGTGCTCGGATTATAGGCGTAAGCCACCATGCCTGGCCTTTTCACACCTTTTAATTGCCATGTTTAAATTGTTGAGATTCTGCACTCCTATCAGAATTACAATGGATTTCTTTACTACCTCATTTGACATGAAACCTATTGTATATCTTTTTTACATGTCTCACTGACTTTCTATGTTCATTTATTGAAAGAGATTACTCAATATATTAGATGTAATTCTTAGTATTACTGCTAGGGTGCCCTGCTGGGACTTCCAGAAGCAAAAATTTGGAAGAATTTGCTCAACTTCAGCTTTCTGAAGTTGCATGAGTAAGCGAGTAGGAATTGCATGCAGAATTTGGCATCACATTTACAGCAGCATCTTTTTCTCATTCTTTTGGTGCTCTTGCTTTTTGCAAAATAAAGGTTTAGTACTCTCTTGGCTGAATGTAGATTTGTATCTTGCCTAAAGATGACTCTTATAACAGTGTTGATTACCCAACCATCACTCTTTATTTTCTCCTCCTAATGACCAATGGCTCTAAATGCCATTTAAACAAACTAGAGATCTGATTACCCAAAGTTGGGAGTGATCATATGCAATCTGCCATTGGAAGAACAGATGAGTTTTTTTTCAGGCTAAAGAAAGTTTTATTTTATTTTATTTTATTTTATTTTATTTTATTTTATTTTATTTTATTTTATTTTTTGAGACAGAGTCTTGCTCTTTGGCCCGGGCTGGAGTGCAGTGGCCGGATCTCAGCTCACTGCAAGATCCGCCTCCCAGGTTTTACGCCACTCTCGTCGTGTTGGCCAGGCTGGTCTCAAACTCCTGGCCTCAAGTGATCTGCCCAGTTCGGCCTCCCAAAGTGCTGGGATTACAGGCACGAGTCACGGCGTCTGACCCCTACCTTTTTCTTTTTTTTTTTTTTTTTTTTTTGAGGCAGAGTCTCGCTTTGTCGCCCGGACTGGAGTGCAGTGGCCAGATCTCAGCTCACTGCAAGCTCCGCCTCCCGAGTTTACGCCATTCTCCTGCCTCAGCCTCCCGAGTAGCTGGGACTACAGGCGCCCGCCACTTCGCCCGGCTAGTTTTTGTATTTTTAGTAGAGACGGGGTTTCACCGTGTTAGCCAGGATGGTCTTGATCTCCTGACCTCGTGATCCGCCCGTCTCGGCCTCCCAAAGTGCTGGGATTACAGGCTTGAGCCACCGCGCCCGGCCTTTTTTTTTTTTTTTTTTTGAGACGGAGTCTCGCTCTGTCGCCCAGGCTGGAGTGCAGTGGCCGGATCTCAGCTCACTGCAAGCTCTGCCTCCTGGGTTTACGCCATTCTCCTGCCTCAGCCTCCCGAGTAGCTGGGACTACAGGCGCCACCACCTCACCCGGCTAGTTTTTGTATTTTTTAGTAGAGACGGGGTTTCACCGTGTTCGCCAGGATGGTCTCGAACTCCTGACCTCGTGATCCGCCCGTCTCGGCCTCCCAAAGTGCTGGGATTACAGGCTTGAGCCACCGCGCCCGGCCTCTTTTTTTTTTTTTTTTAGACAGGGTCTCACTATGTTGCCCAGGCTGGCCTCAAATTCTTGGACTTAAGTGATCTTCCCAGCTCAGCCTCCTGCTGAGGACTACAGGCATGCACCACCACTGTGCCTGCTAAGATTATAGATTATTCTTTTTTATTCTTTTTTTTTTTTTTTGAGACAGGCTTTTACACCCAGGCTGGAGTGCCAAGGCATGATCTTGGCTCATTGCAATCCCTGCCTCCTGGGCTCAAGTGATCCTCCCGCCTCAGCCTCCCGAGTAGCTGGAACTACAGGCATGCATCACCATGTCCAGCTAATTTTTAAATTTTTTATGGAGACAGGTTTCACCATGTTGCCAGGCCAGTTTCAAACTCCTGGGCTCAAGCAATCCACCTGCCTCGGCCTCCCAAAATAATAAGATTATTCTTTTTTTTTTTTTTTTTTTTTTTTTTTTGAGACGGAGTCTCGCTCTGTCGCCCAGGCTGGAGTGCAGTGGCCGGATCTCAGCTCACTGCAAGCTCTGCCTCCCGGGTTTATGCCATTCTCCTGCCTCAGCCTCCTGAGTAGCTGGGACTACAGGCGGCCGCCACCTCGCCCGGCTAGTTTTTTTTTGTATTTTTTAGTAGAGACGGGGTTTCACCATGTTAGCCAGGATGGTCTCAATCTCCTGACCTCATGATCCGCCCGTCTCGGCCTCCCAAAGTGCTGGGATTACAGGCTTGAGCCACCGCACCTGGCCAATAAGATTATTCTTAATTGCAAAATAAAACTGGTCTAATTAGATTTGACTTGATTATTTATATAGATGTAGTAATAAGAATAACTTATCATTTAGACCTTTCTAAATTTGCTTTACTGAATGTTTTCAATAAGGATTTGAGAATTAGACTTTTAAAAGCTTATTGAAGCTAGAAAGCTAAGCCAAGAAGCTAGATTTCACCTGCAGAGGCTATAAATTTAGGAGAATTCTTCTCTTCTTGGGTTTCCCAAATTATCTTCAGGCTCCTGGGCTTGCTGGGAAATAACTTTTCTCTCTTATCTATAAGGCTAGAATTACTATAAGCCAGAAACCAGGCCAGTTTCTCAAGAGGGCTATGTAAGCACTGGGTCCACAAAGTCAACCTTACTTCCTTAAAAGTGCCTAGTGATATTAATAAAAATAGCATCATTCTCAAATATGATGTTCCAGGCCAAGATCTTGGTTGCATAACCAATACTTCTAGTTATGTCCTTATAACAAGGATGACAGACTCATTTTCAACCTATCCAGATAACTGTATTGCCATTAGAACAAGAATACTCAGTAACAGTTTCTGAATTTTGGAGTGGTCGAAATGGAAAAAAAGATCATTTATAAATGTTTTTATTTTAAAAAGCAGAGCCTATTAAATTGTTATGAGTTATAGATAGCTTAAGAGAAAAGCAACTGGTTTCTTATATTTGCGAAAACTAGAACATTAAAGCATCAACAATACTCCAAACACAAATCATAATTATCTCTCATCAGTTCACTCCTTTCAGTGTAATTCATTCATTCCAGTGTAATTAATTCCCATATAAGAATTAATGTCCAGTTTTAGATTAGTAGCCTCATGAGTCCACCTACTTCTTGAGTGGCTTCTGGAAATACCTGAACATTCCTGACTCAGTCTGCTGATATGGTCTGAAAGTTGTTTAAGTGATACCATCAAAAGTCTGTACCTCAAAACATTTTCCACAGCACATGAGACAGTCCCTCTTTGCTGAAGATAAAATATTTAGGCCTGTAGTTGATTATAAGAGCTTTCAGAGGAGCATTAGAGAAAAACAAAAAATCTGTCTATTGATGTCCAAAGATTAAAAATGATCATGGTTAAATTATTACTGATAATTTTCAAAAGTGGAAGATTGATGGGTGTTTTTAACAAGAATAGTGCAAGTGAGAAGAACATTTGGGTATTTCTGTGTTATATAAAACAAGATAATAAAGTCAATCCAAAAAAGTATTTTAGACAAAATACAAGCATAATGATGAAGGCTACTTCCAAAAAGAGTGGCTATTACATTTAATTTATACATATGGATATGCATGATCTTTATGAAGAAAAAACTCCAGATATAATAATCCTGACATATACTATACCATGACTATGCCAAGCACATATTTAGAATACATCAAGAATATCAAGTAAAAGGATTCTGTAAGTCTAGAGTATGTCCTAATCAGAAGACGCTAGATTCAAATTAAAGAAGTACAGTTGTAGCCAACATTTTTTAAATAACCGAAATTATGACTAACAACACTATACTGCTGCTTTTTTAATATGAGGCAAAGCAGCACCAGGACTCTGATAAACAGAAACATACCACGGACAGTAAAGGCACGGACAATTCTCCAGCAACTTCCCATACAGCTTACAATTTCTGAAATATTTGTATTAATAACATTTTACCGTTTAATCTAGGGAAGACTAATCATAACTTCCTACTTAGCAATTGCCCCACCCCAAGTTCCATTTAGCAACTATGGGCCAAAAATGAATAAGGACTCTGGGGACTCAAAGGTGAGCAAGACACAATTCCTTTCTCCAGAGATTCTTGTCTTACAGTGTAGTGGGGAAAATACACTAACAGGAGTTACAAGAAGCACAGACTAACCACTCTGTGCCCAAACTCAGAGTAGTGAGGAGAATGAGAAAAGGAAAGGTAATGAAGGTAGGTTATGTATGGCTTTTGGAGAAATGATCCCTAAATGATTTTATGTAGTTTGAAGAATAAACAGGAAGAGTAAAAGGGTATCTATGTAGACTTCTCTTAAAAGAGTTTCATGGAGTGAGTAGATAGAAAGGTGATGAAGGTAGAGACAAGAGATGACCAAGATCCTTAAAGAGACAGAAATCAAGAGCACAAATTAAGAACACTGAAATACAGGCTGGGCACGATGGCTTACACCTGTAATCCCAGCACTTTGGGAGGCCAAAGCAGGTGGATCACTTGAGGTCAGGAGTTCATGACCAGCCTGGCCAATGTGTTGGAACCCCATCTCTATAAAAAATACAAAAATTAGCCAGGAGTCGTATTGGGCGCCTGTAATCCCAACTACTCATGAGGCTGAGGCAGGAGAATCTCTTGAACCCAGGAGGCGGAGGTTGCAGTGAGCAGAGATTGTGCCATTGCACTCCAGTTTGGGTGACAGAACGAGACTCAGTCTCAAAAAAATAAAAATAAAATAAAATAAAAAGTAAAATAAATAAATAATAAAAAGCAACTCTGAAATACAAATGCGAATTTTAATGTAAAGTGTTAGGTAAATTCCTCCCTAATAAGTAGAATTTCCCCAATAATGATGTCCTCTGCCAAGTGTGATTCATACAGTAATTAGAGATTTGAAGATTGGCTATAAATGTTTGAAATAGTTGCCAAAGAAAACAGGAATGAAAAGAATAGTGTCCAAAGACTGTAAAAGCACTTTCCATTGGCACTGATCCCCACCATGTATTGTAGAGATAATATTTCTGGAGACGCCAATCAGGTTCCACATTGGAACCTTCTCTAGCAGGGCCAAAAAGCCATTGTGTTGAGTGGAGAAGGCAGATTATGGATGAGTAAAGATGTGAGACTTGGAGTGGACTAAAGAGACACAAATCTAAAGAGGAGTCAAAAGAGTGGAGGGCTCTGTGCAATGAATAGTAAGAATAATGGGACAGCCTAAAATAGCTGGAAGGATAGGACCACCCCAGCTCCTAATCTGAACCTAAACTATTAACTCATTTGTTATATTAAATCACTTAATCCTTGCATCCACCCTCTAAGATGAAGTGACATATTTTAGAAGCCACAGGATCCCTGATCTTATACAGAAAATATTCTTCCTAGAAATTTTTATTAATTTTGTTTTCTTTTTTGAGATGGAGTCTCACTCTGTCACCCAGGCTAGTGTGCAGTAGCGTGACTCAGCTCACTGCAACCTCCGCCTCCTGGGTTCAAGCGATTCACCTGTCTCAGCCTCCCAAGTAGCTGGGATTACAGGCACCCACCACCACGCCCAGCTAATTTTTGTATTTTTAGTAGAAATGGGTTTTTGCCATGTTGACCAGTCTGGTCTCGATCTCCTGACCTCAGGTGATCTGCCCACTACAGCCTCCCAAAGTGCTGGGATTACAGGCATGAGCCACCACGTCCGGCCTTATTTTAATTTTGTATTGTAGATGGATCTGCTTCTACAGTAAAGCCTTTTATAGCTAAGGATTAGGGTAATTTACTCAAACATGATTTAAAAAGTTTATTCATTCTCCAGCAAAGTCTTGGTAGAAAAAAAGTTTATTCAGTACAACAACTGATGAATAAATAAATAAAATGTGGTATAACCAATGAAATATTATTTGGGGATAAAAAATAGTAAAGTACTGATGCATGCTGTAGCACGGAAAAACTTTGGGAAAAAAGCAACACGTGAAGTAAAAGAAGCCAGACACAAAAGGCAACATATATATTCTATTTATATGAAATGTCCAGAACAGGCAAATCTATAGAGACACAAAGTAGATTATGGCACCTAGAGCTAGCGGAGAGAGGGAGGAGAATGAAGAGTGACGAGGTTTCTTTTAGGGGAGAAGAAAATATTTTACAATTAGATTGTGATGATGGTTGCACAACCTTGTGAATATATTAAAAAATATTGAATTGTACACCTTAAATGTGGAAATTATATGGTATCTGAATTATATCTCAAAGCTGTTTTTTAAAAATTTACTAATTTCATGTTTAAGGGACCTAAAATGTACTAACAACTCAAATCATGATAGTTATTAACAATTTAGTAACCTGCTAGAAAGTATTTCAGAACCTGTATCTGTTATTCCAAATAATTGTTATTAGTCATATTACAAGAAGATGGGAAATTGGTCATGTACCTAATTGATTGATAAAGAATATTTATTTTAAAAAAAACTATAGTATTTTGGTATAATGTAGACTGGCCTTTTTTCTTGGAATTGTATTACTGTAGGATTGTCTTATAATTGATTTATTTCATGGTGCTTATACTTCCGTAACTCAAATGATTTAAAACCAATTGTATTGAATTTTGCTCTATACTCATATTTTAATGTGACATTGATATTTTGGTCCTCTATTTGGTCCATACTCACAAAATCATGCAGTTATTGGTATTTTAATTATAAAACATTGCTGAATCATTTCATCAAAGATTAACAAAATTCTTCACCATGGATTGCTAAACATTAAATTCAATGTGTGGCACTCTTACATGTTTGGATAGATTATCTCGTTAGTTCTTAAATCAGCCTTACATTCTTCTTAGCAGCCTTTGTTTTTTGTTATTAATTCATTCAACAGCTTGTATTGAGTACCTCTTATGTGCCAGGAACTGGGGACATGCAGCGAACAGACACTACCTCTGGGATGTAGGAGTCCAGGAAAGATGTATAATTGAATAAATAATTGCAATAATAGGCATTGTGGCAGCACTTAGTAAAGAGCCCTTAACAGGTATAGAAATCAGGCTAAGGCATTTCAAGGAAGGTGATGGCAACGTCAAGACTTGAAAAATGAATAAAAGTTAGGAAGGCAATGAGTAGGGTAGTTCAAAGGGATAATAAGCATATTAAAAAGTGCAGAAATCAGTGACATAATCAAGCTTCAAAGGTAACGTTCAATAGTTCAGAGTGGTTTAAGAATTGAGTGCAAAGGAGGAGATACGGCTACAGAGAGCTAGACAGGTTTTGAAATGCCTAATAAGCTGATTTAAGGAATTTGGATCGTCTAAGGGGAATGGAAATCTTGAACAGTCTTAAGCTTCAAAACAAGATTAAGACCTGTGTTTTTAGAAAGACTAAATATCTTTAAGTACTCTTCAAATCAAGCAACTTCACAAATCCTTATAATCATGATTCCTATGAACCTCAGCTATTATTTCCAAATATTTGACATTTTTTCCACTTGAAAAAGAGCTATCCCAAAGGGATAATCTGTCCCTTCCAGTAGCAACCAATCAATTTGCAAGTGGAGGTCCCTTGGCTGAGAGCTTCCAGGTGCGCTAGATCAAGAAGAGTAAAAACAACCATTTTTAAAGCTCCTTTTCATTATGCAATGTTCCCTCTGAAGAGATAATGGTATGTTTGCACTATGAAATATTACGTAATCATTAAAAATAAAGAATTAGAGCTATTGACACAGAAAGGTTTCCAGGAAGCATTTCTGACAAGAAATGCAAAATGCAGGAAAGTGTCTCAGCAATCAATCTTGCAACCATAACATCCCACTATATATGTATGTGTATATTAGCATATGTATTGTACATGTTTATATTTGAGTATGATGAACATTTATCACAGTACCCAAGCTGAGTAAAGTTTCTCATTTCCATTTGTTTTATATGTATGTATAAAATATATATTTATATATATTTTGTGTATATGTTATATATATATTTTAGATAGGGTCTGGCTCTGTCACCCAAGCTGGAGTGCAGTGTGGTGTAGTCTACACTCACTGCAACCTCTGCTTCCCAGACTCAAGCAGTTCTCCTACCTCAGCCTCCTGAGTAGCTGGAACTTACAGACGTGTGCCAGCACACCCGGCTATTTTTTCTTTTTCTTTTCTTTTCTTTTCTTTTCTTTTTTTTTGTTTTTTGTTTTTTTTGTTTTTTTTTTTTTTTGAGACAGAGTCTCATTCTCTAGCCCAGGCTGGAGTGCAGTGGCGCAACCTCAGCTCACTGCAACCTCTGACTCCCAGGTTCAAGCTATTCTCGTGCCTCAGCCTCCTGAGTAGCCGGGATTATAGGCGCGCACCACAATGTGCAGCCAAATTTTTGTATTTTTAGCAGAGGCGGGGTTTCCCCACGTTGCTCAGGCTGGTCTTGAACTCCTGAGCTCAGACAATCTGCCTGCCTCGGCCTCCCAAAGTGCTGGGATTACAGGTGTGAGCCACCACACTGGCCCTGTTACATTGTTATATAGAAGCATGTGTAATTGCACAAAGCAAAACAAAAAGAACCCCATCAACCAACTCCCACTAGGAACCTCAGCTTAAACCCAGGTTGCTTAAACCTGTGTTTAAGCAATTCTCCTGCCTCAGCCTCCCGAGTAGCTGGGACTACAGGTGCCCACCACTACACCCAGCTAATTTTTTGTATTTTTAGTAGAGACGGGGTTTCACCGTGTTAGTCAGGATGGCCTCGATCTCCTGACTTCATGATCCGCCCGCCTCGGCCTCCCAGAGTATTGGGATTACAGGTGTGAACCATCATGCCCGGCCTAGTCTTGATTTTTAGTGAATACACATACATACTGAAGCTTTCTCAGTGTTGCAGTTTGGCCTCCCTGGGAAGCTGACTCTGAGTTGGAGGGTGCAGGGAGTTCATTGAGAAATGCTTTGGGAAACAACCACTGTGGGATATTCTTGCAGAACTGTGCTGAACTGAAACAAAAGAACATTTATATTCACACAGTAGTCAGTCATCGATGTGGGCTTTCTCCTCCCCACACACTTTCACTTTGCAGACGGCAGGTCTACAATCTTTTGAGGGAGAATGCAGCTGGAATAGGAACTATAAGTTACCAGCAGCCAGAAGGACTTAGTGCTTCAGTCGTGAAGTGAAGAATGAACAGAACATGTATCACAGTATCTACTACAAGTCATTAGCATTTTAGAAGGAATAATGATTTAATATACTTATTTATTCTATTTAGTGCTTTTATCTTAAATTCCAACTTGTTTCATATTAATCACATTTATTACTATTATTAAGATTCAGATCATTTTACAGACCTAGTAGTTAAATATATATTGTGGTAGCCAGCCTCCATGGTAGCCCCCAGTGATCTCTGTCTCCCAGTTCTCTCACCTATGTATAGTTCCCACCCACACTGCACTAGGAGTAGTCTGTGTGACCACTGGAATACAGCAGAAGTGATGGCATGTCAGTAATGACGTTCAGTTGTAAAAGACATTGCAGCTTTCATTACTCTCTTTTCAGATCCCTTGTACTGGATGATGATGCTAGCTACGACAGGCAGGCTCACTGTTGAGGACCTGTGGCTTGCTAATAACATTAATAAGTTTGGAAGTCGATCTTCCAGTCCTTCTTGAGTCTGGAGATGACTGCAGCCTCAGCTAAAAACTGGAGAACCCCTGATGCAGAACCACACAGCTAAGTCATTCCCAGATTCCTGATTCTCAGAAATGGTGCAAAATAATAAACATTTGTTGCTTTAACCTGCCTGATTTGGTGGGTAACTTGTTGTGTGGCAATTGATAACTAATACATATATATTTTTAATTATTGAAATATTTCTACCAAATTTCTGG
Organism: Rhinopithecus roxellana; assembly: GCF_007565055.1. Classification (NCBI taxonomy): domain Eukaryota; kingdom Metazoa; phylum Chordata; class Mammalia; order Primates; family Cercopithecidae; genus Rhinopithecus; species Rhinopithecus roxellana. The sequence continues at coordinate 6,104,207 of NC_044550.1, forward strand.
AACTCATGAAGGTATAATTTAAACCAGCTAAAATAAATAAATGAGGATAAACAATGGAGGATAATTAGGATATTAGAACATTTATGACTATCATACATTTTACTTTGCTAGAATCTAGGTACCTGTACAGGCAAAGGAATAGTAAGATTACTGTAGAAACAACATGTATTATATACACCTTTTCTTATGTCCCATATTAACCCAAGATAATTAAGCTGGTTTAAACATCTGAGGGTTTCTCCTTTTTTCCTTTTTTTAAAAATTTTTTAAAAAAGTAATAATCATGTAGAAACTCATCTGGGGCTGACTGTCTTCTAGCTTACAATTTATAGAACACAGAACATCTACTTTTATGATGCTCAACAGTCTTTGGGAATTAGTCTTAACAGGTGTGCTGCAAATGTCTATTTCCAAGACAACAACGATAACTACATCAATTTCAAACAGAAATGTGTTAGAATAGGACTGTTTGTCAATATTTGTTGAAAACTTAAAATAATCATGAAACAACAACCAAAAAGACAAGATTTAAAGGAAACGGGCCTAACAGATACTATCTAATACTATTACATAATTTTTCCTAAGTACACTAAAAATTGTATTTTGAGTTTATATCACTTAAAAAATTAATTTTTAAATTATTTGATTATTCTTATATCATTGGAGGACAGTCAGTTTTACAGAAACCACAAGGAACATGAAAACAAAAAATGTTTAAGCAACAAACAGAACTATAATAACTTTATAAAACTTGGAATAACTCTAAAGAGTTTGCAACAGAGCCCACCTAAACACAACTTTTTTCAATTTCTAAGAATCATTCAACCTAACGTTTTTATTTACATATGAGTAAATGAAAGTAATAATAATGATAATATTTTACTGAGGGCTCATATATGTCAAGCAAAGCTCCCACCTAAGCATACACCCCCTCTCTTGATCTTTTCAATTTTGCCTTCCTGGCCGGGCGCGGTGGCTCAAGCCTGTAATCCCAGCACTTTGGGAGGCCGAGACAGGCGGATCACGAGGTCAGGAGATGGAGACCATCCTGGCTAACACGGTGAAACCCCGTCTCTACTAAAAAAAAATACAAAAATCTAGCCGGGCAAGGTGGCGGGCACCTGTAGTCCCAGCTACTCGGGAGGCTGAGGCAGGAGAATGGCGTAAACCCGGGAGGCAGAGCTTGCAGTGAGCTGAGATCTGGCCACTGCACTCCAGCCCGGGCGACAGAGCGAGACTCTGTCTCAAAAAAAAAAAAAAAAAAAAAAAAAAAAAAATTTGCCTTCCTTTTCTTTCCAAAAGCAATGATCACTTTCTAATATACCACATAATCTATATCATTTATTAGTCTAGTGTTAGGTTAAGTAATTTACCTACTCCCATGGAGCTTGAGCTGGGTTTAGATTCTAGATTTCCTTACACCTATTTGAGCCTATTTGAGACCGTCAACAAATGTGTGCCTACTACGCACCACAACATAATCTATCCGTAGGCCAAATTGCTTTTTTTTTTTTTTTTTTTTTTTTTGAGACAGAGTGTTGGTCTGTCATGAAATACTCCCGGATTCAAGCAATTCTGCCTCATCTTCCTGAGTAGCTAGGATTACAGGCGCCCGCCACCATGCCCAGCTAATTTTTGTTTTTTTAGCAGAGATGGGTTTTCACCATATTGGCCAGGCTGGTCTCAAACTCCTGACCTCAAGTGATCCCCCTGCCTTGGCCTCCCAAAGTGCTGGGATTATAGGCAAGAACCACCGTGCCCTGCCTCCAATTGACCCTATCTTAACTGGAAATATAAAAATTTTTAAGGAGAAAAGTGCTTTAGAAATGACAAATGCACAAGCTTCAGTAACCGACTCGATCAACTGGAAGAAAGAGTATCAGCGATTGAAGATCAAATGAATGAAATGAAGCGAGAAGAGAAACCAAAAGAAAAAAGAAGAAAAAGAAATGAGCAAAGCCTGCAAGAAGTATGGGATTACGTAAAAAGACCAAATCTACGTCTGATTGGGGTGCCTGAAAGTGAGGGGGAAAATGGAACCAAGTTGGAAAACACTCTTCAGGATATCATCCAGGAGAACTTCCCCAACCTAGTAGGGCAGGCCAACATTCAAATTCAGGAAATACAGAGAACGCCACAAAGATACTCCTCCAGAAGAGCAACTCCAAGACACATAATTGCCAGATTCACCAAAGTTGAAATGAAGGAAAAAATCTTAAGGGCAGCCAGAGAGAAAGGTCGGGTCACCCACAAAGGGAAGCCCATCAGACTAACAGCAGATCTCTCGGCAGAAACTCTACAAGCCAGAAGAGAGTGGGGGCCAATATTCAACGTTCTTAAAGAAAAGAATTTTCAACCCAGAATTTCATATCCAGCCAAACTAAGTTTCATAAGTGAAGGAGAAATAAAATCCTTTACAGATAAGCAAATGCTTAGAGATTTTGTCACCACCAGGCCTGCCTTACAAGAGACCCTGAAGGAAGCCCTAAACATGGAAAGGAACAACCGGTACCAGCCATCGCAAAAACTTGGCAAAATGTAAAGACCATCGAGGCTAGGAAGAAACTGCATCAACTAACGAGCAAAATAACCAGTTAATATCATAATGGCAGGATCAAGTTCACACATAACAATATTAACCTTAAATGTTAATGGACTAAATGCTCCAATTAAAAGACACAGACTGGCAAACTGGATAAAGAGTCAAGACCCATCAGTCTGCTGTATTCAGGAGACCCATCTCACATGCAGAGACATACATAGGCTCAAAATAAAGGGATGGAGGAAGATCTACCAAGCAAATGGAGAACAAAAAAAAGCAGGGGTTGCAATCCTAGTCTCTGATAAAACAGACTTTAAACCATCAAAGATCAAAAGAGACAAAGAAGGCCATTACATAATGGTAAAGGGATCAATTCAACAGGAAGAGCTAACTCTCCTAAATATATATGCACCCAATACAGGAGCACCCAGATTCATAAAGCAAGTCCTTAGAGACTTACAAAGAGACTTAGACTCACATACAATAATAATGGGGGACTTCAACACTCCGCTGTCAACATTAGACAGATCAACGAGACAGAAAGTTAACAAGGATATCCAGGAATTGAACTCATCTCTGCACCAAGCGGACCTAATAGACATCTATAGAACTCTCCACCCCAAATCAACAGAATATACATTCTTCTCAGCACCACATCGCACTTATTCCAAAATTGACCACGTAATTGGAAGTAAAGCACTCCTCAGCAAATGTAAAAGAACAGAAATTATAACAAACTGTCTCTCAGACCACAGTGCAATCAAACTAGAACTCAGGACTAAGAAACTCAATCAAAACCGCTCAACTACATGGAAACTGAACAACCTGCTCCTGAATGACTACTGGGTACATAACGAAATGAAAGCGGAAATAAAGATGTTCTTTGAAACCAATGAGAACAAAGATACAACATACCAGAATCTCTGGGACACATTTAAAGCAGTGTGTAGAGGGAAATTTATAGCACTAAATGCCCACAAGAGAAAGCAGGAAAGATCTAAAATTGACACTCTAACATCACAATTAAAAGAACTAGAGAGGCAAGAGCAATCACATTCAAAAGCTAGCAGAAGGCAAGAAATAACTAAGATCAGAGCAGAACTGAAGGAGATAGAGACACAAAAAACCCTCCAAAAAATCAATGAATCCAGGAGTTGGTTTTTTGAAAAGATCAACAAAATTGACAGACCGCTAGCAAGGCTAATAAAGAAAAAAAGAGAGAGGAATCAAATAGATGCAATAAAAAATGATAAAGGGGATATCACCACTGACCCCACAGAAATACAAACTACCATCAGAGAATACTATAAACGCCTCTACGCAAATCAACTAGAAAATCTAGAAGAAATGGATAATTTCCTGGACACTTACACTCTCCCAAGGCTAAACCAGGAAGAAGTTGAATCCCTGAATAGACCAATAGCAGGCTCTGAAATTGAGGCAACAATTAATAGCCTACCCACCAAAAAAAGTCCAGGACCAGATGGATTCACAGCTGAATTCTACCAGAGGTACAAGGAGGAGCTGGTACCATTCCTTCTGAAACTATTCCAATCAATAGAAAAAGAGGGAATCCTCCCTAACTCATTTTATGAGGCCAACATCATCCTGATACCAAAGCCTGGCAGAGACACAACAAAAAAAGAGAATTTTAGACCAATATCCCTGATGAACATTGATGCAAAAATCCTCAATAAAATACTGGCAAACCGGATTCAGCAGCACATCAAAAAGCTTATCCACCATGATCAAGTGGGCTTCATCCCTGGGATGCAAGGCTGGTTCAACATTCGCAAATCAATAAACGTAATCCAGCATATAAACAGAACCAAAGACAAGAACCACATGATTGTCTCAATAGATGCAGAAAAGGCTTTTGACAAAATTCAACAGCCCTTCATGCTAAAAACGCTCAATAAATTCGGTATTGATGGAACGTACCTCAAAATAATAAGAGCTATTTATGACAAACCCACAGCTAATATCATACTGAATGGGCAAAAACTGGAAAAATTCCCTTTGAAAACTGGCACAAGACAGGGATGCCCTCTCTCACCACTCCTATTCAACATAGTGTTGGAAGTTCTGGCTAGGGCAATCAGGCAAGAGAAAGAAATCAAGGGTATCCAGTTAGGAAAAGAAGAAGTCAAATTGTCCCTGTTTGCAGATGACATGATTGTATATTTAGAAAACCCCATCGTCTCAGCCCAAAATCTCCTTAAGCTGATAAGCAACTTCAGCAAAGTCTCAGGATACAAAATTAATGTGCAAAAATCACAAGCATTCTTATACACCAGCAACAGACAAGCAGAGAGCCAAATCAGGAATGAACTTCCATTCACAATTGCTTCAAAGAGAATAAAATACCTAGGAATCCAGCTTACAAGGGATGTAAAGGACCTCTTCAAGGAGAACTACAAACCACTGCTCAGTGAAATCAAAGAGGACACAAACAAATGGAAGAACATACCATGCTCATGGATAGGAAGAATCAATATCGTGAAAATGGCCATACTCCCCAAGGTTATTTATAGATTCAATGCCATCCCCATCAAGCTACCAATGACTTTCTTCACAGAATTGGAAAAAACTGCTTTAAAGTTCATATGGAACCAAAAAAGAGCCCGCATCGCCAAGACAATCCTAAGTCAAAAGGACAAAGCTGGAGGCGTCACGCTACCTGACTTCAAACTATACTACAAGGCTATAGTAACCAAAACAGCATGGTACTGGTACCAAAACAGAGATATAGACCAATGGAACAGAACAGAGTCCTCAGAAATAATACCGCACATCTACAGCCATCTGATCTTTGACAAACCTGAGAGAAACAAGAAATGGGGAAAGGATTCCCTATTTAATAAATGGTGCTGGGAAAATTGGCTAGCCATAAGCAGAAAGCTGAAACTGGATCCTTTCCTTACCCCTTATACGAAGATTAATTCAAGATGGATTAGAGACTTAAATGTTAGACCTAATACCATAAAAACCCTAGAAGAAAATCTAGGTAGTACCATTCAGGACATAGGCTTGGGCAAGGACTTCATGTCTAAAACACCAAAAGCAACGGCAGCAAAAGCCATAATTGACAAATGGGATCTAATTAAACTAAAGAGCTTTTGCACAGCAAAAGAAACTACCATCAGAGTGAACAGGCAACCTACAGAATGGGAGAGAATTTTTGCAACCTACTCATCTGACAAAGGGCTAATATCCAGAATCTACAAAGAACTCAAACAAATATACGAGAAAAAAACAAACAACCCCATCAAAAAGTGGGGAAAGGATATGAACAGACATTTCTCAAAAGAAGATATTCATACAGCCAACAGACACATGAAAAAATGCTCATCATCACTGGCCATCAGAGAAATGCAAATCAAAACCACAATGAGATACCATCTCACACCAGTTAGAATGGCAATCATTAAGAAGTCAGGAAACAACAGGTGTTGGAGAGGATGTGGAGAAATAGGAACACTTTTACACTGTTGGTGGGATTGTAAACTAGTTCAACCATTATGGAAAACAGTATGGCAATTCCTCAAGGATTTAGAACTAGATGTACCATATGACCCAGCCATCCCACTACTGGGTATATACCCAAAGGATTATAAATTAGTCTACTACAAAGACACATGTACACGTATGTTTATTGCGGCACTATTCACAATAGCAAAGACTTGGAATCAACCCAAATGTCCATCTGTGACAGACTGGATTAAGAAAATGTGGCACATATACACCATGGAATACTATGCAGCCATAAAAAAGGATGAGTTTGCGTCCTTTGTAGGGACATGGATGCAGCTGGAAACCATCATTCTTAGCAAACTATCACAAGAAGAGAAAACCAAACACCGCATGTTCTCACTCATAGGTGGGAACTGAACAATGAGATCACTTGGACTCGGGAAGGGGAACATCACACACTGGGGTCTATCATGGGGAGGGGGGAGGGGGGAGGAGGGAGGGATTGCATTGGGGAGTTATACATGATATAAATGATGAATTGATGGGTGCTGACGAGTTGATGGGTGCAGCACACCAACATGGCATAAGTATACATATGTAACAAACCTGCACGTTATGCACATGTACCCTAGAACTTAAAGTATAATAAAAAAAAAAAAAAAAATTACAACAGGAAAAAAAAAAAAAAAAAAAAAAAAAAAAAAAGAAATGATTCTAAATTTTTTTTTATTTTCTTAAAGAGAGTGTATTTAGAATATGAACCCATATTAATTATTAACTATTTCATGACTAAAATACATATTTTATTGTTTGGCTACTCTAGATATACAGAAATGTGTGAAATAAATGCCCCTTTCAGGATTAGTTCTTTTATCTTAAAATGTTATGTTCACAGTTAACTTGTGATTAGGGACTGGAATTCAGGCAGAGTAAAGACCTGTTTGGTTTGTGACTCATACTATATAGATTTTGGGTGGTTTGGTGCCTGTGGCACTTCAGGCCTGTAATGGCAAATCATTGCTGGAATGATGATTTTTCCCCCTCACTTTTGAAATCCTTCATCAAATCGATAAATACACTTAAATAACATAACTTATGTAAGCTAAATATTGCAAAAATAGATACGGGGTTATGCTGTTAATATGCATTTCCCAGAATTTTTACAAAAGATTTACATTTAACTAATTACATTTTGATCTCTGTTCTTCCTTACAATTTAATCCCCTAAATATCAAAGGTGTTTGTATACCAAATTGTTCAAAGTACGTTTATACATTTCCAAATTATTTCTCATTTAATCCAGTTAAATTGTGTAAATTTAAGTCTGAACTCAAGTTATTCATTCCTTCGTTCCCAGAATATTTATAGAGCATCTGTTTCAAAAAGCATTTCAATAGGCTGTCACAGAGCTTAGAGTCTATGGGGGTGACAGAGAATTATACAAGCAATTATGACACAGTGATAAGGACACACAATAGGAAAACACTGTATTCTCTGAACACTGAGAATGGCTGAGGAAGGGCATGAAAGACAATCAGCTGGGTGAAGGTGGGTGGAGATAAACCACCTTCAAAGAAGAGTGCCGTTCACCTTCAAAGAAGAGAACGGTATATGTTTAAAGGGTGAGAGTGTTGCATGGAAGGAGCAAAAGTTCAGTATGGATGGAGTTGGTTGGGGAGGGTCATAACTGAACATGAGACTAGAGAGAACCCAATTAATTTTCTTCAATACAGAGGCTTCCTATTTGTCGATGCTTCAAATTCCATTACTTTGCTCACTGGTTTGCTGATGATTCAAACTCGAGCCTTTCATTATGTAATTAAAAATTAAATTTAAACTGCAAAGACACATGGTACAAATAGGTGCTGAAGCATTAATAACAGAGTATGCCTTTAGCTCAGGCATACAGGTGAGTCTAGAAGCTTAAAATTGGGGTGCAAATTTATGAGGGCCAGAACGTTAGCCTTTTATTACTTACACCTTGGACAGACAGATTTCACACTCGTCTTCATCTCCTTTTCAGAAGACACAGAAACATTCATAACTGAATGTCTATGTGCAGATACTGGTTCCAGTTGGAAAGTCTTATCCCACCTTCTTTGTTTGCCCTATTTCAACAGATTCTTTCAGGACCCAGCTGAATAACCATCTCCTTAATGAGGCATTCTCAATTTACACAGTTAGTTGTATGCCTTTTGTGCTACCAAAGTACATCATTCATACCTTTGTAATAGCATTTACTTTGTGGTAATATTCTGTTAACAAGTCCATCTCCTTACTTAATGACAAACTCCTTCTCTACAGGGACTAGATCTTACTGTCTTGGTATCCCTAGCACCTAGCATTGTAACTAGCCTATCAGACATAAAACTGCTGGGTGTGGTGATGAGTGCCTCTATTCCCATCTACTCAGGAGGCTGAGGCAGGAGGATCATTGGAGGACACAGTCTGCTATGATGGAGTCTGTGAATAGTCACTGCACACCAGCCTGGACAACATAGTGAGGCCATGTCTCAGTCAATCTACTGAAACATAAATCAAATCAGTGGCTAGCAGGGACTGGGGAAGGAGGGGAGAAGATTGATGATAAGACAAGAGGATGATATAGACCCTCTTGATATAGATATGTGTCTCAGGGGATATATCTCAGGGGTGATATATCTCAGGGGTGGCAGTGGTTATATGACCATGTATATTTTTCAAAACTTATCAAACTGTTCACCTAAAAAAGGTAAATTTTACTGTATGCATGTTATACACCAAAAAGCATGTATCATAAAAAAAAAAAAAATGCATAGGAATAAGGGAATAAACATGAATGAATGAAAGACACAATGAAGCATTTAGCTGAGACTTAATTTCCTTGCTAGGAGTGCTTACTTTTTTTAAAGTAACATCTGAAACCAGGGCAATGCTTAGCACCAACAGAACTTTAATGGTGGGTATTTTAGGTACACCAGTGAGATTTCTGAATACAGGCACTTCTATAAATTCTTTACATTATTCTAATTTGGCTAAGTATAAAAGTTACTGGCCAATATCTATCATTCTGAGACAACTTTGGTATTACTTCTAATACAGCATAAGTCATTTATAATTCACAAAAATAAAGTATTCCTTTTGGTATAGTTAACTCAAAAGTGCTTTTCCAGTAAGTCTCAGAGATATATTAAGAGAAGACAACAAGTGTGCTACAGAAATTTCAAATGAAGCCAAACTCTGAACATGTAGAATTTATAAAATATTTTGGACCTGGTGCGTGGTAGCTCACATCTGTAATCCCAGCACTTTGGGAGGCAGAGGCAGGTGGATCACTCGATCTCAGGAGTTCGAGACCAGCCAACATGTGAAACATCATCTCTACTAAAAATACAAAAATTAGCCTTGCATAGTAATGCATGCCTGTACTCCCAGCTCCTAGGGAGACTGAGGCACAAGAATTGCTTGAACCCAGGAGACAGAGGTTCCAGTGAGCCAAGATAGCACCACTGCACTCCAACCTGGGTGAGGGAGTGAGATTCTGTCTCAAAAAAAAAAGAAAAAATTGCATTAATTTTGTGATCTTTTTACATGTGCCTTAAGATGATCTATTTATCAAGTTATCCTTAGACACCTTTAAAATTGTGGTAATCTGACAACAAACTAAACCGATGTTGAGTTAGAGTTGTGATGGGTTACTAACCTGTTTCTCTCTCTCTAAAGACTTAGGTTTAAATTTGTCTTAGGACATAAATTTAAATGTTTACTATTCTAATTTAATCACCAGTGAAATGTGGTGTCTATGCAGGCATGCACATACAGCACCCTCACCTCTCACGAATTTCAATCTCTGCTCAGCGATGTAATTCCCCTACATAAACATAGTACCATTGTTACACCTAAGCGTATGAACAATAATTCCATAATATCATCTAACATAGAAATGTTATTTAAATTCCTCCAATTGTACCAAAAATGCTTTTTCAATTATAAAAATATTCCTAAAATAAAAAGTGAAACTTGAGGCCTGTGTCGAGCATCACGGTACATTACCTGAAGCAATGTCTAGCATTACATATAATTCATAGTTATTTCATTTCTTCTTCCATAATTTTCTAAACCCAGCATTTTCTACAGCACCCCGGGGCAGTTGGAAACAGCTTATGTTTATTTTCCAGTCTTAGTTCCACTTCTTTCTTACCAGCTAAAACATGGGCTAAGTTACTGCCATGTAAACTTTCCAAGAGTCAATTTCTTCATTTATAACTGAAGAAATAACATTGTCATGATTACAGTCAGGATTTAATGAAATTATAGATGTCTTTTATAAACTTAATATACTCCATTATTTTATCCTGGATTCTTAGGACATGGACAAATCGATAGCTTTGTTGTAACTAGTCATAGCACAAGCCTGTCTACTGGTAAAACGAAGGGTGAATATGGGGAAATTTCAGAGATTGTTGTAGCTACGTCAACATATATTTATTAAGCACTTACTATACAGAAAGATAGAATAGTAGGCACCTGGGAAACAATATAATTCCTGCTTTCCTGAACTTATTATAGTAAGTATTTATGTAAGTATTATCCCTGCTTTACAGTGAGGAGTCAGGACTGAGGAAAAAAATAAAATATATATGCCAAGTAGTTACTTCATTGGACTCTATTAGGACCATATGCACAATGTATTTGTAAGTGCCCAGCATAGTTCTTGGTCTTACAAAACTACATTAAGGCCAGGCACAGTGGCTCATGCCTATAATCCCAGCACTGTGGGAGGCTGAGGCGGGTGGATCACCTGAGGTCAGGAGTTTGAGACCAGACTGGCCAATATGGTGAAACCCTGTCTCTACTAAAAATACAAAAAAAAACAAAATAGCTGGGAGTGGTGGTGGGCATCTGTAACCCCAGCTACTTCGGAGGCTGAGGCAGGAGAATCACTTGAACCTGGGAGGCGGAGGCTGCAGTGAGCTGAGATCTCACCACTGCACTCCAGCCCGGACGACAGAGTGAGACAGGGTGAGACTGGGTTTCAAAAAAAAAAAAAAAAAAACTACACTAAAACGTCATCTAGGGAAAAATTAGTGACCTTCCAAGCAGGTCCTCACCACATGACAACCATGACAGCTTTGTAGGTCTGGAAATCCTGATTGACGGTTGTTATTGTCCAAAGTTTATTTCATCATCTCCCCCAAGGTAGCTCCTCCTCCTCCACTTTTATTTCCTATTTCAGGAAAACCATCATCCATCTACATCGCTGTCCATTCCAGAATTCTCCTCTCCTCGTAATCAATGCCCCCTATGACATCTCAAACTATCAGCAAATCCCATCAATTCTATTTTAAGAATTTGTTTCCAAATTCATCTTCTTCTCTCCATCTCCATTAGCACTACCCTAATCTAGATAACTGTCATGTTTCCCTTGGAATATTACAATGATATTCTCTCTCAACTTTGGGTGGCCTTTGGTCTGTCATTTGTTTTTGTTTTTTTCAATAAAATTATTTGAAAAGTTGAAAAATAATATGATTGGCTCCCACATATCTCTCAGATTCACCATTTAACATTTTGCTAAATGTGCTTTATGCCCCTTTTTCTCCATATATACATCTGTAAATTTTTTCCCCTAAACTCTTTGGGTTTTTTTGTGGGGGAGGGTGTTGTTGTGGTGGTGGTGTGTATTTGTTTGTTGAGTCACTCTTCACCCAGGCTGGAATGCAGTGGCGTGATCTCAGCTCACTGCAACCTCCCCCTCCCAGGTTCAAGCAATTCTCAAGCCACAGCCTCCCGTGTAGCTGGGATTACAGGCGCATGCCACCATGCCCAGCTGAATTTTTTGTATTTTTAGTAGAGATGGTGTTTCACTGTGTTGACCAGGCTGGTCTCCAACTCCTGACCTCAAATAATCCACCCGCCTTGGCCTCCCAAGTGCTGGGATTACAGGTGTGAACCACCGCGCCCAGCCCGCTAAACTCTTTGAAAGTAACTTTGGCAATATCTCTACCCCTAAATGTTTCAGCATGAATATCTAGATAAAGACATTCTCTTACATAAGCATAGTACCATCATTACACCTGTGCATGTGAACAATAATTCCATAATATCACCTAACATACAAACTATATTTAAATTTATCCAATTGTCCCAAAAATGTTTTTACATTATAAAAATATCCTCCTTCTCCCATGTAGACTCCAGTAAATGTCTACACATGGTGTTTGGTGATTAGATTTCTTTAATGTCTTTTCATTTAGAATAGCCATTGCTTCCAACATTTATTTGTTCATGTTTTTCAAACTTTGCCTTGTTTGACAAGTTCAGTTTAGCTGTCATAAAATGTGCCACATTCTGATTTTGTCTCATTCCTTTTCTTTTTCTTTTTGAGACAGGTTCTGGCTCCATCGTGCAGGCTGGAGTGCAATGGCACAATCTTGGCTCACTGCAACCTCTGCCTCCTGTGCTCAAGAGATCTTCCCAGCTCAGCCTCCCAAGTAGCTGGGACTACAGGCATGCCCAGCTAATTTTTGTAATCTTTTTGTAGAGACAGGGTCTTGCTATGTTGCCCAGGTTGACCTTGAATTCCTCGGCTCAAGCGATCCGACAGCCTCAGCCTCCCAAAGTGCCCGGATTACAGGCATGAGCCACTACACCTGGCCTGATTGCTCCTTTATTATGTTATTTAACTTATACTTATATCTCTTGTATTTCCTGTAGATTGGAAGTAAGGTAGAGACCTAACTAGGTTATTCAAAATATTTTTGGCAAAAATTTTGACAACAGTCAGTACTTCTGTAGTAGTTTGGTAGAGATGCCCTAACAAAGTTCCACAGACTGGGTGGCTTAAACAGCAAAAACTTAACTATCTCACAATTCTGGAGGCCGGAAGCCTAAGATCAAGGGGTTGTCTGGCTTGGCATCTTCTGAGGGCTTCTCTTTGGCTTGTAGATGGAGATCTTCTCCTGGTGGCTTCACATTTCACATGATCTTTCCTCTGGGTAAGTCTGTGTCCTAATTGCCTCCTTTTTTTTTTCGAGATGGAGTCTTGCTGCATTGCCCAGGCTGGCCTGCAATGGCGTGATCTCGGCTTACTGCAACCTCCACCTCCCGGGTTCAAGTGATTCTCCTGCCTCAGCCTCCCCAGTAGCTGGGACTACAGGTGCATGTCACCATGCCCGTCTAAGTTTTAAATTTTTATTAGACAGGGTTTCACCATGTTGGCCAGGCTAGTCTCAAACTCCTGACCTTAAGTGATCTGCCCACCTTGGCCTCTCAAAGTGTTAGGATTACAGGCATGAGCCACCATGCCCAGCCCCTAATCTCCTCTTCTGATAAGGACACCAATCATATTGAATTAGGGTCTACCCATATGATCTCATTTTTTCTTCATTACCTCTTTAAAGGCACTGCCTCCAAATATAGTCACATTCTGAGGAACTGGGTTAGGACTTCGACATACAGATTTTGGAGACACATACTTCATCCCATAACAACTTGTTGCTGCATTGAATCAGGGGGCATATAATGTCAAATTTGCCAAATCTCTCCATTGTAAGGATTCTCTTCATAATTAGTAAATCATCTGTGGGATGAAAACTTGAAGACCTTCATGTGACTGTCTTGTTCCCCACCATCCTTTCACCCATGAATTTTGCCATCCATTAATGATCCTTGCCCAAATTATTATTTTAAAGGGGCAAAGCAGTGGTTTGCCAATCATTTCTCTCTACATGTGTTAACTGTCATTTTTTCTGTAAAAAGAGGCCTTCAGCTGTTCTGCATTCCAAATTAATATTTGTACAACATTAGTCAACTTAACTATAGCTGCCTAAAAAACTATTGATATTTTCCCCCGCCCTGAGGATTAAGTACAAACTCCTTTACATAGCCTCTCTTTTTTTTTTTTTTTTTTTTTTTACAGATTAGCAGTTTTTTTAAATTCATCCTCCCCCTCTTCTTCCTCCTTGTCTTCTTCATCTTCCTCTTCTACCTCTTTCCAGGCAATTTTAGCAGGACTCTTTGCACCATCAAACTTTCCTTTATACTTATAGTCAGCAATATCCTTCTCACATACTTCTCCTTCAGCTTGGCTGCCTTAGTGATATAAGGCTGCTGTCATTTAAGTTATTCCACATCTCACCCAGCTTTTCTTGCCACATCTCCAATAGAGATGCCAAGGTTTGTGGATTTGATCTTGGGGAGGAATTCTGAACAGAATAGGAAGAACCCAGATGGTGGCCTTTGGGAGCATTAGGTTCCTTCTCCTTCTTGCCTCTCTTAGCTGGTCCATAATCCTTCATTTTCTGATCATAGCATTCTTTATCCACCTTGGCCGTTTCATCGAATTTAGACTTCTCTTTCCCAGACATCGTCTTCCACCTCTCGGAGCACTTCTTGGAAAATTCTGCAAAATTGACAGGGACCTCTGGGTTTTTCTTCTTATGTTCTTCTCTGCACGTCTGCCCAAAGAAGGCAAAAGCTAGCCTACATAACCTCTTAAGAACTTCAGCCTCTTCTCTCCTTGTCTCTATTTTACCTTCTTTACTGGTTTACTTCTACTCATCTTTCATAACTCAGCTGTCACTTTTCCCTGGCTTCCACAAAAATTGTAAGAGAGCTCTAGCACTATACTTCCACTATCATAGCATATTTTGTGCTATTTTGTAATTTAAGGTCTTCTCACTGACTGAGCTATCTGAGGAGAGGAATCTCATAAGTCTTGTTTATTCTTACATGTCTCAGCATCTCTTATAGTTCTGGGCACAGAGTAGGCCCGGAATAAAGATTAAATTAATTAATGGGAGTTAGGCACCATATACAAATCCATGTACACTGTAATTTATAAATGATTTATGAAAATTTGCAAGGGTAACTTTTAGTTTTTTAAAAAAGTAAAAAACTTTAGTTTTTAAATTGGCAAAAATTGTATATATTTATGGTATACAACATGATGTTTTGACATATTTATATATTGTGGAATGGCTAATCAAGCTTATTAACATATGCATCACTTCACATATTTAGCATTGCTTTGTGGTTAAAACACTTAAAAATCTACTCTCAACAATTTTCAAGTATACAATATATACAAGGAGAATTTTAATTAAAAGTTTTTTTTTTTTTTTCACTTTATTTGCTTTCTGGGAGCTTAATTCCTAAGTAAGAAAAAATTCCACTCTAAAAATAAGAATTATTAGGTAGTCCTAGCTATATGCCAGTCCTGGCCCTAAGCATGAATTATTTCAAATTTAATTCACAGAAATCCTTTAGCATAGGTACTATTTTCCCCATATTACAGATGAGGGAATTGAGAGAATATCACACAGCTAGTAAACAGAAGACACGGGATTTGCACTCAGGTGTCTCTAATTTCATAATGACTGTAATTTAGAAATTACTTTTTTTTTCGTGGAGGTGCTAGGGAATGAACGTGGGACCTCACACTGAAATTACTTTCTTAAGAGTTCATTTTCCTCATTATAGCTGACTATAAATGTGTCATTTTATGATCATTTGTGGAAGCCCATGTTTTTGATTCAGTAATACTTCCACCTTCAAGAGAACAGACATGTACAACATAAGGCATTTACACTATTAGCAAATACCTAAGTAGGAACAGTCTAGACAACATACATTGTGTAAAAAATGTAAAATGGTAACATGTAACTTATTCCCAGAACTGTTATTTGATTACATCTAAGTAGATATGGCAGTAAGAGAATTTTGAATTACGTTTAATGTTTGTGGAATTTTAAATGATTGAAAAAAGAAATAATTTATTTTCTCTTGGAATCTTTTTGTAAAGACCATTTCAAGAAGAAAAAATGTATATGTACAGGATTAGGGTGATTACAGTGATCCTGTTTGAGTTAAATATATTGTGAAACATGACTTTTGCGAAATGACACATATAAGAGGATAATTTTCAAGATAAGAGTTACTACAACAAAGATAAATACCACAAGTACCCATGTGATGAAATTTGGACATAGATATATGAATTTAATGACTCAAAGTATCAAACATGATCCTGACATTGTGGGTACGTACAACAAAATGGTGACTATAAAGGAAAGGCGTGATGGCTCATGCTCGTAACCCTAGCACTTTGGAAGGCTGAGGTGTGCTGATTGCCTGAGCTCAGGTGTTCAAGACCAACCTGGGCAACATGGCAAAACACTGTCACTACTAATAATGCAAAAATTAGCTGGGCATGGTGGCATGTACCTGTAGTCCCAGCTACTCAGAAGGCTGAGGCAGGAGAATTGCTTGAACTTGGGAGGCAGAATTGCAGTGAGCCTAGCCGAGATCATGCCATTGCACTCCAGCCCGGGCAGCAGAGCAAGACTGCCTCAAAAAAAAAAAAAAGTGACTATATAACATAATGAGGAAACTGAATTGCAAGGCCACTAGAAGAGAAAATGTAAAATCTTGTGTATATGTGAGCATGAACTCAACTTGCCAGTTGAGAGTATCCTGAAAATTTAAGATATGCATAAGCAGAAAAAAGAAGGGAAAACATACGATTTAAAAATCAGGTGGAAAAGAGATACAGGCCAGGCGCGGTGGCTTATGCCTGTAATCCCAGCACTTTGAGAGGCCAAAGTAGGCAGATCACAAGGTCGGGAGTTTCAGACAAGCCTGGCCAATATGCTGAAACCTTGTCTCTACTAAAAATACAAAAAGAATTAGCTGGGTGTGGTGGCGCATGCCTGTAATCCCAGCTACTCGGGAGGCTGAGGCAGGAGAATTGCTTGAACCTGGGAGGTAGAGGTTGCAGTGAGCCAAGATCACGCCACTGCACCCCAGCCTGGGTGACAGAGCAAGACTCTGTTTCAAAAAAAAAAAGAAGAGTTACAATATGGAATTTGTTCTTCAAGTTCTAAAAAAATCAAGCATGATGTAATTTATTTAGAATTTAAATCCTACTTTTTTTTAAGAAAACAAATTATGTTAGCAAAACATGGCAGATAGTTACCAAACCAGAAGTATGAAAATTTTCAGTATTTTTCAGTTTCCTAAATTGGTAATGATAGTTGCTAGAAGTTTTAAGTTTAAGAAGGCACATATATGGATGTAATCACCATGAATTCTACCCGAGTTATGAGGATTATGGACATCTTTGTCAGAACTTCTTAATGTGAAGCTCACAGAGCACTAGGGTTCCATGAGCCCCCTGAAATTATGTGCCACCTGTCATGTGCATATGCAGCTTTTTTTTGGAAGGGGTTTGTGACTTTTTAAAATCTGGATTTCTAAAAGAGGTTTATAACCATGCCCTCTACCTTCCCAAATTAAGAATCATTCCTTAAAGAAGTATTAGCTTACAAATTGGTAATATTTGGCTTACTTTCTTGTTACCAAGGAAGAAAGATTTTTAGTTTTATGACTTGGCATCTTGTCTTTTCCATTTTATATTCACGTGTGGGAGATAAGATTAGTTTACACAAGTTTCCATTACCAACTAGGTGTGGTTTACATTTCTAAGATATCAAGTTAAGAAAGGATCCAAGTTTACAAATCTCATTTTTAATCTCTGTTGCTGTTCGTTTTTTTGTTTGGTTTCTTAATCAACTCAGTTCAATTTTGGAAGGGCTGCTGCTTCCTCAAACTGCTTCATGGTTTTATTTTGGTAAATATGAAGCAAAAAGAAATAACAGTAAAATTCCCACAGTCTTTTCTCCTATTTAAGAAATTTGAGGATTCTATCAAACATTTTCACTGAGCCCATTTAAAACCAACAGGAAATTAAAATGATTTTTGCAGCCATACATAAGTATTTTAATTTAAACGGTGAATTCTGTGGGGCGTGGTGGCCTATAATCCCAACACTTTGTGTGGTTGAGGTGGGAGGATCGCTTGAGTCCAGGAGTTCAAAGCCAACCAGGGCAACACAGTGAGACACCATGTCTAGAAAAAAGTACAAAGATTAGCTGGGTGTGGTGGTATGCGACATTAGTCGCAGCTACTCAGGGGGCTGAGATCGGAGGAGCTCCTGAGTCTGGGAAGATTGAGGCTACAGTAAGCCATGATCACTGCACTCCAGCCTGGGTGACAGAGTGAGACCCTGTCTAAAATAATAATAAAAGAACAGAAAAAGAATAAAAGAAAGGTGAATTCTATCCCAATAGGGACCCTTGAAGCAATATTTTATTCTAACCACATTTGAGTTGCCCTGCTGACAAAATTCTATTTTATGGTCTGTATTCTAGGAAGTTTCTCTTCATGGCCATGTTTAATCCCATAAAGCCCTTTAACAAAAATTAGAAATAATGATGCTTTTTTATGATTCAGTGGCTATTTCTAAAGAAGAGATGCCTTTAATCTCATTTACACTCCTGAGAAAGAAGAATTAGACACTATTGTGGGAAATAATTTTTATGCAAAAGAAGATAGAGAAAGTATGAGGACACAAAGTATATTAAAAAATGATTTCTAGACTGAACTACTCAAAACTTGACAAAAAGAGCATAAGATTTTCAGGCAGTTTTTGAGCATGGGGATTTTAAGATAGAAAAAAGAAAACATTTTAATTTTAACTGGAAGAATTGTTACACTCAAGACAAAAATGTAGAAAATATTTGGATATGTTTCAAATATCTAAAACTGCATGACAAACCACTCCCAAAATTTAATGGCTTAGAACAATAGCCATTTTATCCTATCTCATGATTTTGTAAATGAGCCAGGCTTGCTAAGTAATTCCAATTTATACTTTTTTTCTCATTTACTAGTTGGAATACTTTTATAAAGAAACACTTTCCCTTACCTCTTCTTCAGTTACCTGGTAAAAGTCTTCAAAGAGTAAAGACAGGATAAAGCTTGATTCTTTCCATCTGTTTATCAGTTTTCATGATAATAGATTGTTTTCCTTTCATCCTCCAAAGTCAACCAGTTTAAAGAAAAAATCAGTAAGAACTCCTGGATTTCAACATATTTGATGGCTTTCAAATCACTGCAATTTTTAATCACATTGAAGCTCAAACTGACCCATCTTTGGCCCATAGGAACCTCAAGTTGACCTCTGAATCCTTTTGACATGATATTAATGGCCTTTGATAATTTCCTTGCTTTTTGGTATAGGAAGATATTTCAGTCTCACCTTGTGCATTTTCCATTGCATATTGTAATCTGCTCTTTTTCCAAGAAGTCCAGGTTTCTGTTAGCAGTAAATGATATTCAAAGAGTATGATCATGGTGCTAGGGCTGTGTACTGGGCTAGTCACTTCCTAGGCCTTTTCAGTGGACAAAGATGGGAAACAAACACATATTGTGTCTGTGTGTATATCAAATCTCGTTAAGTTCATATTGATATTTCCAATTTAAATAAAACACCATTCCACTTGCACTCTAGGGTGTGTACTATAACCTCTCTCTATTACATCTCTATCTCCTTTCTTCTACTCTGAGAATTGTGGTTCTCAAAAAAAAAAAAAAGAAATAATAGAATTAGAATATAATTATTAATTTGCTTTACCCAACAATATACACACACTGGTCTCAGAATAGCAACACTAAATACACTTCAACTGTTTTACTGAAAACCACTTAAACATTTTTTTCATATGTTCCTGTCATTCTTTGCCTTTTAGGAGGTGAACCTTGACAGATCATATAACCATTATAAACCATACTCTCTTTCTTTTAAACATCATATTATTTTTGTTCTGCAAGTAACTATGTAGTTAATGCTCTATACCTATCCTTACAACATTGTCTCTATAGACATTTCGGTTTTGTGAAGCTTATTCTCTGATAGATACCTCAGTAGTACTCATGGAAACAATATCCGCAGAATTTTACCTGATGTTAGTAGTGTGTGCCTTTATATTTGGAAGGCACTTATGCTTGATATAAAATTCTTGAATCACATTTTATTATTTTAAATCCTAGATGTCCAAGAAACTTTTTTATTTTCCTTTAAAATCTAAATTTTAATAGAAATGTCTTAGGGTTGGCCATCGTGTTGATATGCTTAGCTAAATAATGTGTACTTTCAATATATAGTTTTAAATCCTTATAGTTTTCAGGAAATTTTTTTTGAATTATAGTTTTTAGTGATTCTACTCCTTTGCTTTGGTTTTCTTTTGTAATAACTCCTATTATAATTATATTGGATCTTCTTTATCTTCAATAATTATTTTTTTAAATCTATTTACCTTTCTATTTCTCTTTTTAAAGTTTTTTCCCTTTCCACCCTATATTTCTCTAAAGGCGTCATCTGTTATGTTTGCCTGTCTATCTGTTAGGTCTACTTTAATCTCCATTTCTAAAATATATATATATTTTTTCTCTTCCTTTCTGGAGATCTGTCACCTCTTTTCTGAGATTTATGAACTCTGATTTATGTTGTACTTTTGTGACATATATCACTTGAATGGTAGTTTGCCTTACATTTTATTTCTGATTATCCGTATGCTTATACTATTTATCTAGTTATTAATATCATTAATTCACACAACAAATATTCACTGATCCTCTACTATGTGCAGGCATTATAGTCTGAAGTTAAGCCACAGTAGCCAATCACTAGATAAATGAAAGAGAGATAAAAGCTTATTGCTTTATGCAACTAAAATTTTGTAGTTTGTTACGCAACAATAGCTGACTAACACAACATATTTATAATCATTAAGTCATGTGTTTAGTCTCAACAGAATGCTTTTACACCATGAATTCACCATATTGAAATTCTCATTTTGACATTGTCAGCTGGATTTATGTCTTTAGGAATATGTTAAGGAAGATATATTTTCAGGAAATTAAAAGTTTGAATTTTTTTCTTCCACAAATGAATATTTGTGATCTAGAAAATTATTGAGTCACAATCCTTTTCCCCAAATCCTTATAAATGTTGCATCATTACTTTCTGACATTTAACAAAAAAGCTTTTGCTTGATTTCTTTCCCTTTGTAGGCTGTAGATGTTTTTTGAAAAATGCTTGCAAGACATTTTTTAAATTATTGAAATTAAAACAAATTCTGCAGGATATTTTTATGATATAGTCTCTTTCAACAGATTCTGCCTTGACTTCATTAAGCTCTTTCACCTGCAGACTAAATGAAAGCCCATGAACATTTTCTATCACGTTTTTCATTATTTCTTTTTTTTTTTTGGCATGTGTAGATGAGTATGTATGATTGTTTACACCTATTATTCAAAGGTTCACTCTCACTTCTCTGAATCTTATATTTATCATTTCTTCACATTTCATTGACTTCTTTTTTTTTTTTTTTTTTGAGATGGAATCTCGCTCTGTCACCAAGGCTGGAGTGCAGTGGCATGATATAGTTCACTGCAACCTTTGCCTCCTGGGTTCAAGCAATTCTCCTGCCTCAGCCTCCTGAGTAGCTGGGGCTACAGGCATGTGCCAACACGCCTGGCTAATTCATCGATTTCATCTATTGTCTGCAACAGATCTTTCCTTCATGGCTCTCAGAATAAACTAACTCTACCAACACCTTGAGAGTAGACATCTAGCCTCCAGAACCATGAGAAAATAAATTTCTGTTGTTTCAGTCATCCAGGCTGTTACTATATCAGCGCTAGCAAACTAATACATCTCCTTAAACTTCTACTTCACTTTTGAAGAAAACCCCAATCATGAATCATTATAATTCTCCCAGGTCAATGAAGGTTGCAGAAAAATCCTACCCTTAGAACTGGTCAAGAGGGGTCCCTATCCTGGTCTAGTGCTTTAAAGAGCAAAATCTAGTTATTTCCAGCTATGCCCTGCCCTAAAGGAATCTTTGGGGCCAAGAAGACATGTTCATTCAGAACTTGTGCCTTCACTTTTAGACAATAATTCGAGTACCTGGTCCCTAAAATTCTTTGCTCACACAGCCCCAAGAAGTCTAACAGTGACTTTTCCCGAGGTCCTCCCTACTGAGGGCAAACAGTGATTTCAGTATCTATAATCCTAGGGCAAAAATGTAGCCAAAAGGCCCCAAGGTCCAAGAGGTGACAAAGGAGTAGGAGAGCAGTAAGTCTGCCAAATAACATACAAGACAACTTGTTAAATTTGCGTTTCAGATAAACAACAAATAATGTCTTAGTATCAATTCCAAGTATTTCATCAGACAACTTTATACTAAGAACATATTCATTGTTTATTTAAAATTCAAATTTAACTGTACGTCCCTTTTTTAAAAAAACAAATATGGTAACCCTTGTTGGGGGCCAGAGTTGGGTGTCCATATGCTGGGCATCTATATGCATAAGCACATGGCCCATTATGATATCATTTCTGATAACATTAGTATCAAATTGAGTATGAAAAGGTGACACTAGGAAGGCAGGATATATGAGCCAACCAATTCTCTTTCATTAACCCATATTCTGACACAATAGAAATTCTAAATTCAACTTGGCTTCCCTGGTATTTTCAAAATAGGAAGAACATATGTAACTTTTACATTTTGTTAGCTATATTTATAATGTTTGAATATTTCGACATTTTTTATTTATGTGGTTCATTTTCAATCTTGTCCCAGCCATAATGTCAAGAGGTGGTACTGTTGCAGAAAAGTACTCTAAGAGTCAATATTATTGTTAATCACATTTAAAGAATGATGAAACTAAGACTTAGAAAGGTCATTCAGCTAGAGGAGTCCGTTTTCAATCTCAGATCTCTCTAAATAGAATCAAATTGTCTTCATCACCAAAAATAATTTACTACTTATAAGTAAATATATTATTTTTTTCTTTTCTTTTTCTTTCAATCATGGCTCACTGCAGCCTTGATGCCCCCAACCCACCTCCCCCCACCCCCACCGCCAGGCCAACATGGCAAAACCCCATCTCTACAAAAAATGTAAAAATTAGCCAGGCATGGAGACAAGTACCTGTAGTTACAGCTACTTGAGAAGCTGAGATGGGAGGATCACTTGAGCCTGGGAGGTCAAGGCCACAGTGAGGCGAGATTGAACCACTGAACTCCAGCCTGGGTGACAGAGTGAGACCCTGTCTCGAAAAAAAAAAAAAAGAGAGAGAGAGATGAAGTCTCCCTTTGCTGCCCAGGCTGGTCTTGAACTCCTGGCCACAAGTGATCCTCCCACCTCAGCCTCCCAAAGTGCTAGAATTACAGGTATGAGCCGCTGTGCCTGGCCATAAGTAAATATATTCTGATCATATAATTTAATATGCATGCATAAACTAATGCATTTCATGGGATACTAAAGATAGGTATAAAGGAAGTCCTAACTGTTCAGGCTTTGACCTTGAGTTTTATGGGCCCAAACACCAGATTTTATAAATGTGCCCACACTTGATAAAACTGTGGGTATGTGTTGTAAATATACAATTCACAACACTGACTTATGAAACAGACTGCCAATTTAAGTTTACAATGGCTAACGTATCTGGCAGAATGATCATTTGTAGCAATTCCTGTTTATGGGAAATGCCAACCAGAAGATCAAATTATAACTCAGAAAATTGCTTGTCTAATGTTGGAACAAAGGGAGTGTATCTTAGTTGTTTTTTTGAGACAGGGTCTCGCTCTGTCACCCAGGCCAGAGTGCAGTGGTGCAAACATGGCTCACTGCAGCCTCGACCTCCCAGGCTCAGGTGATCCCCCTGCCTCAGCCCCGGAAGTAGCTGGGACTACAGACATGTGCCATCATGCCTGGATAAGTTTGTATTTTTTTTAGAGATGGGGTCTCACTATGTTGCCCAGGCTGGTCCCAAACTCCTGGGTTCAAGCGATCCACCAGCCTTGGCCTCCCAAAGTGCTGAGATTACAGACCTGAGCCACTGCTCTTAGCCCAAGAGTACACTTTTTTTTTTTTCCTGAGACGGAGTCTGGCTCTGTTGCCCAGGCTGGAGTGCAGTGGCGCGATCCCGGCTCACTGACAGCTCCGCCTCCCGGGTTCACGCCATTCTCCTGCCTCAGCCTCCCCAGTAGCTGGGACTACAAGCGCCTGCCACCAGCCCGGCTAATTTTTTGTATTTTCGTATTTTTTGTATTTTTAGTTGAGACGGGGTTTCACCGTCTTAGCCAGGATGGCCCCGATCTCCTGACCTCGTGATCCGCCCGCCTCCGCCTCCCAAAATGCTGTGATTACAGGTGTGAGCCACTGCGCCCGGCCAGGAGTATATATTCTTAAGGTAATATTTCCATCAAGATCGGTGAATTATATGCAAAAGAAAGGAAATCAGTATATCGAAATGGTATCTGCATTCTCATGTTTGTTGCAGCACTATTCACAACAGCCAAGATTTGGAAGCAACTTAAGTGTCCATTAACAGGTGAATGAGTAAGAAAAATGAGGTGCATATACGCCATCAAAAAAAAATGAGATCCTGTCATTTGCAACACGGATGGAACTGGAGGTCATTATATTAAAGGAAGTAAGACAGGCACAGAAAAACAAACTTGGTGTGTTCTCATTTATTATATTTTGGGAGCTAAAAAATTAAAACAATTGAACGCATGAGAAACAGGGTAGAGGCCGGGCGCGGTGGCTCAAGCCTGTAATCCCAGCACTTTGGGAGGCCGAGACGGGCGGATCACGAGGTCAGGAGATCGAGACCATCCTGGCTAACACGGTGAAACCCCGTCTCTACTAAAAAAATACAAAAAACTAGCCGGGCGACGTGGCGGGCGCCTGTAGTCCCAGCTACTTGGGAGGCTGAGGCAGGAGAATGGTGTCAACCCGGGAGGCGGGGCTTGCAGTGAGCTGAGATCCGGCCACTGCACTCCAGCCCGGGCGACAAAGCGAGACTCCGTCTCAAAAAAAAAAAAAAAAAAAAAGAGAAACAGGGTAGAACAATGGCTGGGAAGGGTAGTGTGGGGCGTGGGAGGGCCTCGGTGGTCGGTGAGCATGGTTAAAGAGTACAAAAATACAGTTAGAATGAATAAGATCTAGTATAGCACAACAGCATGACTATAGTCAACAACAATTTATTGTATTTTTATTTTTATTTTTTGAGACGGAGTCTTGCTCTGTTGCTAGTCTGGAGTGCAGTGAAAAGATCTCGGCTCACTGCAATCTCCGCATCCCAGGTTCAAGCTATTCCCCTGCCTTAGCCTCCCGAGTAGCAGGCGCCCGCCCACCTCTACGCCCAGCTAATTTTTTGTATATTTAGTAGAGACGGGGTTTCATCATACTGGCCAGGCTGGTCTCGAACTCCTGACCTTGTGATTCGCCTGCCTCAGCCCCCCAAAGTGCTGGGATTACAGCCGTGAGCCACCGTTCCCGGTTTATTGTACATTTTTAAATGACTAAAATAACTGGATTGTTTGAAACACAAAGGGTAAACGCTTGTGATGGATACCCCACTTACCCTGATATGATTATTACACATTGCATGCCTGAATCAACATATCTTATGTACCCCATAAATATGTACCTACTATGTACCCGCAAACATTAAAAATTAAAAAATTTTTTTAAATAATTAATCAAATTCCACTCTAAGAACAATCAAGCCGAAAGTGAGGAATTACTTCAAATGCTTTGAAGTGGATCTTATCCCTCACTAATTACCTATACATTTGCAGGTCTCGGTTTCTTTGCTTTGTAAACATAGGCTTCTTGTAAGGACTGGGATTATACACTTAAAATGCTTAGCACAATATTATTACTATTATGCTATCTACATTATAGATGAAACACTACAGATATAATACATAAATATATACTAACTGTATTATATATATATTTTGTCATTATGCTATTTACTATTGTTTTATTTGATAACTCTGTAGCTAACTTAAGAGGACAAAGGTACAGATCAATCTGGCCCTTACAAGCCGACACAGACGGGTACGAATTACCATGACAACAGCGCGCGCCTAGACATTTTCGGCTCGCGCGTTGTTTGGGAAGAAAAAGCCTAGGCTGCGTGTTGCGTCATCATTACGCGCTCGTAAGGTTTCTCCGTGCTGTTTTGGAAGGTCCCGGCACGGCTACCGTCGGCCCACGCCAGGAATTATTTTTTTATTTTCAACCTTTGTTACATAGCTCTGAGGCTACAAGATCGTAAGTACTGAGGGAAGAAAAAACAAGCGAGCGATTGAACGTTAAAAAGATGCCTTAGCATACCTCTGAACCTCTGAACCTTCCTGTGTGCTCTTAATCCTATCAGCTTCCTCTCAGCTGGGATCGCGCCGCGTCAACTTCCGGGCGGGTGCCCGCCAGCACGGCCTCCGCCGCTCCCCTTCTTTGGCCCCTTTGTGTCCCCGCAGTGTCGAGGCGCGAGCCCTGGCAGGTCCTTTCTCGAGGCAGGGGGCACGGTAGCACAGGGAGCCTCTCTTTGTGGGCGGGCGCGAGGCCCGCTAGGGGGTTATACTGGGGAACGTGCCCGCGCGTGCTGGGGTAAGAGGAGGTTGCACGAGGGTCAGCTCGTGGTTTCAGTAAGGAGGGGCGGGCGGGGGAGGCGGACTAAGGGGAGTGAAAAGCAATGGAAATTTTTAAAAGATACTCTCGTCCACCTTCTAATCGTTGTGGCCTAACAATGAAGCGCAGCCATAATAGTCCTGAGCCACTGGGATGTTTGCGGGCCCTTTATTGCCTTGGGAATAAACTGCTGTGGCATTGTATGTTATATTGTTTTCATGGTCTTTTTTCCTTCCTTTATTTTTCCCCTGCAGATAGTTCATTTAAAGCCCCCATCCCTGCAAGGTGGTGGTTCCTATCAATATGAATCTTTTCAACCTGGACCGTTTTCGCTTTGAGAAAAGGAATAAGATTGAGGAAGCGCCCGAAGCAACCCCTCAACCTTCCCAGCCTGGCCCTTCTTCACCAATTTCTCTTAGTGCTGAAGAAGAGAATGCTGAAGGGGAAGTTAGCAGGGCAAACACTCCTGATTCAGATATAACTGAAAAAACAGGTGAGTTACAATGTTGAAATTGATGTAACATCAAGGACAGTTTTTAAAAGATGAAAGGCAGAAGGGATTAACATTTTTATTCTTGATGTCATATATATTGATGCATTGTCCTGCGGTGTGCCCTTTTAAATTCAGCTTTGGGACTGCCATAAGCACCATGTACCCTCAACTGAGCATCCATCCGTTGTTGCTTCACTTTTATATGAGTTCTTGGAATATGGCCCCATGGTGGAAGTTGAAATTAGAATTTAGGTCATCCATAGGTCAGAATGGTTGCTTCTGGAAGAGCCATGTAAGTGATTCAGTTCTGTGATAAACTTTGAGGCTATTTGGCCAGACAGTTTCATTCATTCCAGTATTCCCTCAAAATATTGATCATCTACGAGCTAGACATTGAGCAAGGTGCCTAAAGACAACCTCTGTACACAAGGGAAGATCAGATCAGATCACATCAAGTTATTGCATCCACCTGACTTCCTGGATGTCCTCAGAATGCAAATGAGTAATTGGTATTCATGGTGAATGAACATTTTTAACCTCATCAGCAGATTGTCAGAGACAAAAGGATTTGAGGATAAGCCAAAAATTAAGATTTCCACTCGAATCTATGTTCATTGAACAGTTAACTATTAGAGGGTTATATTTGAGCTATTGTTGTATTGTAGCCATAATGATAAGTGCTTCACATTCTGTCATTTAATTTGCACAATAATCCTACAAGATAGGTATTACTGACATTGAGGTTAATGTGAAATGAGATTCAGAGAGGTTATTAGGAACTTGGTAGAGCCTGAACTCAAGTCCTGGCAGTATGATTCCTGACCATAAACTCAATAGTTATATAGTTTCTTACGAAAGGTGAAAGGAATGTTAGAAGTTGTATTTTAATATTTATTTCAGTAATATCTTTTTTATGCAAAACTGTGTTTCGTAAACAGCTTTTAACCTAAGGTAGACTGAAAGATTGGTAACACCCACGTTTATCCTTGGTATCTTTTTGTTTGCTACTCTTCTCCTTAAATGTAATATGATGGCAGATCCTCTACAAATTATCATTAGAATAACATTTTTAAATACTTTGGTGTAATTGGAACTTGGCGGAATGATTTGGTAGATTGGATTAGGGGTCAGATTTACAAAGGCTTTGTCTAAGTAGTTTTGCATTTAAATGCTATAGGGAACAACTGAAGGATTTTAAGCACCAGGATTTTAAACCCTGTGTCCATTCTTTGAATAGATACTTGACATCCAGGTATTTTAATGCTTTTCCAATGAATATATTCATCTATTTCCTCTGATTAGACAGGGCAGACAGGCCAAGGTTTTTACACGGGATTTTGAGTCCATAGAAGCTCATGCTTTTTCATTTTTGTTAAATATGGGACATTGGACAAGTCATTTGAAGTTTATGATCCACAATTTTTTATTCTCTGAAAGTAAAAGCCATTTATAAACTGGATTTCAGTGGAATGTTTTAGTTATTTATCAGTATTGGTCATGTGAAATCTTTAATTTCCTTTATTGATCAAAAGATATTTTTCTGTTTTAATTTTTTCTAATGAGACCACTCATTTTCTCTTTATTGGGACTTTTTTCCGTACATAAATTCTGCTTAGAAACTGAGATTGCATTAGGAATTACATGGTCAGCCTTGATGGCTTTGGGAAATAAGAAAACTAAGTTTGTTCTAGGAATGTTGAGAATTAATCCTTGTAGGAGTGGAGCACTTTGCTTTAATAAAAGATTGTTGTAAATGATACTATGAACTTTGGAGAATCTTGAAAACTGAGAAGTTTAGATTTTACATAGTAAGTATTAGGTATCCATTGAAGACGTTACAGATTGAATGAGGAAATGATGAAAAAGTTTTGAAAGTCAGTTTAGCAGTAGTGACGAACGAATACACACTGATTGAGGGTAGGGATTGAAGGGAAAGAAATCATTTAGGCAACTCCCATAATCTGAGGTTAATGATAACTGTAGAAATGGAGAAGAAGGAGATACGAGAGATTTCAAAGTAGCCAAGGGCAGGGTTTAGATCCCTGATAGGAATGAGATAAGATGAATGGTAAGATTTTTATGTGGGGTGGCTCAAGCCTGTAATCCCAGCACTTTGGGATACAGAGGTGGGCAGATCACCTGAGGTCAGGAGTTCAAGACCAGCCTGACCAACATGGTAAAACCCCGTCTCTACTAACAATACAAAAATTAGCCAGGCATGGTGGAGCGTGCCTGTAATCCCTGCTGTTTGGGAGGCTGAGGCACAAGAATTGCTTCAACCTAGGAGGCAGAGGTTGCAGTGAGCCTAGATTATGCCACTGCACTCCAGCCTGGGGGACAGTGAGACTGTATCTCAAAAAAAAAAAAAAAGGTAAATGTCTTTAAGAGTTCAAGTAAGACTCAAAGGTCCCACCAGGCATGGTGGCTCACCCCTATAATCCCAGCACTTTGGGAGGCCGAGGCGGGCTGATTACCTGAGGTCGGGAGTTCAAGACCAGCCTGACCAACATGGAGAATCCCAGTCTACTAAAAATGCAAAATTAGCTGGGCATGGTGGTGCGTGCCTGTTAATTCCAGCTACTCGGGAGGCTGAGGCAGGAGAATTGCTTGAACCCTGGAAGCAGAGTTTGCGGTGAGCAGAGATCATGCCATTGTACTCCAGCCTGGGCAACAAGCAAAACTCCGTCTCAAAAACAAAAACAAAAAACAAAAAAACAAAGTTCCTGCCCCCAGGTGCTAATTGAGCATAGAGTCTAGGGGGAACTGAGGAAGCGGGGATTCAGAATTGAGTGTTGGATCTCTGGAAAGTAGAGGGTACTGAAGTTAGACTTTAAGGTCGGTACTAGAGATGAAGACTGGTGAATTACGAGTAGGATATGACTATTGACCTTACTTTAACGTGGTAACTTTTCATACTGCCATTTTGGGATAATGCTATATTAGTTTATTTACAGTAAAGTGTCAGGTCGAACTAAGTTAGCTTACAGGACAGAAATTGTATGTAGTCGAAATTACCTGTAATTACTCTTTTTTGACTAATCCTGTTATTTTATCTAGTGAGTTGACTTCATTTCCTACGACCCTCCTTCAGTTACTGTGCCACCACCACATAGTTTCTTTTTTTTTTTTTTTTTTTTTTTTTTTTTTTTTTTTTTGAGACGGAGTCTTGCTCTGTCACCCGGGCTGGAGTGCAGTGGCCGGATCTCAGCTCACTGCAAGCTCCGCCTCCCGGGTTCACGCCATTCTCCTGCCTCAGCCTCCGGAGTAGCTGGGACTACAGGCGCCCGCCACCTCGCCTGGCTAGTTTTTTGTGTTTTTAGTAGAGACGGGGTTTCACCGTGTTAGCCAGGATGGTCTTGATCTCCTGACCTCGTGATCCGCCCGTCTTGGCCTCCCAAAGTGCTGGGATTACAGGCTTGAGCCACCGCGCCCGGCCCATTGTTTCTTGAATCTGTCAAGCAAGGTCCCATTTTG
The DNA here is from genome assembly GCF_007565055.1 of Rhinopithecus roxellana. NCBI lineage: Eukaryota > Metazoa > Chordata > Mammalia > Primates > Cercopithecidae > Rhinopithecus > Rhinopithecus roxellana. The sequence goes on from NC_044550.1 coordinate 6,134,511, forward strand.
CTCCTTCCAGTTTGCTCTTTTGCCTGGAAAACTCTTCCTGCTGATATTTGCATATGATTCAGATGCTTTGTTTCATTAAATCTCAGTAAAATGTCACCTTTTTTAGAAGACCTTCTTTGATCACCTTGTGAAATAGTCACCCACCCCAGCCCACCCTACCCCAGCTTTACTGTGATTTTTCTTCATAGTGTTTATCACTAGCTAACCTTTCATTATATAGTTGTGTATCACTAGCTAACATTACATTATATAGTTGTGTCTCCCCTGTTAGAATGTGTGATTCATGAGAGCAGGACCTTGTCTGTCATGTTCACCTATTTATCTCCATCGCCAGGGCGATGACTGGCTTGTAGTAGGCCCTCAAGTGCATTGAAGTAAAGATTATTGTATGATGAGTGGGTTATTAATAGTACTTTATACATTTTTTTAAATTTATTATTTATTTGTTTTTAGACAATCTCACTGTGTTGCCCAGGCTAGAGTGCAGTGGCAGAATTTCGGCTCACTGCAACTTCCACCTCCTGGGTTCAAGTGATTCTCATGCCTCAGCTTCCCGAGGAGCTGGGACTACAGGTGCCTGCCGCTATGCTCAGATAATTTTTGTATTTTTTGTAGAGATGGGGTTTCACTGTTGGCCAGGCTAGTGTCAAACTCCTGACCTCAAGCGATCCACGTGCCTTGGCCTTATAGTGCTAGGATTATAGGCATGAGCCACCACGCCCTGCCCTATACATGTTTGTTTATTATTGTTATTTTTTTTGAGATGGAGTCTTGCTCTGTTGTCCAGGCTGGAGTGCAGTGGCACGATCTCGGCTCACTGCAACCTCCGCCTCCTGGGTTCAAGCAATTCTCCTGCCTCAGCCTCCCGAATAGCTGTGACTACAGTTGTGCACCACCACACCCGGCTAATTTTTGTATTTTTAGTAGAGACAGGGTTTCACCGTGTTAGCCAGGCTAGTCTTGAACTCCTGACCTCAGACAATCTGCCTCCTCGCCCTCCTAAAGTGCTGGGATTACAAGCGTGAGCCACCACGCCCATATTTTAAAATATGACCTTAAAATAGTCTCTTTAGCCATCAAACATTCTTTGGCCATGGTTGCTTGAAGCTTCTTTTGGTACAGGACATCCTCCCTAATGCCCCTCTAAATCCCAACCAGCCTTTGGATTTGAGGGCCTACACTTAACCTCTGCCCCCTGATTTATTTTACTCTTCTCGGTGCCCAAAGTTGTCAATGATTGTTATTTACACATTATTTCTCCTTTTTTTCTTTGACTTTTGGGAGTACAGTGAGTTTGGAGGGATTTGAAATAATGGCAGGTGAAAGGGAAGAGAGATCCTACTATATTTTATGAATAAAGAATAAAAATGAGTGAAGCCTGATCCTCCAAGAGCACCAGGAGAAAATGGTATGTAAATATATAGTTAAAATAGTATGGTGTGATAAAACCATATAATAGGAAAAATACTAAACAAAGTAGAATCACTATCGATAATTCACAAATGATTAAATTATCCATTCTTCAGGGGAGGATCACAAAAAGTCACAGAGATACGACCTTTGGAGTGGACTCTAAATAATGAAATCATTGTTTACTGGGGGAACAAATGACGAGAGAGTTGAAAATATATGTTGCCTTGAAGAGTCTAATATGTGTGTGGAGGGTCGGGGGGGATTATAGAACAGGAAGTTTTAGACAATATAGATGAAACCGAAAAGATACAAGTGTAAACTGTTGGGTTGTGAGGGGCCTTTATATCCTGTATCAGGGGAGATAGATCTTACTCGGTACACATCATAGAGCATTTCATTATGGAAAGGTTATTAGTGAAGCTGTTGAATTAATTGAAGTCTCAATGTAGGGAAATGACTGTAGAGATGACAGAGGAAGCAACTGAGGGGAGTTGTAAATGATATGCATTTGATGATATTAGGTGATCAGTTGAATGTGGAGGATTTACAGATAACTCAAATGTTCCTTGCTTGGACAGCTGGAGGATTGACACCATGGACTGAAATAAGAGGTGAGTTTAGGAGAAAGATACTAAAAAGTATGCTGTGTTTGCATTGTCCATCCTGTTTTAGTACCGAGGTAGTGGATGGTTGAATATTAGAGTTTAGAGCTCAGAGAGTGGTCTAAACCTTAGAAGTCAACTTGAGACTCATCATTATGGTAGTTAACAAAAAATGTCCTAAGCAGAGTGTACAATAAAAAACATCATTTGACAATGAGCAAAGGCAGGAAAACCGATGAAAAATTTGGAGGATGACTAGAATAGTCATAGAAAATGATAGTGTCTTGGATACCTAAATACCTAGTTTGATATTTAGTTGTCCACTAACAAATCCTGTAGAGAAGTCAAGTTAAGTGGGGCCTGATCAGTGACCAGTTTCCTTGGAAATTAAAAGTAACTACCAGCCTTTTAACAGTTTTAGTAGAATGGGTGATAAGATAGAGATTATTCATTCAGGAAGAGAGAAATAGGTAACTTGACTGGGAAGCAACGTCAAGAAAAGATGTTTCAGGATTATTGAAAATTGAGCGTTTTTTTGTTTTGTTTTGTTTTTGAGCCAGAGTGTCACTCGTTTCCTTCCTTTTTAAGATGGAATAATATTTCACTGTTTGCCATAGACAAATTTTACATTTTTATGCGGTCAGCTTGTTCATCTTTTCCTGTAAGTCTTCTGCATTCCCCATTACCACACTATAAATATACTCCAGTCGCCCAGGCTGGAGTGGCAGTGGCAGGATCTCAGCTCACTGCAATCTCTGCCTCCCATGTTCACACCATTCTTCTGCCTCAGCCTCCCAAGTAGCTGGGACTGCAGGTGTCCGCCACCGCACCCGGCTAATTTTTTTTTTTGTATTTTTAGTAGAAACCCAGTTTCACCATGTTAGCCAGGATGGTCTCAATCTCCTGACCTTGTGATCCGCCCACCTTGGCCTCCTAAAGTGCTGGCATTACAGGCATGAGCCACTGGATCCGGCCGAGCGTGTTTATTAACCAAGAGCAAGAAGCTAGTGGAAAGGGAAGGACTGAGGGAGGGAGGTTTCTGAAGAGAGGCATCAAGTGATGGGAACTGAAGAACAGTTGGGCTGTTTAACTGTGCAAAAGAATAAAGACATATTTTACCTGGGGGGAATAATTAAAGGAGATAAAAATAGATGGGTTCATAGATTATTGTGGCATTGGAGGAATGGAGGAAAGTTTTAGTGTATGTTTGATGAATTTATTTTTTTTTTGCTGAAATAGATTTAGTCCTCTAGCATGGTTGCCTCTTCAAGGTGGTTGTCCTACTGAAAGTAGCACTTGTTGGTAAGTGAGAGACATTTTTAAAACTATACCAGTCGTCAAAAGGATTTCTTGAGAGTATTACTCTGCCACATACAGATTGTATGATCGTGAGTAAAAAGTCAACTGTTTGGATCTTACTCTCTTTTCCTGGCTATGCTTAGTTTTCTGTATTCCTTGCCCACATTAAAATGGTTATTATCCTTTGAATGATGAAACTGAATGTATCATTTTAGCTTCATAATTCCATGACCATTGAGCAATACTCAGTCTTTTTGTAGGTATCTGTGGCCAAAATGTGAATCATCGTTAAACCTGTAGATAGTCATTCTGGTTTCTTAATGTCTGTTAATGTTAACTGAAAAGCAATACTTGGTTAAAGGGTTAGTGCTGAATTGTTGTAACAGAAAGTACAATAAGTACTCAAACGTAAGTAGGAATCTTAAGTGCAATTTAAATGTACATTTTTTTGGCTAGGCACAGTGGCTCACACCTGTAGAGTCCCAGTACTTTGGAAGACCAAGGTGGGAGGATTGCTTGAGACCAGGAGTTAAAGACCAGCCTGGGCAACGTAGTGAGACCCTGTCTCTACAAAAAATGAAAAAATTAGCCAGGCATGGTGGTGTGCACCTGTAGTCCTAACTACTTGGGAAGCTGAGACAGGAGAATTGCTTGAGCCCAGGAATTTGAGGTTACAGTGAGCTATGATCACTACACTGCATTCCAGCCCGGGCAACACAGTGAGATTCCCAGAATCTCTCAAAAAGGGGGGTTGGTTGGGACGGGGGTATAAGTGTTATTTTAGTCATTGCCACTTCACCCTACACAAAAATTTCACTGGTTTGTATCAGACTACATCTTGGTTTTCTGATGTCTGCTTTTTCATACCTGTCTAAAATATTGCAAACCTTTATTATCTTTAATAGGCTAATAGGCAGAAGTATGTTATTGTTGCTTTTTCTTTATTTTTAAGGTTAAGTATGTTTTCATAAATTTACTGGCCATTTGGATTTTTTGTGTTTCTTTATGCTTTTCTGTTTTTCTAATAAATGTCTCTTTCTGATAAATTATTTGTAAGTATTTTTTAAATTCCATGTGTCTTAGTCTGTTAGAGCTGCTGTAACTACCATGGACTGGGTAGCTTATAAACAATAGAAATCTACTCTGACAGTTCTGGAGACTGGGAAGTCCAAAATCAAGGTGCTGCAAGATTAGGTATCTGAGGGCCGTATTCCTAGACTACGATCTTTTTGCTGTAACCCCATGTGGCTGAATGAGTGAGGGATCTCTTGGGCCTCTTTTACAAGGGCACTAATCCCATTCATGAGTACTCTGCCGCCATCACCTAATGGCCCTTCCTCCTTCCAGCAAATGTCACCGGCTAATACCATTACCATAGTGGTTAAGATTTCAACATACCGTTTTGGGGAGTGGGGCACAAACAGACCATGGCACCCCCTTTGTTGTTTGCCATAGAAAAATTTTACATTTTTATGCGGTCAGCTTGTTCTTCCTTTCCTCTAAGTCTTCTGAATTCCCCATTGCCACACTATAAATATACTCATTCATATTTTACTCTAGTATGTGTGTTAATTTTAAAAATTGTGATAAAATACACATAAGAAAATTTACCGTCTCAACCATTTTTAAGTGTACAGTTCAGTACATTCAGTTCAATACATATACATTGTCATGCAGCCATTCTCCAGAACTCTTTTCATCTTGTGAAACTGAAACTGTATACGCATTGAGCAACTACTCCCCATTTCTGGATTCCCCCAGCCAGCCCTTGGCAGCCACCGTTTACATCATCTTTTTATGAATTTGACTATTCTAAGTATCTCATTAAAGTGGAATCATCACTTAGCATAATCCATCCGTGTTGTAGCATATATCAGAATTTCCTTCAAGACGGAATAATATTTCACTGTGTATATATACACATTTTGTTTGTCCATTCATCCATCAGTGGACACTTGGATTCCTTCCACATCTTGGCTGTTGTGAATTGTATTGCAGTGAACATGAATGTGTAAATATCTCTTTGAAACCCTGCTTTCAATTCTTTTGGTTGTGTATCCAGAAGTGGTATTGCTGGATCATATGGCAATTCTATTTTTAATTTTTTGCGTAACCTCCATACTGTTTTCCATAGTTGCTCCACCATTTTACATTTCTGCCAACAGTGTAGTGGGTTCCAGTTTCTCCACATCCTCTCCAAACTTGTTATTTTCTGTGTTTTTGATAATAGCTAACATAATGGGCATGAGAAGTTTGTATCTCACTGTGGGTTTTGTGTTGAATTTTAGCTTTAAATCTCATCTGAATTTTATTTCATTATAGGGACTAAAGAAAGGATGATATCGTTTTCTCCTTTGTTCATTATTCACCAGTTACTGGTCAGTTTTTCATTTATTGAAAAATCCTTTTTCTTGTATTAAAACGTCATCATTATAGTCTAAAATTCCCATGTCTGTTTGCATCTTTGGGTCTGTTAATCTGTTCCTCTAATCTTAATTTACTAGATTATTTTAATTTTTATGGTGTTATATATTTGATGTATCTTAGATTTTGATGTGTTTTTGTTGTTGTCGTTGTTTTGTCTTTGACCTGAAAGTTGTTTAGAAGCAATTTTTATGGGATTTTCTCCCTCTTTAAAAAATTTCCAACTGGCAGAAATTTTGCTTGCATATTTTTGTTAACATTTACTTCTAATTTCACTGTTTAGTGACCAGAGAATGTGGTCTGTAGTATTTCTTCTTTGGGGGAAATCAGATTTTCTTTGTGGCCTAATATTAATTTCTGTAAAAATTCAAGGATGCTTGGAAAGAAGACATAATCTAAGTACAGATTTAATTATATGTCAAATAATAGATGAGTTTTATTATATCTTTGTTTTTCAAACTGTGGATCATTAACATTTATTGTGTCATAAGATCAATTTCTTGGGTCCTGACTAAATATGTATAACTATCAATTTCTTGGGTCCTGACTAAATATGTATAACTACAATTTTTAATGGAGTAGAACAAATAGAAAATTACCAAAGTGTATTGCTTATAGTAAGAACTTCTCACATTTTCTTTTAGTTACACTTGCAAATCTAACAATCTGTGTGCTTAGGATCATAATCTGAAATATGTCCCTTACAGTGGGTTTCAGTCAAAAATGTTTGAAAAACACTGTTCTATATCTTGTTTTTTTTGGTGCTCTTGCTTTATTAAGAGCATGGAGAAAAGTTAATGCCTCGTATTTGTCTCTTGACTCTTTGCCTTATATATCCTGCAATGTTTATGCATTTCATTATTAGTATGGAGTTGAGATACGTCAGTTATATTTTTATTGTAGGTATAAAGTCTGTTATTTAGAAGTCCCTCCTTTGGGTTTTACACTTTTGCCTTGTTCAATATTAATTCCATGACTTTCTTTTCCTTTACATTTTAATTAATTTTTTTTTTTTTTTTTTTTTTAGACAGAGTCTCACTCTGTCCCCCACGCTGGAGTGCAGTGGGTTGATCTCTCTCACTGCAACCCCCACCTGGGCTCAACTGATCCTCCTGCCTCAGCCTCCTGAGAAGCTGGGACCACAGGCGTGCACCATGCACAGCTAGTTTTTGTGTTTTTGGTGGAGACAGGGTTTCACCATGTTGCCCAGGCTGGTCTCAAACTCCTGACCTCAAGTGATCCACCTGCCTTGGCCTCCCAAAGTGTTGGGATTACTGCACCCAGCCTCCTTTATGTTTCACCCTTTCTTTTGGCTTAAATTTGAAATGGGATTTTTCCCTCATTTCATCTTAGAACGATGTATTTAGAAACTACTTTTTAATCTTATATTTAGTGTATTACTTTTCTAGAGTATTTATTAGAGAGTTTGATTCATCTTTTGTTAGGATACTAAAGGTATTTTCCTGTCTACTATGATATGCAAAGTAAGACTACAGATTTTATAGTCTATTGTTTTGGTAATAACTCTTTTGAGATGGTGTCTCGCTCCGTCACCCAGGCTGGAGTGTGGTGGTAGGATCACGGCTCACTGCAACCTCTGTCTCCTGGGTTCAAGCAGTTCTCGTGCCTCAGCCTCCCAAGTAGCTGGGATTACAGATGTGCGCCACCATGCCTGGCTGATTTTTGTGTTTTTAGTAGAGACAGGGTTTCACCATGTTGACTAGGCTGGTCTCGAACTCCTGCCTCAAGTGGTCTGCCCATGTCGGCCTCCCAAAGTGCTGGAATTACAGGTGTGAGCCACTGTGCCTGGCCATATTTTGGTAATCTTCTAGGAGGGCAAATATATGATGTTTTTTAGTTGGTATTTGAAGGAATTGCCTTGAAAATCAATTGCCATGTGAGGGATTGAACAGGGTAGAGCAATACATGATTTGAATATCAGAAATGGCAGGGATTTATAATTCTGTAGGACAGGTGTAAAGGTTTAGATGTTTTTATTCTATTTTGGAAGATTGCCTTTGTTTATGGATTATCAAATTAAACTATTGCTATGTGAATTCATAATCTCCCACTAGTGATTTTTTGTTTGAAAGAGCCTTGATCTTGGACCATTGAAAACGTAAAACCAGTGGCAAGCTTGAATGCTTGTTTTATGGTAGACTTAGATACGAGAATGGGTAAAGGGTACTGGATAAACTTGGAATATAAGATTGTCTTCTTTTATGCATACTACTCATACCACTAGTGGGAAATTTCATTTGGAATTACTCCCTAGGGCCATGGAGTCTTCCTGCGTATGCTGATGATGTAGGTTCCCATTACCTTTGGGAATAAGAAATATCTTTAAAACAAGTTAGCCTTTCCTATTGTTTTTATATGAAAGGACAGGCTGTTTTCTCTCCTGTTCATTTAGCATTTTGTGTATTCTCTCATTGCACAAATTACGCTTATAACATAGTTACTCATGTACATGGCTACTTCACTCCTATTTCAAAAGGGCAAGTTGAACTGTAACTTGCAATTGTTTTGCTTTAATATCCCCCACCTCCTGGTACAATGCCTTAAACACAGACCATATTGAGTATATGTCAGAAGTGAATAGTAGCAAATATCTTTTCTTTGTAACTTTGTTTCTGCTTTTCCCTGTTCTTTCCTCTGTTTTTGTAGTTTTCTTTTTTGCTTCCTGTCTCCTTTATGGTACTACTTAAAAGTACTTATTTGCTTTGAATTAAAAAGCATCATTGCAGCAGGAATATCTTTTTAGCCATTAGCTCTTAGCTATTTTGCCGTAGCTTACTTCTAAAAATAGTTCAAATAAACAAATCTTGTGTTCAGCACTATTCTAATTCTGATTATTGACTATACCAGTAAGTTGATATATTATAAACAGCTTTTACTGTATCCCATCAGTTTCCTTGTTTTATTTATTTATTTTTATTTTTATGTTTTTGAGACGGAGTCTCGCTCTGTTGCCCAGGCTGGAGTGCAGTGGCGTGATCTCGGCTCGCTGCAACCTCCGTCTCCCAGGTTGAAGCAATTCTCCCACCTCAGCCTCCCGAGTAGCTGGGGCTACAGGCGTGTGCCACCACACTTGGCTAATTTTTGTATGTTTAGTAGAGACAGGGTTTCACCACGTTGGCCAGATTGCTGTGGAACTTCTGACCTCAAGTGATTTGCCTGTCTTGGCCTCCCAAAGTGCTGGGATTACAGGCATGAACCACTGCGCCCGGCCCTCATCAGTTTTCAGAGTGTGGTCTGTGAACTTTTCAGTGTTCCCTGAGGCCTTCTGAGGGTGTCCACAAGGTCAAAACTATTGTCATAATAATATTAAGACACTGCTTGCCTTTTTCACTATATTTATATTTGCATTCATGGTGCGGAAGCAATCATAGGTAAAATTACTGGTGCCTTAGCACCACGGAACAAGGCGAGGCTCTAGACTGTTCTAGTAGTCAGTTTTTCTTAAAATTGTGTAAATGCTGGTTTCACTTAAAGAGTCTTGATTGATGAAGCAGTAAAAATTAGTAATTTTTTAAAATCTCAACTTAAGAGATGTCTTTTTAGTATTTTGTGAAACAAAATGTGAAGTACACATTACTGTATACTGTACAGCAGTGATCTCAAGGGAAGGCATTTGAGCAGTTGCTTTGCACTAACCAGTCACTTTTCTTTCCCAGAACACTGATTCACAAAGTATGGTTATACAAACCTAGGAATTTGGCAGATGTTTTCTCAAAATGAACGAAGTGGTACAAAGAAAACAACACAGTATGTATTGCCAGTGATAAAACCCCAGTTTTCAAAGGAAAGTTTGAATTTTGGAAAACTAGTGTCCACAGCTGTGAGTTTGACAGCTTCCAGATACTTAGACATTTCTGTTAAGATCAATGGTGATATTAACGAAAGTAATTTTTTAATATAATATCATGAAATGTATCAACATTTGGAAGATGGAAGATGTGTATTACTCGGTGAACCAGTATGTTCCAAATGACCAAAGCACAGTAATCATAGGTAAAATTATTGAAAATAATACATGGTTAACGGTTTTAATGTAATAGAATGCAAAATGTTTTTTCTTATGGTTCCTGATTCCACATTGCAACTAACTCTAAGAAATTACCACCTGTCAAGTTTGGGTTTAGTATCAAAGAAAAATATTCACAATAATCTAAAAAGGCTATGAAAGTACCCCTCGCTTCTCCAACTACTTTGTGAGGCATAATTTTTTCATAAAATGAAATGAAAATAATGTATTGCAACAGATTAAAGGTAGAAACAGATATAAGAATCCAACCATCTTGTATTAAACCTGAGATTTTGACAAATATAGTGTCACTCATCTGACTAAATAAATTACTTGTGGTAGGGATATATAGTTTTCATGAAGATACTGTAGGGGAGCCAGAGATCACTTCCAACTCCCCTTTAGCTCTTATGTGGGCTCTTTTGGCTGAATTTAGAAACCAGATCAACACCAGGAAGATTACAAAAGAAAAGCATACCATTTTATTAGGTTTATATGTACATGGAGATCTACCCGAGAGAAATCAGAAGAACTGACCAAAACAAATGCTTTTTTACTTTTTAGACAAAGAACAATAAATTTGAGAAGAAATGATAGGCCAAAGGGGATCTGGCAATGGGCAGCAAACTTTTAGGGGAGTCACTAGGAGACAAGGGGGGGTGTAAAACTGGTGGAATATAAGTGTTACTTTGGTAAATATATTTAATCAGGTCTGTTGCAACCCCGAATTCTCAGTCAGTGATGATAAGGGCTATAGTTTCGCCTTGGTACGGGGAGGGTACCCTCCCAGAGGAGCCTCCTTGACTTGCTGCATGCAAGAAGAGACAAGTCAGCTACCCATTTCTGAAACTACAATTTCTCAGGTGTTGTCAATTCATATCAATGGTTTGGCATATTTCGAAATGACATCTTTCATGACTTCAACATATTATGTTAATATGTGAAATGTTTGGTTTTAGATAAATAAATATTTAAACATTCACTTTTAATTTTATTTTCTAGTATGGTAAGTATCAGAAATACAACTGACTTAAGGAAAAACTCTTTGGGACTTAGAGTACAAAGGGGTTCTGAGTTGAAGAAATGTTGTATCATAGCTTTCCCTCACCCTCCCCCCAGCCGAATTATACTATTTCCTCTGTTAATCACTTGCCAAGCAGGCTGTGAGGATGCCACTTGGTTCAGTACAGTCTACATGCTTAATGTATATATTTTGAGAGTATATTATTACATATCTGATAAATGCTAAGTAGTTGAATACATAATGGGAAGTAAGCCAAATTTTATTTTTTTTCTGTATTCTTTTTCTGTTCTGTTAACTAAACACATTAAAGGTTAATTTTAAAAATGGGGGCTGGGCATGGTGGCTCACGCCTGTAATCCCAACATTTCAGGAGGCCGAGGCGGGCAGATCACCTGATGTCAGGAGTTTGACACCAGCCTGGCAAACATGGTGAAACCCTGTCTCTACAAAAAAACACAAAAATGAGCCGTGCATGGTGGCAGGCGCCTGTAATCCCAGCTACTAGGGAGGCCGAAGCAGGAGAATCACTTGAACTCAGGAGGCAGAGATTGCAGTGAGCTGAGATCGTGCCACTGCATTCCAGCCTGGGCGACAGAGCAAGACTCCATCTCAAAAAAAATAAAATAAAAATTGGTATGTCTTCACCATGTATTTTGTACTACAGTCTGTGTGAGGGAGAAAAACAAAGAAAAGGTCAATAAAAAGTCGTGTTCAGAATGTTCTAGTTCTCGTAATCCTCACTAATAAAATGTTAGGCCCCCGCCAACAGGTGAAAAGATTATTCATTTTTGATCTGCAGTCCAATGCTCTACTCCCTCCTGTCTTCATTTTTAATAAAGAGCACGCTGTGGCTCACATCTGTAATCCCAGCACTTTGGGAGGCTGAGGCGGGTGGATCACAAGGTCAGGAGTTTGAGACCAGACTGGCAAATATGATGAAACTCCATCTCTCCTGAAAATATAAAAATTAGCTGGGTGTGGCGGCGGGCGCCTGTAGTCCCAGCTACTCAGGAGGCTGAGGCAGAAGAATCACTTGAGCCCAGGAGGTGGAGGTTGCAATGAGCTGAGATCACGCCACTGCAGTCTAGCCTGGACGACAGAGCGAGACTCTGTCTCAAAAATAAATAAATAACCTTTCGAGCCTCTACCCTGGCCGCCGCGCGTTAGGGAGGCCGAGATGGCCAATGAGATTGCCAAAGCTCAGGTCGCTCGGCCTGGTGGAGACACGATCTTCGGGAAGATCATGCGCAAGGAAATACCAGACAAAATCATTTTTGAGGATGACCGGTGCCTTGCTCTCCACATTTCCCCTCAAGCACCAACACATTTTCTGGTGATACCCAAGAAACATGTATCTCAGATTTCTGCAGCAGAAGATGATGATGAAAGTCTTCTTGGACACTTAATGATTATCGGCAAGAAATGTGCTGATCTGGGCCTGAATAAGGGTTATCGAATGGTGGTGAATGAAGGTTCAGTTGGTGGACAGTCTGTCACGTTCATCTCCATGTTCTTGGAGGTCAGCAGATGCATTGGCCTCCTGGTTAAGCACATTTTGGGGATAATTTTCTCTTCTCTAGGCAATAATGAAGTTAGGCAAGTTCCAGTATGTTAAATAACACGCCTATTTTTGCCTGTGTATGGAGATTCAAGAAATAACTTTAAAACCGCATACATAATAAAAGACATCGTTGCATGGCTAAATAAATAAATAAAAATAAAGAGAGTTTTTAAGGAAAACTGGACAATTCATTTTCTCGCAGTTTTTTTTTTTTTTTTTTTTTTTTTTTTTTGAGACAGAGTCTCGCTCTGTCGCCCAGGCTGGAGTGCAGTGGCCGGATCTCAGCTCACTGCAAGCTCCGCCTCCCGGGTTCACGCCATTCTCCTGCCTCAGCCTCCCGAGTAGCTGGGACTACAGGCGCCCGCCACCTCGCCCGGCTAGTTTTTTTTTTGTATTTTTTTAGTAGAGACGGGGTTTCACCATGTTAGCCAGGATGGTCTCGATCTCCTGACCTCGTGATCCGCCCGTCTCGGCCTCGCAAAGTGCTGGGATTACAGGCTTGAGCCACCGCGCCCGGCCTTTTTTTTTTTTTAAGACAGTTAAGCTCTTGTTGTCCAGGCTGGAGTGCAATGCTGCCATCCTGGCTCACTGTAGTCTCTGCCTCCGGGGTTCAGGCGATTCTCCTGCTTCAGCCTCCCAAGTAGCTGGAACTACAGATACACGACACCACTCCCGGCTAATTTTTTGTATTTTTTTCTTTCTTTTTTTTTTTTTTTGAGACGGAGTCTTGCTCTGTCGCCCAGGCTGGAGTGCAGTGGCCGGATCTCAGCTCACTGCAACCTCCGCTTCCTGAGTTTAAGCAATTCTCCTGCCTCAGCCTCCAGAGTAGCTGGGACTACAGGCGCCTGCCACCTCGCCCGGCTAGTTTTTTGTATTTTTTTTTTTTTTTTTTTTTTGAGACGGAGTCTCGCTCTGTTGCCCAGGCTGGAGTGCAGTGGCGGGATCTCAGCTCACTGCAAGCTCCGCTTCCCGGGTTTACGCCATTCTCCTGCCTCAGCCTCCCGAGTAGCTGGGACTACAAGCGCCCGCCACCTCGCCTGGCTAGTTTTTTATATTTTTTAGTAGAGACGGGGTTTCACCGTGTTAGCCAGGATGGTCTCGATCTCCTGACCTTATGATCCGCCCGTCTCGGCCTCCCAAAGTGCTGGGATTACAGGCTTGAGCCACCGCGCCCGGCCGTTTTTTGTATTTTTTTTAGTAGAGACGGGGTTTCACCGTGTTAGCCAGGATGGTCTCGATCTCGTGACTTAGTGATCCACCCGTCTCGGCCTCCCAAAGTGCTGGGATTATAGGCTTGAGCCACCGCGCCCGGCCTTTTTTCTTTATTTTTAAGTAGAGACGAGGTTTCACCACCTTGGCCAGGTTGATCTTGAACTCCTGACCTCAGGTGATCCACCCACCTCGGCCTCCTCAAGTGCTGGGATTACAGGCATGAGCCACCGCACCCAGCGTCTCATAGCCTTTCTGAAGTGTCAGAAAGTAGGACTATCGTTTAAGTGTTCAATTGACATGCGTTAGCTTTAGTTCCCATTTTTGATACAGTAAAGATCTAAATTTTTAGTTATATGTATTTTTAGATTTGTGATTATCAGGAACACTTTGTAAAATCAGAGTCTAGAGTACCTCTGTACTTACTATATAGGAGTTTGGACTGTAATTTTGTTACTTTGTATATGATGATTATATGTAGGTTTCTTCATGTTTATCGCAATTAACAAGGCTGTGACTTACTCCAATACAGAGTTGTTTGCTCAACTTGCATGCGATGTTTATAAAATTGTTCCTTTGGGAAAAAGTATGATTTGCTTTTTGCTATTGTTCCTAGGACTTCTTTGTAGGAAATAGAGAAATGTTTGTGTTTTGGTTCTCTCCAGAGCAGATAGTAGTTGTGTAATACTTGGTTATTGTTACAGGTTGTGTATCCCTTATCTGAAGTTCTTGGGACCAGAAATGTTTCTCATTTTAGATTTTGGAATATTTGCATATACATAATGAGATTGGGAATGGAACCCAAGTCTAAACACAACTGATCTGTATTTCACATACACCAAGTTTGTGCATGAAACAAAGTTTTTACAGCATTTTTGATTATATGAGATCAGATGTGGAGTTTTCCACTCTTGGAGTCATGTCAGTGCTCAAAAGATTTCAGATTTTAGAACATTTTTTATTTCGGGTTTTTGGATCAGGATGTTCAATCTGTATTTACAGATATGGCTCGTGAGCCTCAGTAATGATCATTGTAATTTAGTGTTACAATTTAATGGAGGTGACTAAGAGTTTTAGGGTATAACAGTTCAGACTTTTAGACTTGGATTTCAGATCTACTTTCTCCTGTATGACTTTGAGCAAGTTGCTTTTTCTCTCAGGGTTTATTTCTCTCATGAGGGATATGTGTCCCTCATGATTATTGTAAGGATTAAATGTTTGTTATATTTGAAGACTTGATAATGACCTACGAGAGAGTTAATGACAGCTATCATTTTTAACCTTTGAACTAAAGATTCAACTGGTTATTGCTTTTTAAAATTAATTTCCCAGACTAGGCACTATGTTTACTTTAATATGACTCCCTTCAATCTGATCCTTTCCTCCTAAAATATGTAAGGGTAAATGGTGGTTTTATTGGGAAAAGGGAAAGTAATATTGGAATTCACCCCTTGGAGAGAAGAGATCTTGGTGCAATACTTTATTGACCTGTTTTGAACAGACAGATGATACCAGTCACACTAGTTTTCTAGAACTTCCATAACAAAATGCTACAGATTCAGTGACTTAAATTTATTTTTCACAATTCTGGAGCTTAGAAGTCCAAGATCAACTTGGCATGTGTTTTCTTCTTAGGCTTCTTGGCTTGTAAAGTGATCTCTTGCCTGCCTTGTCTTCAAATGGCCTTTCCTTCTTTTGCATCCCTGGTGTCTTGCTCTGTCGCCCAGGCTGGAGTACAGTGGCCAGATCTCGGCTCACTGCAAGCTCCGCCTCCCAGGTTCACGCCATTCTCCTGCCTCAGCCTCCCTAGCAGCTGGGACTACAGGCACCCGCCACCATGCCCGGCTAATTTTTCTGTATTTTTCAGTAGAGACGGGGTTTCACCATGTTAGCCAGGATGGTCTCGATCTCCTGACCTCGTGATCCACCCGTCTCGGCCTCCCAAAGTGCTGGGATTGCAGGCTTGAGCCACCGCGCCCAGCCTCCCTTTTCTTAAAAGGACATCAATCATATTGGACTCACAGCTCATCCTGTAGGCCTCATTTTAACGTAATCTTTTTGAGGGTCCAATCTCCAAATACAGTCACAAAGAATAGGGCCCACATGACCTCAATTAAACCTTAATTACCTTTTTAGAGGCCTTATCTCCAAATACAATTACATTTTGAGGTATGGTGATTGGGACTTATGAATGATGGGGAGGAGTACACAGTTCAGCCCATACACCACGTAAACATAAGAGCTAATGTTTATGGGATGCTGGCTATGTGCCAATTACTGAACTAAATGCTTTGCATATATAATCAGATTTTATATGCATATTAACTTTGTGATTATTAGTATCTGTTTTACAGAGGAGGAAATCAAGGCTTAGAGAACTTAATAAGATGAAGAGCTGGGATTTAAATCTTTTGGGCTATGGTGTTCATGCTGTCTCAAGCAAAACCTAAGTGCTACAAAATAAAAGCACAAGAGAAAAGGATTAGAATATAAAACACAAACCTGTGTTTATTTTGCAATTTCCAGTGAAGTCGTGTTAGTAAACAACCTGTGAAACAGAAAATTTAACACCAGCCCTGGTTGGCGATTAAGTTTTTTCTTTAAAAAGTGGTGGGAATTTTGGTTTTTAGATTGGAAACAATGAATGAAATGTGAGATTTTAGCACATGATTGTAATTAACAACAGATTTATTTTCCAGTTGCTCAAAACATTTTTCTCCTTTTTATTCTCTTGCAGAAGATTCTAGTGTTCCAGAAACTCCAGATAATGAGAGAAAAGCAAGTATACCATATTTCAAAAATCAAAGAGGAATACAGTATATTGATTTGTCTTCTGATAGTGAAGATGTCATTTCCCCAAATTGCTCCAATACAGTTCAAGAGAAAGCATTCAGCAAAGATACAGTGATTATTGTGTAAGCCGATTAATAATTTTATTGTATTTGCATGTGTACGAGATTTTCCAAGGAAAACCCTATCTAATTTGAGATATTTTGGTGACTTCCCTTTTTTTTTTTTTTTTTTTTTTGCCCTGCCTGCCTTTCTTGGCCACATCTTGGTTATTTTCTCTAACTTACAGACGTGGAGAGGTACAATGTGTGTGTTTTCTGGATAACAGTGATTTTTTTGGGGGGGGAGGTGCGGTTAACAGTGATTTTGAGAACAGATACTTAATTTCCTTATTATAGAATTTAAAAGAATTATTTAGTACCTTTGATCACATATAACTGCTTTATGATTTATTCTTCAGTCCATGAATCAAGTCATTTTAACATGTTTATTGGAAACACTCTGAGCTAGACACAGTTTTATGATTAGGAATATAACAGTGAACAAACAGTATCCTTTCTGCCCTCACAGCAGCTTCCTTTCTGCCCTCACACAGCTTATATTCTAGTCAGGTAGAAAAGTAATAAATAAAAGATGTAGTACATCAAAAGATAAGTATTATGGGCAAAGGGAAGAGGAATAGGGAGCTAGGGTCAGGGAATGGTTTCTTTTTTTTTTCTTTTTTTCTAGACATGGGGTCTTGTTGTGTTGACCAGGCTGCTCTCGGACTCCTGGCCTCAAGCACTCATGCCGTCTCGACCTCCCAAAGTGCTGGGATTACAGGCGTTAGACACTACACCTGGCTCGAGGGTCAGGCAATGGTTTTTAAAGAGCATGGTCAGAAAAGCCTCAATTGAGAAGACAGTGCTTGATTAAGAAGACAGTGCCAGAACAAAGACATAAAGGGGGTGAGAAAGTGAACCATGTAGATGTGGGGGAAAGAGTATTCCAGGCATTGGGAATATCTTGTTCAGTGACTGTATTATGCCTGGTGTTTTGAGGGAGGGACATGATGCAGAGTGAAGGATCTGAAGTCATATTGTAAAGGATGAGATGAAGGATGGGCTTCATCGCATTAGTTCCATAGGCTGTTTGGTTTTTATTCTGACTGAGATGGGAATTCCTGGGAGAATATTGAACAGAGAGGTAAAATTATCTGAGTTAGATGTTTAGAAGGTCTTAATGACTGTAAGGGAGCGGTAGTAAAAGCATAAATATTGTTGTAATAAGCCATCAAAAAATGATGGAGACGTAGATGAGGCTAGTGCCTGTGGGAGGGATAATAAATGGTTAGATTCTGGAATATATTTTGAAGGTGAAGCAAGAGAGGATTTGTTGCTGGGGATCATGTGGATTGGGAGATAAAGGAGTCAAGGGTCATCCTAAGATTTTTGGACTGAGCGTACTGGAAGGATGGAGTTACTAGGTACTCAGATAAAGGTGGCTTTCTGGTGTGGGTGGGCAAACACCTTTTGAAGGAAAGTTAGCAATTCATTCTTGAACGTGCTGTGATTGAGAACACTCCTAGACATCTGAATAGAGATGTCAAGTAGGTATAATTAGGTTTGGGACATTTGAGTTCTGGGGAGAGATTACATGTCTGAATTTACTAGTTGACAGAGTATTGGTTTGCTATTTAAAGCCATATGATTAGATGAAATCAGTGTAAGGAACACTAGTACAGTATAGCTGAAGAAGGGAAGTCCTCTTGGTTGAAATACTGAGGCTAGGGGAACTCTGGATTTTTAGGGTCAGGGAGATGAGAAGAAACTTGTAGAAGGTTCTAAGAAGGAGCAGCCATTGAGGTAAAAGGCTACACAGTCTTGTAGAAGTTAAGTGAAGATAAAGTGTTGTAAGAAAGAACAGGAGATCATGACTGTCTACTTCTGATAAGATGAGGACTTCATCTTAAAATGAACTTTTCACATGAAGCTGTGATAAACATGCCTCATTCTGAAATTTACTCCAAGATAAAATGTAGGGAAGATCCTGCATGGTTAACCCTGAGGAAAATTGGCATATTTTGGGAAAATTGTAGAAAAGTTGCAAAAAAGTAATGCATTATCAACTCCCACAGTCTTTTCAGAATTACCCATTGATAGCATTTTCCCACAATTGCATTATCACTCTCTTCGTAAACAGCAATTATTACTGAACACTTTGCCTGTAGTATTTTCTCATTTATCTCCTAAAAACAAGGTCATTCATTCATTTGCATATTAACAGTAATATTTCAAACCCAGAAATACCAGTTAACACTAGTATAATACTATTATCTTATACACATTTCATATTTCATTGTGCCAGTTATACCAATAATGTCCTTTAGAGCCTTGCTACTCAAAATACTGATTTATAAATGAGGAATATGTCTTAAAATGCAAATCAGGTACTGATTCCTTCACCAAGAATATCTTGGGGTGAAAAAAAAAAGACAACTGAACTAAGCAATGTGCTCAGTAACGTAGTTGTTTACGTTCTGTTGCTTGTTCCTTATGTTGTCATGGACAGACTACAGTTGGAGAACTAGCAGTCAGTCCCTGGACCGTATTTTCAGTAGTACTTTGTAGTAATTTTTTTTTTTACATTGGATTTAGTTTGTCATGTCTCTTTAAACTCATTTACTCTGAAACTGTTTCTCAGTCTTTTTTGTTTCTCAGGATACTGACCCTTGAAGATAATAGTCCAGGCTTTTTTAGGATTTTTCTAAATTTGGATTTAACTAATGTTTCTTCATGGTTAAATTTAGGTTAAGTGGAAAGGATAGCACATACTACTACCTAAATGATCTTGTGTCCTCAGTGTGTCATATCACCCTGAGGCATGTGTCAGGAGGCACATGATATCCATTTGTCCCATTATTGCTGAACTTTGATGACTCAATTAACATGGCCCCTGCTAGGTTTTGTCTATCAAGTTACCATTTTTTCCTTTGTAATAAGTAAGTTATCTGTGGAGAGATACTTTGAGACTGAGTGATAGTCCTATTCCATAGCCAGCTTTCACTCAGTAGTTTTAGTATCTATTGATTTTTGCCTGATTAATTTATGATAATGATGGTTGCAAAATGGTGGTATACTAACCAGTGTTCTAGAACTTATACTTGTATTTGGTAGTCTGTAAAGAAATGTTCCCTTTTCTCCCCATTTACACATTTATTTATGTGGTACAATAAATATCAAAATGAAATTATAGATGTGTACTTATTCAGTGGTTTATAATTTATTACTGTTATTCTTCATTTTGGTGCACAAATTTCTCAGTTTTGACAGATGAGGGCCCCTTCAAACAGACTGTTGTGTTTGTGTGAGGGATTCCTATCATTTTCCTTTCTGGAAGAAGGTATTCCAGACTTGTACTTCTCCTCCCTCAAGCCTGAAATTAAAATTAGCTATTTCTCCAAGTAGTTCTGGTTCTTTTTAGTAGGAAATGATGCTCGGAAATTGAGAAATTTGTTTTGTGTTCATTCTTTGCTGCTGATGAGGTAGGAATTAATGTCATTGCCCTTTCTGCAGAAGGACCTAGGAAATACTGGGGTGTAGGGGGTTGGAGTTAGGGAGAGAGAGAAGGAAATATGTGAAAATGTGTGTGTGTGTGTGTTTTTTAATCATTTGTTTATAATGATTCTGATAATTCTAATCTGTCACTACAGGGCTTTTCTTTGCCTCTTATTCTGTGTTGTCTTCTGACAGTGAGAACCCTGACTTCTACCAATGTCAGTGTATTTACTAATCTGCTCAGTCATCTAGTATGCATAAAATAGTTTTAGAATAGCTACACCCATACTACTTGACCATTAAGCCCACTAAGTAGAGTTTAAGATTTGTTTATAAGTTTTATTTTTGTCTTTAGATTGAGGGTATACAGTCAGTGCACTTGGATTATTAATTAGTTAATTTAAATGTTTTGGTATTCATTTGAAATACCATTAATTAGTTTGTATTCCTTTTAGGGTTTTTTACCTTGTTCTTTTCTTTTAAATTTTACTTTCAAATTTTTAAAATATGAATAAGATTCCAAAAATAAAAACTTTCTCACTGCAAGCTCCGCCTCCCGGGTTTACGCCATTCTCCTGCCTCAGCCTCCCGAGTAGCTGGGACTACAGGCGCCTGCCACCTCGCCCGGCTAGTTTTTGTATTTTTAGTAGAGACGGGGTTTCACCGTGTTAGCCAGGATGGTCTCGGTCTCCTGACCTCGTGATCCGCCCGTCTCGGCCTCCCAAAGTGCTGGGATTACAGGCTTGAGCCACCGCGTCCGGCCATAAAAACTTTACAAAGAATGTACTCGAGAAAAGTATCACTCTCTCACTCTCTTTCCTATCCCTTCTCCTTTCAAACCTTAGAACTAATCAGTTTGTTTAGTTTATTGTCATACTTTCATGTATTTTTTTCTTGTTTCTTACACAAAAGATAGCATACTACATGTGTGTATATTCATTTGTTCTTTATTTACTTAGCATTTATGTATGTATCTCCTGGAAATCATATCAGTTCTAGAAATTTTTACTATTTTTTGCAGGTCCATAGTTCTACATTGTGTGAACGTTCCTTATTTTATTCATTCATTCCCCATGTATGGGCATTTTGGTTATCAGTTTCTTAACCTTGACATTTATTGACATTTGGAGCCAGATAATTCGTTGTTATGAGGCGCTGTCCTGTACATTTAGGATGATTAGTTAAGTATCTCTGACATCACCCCACCAGATGCCAGTAGCATTTCCCTAGTCGAGACAATCAGAAATACCTCCAGACATTGCCAAATATCCTCTTGCAGCAAAACTACCCCCCGCCCAACTTTGAGAACCCACTGATGTAGATGCTAGAAACTCTGGCAGTAGATAAAATCTCCTAGGAAGCATTCATAGACAAGAAAGAACTGAAGACAGACTCCTAGGCAGCTTCAGCAGTTGAAGGTGAACAAAGGAAGAAGAGTCTGTTAACGAGATTCAGAAGGACAGACTGAAAGGTGAAAGGAAAATTAGAAGTAATGTTGCAGAATCCATGAGGTGAGGATGGGGCCAAATATTCAAAGATATATTTGTCAACAATGTACAGGACAACAAAGGAAAACTTAGGTAAGCTATGAAAAGTTTTTATTCCATTCAGCAGTTTAGAAGACATTATTGTCCTTAGTGAGAGCAGTTTCACTAAGTAGTTGTGCGAAAGAAATAAAAACAGTAAGTTTGACAACTCCATAAGAAAGGAGGTAGAAAATCAGTCTAATAAAATCTGTGAAATAGAGGAGAATTGGCATTTTTTTTTTTTTTCCTGCTGTGTCCATAGTGCCTGGAAACCCTGGCACATG
The DNA here is from genome assembly GCF_007565055.1 of Rhinopithecus roxellana. NCBI lineage: Eukaryota > Metazoa > Chordata > Mammalia > Primates > Cercopithecidae > Rhinopithecus > Rhinopithecus roxellana. The sequence continues at coordinate 6,156,206 of NC_044550.1, forward strand.
GAATTAATTTGAATTAATTAATGCAGTTTTGAGCAGATTGCCGGCTGGGGAGGAAGAGCTTATGAAGAGAGAGAAGATTCAGGAGAAAGATAGTAGATAGTTAAAGCAGAGTCTTGTAGATGTAGAAGGGACTAGAATGCCTTAGCAGTGAGAGGGGACTTTGTCTTTCACAGGAAGGTACTTCTTTATCTTAGACTGGAAAAAAGAGCAAGTTGTCAACTCTGTTGTTCTTACAGGTTTTTTTCTTTTAAAGTTTCAAGCATATAAGAAAATGAAGTAGTATATAATGAACACCTGTGTACCTTCTACCTGGATTTAACAGTTGTGTTCCATATTTGTTTATTGTGTCATCTATTACTATTTTTACCTGAAGTGTTTTAAATTACGGACATCCCAGCATTTCTCCCTTATTACTGATTATGTATCTGCCATCTATCAGTGAACAATTCTCTAGTATCATTTAATTTGCACCTTATGTTCAGATTTCATGTATTTTATAGCTGATTTTTTTTAAAACCAAGACCTAAATTACATTTGGCTATTAGGCTTCAACTGTGTTAATCTAGAATGGGCCACTCCCGTTTTCTATTTCTCTAAAGAGATCAAGTCTTTCCTCAGAAAAAAATAGGTTTTTCTTTTTCTTTCCTTTTTTTTTAAGATGGAGTCTTGCTCTGTTGCCCAGGCTGTAGTGCAGTGATGTGATCTCGGCTCACTGCATCCTCTGCTTCCTGGGTTCAAGCGATTCTCATGTCTCAGCCTCCCTAGTAGCTGGGATTACAAGCACCACCACCCCGCCCAGCTGATTTTTTTAATTTTTAGTGGGTGGAGTTTCGCCATATCGGCCAGGCAGGTCTTGAACTCCGGACCTCAGGTAATCCACCTGCATTGGCTTCCCAAAGTGCTGGGATTACAGGTGTGAGCCACTGCACCCGGCTGGTTTTTCTTTTTCTTCATGACATTATTTTCTATCACTTGTATTTCCTGTAGTCTGGAAGATAAATCCAAGCCATGATGATACTCATGGTCAACATCAATATTTAATACCACATGAGACACGTGAATTTGTTAGATCAGTGAGTCTGATCACTGGGTAAGCCAGAAGAGTAAATATCTTGGGTAAGCCAGAAGAGTAAATATCTTTGAAAGTGGTTATCCAGGGCAGGAATTATAGAGGGATTTCAACCTGAATGCTTTCATTTTCTCAGTCAGCTAAGAGGCAAAGTCAAGTAGGGAGCAGGGAATACAGAGAGGCAAAATGAAAATTCACAGTTGAGTACAACAGGAATGAGAAGTCTAGGTATAATAATGCAAAGGAAATACATGTGATTGTCTTCAAATTTTGAAGGACGGGCATAGTGATGAAGAGGTGTATTTGCCTCATTACTTTAGAGCAGTTTCTCAGAGCTGATCTCAGGAATTCAACCTAGAAGCTTTTGAAATACATACTCTGGCTAGGCGCAGTGGCTCACACCCGTTAGTCCAGTGCTTTGGAAGGCCAAGGCAGGCGGATCGCTTGAGCCTAGGAGTTTGAGACAAGCCTGGGAAACATGGAGAAACCCTGTCTGTACAAAAAACACAAAAAAATTAGCGAGGTGTGGTGGCAAGCACCTGTGGTCCTAGCGACTCAGGAGACTGAGGTGGGAGGATTGCTAGAGCCTGGGAGGCAAAGGTTGCCATGAGCCAAGATGGCACAACTGCACAACAGCCTGGGTGGCAGGGAGTGGAACCCTGTCTCAAAAAAAAAAAAAGCCACACATATTCCTGATCTTTGGGAATTTGCTTTTAGATGTTCTTAAGCATCACATATTGTACCATAAAGGACACAACAAAAATAACCTAAGTACATATAGAGAAATTGCATATTCCGGATATGTGTCTAAGAGAGCTATTCAGAAATAGAATTAGCAGCATAGCAAAGTCTGAGTTTGCTGATGTTAGGAATATACCTTAGTATAGACCCATCTTGCTTTCATTCTCTGGTCTCTAGCACTTATATTCATTTACTATTCTAGTTCTGATCTCTAGAATGCCTACCATGTTTGAAAACCAAAATTTCAAAATGCGATTGTTTTGTCTAGGAAATAAATGAGTAAAATTTGACTCAAAATGTCTTTTATAAAGGATAAACATATAAAGTTAAATCGAACAGGAATAAAGTTAGTTGTTGTAGAATAAATCCTCATATGAAATAAATGTTCTCTGTTTGCTCAGGAAATGTTTTGTTTCTGGCAGAGATTCCTTTATTGAATGGGACCTTTCTGATTTTAGCAGTTAGATCCTGATCACACCTAGGTAGGCCTGAAAATTACTTTATCTTTGTATCCATTCAATCTTCATAATTTCTCAGGAGCAGCATAACTTCGTCTGATATGGAGAGTATTGGTGAAAGAAGATGAGTAGAGGAAGTGGGCATGCAATAAATGTGTGCGAATCCTAACAAAATAAATGCTAGAAGTTCGTTTTGTTCTTTTCCATCCCAGCTCAGGGTTGAGATTTTTTTCAGTGTATACTGACGTTGGTAATGTAGGTTTTTCACGTAACTACACTGAAATGGAAAAACAAAGTTCCCTTTCTGACAAGTATAGATTACATTTACTATTGAAAAGAACTGCAGATGTGTTGTACTATGTATATACATAGACTGTATAATGAAATAACATTAGTGATACATTAAAAATGTTTTTTCCTCCTCTAAAAATATTTTTAGTTCTGAGCCATCCGAAGATGAAGAGTCCCAAGGCCTTCCTACCATGGCACGTAGAAATGATGATATTTCAGAATTGGAAGACCTTTCGGAATTAGAAGATCTTAAAGATGCTAAACTTCAGACTTTGAAGGAACTTTTTCCACAAAGAAGTGACAATGATTTACTTAAGGTTATATTCTTTTATAGTAATTGGTTATTGTAACTGTAATGAGATAAAATCTCTCCTGCGTCTAGTGCTATAGTTAGTAGTGGATAGTCATTTTTCTAAAGACATCTTATGTTTGAAGATATTAACTATTAAAGGAAGTAAATGCCAGAAATTTATTGAAAGTCTTAACTTTTTGATAGATGAGGTTATTCATTTGTAAATAATGCAGTAACTGTAGCCTTAATAGCAAACATAGGTTGTGAGTTTTTTTGTTTGAGTGTTTCTAAAATGCATAACCTCCCCATTTCCATTAGAAATACTCAGAAATGTCAGGAACCACTCCATAAAACTGTGACAAGTGTTTGCAGTGGCATTTAGTGCCCTGAAGCCAGCAATGCTAAACACCCTACAGTACAAAGGACAGTCCTGCGTAACTAAGGATAGTCCTGCCAGTAGCACTCTTGCTGAGAAATACTGATTTAACTACAGAAACAAAGTAAAGGAGTATGGTTGACCTGTAAAGTGATGTTAAGGTATCTCTAATTATAAGAGTAAAAAAAAAATTGACCAATTAAGTTTTAGGTAGAGAATAAATTTCTGAAGATTAATAAACAGTCTATTCCTAGCTCTGTCACTTATTAGTTTAATTATCTTAGGGGAATCATTTAATTGCAGGTCCTTTGTATTTTCCTCTTTGTATCTGTCATCGCTACTACCGCTACCAGTTCTCCTCCCCACAATATGAGACTTAGGAGTTAACCATATCTGTATGGACTAGGCAGGTAACTTTTAAGTGGTAACTATAGAGTACATACTCTTTTAGAAAGAGGTAGCTGCTGTCTGGCTCCAGCAGGACATGGCCATGTGAACTATCAGTGATAGCCCATTTTTACTGGATGCTCACATTTTTCAAATAAAGCCATAAGGCTGGATTTTTGTTGAGGGTTGGTCACCACTTTAACAGCTATATTCCTATGCCTAAAATCACCCATTTAAAATGTACAATTTAGTGGTTTTTACTATATTTATGAAATAATGCAACTGTCACCATAATCTTAGTACATTTCAGTGACACCCAGAAGAAACCTTGTATCCATTAGCAGTCACTCTCCAGTTTCCTCACTCTCCAGTTTTCGTCTCTGTCCCAGCTCCAGGCAACCACCAATCTATTTTTTTTTTTTTTTTTTTTTTGCCTATTATTGATATTTCATATAAATGGGACCAAATATCTGATATTTTGTGACTGGCTGCTTTCACCTAGTGGAAGAGATTCATCGCTGTTGCAGCATGTACTTTGTTCCTTTTAATGCTAACTAATTTAAAAAAAGATAAAAATAAACATGCAGTTCAAGCCAAACAAAATATGTCTATGAACCATAGGTGGTCCTGTGCCTGCCAGTTTGAACTCTTAAGTGTAGATTACATTAGTTTTATTCTATGTTATTTTTGACATGAATCCACTGGATTTTTCCCCCAAACCATTTTGATAACTGTCTTACTATTAGCTAAATGAAACTTTAGTGATACCTTGAGTCGGCATTTTCTCTGACAGCAGTGTTACTTATCTGCTAATGTGATTCTTTTTTTTTTTTTTTTTTTTTTAATGGAAACAAGTGTAGACCCAAGGGCTAACATATTTTAAAGCAGTAATAAAGATCTTCCAATAGAATAAACATGGAGTATTAAAATATTTAACATAAAGGGGCCAAATCCTTTAAAAATACTTTCACTTGATTGCCAATTTTTAATGTAGTTCAAAGAGTTGTTTTTTCTTGTGAAAATATCTTTCTCTAATTTTGTAATTTTATTGGAAAAATAAGATTGATATGCATAATTTCCCTGAACGTTTCATTAATCAGTATCTGAAATTGTGAAATTTAGCATATCACACACTCCAAAGCAGAGCACTCTCTTGAGGTAATCTGTATTTCAAGTGATCCCCTTCAGTTCTAGAGATTTAAAGGTAATGTTTATAAATTACTCAACAAAAGGTTTTAAATCCATATAAAAGAATTCAAGAGGTTGTGAAATAGTTCTAGGCTTGCTAAGAATATGCTTTGGCTATTTTGAAAATGAAGAGGGGCCAATAGGATATATCTGAGCATCCAAGATTAGGAAAAATTAATGTGGAAGAGAGCACTTTGATTTGAGGCTACTTGATTTAATACAAAAAGTACCTTATTTAAAAGTAAGATCTTTTTAAGACAAGTAACTCATTTGAAATATGGGAAGCTATAACAAGAGAAAAATAGGGGATTTTAGTTTCTTCTGAAATCTAAAATTACTGAACAGTGTATTAGAATGATGTCGTGCAAGTAATATATGCATATGTTCTTGAACAATTCAAACAATTCAGAAATGGAGTAAAATTTAAGAACCCTTATCCCATTTATCTTGAGCAGATTGTTTTTAAAGAGTAGAATTGTCCTTTTTCTCCTAGAAATTAAAAAATTTAAAAAAATATAAATAGATGTCTGTCAGTCCCGTTTCCCCTTTCTGTCTCCATCTGACACGCACACGTACACAAATGTGAGCATGCACACACATGCACAGAGTGCCTACAAGTTAAGTGTTAAGTAGGAAATTTTGTGTAAAACTTTGTAATTAAAATAGAAAAAACCTGGGATATACTGTATATATGTGATTATATTTTAATTTTTTCTTTATAGTAAGGATGAGTCAACCTGATACATTGTAAAATACGCTTAAAGTTCAGACCTTTTACGTAAAACAGATTTTCTGAAAATTTATCATAGGACTTAATGAACTTAAACTATGACACACATACTTTCCTAACATGTTTATATTTAATGTATTTGTTTTTGAATATTTCAGTAACAATTCTTAAAGTGCTGATTTAAAACATTAATCTTTTCTCGTTCTGTTAGTTGATTGAATCAACAAGCACCATGGATGGGGCAATTGCTGCTGCCTTGCTGATGTTTGGTGATGCAGGTATGCCTGACTTAATTTTTGTCGATTTGTTGTTACATCGTAATAATAGTACCTTCTCATTAATATTGCTCCACAGTTTATCAAACACTTTTATGAATTCTTATAGGAACCTGTGAGGTATTAATAGTTTCAAATTTTTTCCCTAGAAAGGAAAGAAGTTTCTCATTGATAATTTTACTGCTTTTCTACCAAATGTCATAACAGTGAAGTTTTGACAGGATATATTTTCTTTCTTTTTAAAGTGTAATTTCTAGTTGCATTGTGGTTTTATTATAGGTTTACAAATCTTAGTAGGAACATAATGTCTTAGGGAAAGTCGTAGCTGGTAATCAGCATTTCTTCATTTAGTAAATATTTTTTCATGTTTCGGGGCTTGGGATACAAAAATAAATGTATTTGAATGAGCTTGCAATATAGAAGCGTGTCCAATTTTTTAATAAATGCTGTTTTTTTTTTAACTTGCACATACCAAAAAAAAAAGTAAAAATCACCTGACCCTACTAAAAAAGTATTTAAAGTAAATAGTTAAAGCAAACCCACACTTCGTTAACCACCCTTAAATTATAACCACCTTTTATGTCATTCTCAACTTTTTTCCGGCTTATATACACTGGCATACAACACACATACATTAGGTTACAAAATGTAAATATATTGGTTTGCATCTTTTAAAAAATCATTTAATAATTTGTCAGGGATAGCTTCACATTCCTCAGTGACTACCCACAGGATTAGTTTATTAACTGTTTCCCTATTAATTAGCACTTATGTTTTCATTATTGTAGTACTAAAGTAAACGTCCTTATACATAAATAGAACAAAGATTTATGTTATTTATGTTGGCTAAATTTCAAATTAGGATGCTTAAAGTGTATGCACATTTTAAATTTTAATGTGTATTTCCATGTCCTTTTGTTAAAGGTTATGCCAATTTATGCTTTTATCAACAGTATGTTTGTGAATGCTCATTTTTTCTAAGTGGATTCTTTCTACTTTTAATTTTTTTTAAGTTTAAAATATGTACAAAAATAGAAAACAGTATGTGTTCCCATGGACCCATCATTCTTCAATAATTATCTACCTAATTTTTCTTCCACTAAGTGGATTGTATTTGAGTAGACATCTACATAAGATTTTATTTTCTCCATATGAAATATTTTAAATCTTTAATTTCCTCCAGTTTGAGCAAGGAGACAGTATTTTGTGGGTGCTACCTACACAAAGTATCAAGATACTTTTTTGTCTTCTATTATTAATAGCTGTGTGACCATCAGCAGTGTTGCTGACTCTTCTGTCTTTGTTTCCTTAGCAGTAAAATAGTATATAATGGGAAACTCAGAGGTTGCTGTGAAGAACTAACAATGTATACTTCTTATTAAGGTGCCTGGTACATAGTGAGTGCATACCAAGTGTTAGCAGCTGTTTGTTTAAGGGTCATCTGATGATTAAAGAAAAGTTACAGGAGAATGTTACATTACTGCGTCCCTAGCACTTATTTTAAAAGCGTCTGAGCTAGGAGTATGCCACTGCACTCCAGCCTGGGTGACAGAGCAAGACCTTGTCTCCAAAAAAAAACCTCCTGAAAAATTATAGGCTCAGTGAACATTTGTTGAGCTGCAAAATGCTTGAGAAGTTTTGCAGTTTCCCAATACATTCTTACTGTCACATTATCTCATTAGTCCATAAACATTTCATTAAAAACAGGTTATGGAATTACTTTATTCCACAGTAGCATCTAATCTGTTTTCTCTTGAGCAATTCATCTTACTCAACTTGTTCATTAATTTCACAAATATTTATTATGCTTCTTTACTAGGTAGCACAGGCTGTGGCTTGGGTACTGAGGCTACATGAGGAAACAAAATGAATACAACCTCTGCCCTCATAGAGTTTACAATCCTCATTAAATTTATTTAGCTTCAGCTGAGTTTTTTCTTATTCTTCCATTGTACTTCAGATTATTTCATTTAAAAAAAAAGTGGCAAATTACAAGGAAACAAAAATTTAGGATTTTCTTGTTTTTTAATTAAACTTCCATGCTGCATCATGGAAAAGACAGAACAATCTCATCAGACATCTTCATTTTTAGTGTAGTGCACTTTGAGGTAGTATATAGAATGGCAGCTTTGTCTAACCTTGAAGATAAGGTTAATCTTCAATATACTATGTCTTTAAGACAGGAAACTATACTTGCCATTTTAGGACAGTTTTCAACAAAAGACCTTTTCAAATACCTGTAAGTGATCTTTAACAGATCTGCAAATTGTGACAGTTCACATTTTTTTTAACCACAAATTGCAGTCTTATAGACAGCCTGCATATTAAACACTAGGGATGTTTTTATGCTGTTTCTTTTGAAGTTTTGTTTTTGAATATGAAATTACAGAAACAAAAAAAATGCATATCCAAAGTGTTTACTCTGCTTCACAAAGTAAGAGTACGAATTTATTGATGTTGTCAGGAGTCTCTCTAGCTGTTCTGTTGTGTTCTTTTTTTATTTTTTATTTTGAGACAGGACCTCACTCTGTCACCCAGACTGGAGTGCAGTGGTGCAGTCTCAGCTCACTACTTCTGCCTCCCAGGCTGAAGTGATCCTCACACCTCAGCCTTCCAAGTGGCTGGGACTACAGGCAGGTACCACCACGCCCAGCTAATTTTTGTTGTTTTAGTAGAGGTGGGGTTTCACCATATTGCCAAGGCTGATCTCGAACTTCTGAGCCCCAGAGATCCGCCCACCTCAGCCTCCCAAAGTGCTGGGATTACAAGCATGAGCTCTGCACCTGGCTTCTGTTCTATTCTTTTTAGGAAAGAATTCAGCATGTCTAGGTGATGTGGCAAAATTATCTGATTTGAAGCTTTTTTTTCAGACTTAAAATATTACATTTAGAATATTGTGGTTAGTATTTGTACTGACAAGAGTACTGTGCTTTAAAATGTTAATAACATTCCATTTTATTTTGTAATAGCCATGTTAATGAAATGTTTAAGCTGACATGTATGTATTTATTTCAACTTCATAGTTAGGGCTCTGATACAATTAATGCTGAGATCTTAAACCTTTGTAGTCTTTAGCAGGTGCTTTCATAGTAGCACAGCAATGTGTCTGACAAATTTGTTCTCTGAAAGCAAAAGTATTTAAGAAATAGGTAAATGTATACAAAATGTATACAAGCATACATAAGTAGCATATGTAGCTCAAGTTTGTTGTCTTCCAATCATGACAGTATGCAGATTTCCTGTTACTGCTGTACCCTATGTTATAGTCTCTTGTTTTTACATTAAAAGCATTTGTTGCTTAAGCTCTCTGTATCTCTATCCTCATTTGGGAAATAAAAATGTTACCTACTTTGTAGGTTTGTTTGTGAAAAGTAAATGAAACAGTAGTTTATAAAAGACCTTGCGCAAAGCCTGGTACATAGTAGACACAGAAATTACTGGTTTCTGTGATGGTATTCAGATAACTTACACTTGGTGGGGGTCAGCTTTTTTTCACTGCTCAACATTCAGCCACTGGGAAGAAACCCTCCTTCCTAATGTTGCTCTGTAGAATTACTCACTAATTTAGAAATGTGTATTTTTAGATTAAATAATGTGATGGTTTATGAATATAGTATTACAGTGATTTCTACTTCTGAAAGACTGCAAAGGATGTTGACTTTTTTTTTTCAATTCGGTCATATGTAGAACAACAAACACTGGGCCTGATATTAAGAGAACTGTCTAGTAATTCATTATAATACATTTTTGCCTTTGTTTTACATTAAATTGATTTTTTTGCTGTTTCTGTGCAAAGTTTGAGTGTGCTGCTCTGCTTTAAAAGGTGGTGGGCCCAGGAAAAGAAAATTATCTTCTTCTTCAGAGCCATATGAGGAAGATGAATTTAATGATGATCAATCTATAAAAAAGACAAGACTGGATCATGTAAGTTTACATTTGAATTACAGTATCAAAATTGGCTGCTTAACTTTAGAATATATTGAGTTTGTGGATATTATTAGACCTGAAAATCCACCTAAATGAATTCCTTTCTTTCACAACTAAGGGAATTTATGTCTACATTTAATTTGTGACTGTTTTTGCTTTTTAATTTATCCAGTATGAAGCCTGTTTAAGCACAGACTATTTTGTGTCTGTGGATATCAGACCTGAAAATTTGTCTAAATGAATCGTTCTTTTCTTTCACAACTAAGCCAGATAATTTATGCTTCTATATAATTTGTGACTGTTTTTGCTTTCTTTTAAATTTATCCAGTATTAATTGCTTAGCTCTGCCCTCTTTGTTACATTGGGTTCTCTGAACTGTGTGCGTGTTAATCTCCAAATTTCCCCTTATTTATAAGGACAACAGTCAGATTAGGTCTCGCTCTAATGACCTCATTTTAACTTGAATATCTCACTAATGACCCTGTCTCCAATAAGGTCGCATTCTGAGGTACTGGGCAGCAGGACTTCAACATATGAATTTGGAGGGGACACAATTAACCCATAATAGTGGTGTTTCCAGAAGCAGGTAGATAGGGAAGGCAAATTCATACTTAGAGTAGGTTATCTGTTACTGTGTCTTTCATGATGAATTATGAAGGTCTAATCATCCTGCCACCAGACAGTTGACTGAATCTCCCAAGGAATGGTGCTATAATGGGGACTCATTGTTGGCCTCTGTTCCTTGCAGGTTGAGCACTGACCGTAGCAGTAGCCAGATTAATCTTGGTGTAGAAAATCTTACCTTGTTGACTTGCATACACAGACTCAAACCCAGTTGCCATGGCCATTTGTAAATGGGCCTATTGAGCAGGCATTCAAGTGGCTGTGGACTTAACTGGTGTTCACAAATGGGTGATCTTGTATACCTGATCTTTAAAAATTTTTTCTGCCACATGTGCACCCTTGGCTGAACATTCACATGAACACCATTATCCTTGTATTCTCTTCTCAGGATACCTTCTTTTTTTGTTTTGTTTTTGAGACAGAGTCTCACTCTGGCCCAGGCTGGAGTACAAGTGGTGTGTGATCTTGGCTCACTGCAGCCTCTACCTCCTGGGTTCAAGCAATTCTCGTGCCTCAGCCTCCCGAGTAGCTGGGATTACAGGCATGCAGCACCATGCCCAGCTATTTTTTTTTTTTTTTTTTTTTTAATTTTTTTGTAGAGATGGGTTTACACCATGTCAGCCAGGCTGGTCTCGAACTCCTGACCTCAAGTGATCCACCCACCTAGGCCTCCCAAAGCACTGAGATTACAGGCGTGATCCACCACGCCTGGCTGTATTCTCAGAATAACTTTTATTCTGAGATGTTCAATGATGTACCTCTTCCCCAGACTTCCTGGTTACCAGTTTTTCAGTCTTGTTCTTCTCCTTAGCCTCTGTCCATGATATATTGCTGATCTCTACCCCTGGCCGTCTCTTGGTACACAAAATGGGCGACAAGATGTACTGCCCAAAGTTGTACACAGGGCTACTCTCTGAGTTGGGTTTATATTACAGCAGTTGTTCATTTGACTGGTTCTAAAATTACGCAAATCTTTTTAAAGTCAAGCCAGTTCAGGCTGGGTGCAGTGGCTTGTGCCTATAATCCCAGCACCTTGGGAGGCCGAGGCAGAAGGATTGTTTGAGCCCAAGAGTTCAAGACCAGCCTGAGCAATATAGTGGGACTCCCATCTCTGCAAAAAAAAAAAAAAAGAAAGAAAAAAGAAAAAATTTTAATTAGCTGGGCATGCTTACAGGCAGCTGTAATCTTAGCTACTCGGAGGCTGAGGAGGAAGGATTACTTGAGCCCAGAAGGTTGAGGCTTTAGTGAGCCATAATTATGCCACTGCACTCCAGCCTGGGTGACACAGTGAGACCTGTCTCATAACAAACACATGAAGTTTAAAGATTTCTCCCCTCTTTATCAGGTAATAAAGAATTTTCTCTTTTTTTTTTCCAAGACATAGTCCCACCCTGTCACCCAGGCATGATCTCGGCTCACTGAAACCTCTGCTTCCTGGGTTCAAGTGATTCTCCTGCCTCAGCCTCCCACGTAGCTAGGATTACAGGCGTCCACTACGCTTAGTTAATTTTTGTGTTTTTAGTAGAGACAGAGTTTCACCATGTTAGCCAGGCTGATCTCAAACTCCTGACCTCAAGTGATCCACTTGCCTTGGCCTCCCAAAGTGCTGGGATTACAGGCGGGAGCCACTGTGCCCAACCTATCGGGTCATAAAGAATTTTCTATAATGCCTCAGGTATTGGTTGAAAAAGGGGCGGCAGTGATGCAGAAGCAGGTACCGTGAGAGTCTGAGACACCTGCACATGCAATTTATTTGTGTCTCTTGAACCTACTGAAGTCCAGTCTCAAGTATACCATTCTACTTGATGGGTTGCTGCTGCCAATGCTAAGGTTTAGGCTGGGTAAATCAGATACCAGATCACATAACAACTCAAGTCTCATGGTCATTTGATGTTCTGTGGTCAACTGTTCTGCTTTCATCAGGATTTATTATCAAGTCAATAGCTATTTCACAAGAATACGTCAGTCATTTTTGTTTTTAAAATGTGAATTTATTCCAGTGTTAATACATTAGAGAACGATTTGAGTATAATCCAAAATTTGCATGTGTTTATGTGCAGTTTTGCCCGTGAGAAATAGTAGGTGATCATAGAAAGTTGCTTCCAGCTGAACCAAGCTACATAGGAATGCATAAAACACACACGTTTCCAGTATCCACTGGCTGCCTCTTTTTACCATGTATATTATCCTGTTAGGTGGTGATGTGCTATTCTTTGACATTTGTGATCTTTTCTATTTGAAAAAAGCACTCATTCAACATCCCAATCCTATCTAAGCATTCTAGTTCAAAAATGCCACACAGTGCATGCAGAGGGAATGTTTTGAGTATTAAGGAGAAGCTCGAAACAAGAGAACATTTAGAAAGAAATAAGAACATACGATAGATCCCAAGCAAGAGATATAAAGGAATCCACATTATGGACCATCAAAGATAATGCCACAAAAATAAAAGTGTATGTATGGCTGGACCACGTTCAAGTGCTGAAAAGTCAATAAGAGCAAGGCCTGAAGAAACAGAAGAAAAGGAAAGATTGTCAAATATTTGGATTCAAGACCAAAGGGTGATAAACTAAGGGACAACCTTTCCCATATAGATCTTTGTAATTATATACACAGATCTAAAATAGAAGTCGCTGTACCCTGCATAAGTGGCTCCTTTTAGTGCTAGTAGTGGTTGCTTTAATGATTTCAAACAATGCTGTAGTTTCCTAAGCCTTTGGCTGTCAGACATAACCATTAGTGTAGATATGAAAGCTGCAAAAGAGTTTTTCAGCAGTGATACAGAAGTAAATTGAAGAAGGCAGCTGTGTATGGTGTTAAATTCTTGGTTTTGATTAAACAAATAACCTGTTATGAACGCATGCCTTGAATAACCCAAATATGAAAGACAGAAAACGTGCTCTGGGATTTAAGGCTCCTAAAGGTGACATAACTAATATTCGGCACCAGTGCCAAATAGAAATTTGAAGCTGAAGCTGAAGCCAATAATATCACTCACCAAACTGTGAGCCTTTTAAAAGAAATTGTTAAAGTCAGAATTTGAGGATCATGTCAGGTATAGCGAAATGTATGGATGACTGCCCACATTTGCATTTATATTTTTACTTAGTTCTCTGTTAGAGAGGATGAATGCCCCAAAACATTAAAAAAAACAAAAACAAAAAAAACTTTAAAAATTCTTATAGTGTATCAAGCTCTCTCTCTCCAAAAGCAGATTTCAACCTATGTCACATTCTTCCTTTTGCCTCCAAAAACTGCCTCCCTGATAATAGCCCCTTTTTAAAGGTGTGATAGCAGTATAGCTTACTATTTTAAAATGAATGTTTAAGATATTAATTGATGTTATCTAAGGCAGGGATGCAGAAGTGGTTATAGAATGTTGGAAGAGGTTTAACATTGCAATGTCATTGTTGAAGCCTGGAGTAACATACCAAGAGTGTTTGTGTTATGTGTGGCAGAAGGTTGCCTTTGACTTGATTCTTTATTTTGAAGAATTTGATCCTTCAGAGAAATTTTAAAAGTTTAAAACAAGCTATATTGATCTAAGAAAACAGTTTGGACTTGGAGCAGTCAAAAATGAGGATGTTGAAAAGTTTCTGGGGTCCTATCCCGATGATCTAACTGTAGAAAACATTCAGCAACTTGCCGCTGATGGCTGTATGGATACAGAAGATGATGATGACAGTGATGATGAAAGTCAGAAGTCTGTACGCCATGACATAATACAAGTGATCAGTTGTTTTAAATGCTGTGAAAAAAGTTGGACTGCCTTGAAGATAATGGTTTTACTGCTGAAGATATTAGAATAGTCTTGTATGGCATCCGGACGAATTTGGAACCATACAGGCAGCTTTAGTGTAAAAGGAGGAGGCCGACAACACCACAGAAATTTTATTTATTCTTTATATTTTAAATTAGTACAGCGGACATAACACAAGGACAGTGAGCTACAACCTTCTGTATCTGGTGTTACACATTTCCGTTCATTTTCAGATAACCCATCTTTTACCACTTCACAATAACTCATAAGCTGTAACACTCCCGATGTCCACAAGCAAACTCCAGCTCATATTTATTGTAGTATTTATGTATTAACTATTTAGTGTGTGTAAAATTGTGGTATCGTTTTTATTAGATTTCCTTCTTTTTTTAATGTGTCACTGATGAAGTTTTTGACATTGTATCTCTAACAGTTTTTCTCCTAACGGCTATAATTTTTACTTTAACAATTTTACATAGTGTAATTTTTGGAAATGCATGTGTCACAGCAAAAGTGACTCTGGTCAGTAGAAGAGGACATGATGACCTTTCTTTAAAGCTCTGCAACAATTTTCCCATTGGGGCTTGCCAGAGACTTCATATGATATCCTTACCTGCGACAGATTCTTGGATAATCGTTGCATCTGCTGGTGTCATGAAACCCAAATGGCAGAGTACCTTGTATTGCACTCTGGACATGGTACAGAGCCCTCTCTTAACCCAGGCCCCATTCATAACTGACAATCTTTTTTTTATTTTTTTTTTGAGATAGAGTCTCCCACTGTTGCCCAGGCTGGAGTGCAATGGGATAATCTTGGCTCACCGCAACCTCTGCCTCCTGGGTTCAAGCAATTCTCCCGCCTCAGCCTCCCGAGTAGCTGGGATTACAGGTGCCTGCCACCAAGCCTGGCTAATTTTTTGTATTTTTAGTAGAAACAGTGTTTCACTATGTTGGCCAGGCTGGTCGCAAACTCCTGACTTCGTGATCTACCTGCCTCGGCCTCCCAAAGTGCTAGAATTGCAGGCGTGAGCCACCATGCCCAGCCATAGCTGACAATCTTAAGAGGTATTTTATAAAATCAATCAATCAGTACACACCCGAATGAAGTATATCTTGCCTCCAGTGTGCAGTGAGCTCCCAATGTCCAAACAGTCTAAAGAGGCAGTCTAAAGAGCCTTTCTTTTCTTAAGAGTGGAGTTTGCAACATGCTCCAGACTGCACTCCCATAAAAGTGGTGGGCCTCAGAGTGAGGATGGTTATTCCTTCCCCCTGATATGTGGCATGTACGTATCTGACCAGTACCATTGAAAATACCCACTACCTGTTTATCAAGTCCAGTCAACATGATAGCTTCAGTATAGTGGATCAAGTGATACTCTCTGGACTGTGCAAAACCATCGAAGTCCGTGAGTACTGTATTATTTGAGAGAGCCAGGAAAGTTACTGTAACTCTGAAGACTGAAGGTATATCATTAAACCTGCCAAGATAAAAACAGATTGCTTCCGTTTGATCTAATTGGGAAAGGAGAAAGAGCAAGTGCTTGATTGATAACTGCATAGCCATATTGATTTGCTCCAGCAAAAATACCACATCCTGTAAAGCAGCTGCAGGTGGAGTTTGATTGTTTATGATACTCTTAAATAATTCTCCCAAGACTCATCTACTTTTTGTATAGGTCAAGGAGGCATCTTACATTAGGATGAAATGGTGATGTCAATATCTGCAATTCCTTTAGGACTGTAGTACTTGTTTATTATTGTTGTTCTGATTGAGAGGGACAATTCTAGGGACTTGGATTTGGTGTTTCCCGAAATAGTGGCCCATACCTCATGGGTCAGGGAACTAATATAATAGGGGATTTCTGCCAGTGCCAAATATGTCTGTTCCAACTATGATTCTGGAGATGGAAAAATAAGCACTGAGTTGAATCATATCCCTTGGGCCCACTGAGATAGATAGGGGCCCAAACTTTATCAACTAGCTTTTGTAAAGCATCTGTGTAACCTCCTGTACCACATGAGTATATTCAGCCACCAGGAATTACAGCTGGCAGAAGTGTGGGATCCAAGAGCAAACAGCACATGATAGGCACACCATCTACTAAATACTGTGCTATCATATATTTGATTCCCAAGAGCTGTTTACTGTTTTCCAAATAATTTTATCGAGGTAAAATTCATGTAGCATTAAATTAACCATTTTAGAGTGAACTATTTAATGCTATTTAGTACATTTACAATATTGTATACCATCATTCCTGTCTAGTTCCAAATGCTGTCATCACCTCATAATAGTATGCTATACCCATTAAGCAGTTTCTCCCCATTCCCTCCTCCCCCTAACCCCTGGCAATCACCAATCTGTCTTTAGTCTCTGGATTTACCTATTCAGAACATCTCACATAGGTGGAATTATATAATATGTAACCTTTTATGTCTAGCCTCTTATTTTTTAATTTCAGAAGAATGTGTTTTGTTTTTATGTTTTATGTTTTCATACTTTTATGTATGAAATTGGGGTATATATGCAAGTTTGTTACAGAGGTATATTGTGTGATGCTGAAGTTTGAAGTGTGAATGAATCTGTCACCCAGATAGTAAGCATAGTACTCAGTAGGTAGTTTTCCTTAACCCTTCCCCCCACATCCTCCCTCCGCGTTCTTGTGTTCCCCAGTGTCTGTTTTTCTCATTTTTATGAACATGTGTGCCCAATGTTTAGCTACCATTTATAAGTGAGAAATGTGGTAATTGGTTTTCTGATCTCACATTAGCTGGCTTAGGATAATGGTTTCCAGCTATATCCATGTTGCTGTGAAGGACATGATTTTGTTCTTTTTTTATTAGCCTCTTACATAGCATAATGCTTTCAAATATACTACAATGTTCATTCATGTTGTAATATGTATCAGTACTTCATTCTTTTTTTATGACTGAGTAATATTCCATTTTATGTGTTTACCACGATTTATTTGATTCCTAAACTGAAGTTTACAAAACACTTACGTAGTGAAAAAGCAGTGGTCTAGAGTTAGATACTTGCATCTGTTCACTCCTCAGCTGATTGTTGTCCATCTGTGAGCTTTAAAATACTGTTCTTGGAATTTCAGTGTGCCTGGGCTGTAAAGGTGGCAGTATGAATTTCTGAGGATTTTGAAATGTTTTCTCCAGATGTGTTTCACCAATATGTCTTATTCCTCTGCTCAAAATCCTGTTGCTTCTGAAGAAAAGACTAACCTTAGGCTTTATTCCGTGTTAGCTCTGGTTTAACTCTTCATCCTTGTAACCTATCTACATTCTCTGCACTGGAGCCCAAGTGGACTACTTAACTATTATGAAACACATGCAGTTTTCTTTAGTGCAAATATCCATAGCATTTTACTGGTCTCTGTTTTATGAAATTTTATTTTACTCCATTGTGCAGAGGAGGTATCAGAATTTAGTTATTTCTATCTAAGGTATTGAAAGAGAAAAAAGCAATTCAGTTGTTGGATAATAAAGGAGGTTGAAGAAGACTGTATTTTTCTCCATCTTGTGTGTATTGCATGTGGTACAGTTCTAAGCAAAGTAGATAAATGCTTTTTGATTGACTAGAATTTTTCCTACGCGTGAACACAAGGAGTCTTTTCTTTTTGCTTAAATGTGGACTTTAACCTTTTTCTTCAAGCGAAGTTAAGTGACAGAGAAGAAGGAAAAGTGAGACTATAGCCACAATTCTCATACTAATCTGTTTGGTTTATACATTATTTAGTTCCACTTAAATTCCTTTTATCGTTGTTTCAGTTTTATATTTAAGCCATTCTGTGAATCTAGAGTGAACTAAAAGTAAACTTCTCAGAATTTGAAATTTTTAGGTGGGTATATAGTAGTGAACATAGATGAGATACTTTTGTATCCTTTTAAAATTTACCATTGTCTTGGAGAAGATATCAGTATACTTGAATTATATTGAGTTAATTTGAGGATCATTCTAGCTTTTAGCAGATTTATCTCATTTTAAGCACTGAGAATAAAGTTTGAGTTACTGGATATGCAGTCAGAGTCTTTCAGTGATCTTAAGTTAGCAGTATTTTTTATCCTTAAAGACATACATTTGTTAATGTTCACAGAAACAAAAAGAAACATTTTGGATTCTTCTGATTGATTGTGATAATTTTCAGATCAAGTCAAAATACAATTATAATCGCCTTAAGAACATTGTTATTGATTTCTCTTAAATTTTTTTCTTTTTTTTCTCCCCATTAGGGAGAGGAATCAAATGAGTCTGCAGAATCTAGCAGTAATTGGGAAAAGCAGGAAAGTATTGTATTGAAATTGCAAAAGGAATTTCCCAATTTTGATAAACAGGTGAGTAGTCGTGTATGAAAATTTAATCAGTGTGTACTAAGTGTTTTTATTATAAAATAGTGTTAGAGTTCAACCACATAAAAGCTTAGGGTGAGTTTTGCATTCTTCTAATTAAATGTTCTCCTTTTATCAATGTTATAAAGTATTTTCATGCTGTTTATTTATGTTGTTTACCTTGTTTACTATATTATCTATACTGTATCCCTAAGTCATTAAAAAATAACCGTAATAAAAATTGTGAACTCATTTATAACATGTAAGTCATCTAGAAAATCATCTGTAACCCTGCTCCATCAAGTAACTGCCTGGTTTTTTTCATGTTCTCATTCTTGAAATGTCTTATAAGAATTTAAAAAGTATTCCATTTCAGTGTCTTAATATTTCATAAGCTTTCTTCTACTTCCCAGATAGTAAGAATATTTTCAGAGTCATTAAAGACTCATGCCACACATGGTGTTGCTAAAAGGCCCTCTGTTTAATCCCATGATCATATATAGAAGCACATATTTGTTTAGCATTTAGAGTACATTTACACTTGCATTGATTTATTTGAGTATATATGCTCAGATAGTACATCTACTAAATTCTGATGAGCTGAATGCAAAATCTTGTTGCCATATTGGTTTGTTACCTATGTTGAAACTACATGTTTTGAAGTTGGCAGTTTGTAAAAGCCTAGCTGCATATTGAAATTTCATTTTAATTGAGCAAACACTTCTTGATCCTCTAGTGTTCACAGTACTTCATAGTGAGAGTTAGAAATGCAATAAAAATGACAAGTTTTCTTTCCTTTGAAGACTATTGTGTATTTGTGGAGGTGAGATTACACAGAAAGCATTTGTAAAGGAGCGTAAAAACAAGTGCAAAATAATCAGATATGAATTCTCTGTTTTCAGGTGATTAACTTATTTTTAAAAGAGCATAGACATTTTCTTCAAGTTGCTAATTTGAGATTTTTAACAAAAAGATAAATGACTTATTTCTAGGAACTAAGAGAAGTACTCAAGGAACATGAATGGATGTACACAGAAGCTTTAGAATCTCTAAAAGTGTTTGCAGAAGACCAAGGTAATTATTCTGTGTCATAGAAAATACATACTTCTCATTATAGTCTATATTTTGGTGTATAAGAAAATGGTATATAAGAAAACCTATTAGCTGTTAATCAGAGGGTGGGATTGCAAAAGATGTTGAAAGTAATGATATATAAACATTCTTTAACAACCAGTTTTTAAAT
Organism: Rhinopithecus roxellana; assembly: GCF_007565055.1. Classification (NCBI taxonomy): domain Eukaryota; kingdom Metazoa; phylum Chordata; class Mammalia; order Primates; family Cercopithecidae; genus Rhinopithecus; species Rhinopithecus roxellana. The sequence continues at coordinate 6,175,905 of NC_044550.1, forward strand.
GTTTTGACCTACCTGCCTGTTCTTTATCGTAGTGTAAAACAAAACAATAAATATCTTTCTATTTGTTCAGTCTTTCTTGATAGTTAAGACTACTTTTAAACTGCCATGTTTTATTTAGTGTAAAAGAAACTTTTTAAGAACTGTCAGGATGGATCTTGTGATTGTTGGTATCATGTCATTACTGTAATATAGATGTCTTAGACTATACTTGCACAGATATTAAAAGCACTAGCATCAAAAACTTAAGGATATCATAGGCATGAACGCATTTTGGAACACTCTTAATTCTAGGAACCAAATGATAGAGGAGAGGTGGTAAGGAAGAGTTGAGTCATACATGTTTAGTAACATACCTAAGGAAGAATCAAATAGACTAGCTCTTCATAATTGCAAAGCCAGTTTTAAAAGCCCAGCATGGTAGCTTTAGGTGTTTTGGATTTTTTTTTTTTTTTTTTAATAAATTGTTTCAAAAGAAAGGCTATACCACCAATGCTCTTGATGGCACAGAAAATGATTTTCTGTGGCAAAAGAAAGCCACCAAATCTAAGTTTGAAAAATGAGTCAAAAGAGCCATGTTATGAATGTGAAAAGATTTGAGGAATACTTTAGCCAACTTATTTTGCTTATTTTTTTATAAATGCACAAAAATAAAGGTATGATAATCTGTGTAAGTCTAATAGCTTTCTGAGTAAGTAAAAATTTCTGAATAAAGTATTGTATTATAGATTGGTACATGTTTTCTCACTGGTACATAAAATAATGGTGTACCTTCATTCACAGGCATCTTAGAATTCTGTAAACTGATAGTGATAAAGTAGTGGGGCTTTTTGGTAATACCATATTTGCATAATTTTTTTTTTTTTTTTTTTTTTTGAGACGGAGTCTCGCTCTGTCACCCAGGCTGGAGTGTAATGACACAATCTCGGCTCACTGCAACCTCCACCTCCTGGATGCATGTGATTCTCTGGCCTCAGCCTCCTGAGTAGCTGGGATTACAGGCATGCAACACCATGCCTGGCTAATTTTTATATTTTTAGTAGAGACGGGGTTTCACCTTGTTGGTCAGGCTGGTCTCGAACTCCTGACCTTGTGATCTGACCACCTCAGCCTCCCAAAGTGCTGGGATTACAGGCGTGAGCCACCATGCCCAGACTATTTGAATAATTTTTTAAGTAGCGATGAAACTTAGACTATTGAAGATAGTATTGGAAAATTATGGATAGTTGAAACATACACACTTTTTATTAGTAAGCTTTATAGTCGTGTAAGCATTGTTCTGCTATATTCAGTGTTGGCATAGTTGAGTGGGGCTGCTAGGAATATCTGAGACATGATACAGATATGCAGCTGCCATTTATGTTCTCAGGGCCTTTGTTAGAAAAGAGAAATTTATATTTAATTCATTTAAAAAACAAGTTATCGCCTGCTTTTGAAACTAATTGTTTAACTTCAAATTCTACTTAAGTATTTTTAAAATGTATCCAATTTAACAATAAATTGTGGTTGAATTCTTCTGTATTCAAAAGGAATAGGTAAATGTTTCAAGTTTTTATTTGAAATCTTTCATTATGTATTTCTAATTTAGTTACTGTTTTGTCTTTTATATGCAGATATGCAGTATGCATCACAAAGTGAGGTTCCAAATGGAAAAGAAGTTTCTTCAAGAAGTCAAAATTACCCTAAAAATGCAACTAAAACAAAACTAAAACAGAAATTTTCAATGAAAGCACAAAATGGCTTTAACAAGAAACGTAAAAAAAATGTATTTAATCCAAAGAGAGTTGTTGAAGACTCTGAATATGATTCAGGTTCTGATGTCGGTAGTTCATTAGATGAGGACTATAGTAGTGGTGAAGAAGTGATGGAGGATGGCTATAAAGGTAAAATTCTTCACTTCCTTCAAGATGCTTCAATTGGTGAACTTACTTTGATTCCTCAGTGTTCTCAGAAAAAGGCTCAGAAGATAACAGAGCTCCGGCCCTTTAATAGTTGGGAGACTCTGGTAAGGCTTTATTCTTTTTTTCCCCTGTATGTGTGTGTGTATTTAATTCACAGTACCGGTTATAGTCAAGTTGTCTTCAGCCCAGGGAAGCATAGATGGGTGGCCTTATCCTGTGTAAAGTCAAACATTACTTTCATGGTAAGCCAATAGTATTTCAAATAGTGTCATATGACCTAATTTTGAATGAATTAAGGGGTGATTTTCCTGAAAAAACCCAAGCTGATTGGCTGGGAATACTGTCACTCATTCTTTTGCATAGAAACTTGGTTCATTTCACTGCAGAAGAAGAAATTAGAGCTTACATTTAGGAAGGAGTTGTTTGCTAGCCTGTTCTGATCTGTTACTGCTGAGACACCATGCAGAAAGCAAGAATGTGGCAGAAATTTTACTACAACTACTTGAAGAGCAATAGCAACGGCCAGGGGAGCTCCATGATTCAAAATGCCAGCCTAAGTCTTTTATGCTTCACAAAAGAAGCAATTGTTTATATTCTTTTTTTTGTCTAAAAGTGACAGCTCAATCTCTAACATGTTTTTCTTGGTTAAACAACGCGGCCATTTTATGGAGTGTAGCAGGCTGCAGCGTTTTTAATTGGAAAGATAGAAAAATTTCTGGAAGCCTAGAATTCAAGCGTTAGGTGAAGGGAAGGCATAAGCACTGGTAAGTACAATTTGTATGATCATTTTCTGGAATTTGACTTTCTATAAACAGGTTTTATCCAGAATACCTGCATTTTGAGTTTTAGGAATACCAATAGTCATCAAATCTTATTCATACAGATAAATATAAGAACTCTTAAATTTTGCTTCAACTCTTGTGTGGGCTTTTATGGCAGGAATTATATATAGGCCTGTTGTAAAAGCAATATGGATGATTTTTTACAGCTTTAAAAGATGCAGCAACTCTTGATGCTTTATAAAATTTTTTAGGAAGTTTTATTCCCTAAATTAGGGAGCATAGTTGCTTTTGTGATTAATTTTATACTTGTAACAAATCTAAATGAGCATTAAATCCCTCGATAAGTGTCTCGAAGTGGCAGTAGGGGAGAGTCCCTGAACAATGGTTGTAAATGCATTTTTTTAAATTAAAATATTTGAGAAATACAGAAACAACATGAATAATATTCCGTAGCTTTAAAAAATAATAATAAAACCATTTGTTTTGCCTGAAGCCTTTGCTTTTCCAGAGAACATCTGTCAAAGCAGGCCCTTTCAAAACTTGTTTGACTTTGCCTGAGTGATTTATTTGTTAAAGTATTTGCTGAAGGGCTTTCTTGTTCTTTTCTTCCTTTTCTTCTTTCTTTTAATCTTTAATGGTCTAATATGTTGTTGCAGAATTGGGTTGCTCAGGCTTGTTGGGATTCTAATTTATTTAATAAGATATGCAATTATCTGCACTAGTTTGTTCAGTTGCTGTAACTACTTGCCCGAATATCTTATAGTAAAAGTAAATTATACAATTTTACCAGAGGTATATGTGCCAGATGTTTTTAAAAAATATTCGCAACTTAACATGTAGAAATCTTATTTCCCCTACTAATTAATCAGCAGAGTTTAAATTAGTCTTGACATGAATTTGGAGATTATGCATTACTTGCTTAAACCTCCTAACATCTTGCCCCTTTCTAAAAGTTGAACATAAGCACTATATTGTTTGTTCTAACCATCCATCCAAATGTGAAATATTTTATGTAACAGTCTAAACGTATCTGAAAAGTAAACTTTCTACTTGAATTCAGTGAGTACAGTGCTTTGCCTCCTTAGCAAAGTAGGGGAATGAGCTTTTTCAAATTAATAGTGTAAATTAGCAGGTAAATATGTATATGCTTTAAATTTTAATTTGCTTAGAACTTTGAGCTTCTACTTGAGAAATCTTTAGAATTTTAAATGTGACTTATTTATAGGGTACTTTTTTAGCCCAAACCCTACCGTAGAGCAGATTTAATATCTTAATAAAATTATCAAAACAAAAGTCAATATTATGAATATTTTAGTTAAAAGCTATATAATTTGCTTCTTTCCTGTTGATCAGTGAGGTTTGATAATGTACCTCTAAACAACTTCAAAAGGAAGCAAAAGCCAAAAAAATTGTTTTGTGTTGGTAGCTGCCATATTTAGAAATTTCTTTGAGAATTCGTTGAGGTTTTAATCATATTGCTCAGTCATATTTTAGTGAAAATTACAAGGTATTAAATATATTAAGAACAACCTGCTAACAAGTAGTCTTCTCTTTCTTGAAATCATTGTTTAATCTTATTTAGTCTTAAGAATTGGAGAATTTCTGTTTACAAACTGAAATTCATAAATATTTCATTAAAAAATGCATACTTGAGCCCATGAATAAAGTAACAATAGTAATTTTTGTTAAAAGTGAGGTTTCTTTACCATTGGTGATTGTTAAATGATTAAATGTAATTAGTATTTCATTGTCTTATAAAAGTAATTTGAATGTGAAAATTATGTTAGTTGTGCCTTTTAAAACAACGTTTGAAAAGTTGTAGATCATCAATTTGTTTTCAAGGTAGTAGATATATAAATGCAATATAAGTGTAATAGATATGATATATAAAATGTAAGTATAATATACTTATTAATATCACCTACTTGGTAATCTAATTACAGTAATTTTAAATCTAGAGGTTACTACCTTTCTATACTGTTATGACTTACTTGTCAGATAATTAATGCTTTTTGAAACTAAAACACTCCAGATAATTCTAGTCACCCTCATTTTACATGAGGAAAGTTTGATTTTTTTTCAAATTATATTACCTAAGAGGATATTTATGCTTGTAGCTTTATAATCATTTTTTTCTATGACTCAAAATTTAAATATTGTTTTTAAATTTTTCTTCATAATTTTTTCCATTTTACTTACAATTTTTCTGCATGACAACAGTAATGTAGGTGCCCATTGTGAGAAAACCTCATCATTAAATCAAGTAGGCTTCAGAAATATAGCAAGCCAAAAATTTCATTAGTTTAAAAACTTGTACTCTTATTGTGTTAAAATTGGAATTTTTATTGCCAAATTTCACACAGTTGATGGCATCAGTTCACCATCCACTTACTGGATTTTTGTCTAGCCTTGCACACAGTAGGGTAGGGAATATTATTATGTCTGTGAAAAACCTAACTCTGTTGCATCTTTATATGTTAATCAGATTAGTAACGTTTTTATGCTGACCAATGCAATATGCATCAGTAACTCAACCTGAAAACTTTTATATATGCATCTACTTTGTTAACATTTAGATCAGTGTAGATCCAGTCTTCCTTGGCTAATAACCAAGCAACTCAGGTTTAGTTCATGTCAAACACTATGCTCCTCATTGTGTTACTCTCATCTACTAGACTGCGGATTTTCTTTTTTCGTTTTTGTTTTGTTTTGTTTTGAGACAGAGTTTCGCTCTTGTCACTCAGGCTGGAGTGCAATGGCGTGATCTCAGCTCACTGCAACCTCCACCTCCCAGGTTTAAGCATTTCTGCTGCCTCAGCCTCCCTAGTAGCTGAGATTACAGGTGCCCGCCACCACACCTGGCTGATTTTTGTATTTGTAGTAGAGATGGAGTTTCACCATGTTGGCCGGGCTGGGCTAGAACTGCTGACCTTAGGTGATCCACCTGTTGCGGCCTCTCCAAGTGCTGGGATTACAGGCGTGAGCCACCACACCCAACCCTTTGCTTTGTTTTAACTGGTGATTTCTGTAAAATACTTGGCCTAAATTGGCCACTTAAAGCATGGTAATAGGTATTTCTTCTTTCTGGATAAGGTGGCACCAGTGAATTTATTTGTAAGATTACTATATATTCAGGCTTTGTTTTAATTTGTATAAGTTTGATAATTGTATTAAAACTACAAGTGCATTTTGAGTACTTTGTAGGCTGCTGCCAGGTATTTATAATAATGAATAAGCTTAGGACTCTGTCCTCAGGGCTGTCTTTTGGTAAGTGGGGATTTAATAATTTGAAAATTAAATCTACTTTTAAACAGTTTCCCCCTTCCCATGGAAATTCAAAAATTATCTGTACAGTAAGAGTGACACACTGTGGCAAGAGAGGGATACTTCAGATGCTGACTGTTTTTGAAAGAAAAAAGTCTTTTGAATAGTCACTCGAGTTTTTAAAGAAGAGATCATGATCAGGGCCATATTGATGAGTTTTTTTCATGTAATTATTTAGGAAGTAGCAGTTAGCTTTTTTACTTTCTTCCTTCTGAAAAGAGATTTATCATTTTTTGAAAACGATTTGTTTTACCTAAAATTGAAACAGTATGTGCGGAAATGAAAAAGTAAAGTTTACCCCAAATTCTACCAAAGATACCCACCATTTAAGATGTTTTGAGCATCATCTGTTTATGTATACATTTGTATACTTCATGCCATGTAAGCAGGATCATCTTTTCTGTGCTTTTCAATAACTTCAGATTTACTACTAGATCCCACATTTATAGGGTACTTTGTATTTCTTAAATCTATTTTGGGGGAAAGTTAGGTAACTTACAGGATTAAGTGATTTTTGTGTTTCAAAAACAGTAACATGGTGGCAGCAGTGTTCTTACAAACCCTTCCTTAAGTGAGAGCCCCTCTTTCCCTCTCCCCAAATTAATGAAGATATTAACTATTGGATTTCTTTACTTTCTGTTAATGTTTATACTTTTATTATTTACACATACACTTAGATTAACAAATAATTCTATAGGCTTGTTCTCCCCCCTCAAAAAATCTGTATCCACCCTTTTCCCCAGCCTGTTGCCCGCAGTGCAGATAACTTCTTTCATGACTTTTTGTCTGATTGTTCTGATCACCTCCATATCTTTATGTAATATAATTATAATGTACTTTTTGTCATTTTGTCTAAAATAACTTAACGTTATAGACAATAGGATTTAGCTCTCGCTGTCTACCTCACTTCACATACCCATTTTCTGTTCCCCAGTTCTATTAATATATGTTAACATGGTGATTTTGAAGATCATTTTTAGTGTCTGCATTGTTAAGACTATGCATATTCCTGTCATAGATGAACCATGTAGTAGTATACTACATGTTTTTTTTTTCTCATTTTTTTTCTAATTATTATTTGTCTTGGTTTTTCTGTTTATTTTCTTATGTACTTGTCATTATGTCAACTCTAAAGTCTTTTTCAGTTGCCTAAATTTCCTGTCAGATTTTTTTTTCTTTTTCTTTTTCTTTTTTCTGGCAGTCTCGCTCTGTCACCCAGGCTAGAGTGCAGTGATGAGATCTCAGCTCACTGCAATCTCCGCCTCCCAGGTTCAAGTGATTCTCCTGCCTCACCTTCCTGAGTAGTTGAGATTACAGACGTCTACCACCACGTCCGGCTAATTTTTGTATTTTTAGTAGAGATGGAGTAGTTTCACCATGTTGGCCAGGCTGATCTCGAACTCCTGACCTCAAGTGGTCCACTCACCTCCACTTCCCAGGGTGCTGGGATTACAGGCATGAGCCACTGCACCTGGGCCTGAGATTTTAGACACCTCTGGTAATCTGTCAGTTTCATCTGTTTTAGAAAATCAGGAATTTTATCACCTGCTCCGATTTGGACTAGTTACACTGTAGGCCAGCTTATCAGTTGTGTCCTTAGGATTTCATTTTCCTGACATCCTGGAGAATCCTTTAGTCTCTCTCATTTTGAGTCTCTTGTTTCTGAATTCAGTGCATGCCACTTTTTTTATTCCATTGGTTTTGTAAGTGCATACTAGGTGATAGGTGAATAATATAGTGAAGCTAGATGACCTGATTTTGAATTCATGTCTGCCATTTTCTAACAGCTTACATATCTGTAAGCAAACATCTGTAAGTGGGGTGTAATTATAGTGCCTACCTGTGGGAAAGTCTAAAAATGAAATGCCATCAGTTGCCTGGCTCTTTAAAAACATTAGCGGCAGATATTCACAATAATTTGCACTGCAAATGTTGTATGTGTTATTAATGAAATACTGAGAAACTGTTGTTTTCTGTTTGTCCACTATCTAAGTTCTAGCCGTATTGAATCGAACTTTTTAAAATCAAACCATGCTTCTTTTTTTTTGTTAAATCTCCATGCCCACCCTATAGCTTTTTAAATCAGATTTATGGCCAGGCTAAGTGTTTTAGCCTCCCTTGTGATAGTTTGACAAAGCTTATTCCACTGGGCTATGAGCAGTGGTATGTTACGACTTTTGGAAAGTGTTGTTTCTTCCTGCCAATAGAAGGGTCGGTATGATGGTGGATGTTGAGGTTATTGAAGCAACAGAGTTAAAAGAATCCTTAATTTTGGAACCAACATACCAAATCTGAATCAATTCCTCAGGTCTTTATTTACATGAGAGATTAATAACTTTCTTTTATTTAAACCCCTCATATTTTGGGTTTACTGTCACAACTGAATCAAATCATAGTAAATTCATCATTCAATTAAACTTTTTCCTTTGAAAAACTGTCTACTTCTGTTTTACATTTGTGATTAGTGGGTTGTTATTAGATAGATCTAAATTCTAAATCAGCAACAGTCATTTTGATCATCTCTAAAGTTGGTTTACTTGTGTGGGAGGGAAGAGGTAGGGAGTGTTAGGAAGTCCTAAGGAGTTGTTCTGAAATTTCAACTTCAAAATAGCCAAAAAGTGAAGTTCAGTTAAAAAATCTCATAACCAACCCTTGACTTTTAAAGCATCCTGAAGTAAGAATGACCTTGCACTCCCCTTCATTGCCTCCCCGATTTTGTTTTTACAAGAAATTTAAGCACACAGTGTTATAGTATAATGAACCCCTGTGTGTTTCTTCCATACTCTTGTCCACTTCCTTCCATCATATTATGTTGAAGCACATCTCAGATGTCATTTTATCCTTACAATTTTAAATATGTATCTCCTGAAGAAGCCATAACATTCTCGTATCTAATAAAAATCAATACTTTCTTAATATCAAAATATTCAAAATTCAAATTTCCAGTTGTCTCATAAATGCCATAGTATTGGTTCATTTGTTTTATAGTTTGTTAGTTTGAATTAGGATCCAAGTAAGGTCCACTAACTGAGATTGCTTGATAGGTCTTTTAAGTCTTTTAATCTGTAGGTTCCTCATCCCCCACTCTCTCCCCTTCTCTTTTTCCAGTTTTTGGTAAAGAAATTGGGTCATTTGTTCTATAACTCCCCTGTCTAAACTTTTCTGATTATACCTCCCCAGTATAGTTTAACATGTTCCACTGAACTAGTACTTTCTGTAAAATGATAATTAGAGGGTTAAATGCACCCACCAATATTATTACATAGTTAGTGATGTGTTCTTTCATCAGAAGACAGTAGTATCTGATTGTTACTTTTTGTAACATTACCAGCTGTTGATGCTACTTGTCTGGATCCATAATTCATTAGCCATTGCAAAATTAATACTTTTTATTATTTTTTTATTTTATTTTGAGACAGTCTCTTGCTCCGTCACTCAGGCTGGAGTGCAGTGGCGTGATCTTGGCTCACTGAAACCTCTGCCTCTCGGGTTCAAGAAATTCTTGTGCCTCAGCTTCCCGAATAGGTGGGATTACAGTCGTGCACCACCACACCCACTTAATTTTTGTATTTTAGTAGAGGCAGGGTTTCACTGTGTTGGTGTTGAACTCCTGGAGTCCCAAGTGATCCACCCACCTTGGCCCCCAAAGTGCTGGGATTACAGGTGTGAGGCATCATGCTGGCCTGCAAAAATAATATTTTAATACTGTTATTGCTACTTCTTTAGGAACTATCTATAAAAGAACTTCCTTATATCTACCACTCTAAATGTTGCTGTTCGTATACAGAATTCAGAATAAGTGTTTATTCTTTCCTTTAATTTTCCAGCTCTCAAAATAATGATTGGTCACCCCCACCTTTTAACCCTTTCTTGTGGCTTCCAAATGACCATAATTACTTTATGCCCTTAAAAAATAAGTAAAAGGGAGAAATTTTTTTTAATAAATAAAAAGACATCAAACTTAAATGTGTAAATGGGACCACTTAAGTGAATTTGTGATTTATGTCTGCTGTAATTTTTTTATACTAGGAAGTTTCAGCTATGAAGGAAATTTTATATTTCAGAAAGCTGTTCAATGGCAGAAAATAATATAATGATTATATTATTTTATAATAAAATAATTTTTATATTACAAAAATCATAAGATTAGATCACAATTTACTAATTTTTTTCAGTTACCGCTTGTATAACAAGCTTTTGAAAATATTTGAGGAATAGTAGTATATTCTTTTTTAAGTGAAAAGGAAGTGAAACCTGTAATTGCTTTATAAAGATTCAGTGTGCTTCAGCTTCACTTTGAATATATTCACTTAGTGTAACCTAACATTGGTTTTCGTAAAAATGGTTATGTGACTTACATGTTAGGAATCTTTACATTTTACTTTTTATCTGTTTCTCAGAAAATATTGACTGTTACTTATCACTAAACTCATACTATGCTTAGGCACTAACCTTCAGCAATACAGTAACATCTTTAGATTTCTACTGAATTATGAATATGTAATTAGATGAGTATTTACCTCTCCGTGTACTTCTGGCACATATCTTCAAAGCGTAACTATTGTGAATAAAATTACACATTTATAACCACTGTGAATTAGCTACATATTTAATTACTCAGAACTGTCCATGAGAAATACTATAGAAATTATTTACCATGTGGTGTATTTTATACAAATTCATTTTAATCAGTGAAAGATTAAGTAAGTCTGTTTGTTTGTTTGTTTGTTTTTGAGACAAGGTCTCTATCACCCAGGCTGGAGTGCAGTGGCGTCTTGGCTCATGGCAGCCTCTGACTCCCAGGCTCAAGCCATCGTCCCACCTCAGCCTCCTGAGTAGCTGGGACCACAGGCACGTGCCACCACTCCTGGCTAATTTTTGTATTTTTGGTAGAGACGGAGTTCTGCCATGTTGCCAGGGTGGTCTTGAAATCCTGGGCTCAAACCATACTCCTGCCTTGGCCTCCCAAAGTGCTGCGATTATATGAGCCACCGCACCCGGCCAGTTTATTGTTTTTTGTCAGTTAAAACTTACACTTTCCTTTTTAAAATTATTTCTTCCTTGGCTTCTCTGATACCACATCCTACATTTCTTCTTGCTCTTTCTGTCTATTTTAAAACGCTTTTAAATGTTGATGTTCTTCAAGATTTTGCTTTCAGTTTTCTAATCTTGAATTTCATGTGCTTTTCCTTAGGTAATCTCATCAGCATCTTTGACTTTGATGGTCACCTGTGTGGCATCTTTTTCTCCAGGTTATATCTCCTCCCTAAGACATAGATCTTTATTTGACCACTGGCTCTCTCTCCAAAATTTGGTAGCTATCCCAACTTTAATATATCCAGAAAGAGACTTCCCTTGCCAACTTGGTAAATTTTAATCTCAATAGATGGTACTACTAATCTGTTAACGTTGAAGCCAGAAGTCTGGGAGTTAGGCTTAACTCTTTTCACTCATCTCCCTACACTTAATGGATTCTACCTCCTAAAGATCATGAATCTATCAGTTTCTCTGTGTCTAACACAGGCCACTATTGTCTCTCAACTCAAAGCCACCTTAATAGTTTTTTGCTCTCAAACCTCCTTCACATTACTCTCATAGAGTTCTTTCTAAACAGGAACTCTCTAAAACCCTTCAGTAGCTTTTTAATGCCCGTAAGTTCAGTTTAGAACTCATCAAAATGATTCATACCCTTACTGCCTTCCTGTTCAGACTTGTCTGTTGCTTCTCTAGGTTCTGACATGTGAATTTATCTTTCCATTAAAACAGTTCTTTTATTATTTCTAGCTTCTTACTCCATAAGGAATTCCTAGGTCTTAGATTTTATTAGTCTTTTTGTGATGAGTGCCCATGAACTTTTGTTATTTCCCTTGTTTATACCAGTGGTTATGCTTGAAATTGTTAACTTGTGTTTCCCAATGATCATAGACCACAAGGACAGGAGCTGTGTCTTATCTCCCAGATAATTCAACAGTTAGAGTAATTTGTGTTAAAAAAAAAAAAAAAGAAGAAGAAGAAGAACTTAATAAATGGTAGTTGGTTACAGAAAAAAGTGTTTATTTTGAACTTTTAAGATCTTAAATTATTTTATTTAGGGAGGTACTAGTTACAGTGAAAAGAGCATGGACTTTTTCTCTTACCCAGCTTTGTGATGTTAGAAATTGAACCTTAGTTTTTTCATCTAGATTTGGTAGACTACTCTTGGTGGTAGTTACGAGGATTTAATGAGTTACTGAATAAAAGGTATCTAATAGTTCCTAGCACCTAAATGGCACATAATGTATGTTCATTCCTTATTTCCTGGTTAATTTGTTGGGTTTCTCTCACATGTACATATATTATACACACATACTACGATCAGCATGAGATTGGTTTTTTGGCCTCTAATTTTTGGTTGCATTGAAAAATAAAAGTATTTTAACTAAAAGTTCTAGTTAGAACCTCCTTAAGACACTGATTCTTATCTATACTGCTGCTTATGTATAGATCTTTCCCCGGAAAAGCACAAAGTAGGGGGAGTGGGAGATCACATTGTGATTATGAATGTTGTCCCTGTGGAAAATGTAGAGTAGTGTACAAATAAACTTAGTATTTTACAGTGCCATTTTTGAAGCGCTAAGAATAGATTGGATATTTTGTATATTTCCAAGTTATTCTGGGATAAATATGGAAAATGTATATTGTTATGAACTGTGTTTTATTAAATTATCTTAGTATATCCTGAAAGCACTTAATTACTATTGCTTGAGCTTTTCGCTCAACTTAGAAATACTGTGATTACTTAGAGTTGTTAATGTGATTCTTGTTATAATTTGGAAAAATATGCTAAATAGGATGACATGAATAAAAATCATGTGTGGTATTTTCCTAATAGATGGTTTTATTTTAGTTTCCTATATTTAGTTCTGGCTTATGGGATTTTCATTTTTGCCCCAGATATTTCAGATAGCTTTTGGGCTTTCTCATCCTTTCCACTAAAAATATTTTTTGTCATGTCTTTTAGGATATATATTTTCAGCTATCTATCTGAAAAATTCTAATTCTGATATAGCTTTTACATATGAAGTATTCAGTACCTCCTTTTGAAAAGTAAATACAACTGTGTTTTGAAAGAAGTTCTGTGAGTTTTCACAGAGAACTGTTTGTAGTGTTATGTTGAAACTGGTTTTTAAAAACCTTATCTAATTATTGAATTGGTCATAGTTAACTTTTGATTCATGTAATATCTCTGCATGTAATAGTCTCTGTTTAGAAGTAAAATATCAAGTGACAAATAATTGGAGTTTTGAAAACTTGAAGGGCTACACTTTGATGATAGATGTGGAAAAATATCTTTTAAGAAGATTAATCTTAATATGTAATAGTGATAGGAAATGACACATAGAGGTGAGAGATCAGATTTGCAGTGACTGCATTTGATACTGTTACCTTTGGTATTAGGGAAAAGTGAATTTAAGGTTTTGAAATGTTTTTAAAACCTTCATAGGAGATAGTAACAATTACTTTTGCTAGCGTTTGTCCTATAAGAGAATAGCTGTGAGGGCAAAGTAACGAGTTTGGGATTATGCATTTTTTGAGGTAAGATATATTTTATTTTAACATAATGAGTTTGATATGTGACAGTAGAATATAAAAGTGAAACATGTAGCAATTCAAATATAAACATGAAGAATCAGATTCTCTTAGTAGTTGACTATAAGCTCATTAAGTAAAGGTTTAAATTATCAAGCTTGTTTTCCTCATACAGAAATCAGGATTGCCTTTCTCTTTCCTAGATCTGAACTATTCAATTATTTTTCTTTTTATGCCATAGTTCACAAAGATGTCCAAAACTAATGGCTTATCAGAAGATTTGATATGGCACTGTAAAACACTGATCCAAGAAAGAGATGTAGTTATAAGGCTTATGAACAAATGTGAAGACATTTCAAATAAATTGACCAAACAAGTTACCATGCTTACTGGAAATGGAGGTGGATGGAACATAGAACAACCTTCTATTCTAAACCAAAGGTAATCTTTGTTGAATATATTTATTCATATTTTATCTCAATTGTATAAAATATCTGAACTTACTTATTTCTGTATCATGCCTAGAAAGATATGGCAACTAGTGGTAGGAGAGAATCCCCAGATTTTCTGTAATGGCACATAAGTGGACTATGAACTGTTTTTCATTCATTTCCCCCACCCCCAAGTAGGGTATTTTATTCTATCATATCATTATAAATTAAAGGGGGGGATGGTATGATGCTATATGACCAGTGTCTTTTTTTGCCTGATAACAGATAATTGTTTATATAATTACAGAAAATGAAAAAGTGGTTTTAGCTGTTTCTATACACAAATTTGATGTCCTAAAAAAATGTCAGCTGCTTAATTGCATCAGCGTAAAAATTGCTTTCCTGTCCCATTTTCTTTTTAATCATAAAAAAAATGAAATGATATCCCATACTGTGATGAAATGTTTTAAATGCTTTGATAAGGCCAGCTTTTTAAATCTCCTTTTGGGGTAGAAATACATTCGTAAGGGAAAGGACAGATGATTAAATAGACCATATAAGTCTACATGTTTCCCCAGTTTGCTACTTTCAATAAAATACTTGCCAGAATTCATGCAAAAAAAAAAATGAATAATAACCGTTTAGTGGCCAGTACATATTAAAATGGTTTTCATAATTGTGATCACCCACATTTTGCATGTTGTTGGTGGATTGGGGTGGGGGAAATTGTGTTGAATTTCCTTTAAAAGTTTGTATATTTTTAAGTAATTTGGAGACTCAGAACTGTTCAGAATACTTCCCCTTTTTAAAAAATAATATAAAACTGTTAATAGTACGATGTTTATAATGGCAAAACCATGGAAACAAATGGAGTTCCTAAAATTAGGGAATAATTGAAATGAATTATGGTATATCCATACTTTGCAATGTTACACAACTTTCAAAATGAGTTACATCTGTTCAGAGTATTTCTGATAGGTTAAGATTAGCAGTAGGATCTCATTAAAATTAATTGCCTTAGTTGCTGATTTTATTTACTTCTGATATTTTTCTAAGTTAATGATCAAAGCATATTTGCTGATCATTGGTTAATAATTTAAAATGAAGGTATGGAAAAAAAAAAAAAACAAGATGATTACTGGCCTTTAATAGTAAGCTACAATCTTTTCTGTGCCCTTCTAGGGTGCTATGGGATGATGTAGGGAAACGTGATGCAGTTCCCACAAAGAAGCTCTTTTCTCTGTTGCATAGAAAGAACTATATCAGCAAATTTCATCTCCTAAAAGTGTAGTTGGAGCTGCTGCTTCTTGTTCTCCAGCATTGGATATGGGGAGTTCTTCACTCTACAAGACTTACCCAGTTGAGTCTACTTTATCATAATTTGGATTTTTAAAAATCAAGTGCTTTATTGCATCACTTAAAAAATTTCTCTCTCAAAACCACATTCACAAAGTCCTGTTACTTGTAAATAGTTTGATCAGGTAATAAACTATCCTCCATTAGACTGAGGATTTTTTAAATGAAATACTTAATAGATGAGAAAAATAGTTGTTGTTTTTTTTAAGTGCTGGTTGGATCTTATCCAAAGTACAACTTCTAAAACCTGTATAGATAGTCTCTTTAGAGTTTATTTAAGTGCACTTTTAGGGGTTACAATTTGTTATCTTAATTTTTGTTCTTCAGTCAGGGTAAGAGTTGCATAAGCAATTTTTACTTGGTGTACCGGCCAGGCATTGTGGGTACTTAGTATGTACACATTGAAAGTTGTTTCCTTGCTTTAGTAAAGGATTTATTAGCACAGGGGAAAATATTAGACTACCCTGATGAATAACCTATCATGCTTGCATTTTTCTCAAAACAGAACATATTCTTTGTAACAAAGTTTATTTTGCTACAAACTGTTGCAAATTTATGTGAATTGTAGAAGAAAGTTTGCCTTTTAGAAATATAGATATTCCAGAATTCCTCGTGAAAAATAAAATCTCTGTAGGGAAAAGTTAGTTTTCACATGTACTTCAAAAGCATTACATTCATAATCTTTATTTTAAAATGTCAATATTTAAATTGCTTAAAATAGGGAAAAGAAAAAAATCCTTAGTATTTCTCCTGTTTTATTCTTACTATAAATAAACTTAGCCGTCTCTAAAACTCTAGTTAATTAATCCATAATTTACCACCCTTAAACTAAAAAGATTTCTCACGTGTTCAAAATACAATATATTTAATCATATGTGTCTTGCCTTTTGAGCTAAATCTGCCAGGGTTCTTCTGATCTTGTTCATCCTGAACTTGAGAGCATGGTTCCTACCCTGTTCTTACACAGGAGCTCTGAGACCATTTGACAGTGATGCGAATGCAAATTAACACTGCAGATGTGGTTTCACTAACTCAAAAGTAGTAGGATGTAAATATTTTAGTTTGAACATTTTTCTGTCAGTACAAACATGTTGTGGTAGTATTTGCAGCAGCCATGTCATACTTACAGGACATAAACTTTTGGTTGGACAGCATCCCTAACCTGTTTTCTATGAACTACTTTAAACAAGTCTCTCTAGCTCTGTATTTCTGTATTTTAAACTCAAATTTAGCACATCATATGTACCCCTGTTGTTTCTATTTTATGCCTTTCTCACCTTTGAAAATAATTTTGAAACTAGTTTCTCTGGCAGATTTAAACCCAGTTGAATTTTCAGACTGTGAAGAAATCATAGTAACTCTAGAGGGAATTGTGTTTGTTTTTTTCCCCTAACAAAACAATAACTTCAAAATAGCCTGTTGCTTCATTTTCTTTCATCATCTCAGAAAATCTTTAAATCACTTTTTTCCTTAGTGAGAGATAAAAAATCTTCAGTTCAGAGATATTTTAGTACTCTGTTGAGAAGAAAGCACTTATTCAGAAGACCTGGGCAAATCCTTTTGTTCTTACCAGTAAATTGGTGGTTCAGATTTATATTCAGTCATGAAAATTCTTAGAAAACTGTGAAGCGTGAAAATAAATGGGAAGTATGATTATATAGCATCTAAATAGTAGAACCAACTAGAAAAGAATATAGGTATCCTATTTTTAAATGTTATAATAAATGGGTTCAGAGTCTATCAAAATTGCATTTTCTTTGGTCCTTTCACATGCTGAGAAAGGATCTGGAATTGGCAGCAGTTCCATGATAGTAAGCAACAAAGCTACTTGTAATTTAGACAAATCTAACGGAACAGCAAACATATATATACATTAATACTTTATATTTTTATAACGTATTTCAATATAATAAAACCATTTCATGCCCTGATCAAAACACCTTACCATCATTTCTTTGTGATTTTGAATAAAGCAATTTTATTTACATTTTTAAAATGTCAGTAGTTTCTTAGATTTCATCATCACTTTTTAAAATTTCATGTTATAGTGAGTATTTTGACTCATTATAAATAGACTCTTTTCTCAATATATGTTGGTGATGAAGAATTTCAATAATTTTTGTTTATTAAGATTATTTCTTGGCCATTTGTGATAGGTCATATGTTGAGATGGCACGTGGGCCCTCGGCTGCATTTATAAGTGATGTATGTCTGCCTTATCTAGTTTCATTAGTCGTAAATTGTGAGCCTTACGTGAATAGGATGACTAAAGCATTGGGAAGGATGCATTAAAATAATGGAGAACTCAGTGTTGTGTTGACTGTAGGATAGGTGGGTCAGGATGAAAGAGAATTTTTTCATTTCTGCTATTTACTGGTTAAGTGCTGAGCTCTGGATCACACCTGGATTGGATACTGGCACTACCATTGCAGATACAGATTTGGTTAGCTGCATGACCTTGAGCAGGTTATTTAACTTCTGTGAGCCCCAGTGAACTTCTCATCTGTAAAATGCAGATAATTAATATTTCCTATTTTTAATATGGATTAAATGAAATAAGAATGTATATAAAGCCCATAGCATAGTCTGAAATATGGTAAATATTCCAGTTTTAGCATTTACTCTCACCATTATAGTAGAAAGAATTCTTTTGGACCTGGAAATTAAAATATCTATGATAACATGTTATGTTTATTATAGTTTTTATAGTAGTAGCATAGAAATTACATTGATTGGGAAAGCAAAAGACTTTTTATAAAAATTCAGCAAAAGAATTATAAAGACCTTTGAAATACTGCTTTTCCTCCTACCCATACTTTTAATTGAGAAATGTTTTATAAGTTGCATACCCCACAGTTAAAACATAGATTCTGATTTAAGATGGACATCATTCAAACTACCTGTTCTTCACTCAGTTCTAATTATGTCTTGATTTCAGAGTTTGATCTTTTAACAATGTATTATACTATAGCTATGTCCAGACCCTTCCCTGTGTGCAAACAGGATGTATGCAAGAGGAAATTAAGGGGACAGGATACAAGCTGGAGAATGGGAGGCATGGCCTTGTCCTATGTTTTCGCATTAATGCAAGGTGTTCTAGTGAATATGAGAATAGGTTTTGGAGTGAAATCGACATCCTGATTTAAAATCTTAGCCTTAACACTTTCTAGCTATGCAACCTCAGGCAAATTAAGTTTTTTTAATCTGTTAAAGTGATGATAGTAACTACTTCATGGGATTTTTAAAGGGTTAAATGAGGTGATGTTTGAAAAATGATATCTGTGCCTATGAATAATAGATGTTCAATAAATGGTAACTGTTAATAGTTTTTAACCATTTGAACTATTGTTTTCATTCCTTTCTTTTTTTTTTTTTTTTTTGGTAATTGAGACAGGGTCTGGCTCTGTCACCCAGGCTGAAGTGCAATGGCATGATCTCAGCTCACTATAACTTCTGCCTCCCAGGCTCAGGCTCAAGTGATCCTTCCACCTCAGTCTCTCCTAAGTAGCTAAGTAGCTGGGACTACAAGCATACATCACCATGCCCAGCTAATTTTTTTTGTATTTTTGGTAGAGGTATTTTGTCGTGTTGTCCAGGCTGGTCTCGAACTCCTGAGCTCAAGCAATCTGCCCACCACAGCCTGGCAAAGTGCTAGGATTACGGGCATGAGCCACTGTTTTCATTCCTTATAACTCTGCCATATTACCTTCCAGACAATTCATTCTCAGGGATTAGTCTGTTTTTGTTTCCAAATTAAGGTTTTTGACACTTGCATGCTACTTTCTACTCACTGATGTTCACTGTCCTTAAAACATCAGTGAACATCAGTGAGTAGAAAGTAGCATGCAAGTGTCAAAACAAATAATTTTGCTAAACATGTGCTGTGTACATTTGTACATAGTATGCACATAATACACACATACATGCGTGCTCCAGAATTATACATACCACTGATATTAGGAGTGATTGGCACACATTCAGAAAGTGTTTATTAAACCTACCTGGCCACAGTAGCAAATTATGTTTGTGTTTTTTTTGTCTAATACTTTTAAGTTTTTTAATGTGCTAAAAATCAAATCAACACAATTCAATTTTCTAGTATAAGTACTAGCTTAGTAATATATTATCATACTTAATATTCTAATCATTTATGGAATTAATTTGGAGGTACTATATTATGACCAAATGTGGAAATGCTTGATTCTTCTTGCCAGAAGAAATAAATAAGAATAGAGAGTAAAGTTTGGGAAGATCTGAAAAATCATTTATGTCTTGGGTTCATTTTTTTTAAGTAGGTATACATTGCGTCTAACAGTTAAAAGGTAAGATGAGACCTAGCCATTTTAGTTTTTATGTGCATTGTAATAACTAATAGAAAACTAACAGAAATATAAATGTGTAATATTTGGTAACTCTCTCTTTACCAGTTTGTCACTCAAGCCCTATCAGAAGGTTGGTTTGAATTGGCTGGCATTGGTACATAAACATGGACTTAATGGCATTTTGGCAGATGAAATGGTAAGTGTACTTTATTTCTAGGATTTGTTGTTCAAAATGTCATTGAAAGGTATTCTTGCTGTCATTTAAACATGAAATTTTTTCTTGCTACTGTAGTTAACTCCTGCCAGCTCAGTATCTTATATTTTATCTCATCTTTGTTTTTGATAGAGTTAGTTCTACCCTCCTAACTCCTCCCCAAGATGAAGATAGATTTATTGTCTTTCTGATTATCAAATTAGTAAATACATGTTACAAACATAAAAATACAAATTAAAAAATCAAAATCAAAGTCACCTATAATTCCACCACTTAAACAAGAACTAGTTTGGTGTCTTCTAGATACTACCTTCTGCAGATGTTGTGTATGTACATGTGTATGCACTTACATATGTGTAATATATGTGCTTTTTCTACAGCTGCCTTTAAAATTTTAACTTAGATCCCTGTCCTTGTCAATGAATAAATCCACATATATCAGCAACATCATTTCAGCTATTTTATTTTTATTAGAGGTCACTCCGAGTCTCTGTTCTTTCTCAAATCACATTTCCTTAAAGCTAAGCTCACTAAGTTTGTTATAGCCAGTAGTCCAGGTGTTGTCATGTGGAAACTTGACCTTTAATGTAACATCTCTATTTCTTCAGCTATACTTTTTTGAAGTATATGTTTAAAATGTTCAGCAAAGAAAATGTTACACTGTGCGTTGGATTCCTAAAATAAAAATTAACACAGATAATGATATTTGTTCCCTGTTTAGCCTCTAGAAAAGTAATCTTTAGCATTGTAAGATATTTTCCCATACGTATTTCATACTGTCATTGAAACAAAGATAACTGTTCATCTAATAGAAAAGTGAATAATATACACAGGATTTCTAAATAATTACAGAAATTACAGAATATATAGCATTTCAGTTGTGTGACTGCACTTGGAAATCAGACCTGGGTTTGGGGTCCCCAGCTTTGCCTTTCAGGAGCTATCTGATCCTTGCCAATTGACCTAATCTCACAACTAATAATAAAATACAGATAGTTTTTATCATAAGATTGCATTTGCTATCAAATGAGGTATATATTATGTGAAACTATTTTTGTAACCTCCAAAGCACAGCACAATATTCATAAGTTGGTGGCTTAGTGAGCTAGCATTGCCATAACAAAATACCCCAGACTGAGTGGCGTAAACAACAGAAATTTGTTCTTCACAATCCTGGAGATAGACAGTCCAAGATCAATGTATTTATTGGTAGCTTGGATTTCTCCTGAGTCCTCTCTTTGACTTGAAGACAGCCATTTTCTTACTCTGTCCTTATGTGGTTCTTTCTGTGTATGTACACATGCCTGGTATTTCTTCTTACAAGGACAGTCATACTGGGTTCAGGCCCCACACTTACGAACTCATTTAGCCTTAATTTCCCCCTGAAAAGCCCTGTCTCTTAAATACAGTGACATTGGGAGTTATGACTTCAACATATGTATTGTCAGTGGGATGTTTTTGTTTTTGTTTTTTTTAATTGCCATGTGGGATGGTAGTCCATGGTATAAATACACTGCAATTTGTTGATCTTCTGTTGGATATGGGTATTTAGGTTATTTCTTTTCTTTTCTTTTCTTTTTTTCTTTTCTTTTTTCTTTCTTTCTTCTTTCTTTTTAGGCAGGGACTTGCTCTGTCGCCTAGGCTGGGGTGCAGTGGCGTGCTCTCAGCTCACTGCAGCTTCGACCTCTTGAGCTTAGGCAATCCACCCACCTCAGCACTCCCAAGTATCTGGGGTCACAGACATTCACCACCATGCCTGGCTAATTTTGTAATTTTTGTAGAGATGGAGTTTTGCCATGTTGCTCAGGCTTGTCTCGAACTCCTGGGCTCAAGTGATCCACCCTCCTCAGTCTCCCCAAGTTCTGGGATTACAGGCACGCACCATGGCACCCAACCTGTTTTGGTTATTTCCAGTGTTTGGCTATTACGATAAAACTATGAACATTCTACCCAAGTCCTTTTGCCAACATTAGCTCTCATATCTCATGATTATATTCTTAAGGGTAGAATTGCCAGGATAGATTAGGCATATGTTTCCTCCATTTAGTCACGGGACATTGCTCTCAAACCATTCAGTGGATATTAAACTTTCAGTGTGTATAAACAATAACCAAAATTACATCCTTTCCTTGCAATGCAAAAAGTCTTCCATATTAATGTGTATTGTATATGAACTAGCAATGAAGATCTGTCCATCCTGCTCAGTAAAGTAAGTTATAGCATCATTTAGAGACTATGATCAATTCTGTCATTTGAGAACTAAGAACGTAGTAGAAATTCCTTTAGAGTTGCATTATGGGAAATCAAAAGTGAATACAGCGTAGAAGTATTGCTTTATCTTTTGTATTTTTATGTATTTATTTTTTGTTTGTTTTAAATTTTATATATTGTCTTTTAAACTTTTTAGGGCCTAGGAAAAACTATTCAAGCCATTGCATTTCTGGCATACCTCTATCAGGAGGGTAATAATGGTCCTCATTTGATCGTTGTTCCAGCTTCAACTATAGGTTTGTAATACTGGAGACAACTGTATTTAACGTTATCGTGTTTTATATAGGTAGAAGAGAGTGTGTGTAAGGTTGTGTGTTGGAGGGGTAATGTGGTTTCAGTTGTGTGACTGAAACAAAAGTTTGTAGAGATGAATATTAATTTTATGGTCTCCTTATACTTTTCTGCTTTGTTTATGTATGTGCTTGATTATATTGGCAGTCTTTTAAAAAGAAAATAACTCAAATGTAAGTCAGTTTTAAAATTATAGACCAAGTGCCATTTATATTGGTTTCATAATACTTTTAGTTACTTTTTAAAATGACTAAGAGAAAATGAGCACTTTTAAATGTAAAATTAAACATTTATTGGATGAAGGTATGTAATTAATTCCTACTCATACAACTGTTCCATTCTTTCTCAATTTGTTGGATGCAGAAGTTACAATAAGAGAATATTTGCACATGGGAATGTAACAAAACCCCTTCTCTTTAAATTGGAGTTTAATAATCAACTGTAAATATATTTGGTCCTCTGCCCTTCATTTTGATACCTCACAAAACTTCAAGATCATTTTACATAAGTTTCATAAGGAGTAATATTGTAAAGTGTCTGTGATAAAAACAATCATCATGGTATTTATATTTTAATTTTTAATTTTTATTTATATATTTTTAAGACAGTCTCACTCTGTCACCCAGGCTGGAGTGTAGTGGCGCAATCTTGGCTCACTGCAACCTCCGCCTCCCAGGTTCTTGTGCCTCAGCCTCCCAAGTAACTGGGATTACAGGCGCCCACCACCATGCCTGGCTAATTTTGTATTTTAGTGGGGTTGGGGTTTCACCATGTTGGCCAGGCTGGTCTCAAACTCCTGACCTCAGGTGATCCACCCACCTCAGCTTCCCAAAGTGTTGGGATTACAAACGTGAGCCACCTTGCCCGGCCAGTATTTGCATTTTATAAAAGACTAATTTCTAAGTAGCACTTGTCAAAGTTTAGTGTTCATTTAACCGTGTGAACATACCCTGTTGTAGCAGATGCAAATAATATTTATTCTGTTCCATAGATAACTGGTTAAGGGAAGTTAATTTATGGTGCCCTACTTTGAAGGTGCTCTGTTACTATGGTAAGAATATGTCATTCTGCTTTTAACTTTGGAAATTAAAAATAAAGTACAGCACAATAAATACAGTCAAAATGTGTTCATTGTTTTTAAACTCTAGGTTCTCAAGAAGAACGTAAACAAATTAGATTTAACATTCATAGTAGATATGAAGATTACAATGTAATTGTGACCACGTAAGTACTGAGAAATTTGGGGAGGGTGGATATTTATGCAGCCCCCAAATTTAAAAAAGAAATTGTAGTAGTACTATGTAGGAAAGTTTATGCTGTTAACGGTGATACAAAAGTAATAGAATGGCTTATGTTGAGGTGTTACAGTGGTATAGGAAGCTTTTGTAGTGCATCACCTCATTAATGGTGACGATAAAAAGGTTTTGCCTACTTATTGAAAAAAGTCGTCTTGTAGTAATTTCTCAGTAAGCTTAAAGTAAAATTTGAGATATCCCACCAAAATTATTTATATTTTCAACTTACAAATAAGTATCAATAATAAATACAATGAAATTTCATGTTCTCAGTGAAAAATTTGAGTTAGGGCAGAAATAAAAATGAAAAATAAAACCTTGGATAAGTTGACTACTACTGGGTAATAATTGTTTGATGTAAATATCTTGCACAGAACTTAATGCTCTTGTGTCACTATTATTTGATTTATTTATAGTTCTATTTTAAGTGTAGTTATTATTTCTCACTACTGGCTCCTTGTGTAGGAGTCTGTCCTTAAAAATTCATGCAGAATTTTGTTTTTTCTTAATAAAACAGGCTCCATATGCAGTCTCAAGCTGCTAGCTATTAACTATTATTTATTGGATCTACTCTGCTAGTTTAATAACATATTATTAGGTTTTAAAGAGAAACATGTTTTAGCTTCATGATCTTTTTTGTGCTTATTAAAGTATAACACTTCATGGAGCAGATTACTTATAAATTATACCCAAATTGACCTCCTGCCTGATATGTAGAAGTTGTCCGATTGTAACATTAACATTTTCTTTTTTTTTTTTTCTTTTTTTGAGACTGAGTCTTGCTCTGTCACCCAGGCTGGAGTGCAGTGGCACGATCTCGGCTCACTGCAACCTCCGCCTCCCAGGTTCACGCCATTCTCCTGCCTCAGCCTCCCGAGTAGCTGGGACTACAGGCACCCGCCACCATTCCCAGCTAATTTTTTATATTTTTAGTAGAGACGGGGTTTCACTGTATTAGCTGGGATGGTCTCAATCTCCTGACCTTATGATCCACCCACCTCAGCCTCCCAAAGTGCTGGGATTACAGGTGTGAGCCACCGCTCCCGGCCTTTTAACATTTTCTTTCAGTTATGTATTGCAGCTTTCATAACTTGGTTACAATATACATCAATAATTATTAAATACAAATACATCAGTATTTATTTGAGTATCACCGTGTCTAGTGCTGTGCTTTAAGTACTGGCTGTTAGAAATGCGTGAATAAAAAATGATTTTATGAGACATTAAATCTCACTAGACTCCAAGCTCTTAAAAGTATAACTTTAGAGATGTTTTTTCTTTTGGTGACAGATATAACTGTGCGATCAGCAGTTCTGATGACCGTAGTCTGTTTCGACGGCTGAAACTTAATTACGCTATTTTTGATGAGGGCCATATGCTGAAGAATATGGGCTCCATTCGCTACCAGCACCTTATGACAATTAATGTAAGAGAATGTAAAGTTTTCCAAATTACCATAAAATTTTAGATTACATAATTTAATATATGTAGTATTCTTTATTAGCAGAATACGTATTATGTAATTATGTAGTATTCTGTGTTAGCAAGTTTTTTTTGTAAAAGGGCAGATAATGGCCTCTGTCACATATTCTTTGATTTTGTTTTTTAACAACCCTTTAAAAAATGAAAAAAAATTCTTAGGTCATAATTTACCTGTTCTATATGTTAAACTTTATAAATAATCTTTCATCACCTCATAAAGGTGATATGAGGACACAAGTTACCTACTTATAAAATAAGACCAGTGGTTTTCATATTCATTGCTGTTGATATTAGCAGACATCAATTATCTAAATTACTAATCATTTATCACAGAATAAGTTATTAATATTGGTTATAATTTATCTCTCCTCCCTTCACCTTTCACTGGGGAGGGTAGACATGAAAGGAGTGGCTCTTTAAAAAAAAGCTAATATAAATTTTACCTTCATTCACAGGCAAATAACCGTTTGCTGCTCACAGGCACACCTGTACAGAATAATCTGTTAGAACTCATGTCGCTGTTGAATTTTGTTATGCCACACATGTTTAGTAGTAGCACCAGTGAAATACGAAGAATGTTTTCCTCTAAGACAGTAAGCATAAATACATATTTTCTCTAAAATATGTTATTTGTGTTTTATGTGGGCCATTCTTCTTTTAGGTCTCTTTTGTTTTCATAGTGCATATGCTCTATGAAATAACTTTAAGTAGGTGATAACTCTATATTTGGATCGGGTTGGAAGTCAGCCATAATTTAATGGAGAAAAAAAAAAGCGATTTCCCTAATTGATGGCCAGAAGTCTTGGTTAATATCCTAATTTTCTGAAAGATGACAATTTTAAATTGATGAAGAGCTCAAATATATAATATGTGAGGAAAATTTGATCATTACATCATCTGTATCAAAATTGGCTACGTAAATTAGTAACATTCTTTTATGGGTAAACTATAAAACTAGACAAAGCTAGAATATCCAGAAAATGCCTATGCTGAGAAATATATTTTGAAATAAATGTTTGTAAAACCAAAGTCACAACTAAAAGCAACAGTAAAGAAATCCTCTTCACAAGAAAAGTTTCGTTACTTCTTTGTTGTTTAGGAAAAGTAAGGTATAGTCTTCAAGGACTCCCACATTTTTCAGTACTACAGTGTTTACACTGATTCTTGGCTCTCTTCCACATCACTAATCTTTTGCAAGAATTTTCTGTGATATTCATCCACTGCAGATTAACTTCCTTTTTAACATTTACTAATTTGAATTCCCTCCCACTTAATGTACAGTGTTTTAAATGGCCTAGCAGATTTTATGAACTACTTTCTATTTTTAGTTCATAATATATGGAGGACTCCTTCACATCCTAGAACAAAATTCTACCTCTTAATTCTCCAAAATCACCAGTTTTGACTAGGTACTATTCCCCATTTTTAGACCACGTGATTTGCAACAGCCTGCGCTAGCTTCATTTTGGGGCCATTTTCCACAAAGAAATAAAGAGTTTTCTACCCCCCACACTCCTCCTCACCCACACTTAGACACATTTTTAAATGAGACTTATCTAGGTAATCCGTTCATAACTCATCAGTTGATGACTTCTGAACACCAATCTAGTACAGTTCAAATTGATTACTTCAGTAGAGTACATAATTATTTATCATGAAACTTCAAATATGGAGCTTCAAGAAGTACATGGCAGCCCAGAATTCAGATGTGAAGTTCCATCTAGAATGAATCATGTTTCTACAGAAAATAATTCAGACTCTAGTGAGGGAGATTTTTATGTTGTGTAATAATACTGTTATTGCAATAATTTAAATGAATAATTCCTAAAAGGATATGTTTTTATTTTGCTCAGAAATCAGCAGATGAGCAAAGTATATATGAAAAGGAGAGAATAGCACATGCAAAACAAATTATAAAGCCATTTATTCTCAGAAGAGTAAAAGAAGAGGTAATGCTTATCTACATGTTTTTTATTTTTATTGTTTTTAAAACTTACATTTTCCTCTTTACTAGAACGATTATCTTAAACTGTTTTTTCTTTCTCAGGTTCTCAAGCAGTTACCCCCGAAGAAAGATCGGATTGAGTTGTGTGCAATGTCGGAGAAGCAGGAGCAACTCTATTTGGGTCTTTTCAACAGATTGAAAAAATCTATCAATAACTTGGGTATAATCTGATTTTCACTGTTTTATGTGAAAAAGAATCTTATACTGGGGCTGCATTTTGATTAGTTATATAATGGTATTTGTGCATTTTTTAAAATTATCTGGAATTTGAGGAAGTAATTTAAAAACTGAGTTGTTAGTTTCAACAAACAGTTACCACTTGGTTTTATTTTTTACTGTGTTCTCTTTGGGTCACAGAGAAAAACACAGAAATGTGCAATGTCATGATGCAGTTGAGGAAAATGGCCAATCATCCTTTATTACATCGCCAATATTACACAGCTGAAAAACTCAAGGAAATGTCTCAGCTTATGCTAAAGGTAAGGATTTCATATTATGTTAACACTAAGCTATAATAAGAGGTTAAGTTGGTAGGCTATAAGATTGGTGAACCCAATGGGCATACTGAACCTTTAACTACATAATTAGGAAAAACTTTTTGTTTTGAGACCAGGTCTAGGATTAAGTTCAAGATGATTTGGGGGACATAAGAACAAAGAAGGACTAATAACCTACATCATAGGTCAGCAGACTATGGCCTTATGGCAGTGACTATTTTTATAAATAAGGGTTTACTATAACACAGTCATGCCTGTTTTTGTTTTCTGGGACTGCTTTCTCACTGCAGGGGCAGAGTTGAGTACTTGCCGTACAGGTCATTTTTCCTACAAAGCCTAATATATGATCTGACCCTTTACAGGAACAGTTTGCTAACTCCTAGTCTAGACTTCCATAATGCACTTACTTCTTTTTCATTTTATTTCTTCTTTATAGTTGTAGCAATTACTGTTTATTTTTGCCTGTTTCTTCTTTAACATTTTATCCTTATTTATCCTTACTGATCTTTGTGTTGAAAGCAACTCATTTTCTTTCTTTTCTTTTCTTTTCTTTTTTTTTTTTTTGAGATAGACTTTTGCTTTTGTCGCCCAGGCTGGAGTACGATGGCACGATCTCTGCTCACTGCAGCCTCCACCTCCCAGGTTCAAGTGATTGTCCTGCCTCAGCCTCCTGAGTGGCTGGGCTTACAGGCGCCCGCCACTACGCCCAGCTGATTTTTTGTAGTTTTAGTAGAGACGGGGTTTTACCATGTTGGCCAGGCTGGTCTCAAACTCCTGACCTTAGGTGATTTACCCACCTTGGCCTCCCAAAGTGCTGGGATTATAGGCGTGAGCTACTGCGCCCCGTCAACCCATTTTCTTTTTTAAATTTTTGTTATATTATTTTAAACTTATGGAGAATTTCAAACATTTATAAAAGTAGAATTGCATAATGAAACTGTCTGCCCATATGTTACTTCACCCCTTTGAAAGTTACCATTTGATAATGACACCACTCTTGTTTCATCTATACCCCAGACTTCTCCCCAGGGTTATTTTGAACCAAATTCTAGGCGTTATTTAATCTGTAAATATTTTAGTATATTATCTCTAAAACAGTAAGGAATTCCCCCCTTTATTATACCTAAAAGATTAACATTAATTTTCCTTACACTAAAAGGTTCTATGATTTAAGTATTTTATCAGGTGTTAATTTTATTAAATTTTTCTGATCATATTATAAATTATTTTTATTTTGAAGTGTACTGTGTTCTGTTTTGTTTTAAGGAACCTACACATTGTGAGGCTAACCCTGACCTGATCTTTGAAGATATGGAAGTTATGACAGACTTTGAATTACATGTACTTTGTAAACAATATCGACACATTAATAACTTTCAGTTAGACATGGACTTGATTTTAGATTCTGGAAAATTTCGAGTTTTAGGATGCATCTTGTCTGAATTGAAACAGAAGGTATTAAAGAAGAATGGTGTTTCTTTTGTATTTTCTCAATTAAACTTCTTAAAGCAATTCTGGCACACTGACTTGCTTGAATTAGTGTGTGTCTGTTCTGCATTCTTCCAGAACTTAGTGTTTTGAACATTTTCTTGACATATTTTCTTGATTACCTCCTTTCCTCTGTTGAACCTCAGACAAAAACAATAGAAAGTTAGTAGA
Source organism: Rhinopithecus roxellana (assembly GCF_007565055.1). Lineage (NCBI taxonomy): Eukaryota > Metazoa > Chordata > Mammalia > Primates > Cercopithecidae > Rhinopithecus > Rhinopithecus roxellana. The sequence goes on from NC_044550.1 coordinate 6,205,301, forward strand.
CTGTATCTGTATTGATGTTTTGAAAAAATCTTAATTGTCATTATTTCATAGGTGATAATCTGTATGTGTGCTTCAAAATCAGTTTTTAAAGACACCATTTGTTAAATAGTTATTTAAGTAATACTGCCGTTTATGTGTGAAATAGCCTAAATTTGTAAAATCACAGTCCGGATAGGACACACATATGCAATTGTTCATATTTTCTGACATTTTTCTTATGAAAAGGAAGTAATTTAACTGTTCTTAAAATCAAAACTGAGAGCTAGCTTTTAGCCCTGAAGTTTAGAGGTTAAAGCAGTATATTCATATATAGGCTACAATAAGATGTATATCTTCAGTATTACTGATTTCTATTAAAGAAGCCAGTTGATCATAGAGAATTTTCTGCAAATTTATCGACATGATATAAGTAACACTTCTAATTGTTTAGACCTGTCAAGGCTTTGAGTAGTAAAACAGTTTTTTCTGTTTCTAATTCATATATCTGTTTTCACAGGGTGATAGAGTTGTATTATTTAGCCAATTTACCATGATGCTGGATATCTTAGAGGTTCTGTTAAAACATCATCAGCATAGGTACCTCAGATTAGATGGAAAGACTCAGATTTCTGAAAGGTTGGTATAATTCATGTTCAAAAAAACCACTCATTTATTATTGTTAGAATTTTAAATGTCTAGAGTACTTGACGGAATTTTGTTGTTTTTATGTTTGATTACTTCAAATCATTGCCTTAAAATAAGAGTAATTTCAATGGTCAGGCATGGTGACTCGCGCCTGTAATCCCAACACTTTGGGAGGCCGATGAGAGTGGATTGCTTGGGCTCAGGAGTTCAAGACTACCCTGAACAACATGACAAAACCCTGTCTCTACTAAAAATACCAATAACAACAACAGCAACAAAAAATAGCTAGGTGTGGTGGTGCACGCCTGTGGTCCCAACTGGGGAGGCTGGGGTGGGAGGATTGTTTGAGCCCTGTGGGCAGAGGTTATAGTGAGCCAAGATCACACCACTGCACTGCAGCCTGGGTGACAGAGTGGGACCCTGTCTCAATAAATAAATAAATACTTTTCTTTTAATTTTTCTGTCTGAATTGCATACAAATACCTTTTGAAACAGCTATTAGAATTATATTTTTTATGATTTTCACCTTTAAAATTTTTTCAAAGTCTAAAACACCTTATCTTTCATCAAGATTGTTTAAAAATCTTTCATATTCTATGAGTAAAGTTTTTTTTAATTCCCAAAGGTTGTAAACATTGACCTTAGTAAACAAGGGATTGTCTTAATAAGGAAGGAATTGTGTAGTATGTTTAAATTGAATTATATATTTTGGTTTATTTTTTTCTGTTGTCCAGAGTGTTTTTTCTTCCCCCCAGCATTAGACTAAAGGTAAAAATAATGTTGTTTTGTTTTTTTTTTTAAAAGAGGAGAATCCACTGATAGAATGATACACTGATCGTGAGGTCCTTGATTCATCAGGAATGTTGTCTGCCAGTAGGAGCTGATATACTTCTGAGAAGGTTAAAGATTGAAAAGCCATACACAGAATTTAGCTAAGCCACAAGTTAAAAAAGGACAAAATAGTCATTTAGGAATTAATTGAATCTGAATAGTTGAATTGAAGTAAGAGTTGTTAGGGGTAGCAATATCGTAGAAAAGAAGTTGGTGAATTGAGGAGGCTCTTCAATGATATAGCCAGAGGAGAAGTAACTGCAATACCAAGGGATGTATATACATCTTCCAGTGTCCTTTTCATGTGATAATGATTGTTTTCCATTTTAATTACATTATACAACTTTTTAGTGAGATTTAACCTAATTTGTTTATCTTACAGGATTCATCTAATTGATGAGTTTAATACCGATATGGATATCTTTGTGTTTCTGCTCTCAACAAAAGCTGGTGGATTAGGAATAAATCTGACTTCAGCAAATGTTGTTATACTTCACGATATTGACTGTAATCCTTACAATGACAAACAAGCAGAAGATAGATGCCATAGAGTAGGCCAGACTAAGTAAGTGTTTTTAGTTGAAATGTATTTTTAATTCAGTGCCACTTTCATTTGTGGTAGACCATTAGAATATAGTGTTGGATATCCTGCTTTAGTTTGTATTTTTTCAGCAAAGCATGGCTACATATGTATTTTATGCCAGCAGTGTTAAACATCGACTGCACTGAGTAACCCTTTCATTTTCTAGTAATTAAAACCATCCACTCGCATTCCAAATAGTTCTGCAGTTCATGAAGTATTAACAATTGTCTACCCCTTTGAAAAAGATGAGTAATTGAAAAGACTTGCTTATTAGACTAGTTTAAGACCCAGACAAACTTGGTAATATACAAACTACTGCTGGGCTGTCCCGTTACCCTTTAGGAAGTAAACTGAGTTGTAAATTATTTTAGATGAATGGTAATTTTGACATTGGTCACAGCACTGTAAATAGGTGAAGATAGTCGGGTGCGGTGGCTCACACACTTTAGGAGGCCAAGGTAGGTGGATCATGAGATCAGGAGATCGAGGCCATCCTGGCTAACACGGTGAAACCCCATCTCTACTAAAAATACAAAAAAGCAAAATTAGCCAGGCGTGGTAGTAGGCACCTGTAGTCCCAGCTACTTGGGAGGGTGAGGCAGGAATGATGTGAACCCAGGAGGCGGAGCTTGCAGTGAGCCAAGATCGCCGACAGTGCGAGACTCCAACTCAAAAAAAAAAAAAAAAAGAGGTAAAGATAGTTACAACTCTGCTTACATAAATAAAGATCAGACAGTGTCCTCTTTGTGAAGTATTTTAATATATGTCCAAAAGGTATTGGTATGTTCATTTATAGACTAAATACCAGTACTTTTCGTGAAACTTTGTATCTGACTACACTGCCTTAAGTGTACAGAGACACTGCTTCTCGGGCCAGGCACAGTGGCTCACGCCGGTAATTGCAGCACTTTGGGAGGCTAAGGCGGGCAGATCACAAGGTCAGGAGTTCGAGACCAGCCTGACCAAATGACCAACATGGTGAAACCCCGTCTCTACTAAAAATACAAAAATTAACCGGGCTTGGTGGCATGCGACTATAATCCGAATTACTCAGGAGGCTGAGACAGGAGAATCACTTGAACCCAGGAGAAAGAGTTTGCAGTGAGCCAAGATCGCACCACTGCATTCCAGCCTGGGCAACCGAGCGAGACTCCATCTCAAAAGAAAGTAATTTCCATCTGAACGCAAAAGTGTTTGTTGTAATGTAGTTTTCTGTGTGTGTGTGTGTTTGTACACACACGTATGTTTTGTTTTGTTTTTGAGACAGAGCCTCACTCTGTCACCCGGGCTGGAATGCAGTGGCACCATCTCTGGTCACTGCAACCTGTATCTCCTGGGTTCAAGCAATTCCCATGCCTTAGCCTCCCAACCAGCTAGGATTACAAGTGTGTGACACCACACCCAGCTAATTTTCGTATTTCTCTTTTTTTTTTTTTAAGTGGAGATCAGATTTTGCCGTGTTGGCCAAGCTGATCTCGAACTCCTGGCCTCAACAGTCCACCCGCCTCAGCCTTCCAAAGTGCTGGGATTAGAGATGTGAGCCACTGTGCCCAGCCAGTAATTTACTTTAAATACAAATATCTTTTTCTTTTCTTGCATCTTTAGGAGTGTCTAAAAGTTAAATATTCAGAAAATGTCAGTCTCAAATGGCTTAAATAAAAGAATTTAAGGATATGTTTGTCATAATTTTCAAGGTATTCTTTTTGAACTCTTAAATATAGTTTACATATATCCAAATAACTATATTTAGTAACCAAGGGACATATTTTGTATTTTTTTTTAGAGAAGTACTAGTTATAAAACTAATAAGCCAAGGGACGATTGAAGAATCCATGCTAAAAATTAACCAACAGAAATTGAAACTAGAACAGGATATGACTACAGTAGATGAAGGTAAGTTTTTTGTAAGCAGAAACTTCAGTATTTATTTATATGACCATGCATCTAATTAGTGCAAGAATGACAAAGACATTTTTGTGACAAAGATGGCTAAAGTCCTTAACTAGCTTACAGTTTAGGGATGATGTGTGATGTGGGAGAAGGTAAGCATATTTACTTCAAAAATACTAAAATAATTTTTTAAAAGTTTCTTAAGCTCAAAATTTTTATTTTTGTATATGTTTTTGAAAAGAATATGTTCAGAACTCAGAAATGAAAGAACAGACACCTCCTAGACACCCAACTTCCCCATAGAGGTGACAAGTGTTAGCCTTTTGTTTTTGTGTGTGTGTGACCAGTTATTTTATGTGTGTAGAAATAAACACGTATTCTTTCTTTTATGGGAGTAAGGGTGCATGTCACCTTACGATACACTCTTCTGCACCTTTTCTTATTTAATGTTAAATTAATTGGAAATAAGCAAGTTTTTTCATTCTAATAAATAAGGATATTCCTAATGTTGATAATGGTTCATTTCAATTTAGCAAATTTCTGTTCATGACAGATACTGTTATGTCTGTGTTATATTAGGCACTCTGTACTATAAAAGTCAATACACTTTAATCTGTCTACAGCGAGAGAGAAATGCATATGATCAAATAATTGTTTTTCTTGCATAACATTTATTTCAGGGTGCTATGGAAGCTTGGGGAGGCAGGCAGTAGAGAAAGTTTGAGTAAGAAGCAACTGAGATCCTTAAGAATAGGGATAAGTAGGGTGATCATAAGTTAAACAACACTAATTGCTAGGCTTTTGGTGCATGTGGCAACTTGCCAGTTTCAGGTTGTCCAGTAAATACAGTAAAGTGAATGCGTAAGGCAGATTCTTTTTGGGCAATGTTTTCCTTATTATTTTGCTAGGGCAGCTTTTAGAATTTAGTAAAGCATTTAAATTCTTTTTTAGCAATACTAGCAAATATCCAGATATATGGATTTTATTCTAACAATAAGTTTCTAAATATAGTAGAACCATAATAGTTGATAAAATTAACTATTAGTCTTCTCTTATGGGCTAGTTCATTTCCTCAGAGGTAAATTTTTCAACCTCCTGTGAAGTGAAGAGAGGTGGGGAGGGGTGGTATGAGCCAATGGCCCTGAGAAGTGAAGGAGGGAGGTTTGTTCTCATATTTAAATATTAACAGTTAATCTGCCTGTTTTCAGCAGCCTCTCTGTTCTCTACTATGACAAGTCCAGTGTTCCTCAGACTTACGTTCTCCAAAGAGAATAAACCTTCAGTTTTATACATCTGGGGCAAATGGCTGGCTTTCTTGGGCAAACTGTAGTCATCTTACTTGTTCAAGCTGATTATAGCTTCATGTTTCCCATTTACCCCCATGTCCTGAGCTTTGAGGGTAGAAGGGTAAGGATTCTTGGTATGAAGGAGCCTTGCATTTCCCACCTGCAGACACTTAAGCTTTTACTTTATTGTGCGAAAATCAGTTTCCATGCTTTCATCTATTGTTTTCTTTCAAAATTTGTGAACAACTCCCTCTCTGCTGTTGTCTTTTTCACCTATTCTTTCTCCTTTGTCTAATCCCCTTACACTTTTTTCTCCCATCGTATTTTAATGGTATTACGGATGATGGGAACAGAGGTGATGTGTATATTGAATCATTTTCAGTCATAATTAATGTAAATTATTTGTATTTGTATAAATTTGGTCAGTCTAAAATTTTGCCTGTTATGTTCACCTGCATTGTCTATTAAAATAGCAGTGTATTTTTAGCTATACTGTCAAGCCAATAGCTTTGAAATGTTTAGTTATGAAGAATCCTGCCCTCTCCTTACCACTCTCCTTACCACTTTTCCTAGAAGTTTTCCTCTGTCTTGTTAAAGCTGTTTATATGTTTTTTTCCCAGTGTGTATTTTATTTGCTAGACTAAGGATGTAATGGTGTCTTATTTACTCATTTAGCTGTAATCATTTGTCTTCAGCTATGTCCCTAGTTTCATTTAGGTAATTTTGACACTGAACTAATGACAATATATGTATGCCCTTCTTTCCATCTCTCACAATGAGGTCCATTTCCTCTGTACACAAAAAGTGTATTTGTAATTGAGTATGTATTGCTTTTTGTTAACAATCTGTTTGCCCCCCCTTACGTGAAACTACGAAATGTAAAGACCATGATTCCTCTCAAATATGCTTATCAGATTTTTGTGTTTCTAGAACTTGCCTTAGTGGTTATCAAAGTAGCAACAGCAGGAGCAGCATCTCCTAAGAAATTGGCAATTTGAAATGCAAATTCCCAGGCCCCATTGTATACCTACTTGGTCATAAACTCTGGCGGTGAGACCTAATAATATTTGGTTTAACAAGCTGTCCAGGTGATTCTGAGAAAGCTAAAATCAGAGAGCCACTGCTTTAAAATAAAGATTGTGTTTGGGTTTTTTTCATTAACTTCCCTTAATGTGATTATTTGTATTAATACATTTTTTACCTTTTTGAACTTTTAAAAATATATTATTACCACAATCATGACTACATACTTTTTGAATTTTTGTATTACAGAAATAGTCATACAAAAATGAAAGCAGTAGCTGGGTATGTGGTTCATGCTTATAATGCCAGCACTTGGGGAGACAGGCAGGAAGATCGTTTGAGCCCAGGAGTTCAAAACCAGCCTGGGCAACATAGCAAGTCTCTCTCTCTCTCTCTCTCTCTCTCTCTCTCTCTCTCTCTCTCTCTCTACATATATATATATATATATATATAATTTTTTTAATTGTTGAAAGTATAGTATGAATGAAAAATACAGTGATTTAACAGCTGTGACATTTACAGTGTTTGTTTTTTCTGCTTTTTTCCCATTGATCCTTAATAAAGTCAGTTACAAGCATGGCAAGTTATTTTCGGTATCACACCATATTCCTCTAAGTTGGTACAATACCATTATAGTATCTAATAAAATAAATAGTAATTTTCAGATGTTATCATATATTGTTCTTATCTAGATTTCTCTCATTTGTCCCCTTAATGTCTTTTATAGCTTTCCTTAAAACACCAGGGTCCAAAGTTCACACACAGCATTTTATTGTATTCTATCTTTAGTATCTTTAAGTTTAAAAGAATCTCCTTATTCTTTTCCTTCTTTCCTTTTCTCCCTGCGTTCTTCCTAACATGGTATCAGTTTATTTAGTAATTTATGAAGTGTCAGTTTGGATTTTATGGGCTATTTTCAAGTCTATGGATGAACTTGGAAGCAAGGGTGTCCGTGAACTCCCTAAGAGTTGATGGACTATTTTATATTCCTCTGTGTGTGTGTGTGTGTGTGTGTGTGTGTGTGTAACAGAGAAAAGAAGAGTAGATAAAAGTACTCATGATTTTAAATTATAACTGAGGTGTATATTTGTGAGAGAGGGGAGGAAGAGAGAAGTGGTTAGTTTTGCTGCATTTCAGCCAATCTAATTTATAAAATTATTCATAGTTACAGATCTATCACAGATCAGCAGATATTTGTGAATTGCCAGCTGTTCTGTTGCACTAACTGGTAAATTAATAAATCAACTCATCTCAAAATATTCTGAGTGCTGAATTGAATTAATCAGGGATGGCTAGATTATCTGCCACTGTGACACAAAGGGATTTAGAAAATCTCAAATAATTCCTGTAAGTACTTATAAATATGGGGCCTCATTTAATTAAAATATAGGGCAAACATTGGATAAATAAGGTAATTTAAAGTGGCTAATTTAATCATCAGCTGGTATGGTGTGCTCAGAATGCTGTTTATATGTATACAGTGTGGGTCTGAGTCAGTGGTTCTATCTTTAGATGAAAAATAAGAATATAGATTAAATAAGTTTTGGTTGGTTTAGGTTTGGCTTTGTTGTCTTTGTTTTCCCTACTCCGTTTCTTACATAAATGTTTTTTATTTAGCAAATGTGAGAAGTACCAAGAATGATATATGATCCAGTGTATTACTGTGTATCTTTATATAGCTTTATAAAATTGGAAACATAACCTTAGATTGCTATGTTGGCAGTATGAACAGGAACAGAGAGGAAATAGCCCTAATCTAAGTAGAGATCAGGAAAGGTTTCTAACAGGGGTGACACTGAAGCAAACTAGCCCTTGAAAGATGAGTAAGAATTCACCAAAGAAAAAAAAATTGAGACAATGTTTTATAAAATAAAATACTTCTATAAAGCTTTTAATACTACTTTCTGACCTACAGGCGATGAAGGGAGTATGCCAGCAGATATAGCCACATTACTAAAAACATCAATGGGCCTGTGAAATAAGAACTGTGAACTCTCAATTGATGAGGAAATATCAACTTGGTGCACTCAAGGACATTTACATTATGATGACCATGGGGTTTATGAACATTTATAACTTTTTATAATTTCCATATTACATTTCTCATAGTATGGACAACTTTTTGCCACTAACTGAATTCTCCAAATACTCACACATGAAATTTCAAAAAAGAAGCCACAAATAATGTAGTCCTGAAGATGTTGAATAATCATTTTACAAAGCAGTTTTCTGAATGGGGATTAGTTGGTGATTGTTTGTAACAAATATGCTAATGCTTTAGAAATGTCAGTATTTTTGTAATTATTTCTACCTCCAAATATATATATATTGTCTTTCACTGGATAATGTGTGTAGATTTTTACATGTGCCTTATTTGACAATGCTTATGTCTTGTTTTTGCTTGTCTCATTTGAAGTTCTTTTTTATTATGTTAAAGAATGCAGCTGTATAGATTATATAGCTTTCATTTTATTGCTATTTGAAGCAGATGTTCACCAATGTCAGCAAGAACTCAACCTGAATTTAAAGGTGGCATTCCATATACTAACATCCCCCAGGTCCTCTCAAGTACTTCTGCTGAAACAAATTTGTTTGGCTAGGCACTAAGTTGTTTTCCAGTGAATAGTAACTAAAGAAGCCCTTACCTTGCTCCATGGATTAATTCCTTCTGTTCATTTTCCAACTGCACTAATAGTGCATATTACTCTGCCTAATCTTGTGCATGTTTTTATTGATTTCCCTCTCCCGGCTTTTGCTTCTCTTGAAACTGTTGCCCAGTCACTTCTGCTCCAATTCTCTTCCTCTCTAAATAGTAGTTTATTACTGCCACATCTCCATGCATCAGCAAAATGTTGGTGACATTTTTCTAGCCTGGCAGAACAGATTACTTAAAGCTATTTCACTTCAAAGCAGACTGAATGTGACTTCATCTAAAGGCAGCATTAGGTACTGCATGGAAATAGATCATTAACTTGAAACGCTTATCAAAATATATTTTACCAGTTTCCAGAATTTCCAGTACAGGACCGCCTGAAGAGAGAGCCATTGTTCAATTCCAATTCAGTGTGAGTGACAAAGTGAAATTTAGAAGTAAAGTTGTCTATTTGATATTTAACTCTTTATTAAATCTTTCTTTAAATTTCTGCCTGTCAGTCTATATTGCTGTTTTTATTATACTTCAGTTTCTTTGTATAACTTGTGAGTTCCATGTGTTTTGTTTTTGTTATGTAAATATCATTATAAATAAACTTATTTATAAATCAAAGATTTGTTAATTTTTGGAAATCATACCTTTCAAAGCATCCTAACTTGCTAAGATGCTAAGGTAATATGACCCTCTGGATTTAGAAGGCAAATAAAACTCTTAAACAGTGATTATTTAGATATTAAAGACTCTGAGAACTCATGGCATAACCCCAGTCTTGATGGTATATTGAACAGACTGAATATATTTTACCATTACAGGGCTAAAAGGAGTCTTCATGTGTTAATACTACCTCCTTGTACATCACCGTACCCAAATCAGTTATTCAAATTGTTAGGAATTTTACCTTTTAAAATCTCATAATGGATTTCTCATAAGTTTTCTGTATTAATGTATTTTCAATGATAGACTGTTTCTTTTTTTGTTGTTATTGTTGTTGTTCTATCCATACTTTTATCTCTAATGAAATGTAGTTGGGTTCTTCCTGTAATGCGCTATTATGTCTTGGGCTTAATAAAAATATTTGTGATCATAAGTTGTATTTTCACACCCTTTTTAACAGTTTCTAACCCTCCTCTTACCCGTAAAAATATATAATCTTGGGCACAAGTGAGATTATCTTATATGCTTAATATTGCCTGTTTGTCAGTAAATTGGAACGTACTACTTAGGATGTATTCTCATTGGTTCCTTCATTGGACTGATGTCAGTAAATACTGTAACCCATTATCACTGCAGAGCAAATGAAGCAAGAGTTGGAGTAATATCGTGACCAACTGAAGCATTTTTTTAATGCAGGCTACATGAGACATGCCTTATGCGTTTTTATAACTGTTTGGGACCCCCATAGACTTTTAACTTTATGCCAGTAGATACTCATTTTGAAACATTACTGCTATTCCTAACAGTTGGTATTATCATGTAGTGGAGAGATGGGGGTAGACGGGGGTATGAGGAGATTTGGTTTCCATTTGTGTGACCTTATGTGTGATACTTCACAGTCCATAAATTTAAGGAATTCTTTTAACTCCTCAAAAATGTATTTTTGAAATAATAAATTCAATATGCAGTTCACTTTCTGCTTGACTTCACTCTCGCTTAGCCACCCTCTCTTTGTATAGAAGCAAGGAGACATTTCACTTGGATACACAGTGGGATAATGGAATGTGTTGTCCTTCAGTGCAAAAAGATTACCTAAAGGTTATGATAATGCCAAATATTTCCTTATGAAACTTGCTGTGGTTATACTTTATATTTGAATTGTGATTTGTATCAATATGTAGGACTGATTCTCTTATTTTGAATTTTCACAATTTTGTATAAGCATTGGATTATCACTTAGTTCTGTCTTCATTAAAACTTGATGGGGAAATTTAGCTGTGCAGAAGAGTGAAGAAAAGTTAACTACTTTCATTATCTAGAACATTATTTGCATTTCTTTTGTTAAAGGTAACGTTTTTTCTTTAGATTGCCTGGATTACATGTTGGAGGGCTTTGAATGAGATTCACATACAACCTATTATCATTTACTTGCAGCCACTAATAACAAGAAAATTTGATCCAAAGAATCAAGGAACTTAGAAAATACACTTTGTTTTTATGTGTAATCCTTAATAATTTATATTTTTGTTGTAGTTGTTTTCAGGCTGGAGTGCAGTGGTGCGATCTCAGCTCACTGCAACATCTGCCTTCCAGTTCAAGTGATTCTCCTGTCTCAGCCTCCTGAGTAGCTGGGATTACAGGCGCCCACCACCACACCTAGCTTATTTTTGTATTTTTAGTAGAGACAGGGTTTCACCATGTTGACCAAGTTGGTCTCAAACTCCTGACCTCAAGTGATCTGCCCGTCTCAGCCTCCCAAAGTACTGGGATTACAGGCATGAGCCACTGCGCCTGGCCTAAAGTATTAAATAACTTTTTTTTCAATTTCATAAAACATTGAGAGGAAGGAAGCACCTTAAATAAGACCATACCTATCTGGGCTTTTCTTTTCCTCTTCTTTCTTTCTCCCCCACATCCTCATCTCTTTTTTGACTTCTTAATTGTGAATAAAGCTTCTGTAAATATATGTGGATAGGTTTTTATGTGGACATGTTTTCAGGTCCTTGAGATAAATATCAAGGAGCACAATTGCTGGATTGTCTGGTAAGCGTATGTTTAGTTTTGTAAGAAACTGTCACTGTCTTCCAAGGTAGCCGTACCCATTTGTATTCTCATCAGCGACAGATGAGAGTTACCCTTGCTCCCCATCCTCATCAGCGTTTGGTGTTACCTGCTGTTTTGGATTTTTGCCATTTTGACAGTCGTATAGTGGTATCTTGTTTTAATTTGCAGCTCCCTAATGACATTTTGTTGGGCACTTCATATGCTTATTTTTACCTGTATCTTTGTTGAGGTGTCTGTTGAGGTCTTTTGCCCATTTTTGATCAGTTTGTTTGTCTTATTGTTGAGTTTTATGAGTTCTTTGTATAATTTTGGATAACAGTTTTTTATCAGATACGTGTTTTACAAGTATTTTCTTCACGTCTGTGGCTTGTCTGGCTTGTCTTCTCATTCTCTTGATCTCTGGGATATCTACATTTTTCTCATCACAACAACTTTATTCATGTCAGTAAATTCATCTTTACAAGTTTCTCTGGCTGCATATCTAGAGCCTCTTGAGCCGTGTCAGATTCCCACAGTCAGCTCTTTCCTCTATAGCTCCCTTTATGTTCAGTTGAATTGCATTCCAGGATTATCAGTTTTTGTTCCTTTGCTGCACTTTCATCTTTGTTGAGAGTTCCCTCTTTTGATTCTTCATTTTTGTAAAATGTCAAAGGGATTTATCACGGGGCCACAAGCAGGCAGTAGCAATACAACTACACACTTTGCTGTCTATGCAGGAATAAGAGATGTGCAGTGACCTCTGGCAGTCTTCGAAAGAAGTGACTGGTTATTGGTCATGATGTACGTAGGTTATTTACACAGGGATATGTGGACTGGAGAGCTGTGAGCAAAGTTTGTGTTTTATGCAATTACAGGTAATTGTGGTAGCTGAAGTCCAAACCATTTTGGGGAAGGGGAAGAATGGTGTTGCTAAACCATATGACTGCAATTCGTGCATGTTAGAACCTGTGCAAAGCAAGGTCTGCCTGTATTACATGCTATTTTTCCGCCATTGTAAATGATGCGAAGCTATTCTGAAAGAAAAAGATACTGCAGAAAGATTTGTGTTTGTGTTTTCCTTTTTAAAAATCAGAATATGGCTAAAGTGGAAATCTTGGTGGAGTTGGGAAGGGAGCATATGGATTATCTGGCAGGCTGATGTACCTGCCTTATCTGGTGAGAGAGATGCCCCGAGAACAACAAACTTGAAGGCAACATGGATCAGCTAGAGTTTGGTTTGGGGTCTTCGTTTTATCCAGTTAGCGATGGCAGGAATGGCTTGGACTTTCTTCCGTAAAGTCACCAGCCTTGGATGGGTGTCCAACAGGTCAGGTTTAAAGACCAAAAGCGTGGTACTGCAAATCTCCCAGTAGAAATCTGCCCAAGTCACCTAATTTAAAGGAAACAAACTTTTCATTTGAACATAGAAAGTATAGCTGTATCGACATTCCAAAATTAAAATTAGTTTGTTAATCTAAAAGATTCAAAACAATCTTGTTATTACAAAAGTAGAATGTGTGTATGATAGAAGTTCAGAAAATTACTGATAATACCATACTCCAACACTCAGGTTACTACTATTAAACATTTTCGTGTTTAAGATATTTTTCCATGCTGATAGATGTTGTTTTACTAACATGAGATCTTAATGGTACATACTCTTAACCTTGTCCAGTCTCCACCTCTCTGTGACAATGCATTTTCCTTATCCAATAACCAATACGTATTTTTCCATCTGTTCTAAAAATGCCCTTTACAGGACAAAGCAAGATCTATTCCAGGTCTATGCATTTCATCTGGTTATGTCCATTAACTCTTCAAAACAGTACCCTTTTTTTCACATCACCAAATTATTGAAGATTTCACTCTAGTCCTACAGAAAGTTCTATCTTCAGGACCTTTGTATTTCATCTTACCTTGTTCCTTTGTACTACACAGTATAAAGGAAGGGGCGCAGGTTTTTCATAGAGGGTATATAGTTTCAAGTGAAATATTTGTGGCTAAAATACATTGTATCACATAAAAAGAATATATGGGTGTCTAACCATTAGGGTATGCCAAGATTGGCCACTGGATTAGTGATGACAGCCTGGTCCTACCATTGTACAGTTGTATGTTTTTACCTTTGTGATTAGAAACCAATCTGTATGCTGTTACTTTGGCTCCATATGATTATCAAAGAGTGAAGTTTAAATGTGGACTACTCTTTCATCTTTTTGTACAGAATTTAATAAAGCTGATTGCTAGTGTTTCAGGAACTTACTAAACATCTGTCAGCCAAGAGAAGCTACTGGCTGGAAGATTCAGAATTCAGAATAAATCCAGAATTTTTTCAAATATTTATCAAGCACCTACTGTGTGCCATGCCCAGGTTTAGGTGCTGGAGAGCAAGGTAGGATGCAAGCCCTTTCTCTGATGTAGCTTTTATATTTTAGAAGGGACAATCAAATATGCAAAACGATGGGGGTTATGAAAAAAAGTGAAGTCGTGATGGACTGTGACATGGTCAGGGAAGACTTTCAAGAGGTGACACGTAAGCCCAGGCTTAAATATAAAAAAGGATTGAGACCTGCAGTGATCAATCTGGGGATTAAGCGTTCCAGATATGGGGAAGAGCGTAAAGACCCTTAGGTAGGAGTGTGAGTTAAGTCTGAGGAACACACGCACCAGTGTGTTTGGAGCACTGTGAAGAAGGGAGAGAGTGCTCAGAGATGAGGTCAGAACATCATTTACAAAGGAATTTTAATAGAAAATGAAAAATAAATTCTTAGAAATTATTCATTAAATAGGGCAGGGAGAAGAGCATTTTAGGAAAGGCTATGAGGGGAGTCCGAAGAAATGAAGGGGTATGTGAAGAGGTTGAAAGTTGAGAAAAAGATGTGGCAAGTTTACTTCTGTATCACCCAGAAGGGCTGAGCAGGGCAGACAGCAGAGTGTCAGCCTGCTACAAAAAAACAGTCTTATCTCCCAGAATGCAATCTCCCTGAAGGCAGGGACCGCCACTTGCCACAACTTGTAAATCAGGTTTAGATTGGATTTTTTGTCAAGACTACTCCTAGGTGGTAGTGTGCCTAGTATCTGGTTGTCTAACTTTTTTGTGATTATCGATGGTCCATGCCTACGCCAATTAATTTTTCTGGGGTTGGAAAGTGGTGATAGTTTATATCAGTCTTTCTTTCTTATCAACTGGCATACTTTCATGAAGAGAAACTTTTTCCAGTTGAGATATAAAATGCTTCTTAATTTATCCTGATATAAAATACATATGAGTTTATATTGTTAGCTGTAGTTCAAGTTCAGGAATCGGATATTTACTTGACCTTACTCACCTTACATCTCTATCTCCTTTCTCCCACATTGAAGATCCTGGTTCTCAGTGACATCAACACAATTTATTTTTGTACCCACAATATAAGTATAATAATACCAGAAAAAAAATACCAATAGTTTCTAGTACCACCAACAATATGATTACTGAAAATAGTATATGATTTTTTGTTGTTCTAAGAGATATCTGTCTTAGATGTATATTCAAATTAGTGTGTTTTACAAATGATACTTCTTGAAATAGTTATTCTCTAATAGAGTACATTTGTATTCTGTGCGTTCTCTATGCATCTCTTTTGCACAGGTTCATTTACTTCACTTTGATTTTTAGGATAGCTTTTTAAGTTTTTGCTGCTAATATATAATTATATAAAATACGATTCCAAAGTCAAATCTATTTTTTAAAAAGGTTTATTTAAAGGAGTTTAACCTTTGTTCTTGCTGTAAATTCTATTCCCTCCCTATAGGTAACTTTTTTTCAATAAGTTTTCATAGTTTTTTGGTTTGTCTTTTTATTCGCTTGAATTTTTTAAGATACAAAACATACTCACAGAGTTACCAATAAGCCACTCTTTCCCCCCTAAATATGTGTCCAAGTCTTGCATCAGATGAGGCGCATTATGCGTGAGCAGCTCATTGAACATCTGCTCCTAGGAGAAGGAGAAAATATCACTTTAAGAATAATGAGAAGAAAAGTAACATGATCTGAGGAGGAAGTAGATTTCTCCATCTTTATTCTCCCACATGAATTCAAAAAGAAAGAGAAGTAGCTAGATTTTTTATTCAATTTTATGACGTGGAGATTTAGGTCTGATTCTCTATAGATGTGAGTCATCTCTTTATTGCTCATGGATTAAAAAAATAAATAGTTTTGTGTCACCAGTTCTTACAGTTTCTTTGTGTATAATGACTAAATACCCACAGTCTTATTTTTTCTTAAATTTATTAAAGCAAAATGATTCTATCGTCTTTTTAGATTTCTAAAATTTCCCTCTTTCTTAACCTAGCTTTTTTAAAGCTAAATAATGTAACTGAAGGTAAAGAAACATTTTATTTTGTAAGGCTAGACTCTACTAGTTCGGCAGTTCTTCATTTCACTATTGCGTTTATAATGAATCATGATCTTGGGCCTTTATGTATTTTCTCATTGGACTACTATTGTGCCTTATTATCAGATTTGTCTATCTTGAATATCATCTACAAAATGCATCATCCAGTTATCCCCTCTCAATATATAAACTAATATTATTTAAAAATTAACATCCTTAGGGAAATATATATAAAACATCCGTTTTTTAAATTGTCATTATTTTTCTACTTGAAGCTCTGAAGACCAAATAATTTACTCAAGGCCTCTTTTTTGATAAGAGATGTTTGTTTATATATAAGAATTCTGCCGGTTTGAGTCTTGGTTATGAAATAGAAGCCAAACTCAAAAATATAAAATGTATATATCATTTATTAACATGTCTAAATGATGTATAATAAAATCCAGCCTTTATTAAGATAAGTCAGCTAGTGGATACCACACCAATTTGCTGATTTACTTGCTGTTATGATTATGGCTTAGCCAGATGATATATACTACCACAACATAATGTCTTATATTTGTAAAGTACAATTTGCAAAAGCATCCTTACATACAGGTTGAGCCTCCCTAGTCCAAAAATCCAAAATGCTCCAAAATCCAAAACGTTTTGAGCATGGGCATGATGCCCAAAGGAATGCTCAGGGGAGCATCTCAGATGTCGGCTGTCCAGATTCAGTATGCTCAACCAGTAAGTATAATGCAAATATTCCAAAATCTGAAGAAAACCCCAAGTCTGAAATACTTCTGGTCCCAAGAATTTCAGATAAGGGATACTCAACATGTACTTAGATATGTTTGCCATAAACCAAAGCTTATAAAGCTTGTCATTATTTTGACTTTATGTACTTTCCCTTGTTCTATAAAGTGCTCTGTGGTCAGTATGTTCATAGTTTTAACAAAAACATTAGGTATGAGTCTTTCTGCTGCTTACACAGAATTTGTAATCCCAGTGAAGGGCAGTGAGTCGAGAACCATGTGGTGCTTGCCACAGGTCTGCTCACCTCAGTTGGCATCGGTCAGAAAGGCAATGGCCAAACTGATTGTTGGACCACTTTCCAAAAACTCCTGTGTGCACTCCTGGGAAATTCTGTTCTTCTAACATGCATTTCCAGAGCTTCAGGTACACCAATGTTTGTGTATATGCAGAGTCAAAACTATTATATCTGTGCTATTGACTTCTCCTTGAGCCCAGATTCTCTTTATAAGTTTGGTGAATTATTTCAGTCTAATGAAATATAAATTAATAAACAGTATAATTAGTATTTAAGTTTCATTTTAAAGTACAATCAACCAAAATAATATAGAGGATAAGATTTGATTACACTTTTTTTTCCCCCAGTTATATTTTAAAAAAATACATTTCCTGATCCATCCTAGACAGCCACTCCTATACTTGATGGATTCAGAAATTTCTAGCCTCGCTTTTCAGAGAGTTACAAAGGAGGTTTTTTCACCCTGAGAAACTGTTGCTATGAAAGTCTAACATGGCTTTTAGGGAGGTTCGCATATTTCTCAAAAGCATTTTTATATATGCACTACCAAAATTATTTTGTGTTGGAACCAGAACATCAGAATATCCTCAGGCCTTCTCATTCTTCTTCCCCATCCTGTTCTTTAGATGGGGAAATGGAAACACAGATCCATTAAATAACCGAAGTAACACTAATGATAAGTTCAAGGATTGTCATGGTGACCAATATCCAAGGACATCTTTTGTTTTTCTTTCTTTAAATTGGAAATGGAATTTTTAGTAATAAATACTGTAACATTGTGTATATTTGGTAGATTTTTAAGGCACGTGTGACAAGAATATATTCACTATCCATCTTAAGTGCATCAATATTCTGCCTTTGAAATGTTCACCTGACCACCAGATGGCAGCAATGCAGCCCACTACCAACAGTCTAAGAAATGAAATACAGAATGGTGCATTTTTCATTATATTATTAGCCAAGTCCTGCTTGTTAATTAGATAGTCTGTAGCTATCAGCAATGTTTCTGCAACGTGTTCTGCCTTTGTATGATTTAATCATGAACTTGGATTGCTATGTCCTTTGAAATTGTTTTTTGAAATAGGTGGTACATAAGAGAGTTGTTATTCTAATGCAAAGGTAGAGTGTTACTCTTATCACAAATGTTCGAAGAATATTTTCCTCTGGGAGGTGGCCTCTGTTATGGAACCTCAGCCACAGAAAGAAAATAGAAAAGTAGAGAAGAGCAAACTGATAAATTGATAGACTGCACATCAGAGGAGTCTTTGGTACATGGAACAAAAATCTTTAGACACTTCTAAATTGGAGAGTATCTGTTTCTACATTTATAATGATATATAAAATTCAGATGCCATGTCTGACAAATAGTGAAAACAACATGAAAGTATATAACTATTAATTATAATAGTTAATATTTATTTAACACTTCTTACCTAGCCATAGGCACATATGCTAACATTTAATCCTGCCAACATACTTCAAAGTAGAGCCTGTTATATCCCCACTTTGCAAAGAGTTTGAACTATAAATAGGGAGTTAAGTGACAGCTAGTAAGAAGGGAATCAGGATTTAAGCCTGGCAGTTTGACTCCAGAGCCTAAATGTACTTACGTCAAAAAGTTGTATTTCTATCATCAAAGCTGAGCTTTATTATTTCCTGGCTAGGCCTATATATATATGTGTGTGTGTGTGTGCAGACCCTACGCACCTTACATTTATATCATGGAGTCAGTCAATGTAAATACTTTTGTGTCCAGATATCTCTATTCAAATCAGAAGGTGCTAATTAAATAGTATTTATAATAAATGCTAAGTAGATAGTATCTGCTTAAATATGTGCTTAAGTAAATTGATAAGACTGCCTGCCATTTGTGCTGTGGCTTTCGGCTATAGGCTTTAGCTTTAACATGTACATAAATATTCATGCACAGCTGTTTTGAACAGCTGCTTGCACTGTGGTATTATACCCAGTGATTAAGAACCTGGGGTTTGAGTCAGTGACAATTTGAATTCCTTCTGCACCACTTCTGGCTGAACAATTTTGGGTAAGTTGTTTACGCTACATGAAACTCTGTTCTCTTACCTGGAAGATGAGGATAACAACAGTTTCATTCTAAAGGGATGCTTAAATTCGTTACTTTAAGCAATTGTATATCTAGGTGATGAGACTATGGGATCTAAATTCAGCTGTCTGGGCTCAGTTCACAGTTCTGTCAGTTGTGTGACTTTGGGCAGCTTTGTAACTTCCGTTTCTCAGTGTCTTCATCTGGAAAGTGAGCATGACAATAAAAAGCGCTTATCTTGAAGGAGGAGAAGGAGGGCTGACTGAGATAACACAGGGAAAGAGCTGAGAGTAACACAGGCACATGGTGTGCATTTGATGAGTGTGGTTCTGATCACTTGTTCAACAAGTGTGTAATGCCTACTACATAAAAGGCACTGTGATGGCAGTGGGGGATCAGTTGAATAATACAGACATGATTCCTGCCCCTGATGCATACAGCTTGAGGAGACAAGCAACAAACGAGTAAATATATTTTAAAATAGAGACGGTAATGAGTGTCCTAAAGGAAACCACTAGAAGCTGTAATAAAGATGTCTATTTAGAATTCTGCATAAAGATGAATAATTTGACAAATATATATCATTTGACTTTCATCTCTAAACCACATTAATGAATATTTTTAAAAAGATAGATTTCACAAGGAAGTGGAAAGAGAGGAGATGAGAGCAAACAAAATTTGAAGCTAGTAAGCAGATGGGTGAATGGCACCTGCAAAAAGAAAGCCAAGAACCAATCCCATCAACAACACGAATTCCTTAAATGGCTCAGGAAATGACCGGATATGTCTAGAACCGGGGTTAAGGAGGTTTGGGAGGGCATAAAATGAGGATTGGTGGAAAACTATTAAGCGGTTTTAGCATGGGATGTTCTTCATTTTACGTTGCTAGACAGCTGTCCCTTCCCCATTCTTAGCAGCAAACAGCCTCAGAATTTTTATAAATTTAGAAGCACAATATCAGAAATTTAGAACTCAAGAACTGATAAAGTTGAGAAATGCTTTCTAAAAGTAATGCAGAAAAGCAAAGAGATGGGAAACAGGAAAAGAGCCAACATCTGAATTATTGGAATTCTACTATAATGGAACAAAGAAAATAAAGGGGGAGGAAATCATTAAAGGGGAGGAAAAAATTAAAGGAAATTTCCTCGAACTAAAAGGACATGGGTCCCGGGTTGAATGGACTCATCAAGGAAGCAGCACAATGGATGAAAACAAGATCATAACAAGACTCATCATTGCAAAATTTTAGAACTCTAAGGGCATGTGTTTTATAATCTTTCAGAGTGGAAAAAAAAAACAGGTCACATACAAAAGGTCAGTAATTAAATTGGATGCAAACTTCTCAACAGCCTTTCAAATACTAATGAAAAATTACTTTTATCAGAATTCTACACCCAGCCCAACTATAAAACAGGTTTGAGAATAAAATAAAAACATCTTTAGACAAATAAGGCCCCCAAAGCCTCAAACTTTTATTTCCTATGCCCAGTAAGCTCTTAGAGGATTGTTCCACAAAAACAAGGAAAGAAAACAGGAGAATGAACCCAGGAACGATAAAAAAAAAAAAAAAAAAAAAAATCCAGGGTAACAATAAAGATCTCAGGATGACATCTGTGACCAAGTATCTAGGACAACCATACCAGAGTGAAGCAGTGTGACTCACAAGATAGACATATCCATACCATCTGTCATAGTCATATCTGCTGTCATCAAACCTTCGTTTTAACTTTTGGAATACTAGAGGATGTGCCCCCAAATAAACAATGGGGTAAACAAGGGAAGAAGGCAGCATCCAGGAACAGGACTCCAGCTCCACAGAATGGCATCCCTGGAATGACAGCAAAGGGAATTCCAATGATGACAGCTGTGCAGAAAACCTAGAGAACTCCGCAAAGAATGGAAGCCTCCTAGACGGAGCTCTCCAAGAAATATTGGAAATAACAGATGAACTGATATTACATTGATCTTGTGGAAAATCGTACTGGCAGGCTATTGGATACTGTGGAAAGTCAGCAATAAAAGTAAAAAGAAGCAAAAGAAAGCAATTACTAATTTTGAGGAAGAAAAGTGAGAAAGGAAATATTATAAAAGCATACTACAGTGCACAGTTCTGCGCGTTATTTGCATAGCATACTAATCAGAGAATACTAATTTAACCAAAAGATTTTCACATCACAATATTGGGAGCTTGGTGAAAGGGAAGCAGAGAGGATGACTATGTAAGAGAAAAATTGTTATTACAGGTTGAGATCCCTTATCCAACATGCTTGGGAACAGAATAGTCTTGAATTCCAGATTTTTTCAGATTTTGGAATATTCGCATATACATAATGAGATATCTTGGGGATGGGACCTAATCTAAATACAAAATTCATTTATATTTTATTTACACCTTATACACATAGACTGAAGGTAATTTTATACGGTATTTTCAATAATTTTGCACATTTGGCAAAGTTTGTGTTAAGTACTTACATGGGGAATTTTCCACTGGTGCTGTCATCTTGTTGCTTAAAACGTTTTGGAGTTTGGGGCATTTTGGATTTCAGATTTGCAGGTTAGGAATGCTTAACCTGTACTATCATAAGTCCTTAGAAATAATTTACAATTGGTCAATCAGAAGAAGTCATATTTACATATCCTATAGAAATATGGAAATGTGTAAATCCTAAAGAAACTGTTAAACAAATTTTTTAAAGGGTTGCATCTGAGGAGGAGTTAATGTGAAGGGGTGCAATAGGGAATTGCTGTACTTTATTTTGAACTTTTAAAATGTAATTTGATATTTTAAAACTATACATATTGTTTTCATGTAAGGAACTTTCTAAGGCACCTAACAATGTCTGACAGGTGGTATGTGATTAATACTAGGAATAGCAAATGGATCACATTACTTTCACATCTTGCTTTTTCTCTGCCCAAGGAAAACATGACATGAAATCGTCCAGTGTGTCCACAATAGCATCAACTTGACATTGTTCCATTTCTGTGTTTCCAGCCAAATCTATGGAATAGAGAGAGGCCCATCAATATGTTTAATGTACTATATTAAAAAGTTTATTTTTAACAGATAGTATATTCATATGGTTGAAAATTCAAAAGAGCATAAAACAATATCCAGTGAAGACTAGCTTCCATCCACCACATTTTGCTCCCTTACCTACCTACCTTACTAGTAGCCACTTTAATTAGTATTCTTACATTATTTCTTTATGAAAATACAAGCAAATAAAAACATATATCCCACTAGATGTGCTTCCTCATCCCATGTCCCCTACATATCTTTCTTTGCAAGTACCCAAAGGGTGTACTTGCTCTTTTTTTTTTTTCTGGCTACATGAGATTTCTTGAGGTAGATGTGCCACAATTTATTTAACTAGCCTCAACTGATTAGGTTTGTTTCCAGTCTTTTGTTAATATAAGCAACACTACAAGAAATAACCTGTACCTACATTATAATTCATTTTGTATAAATAATTATTTATTTTTGCAGACAGTTTTTGTCAGGAGCATTTGTTTTCTGACTGGAGACTAAAAATTTTAAATAATAGAGGGCTTTTTTTTCTTTTGTCTTGTTTGTTAATCATTATTTTTGGTAATAAATCATTGATCTTCCTAAAAATTTTCTCAATGGTGCCAATTTAAAATGCTTCTGTGTAGAAGCCTTCTAAAATGGATTGCTTTTGTAAAACTTTATAAATTTATTAAAAATTAAGAAACTGTATACTGACAGTGGATGAATTGGATGTAAATTATACCTCAATAAAGGTGTTAAAATCGAAAGAAAATTCTTGAGTGATTTAGAGTTCCTCTGTAAACTGTATTTTTGTGTGTGTAATATTCAAAGGTTGATTATTCTTCTTTCTGACCTTGAATAGTCTTCAGAATTCTTCACTCATTTTCATCCCTACTTTGACTTCCACCTCAAAGCTTCAGCTAAAACTTCGTGGAAGTGACTTTTTATTCAATATTTTTAGTCCTAAACCACAGGCTCATTTTTTCAGCATCCTTTTGTATATATCTCTGATTACTCTTTTGGCACCTGAACATTCTTCTACAAATCCTCAAATGCAGTCATCACACCATTTCTCAAACCACCTCTCCTTTTTTTTTACCCAACAAATGATTACAGGCCTCAATTGTGACTCAGCCCCAAGTAGGGGCTGTATATAGTAGCATTGAATAGAAGAGGTAAATTCCTTGCCTGAATGGCACTTATGGTCAACTGGAAAAGGCAGACATTGAGGAGGGTATTGAAAGTTGAAAAAAGTATTTTAAACAGAAAAGAGAAGGAAATGGAAGAGAAGAGGAGGAGAAGGAGGAAGAGAACGAGGACGTAGCAGTACATAGTGCATTGAGAATGGCAAACTCTGTCTATGCTATACCTCTCCTGGTTAAATAGACTGCCTTCCACATGGCAACATCTATCTACTGTCTCTAAGATGATTCTACATCCACGAATTTTTCATATTTTTCTTGGTCTCTCTTCTTTGCCATCTGGATCATTTCACTTATCTCCTAATGTGCTTCCCTGCAGTAGCCACAAATACAAAGTAACCACAATAATCTTCCCAAAATGCATAGCAGTAGTTATGCTGCTTTTCTAGATAAAAACCTACAATTATGTAAGAAAAAGTCAATACTCTAGATCTTTCTAATCAAATCCAATCCATTCTAAGCATTTCTCTAATTCTCTTCCACCTGCAAATTTGAAGTTCATTCTTCTTCTCATGCCATTTTCTCTCTACTTAGAATGTTCTAGCCCAGAGATTCTCAAAGTGAGATCCATGGACCACCTACATCATCTGGGAAATTGTTGAGAATGCAAATTCTTGGGCCCCACCCAAGGTCTACTGACTCAAAGTTGCACAAAGTATATTTTAATGAGGATCCAGGTGACCCTGATGCACATAAAGTTTGAAAAGCACTGCCTAGGTCCAAGTCTTCCTCTTGAAATTCTAGCTATCTTTGAGCCTAAACCTAAATGTCATTTTCACTTTAAGGCCTAATTTCCCTGGTCATGAATAATTTCCATTTCTTCTAAACTTTCAAAATAACTTTATTAGTTGAAACATGTTAGTGTAACACAAACCTTTGTATTTTTAAAATACACCATTTCATTCCAAAATGAGGTCTAGTGTTCATGGCCCATTTTATTTGTGAGCTAACTATGTATGTGTCTATGACTTGGATCATAGCAGTGGCAATCCTGGTGGGGAGATAGGTTTGAGAGAATGGTGATTCTACAGATTGATTGAAAGAAAGGAGTTTTAAAAGAAGCCAAAGGTAGCCTTTGGCTCAAAAAGCCTGTGAGAATAGTATGAGGGAAGAGAGAAGCAGACAATGGAGCATAGGATGGGAGAAAGCGTGACAGGCAAAAGCAAGAACAGTTTCTATTGTTGCTCTTCTAATATTGTGGGTGCGGGCACTAATGCAACAATCCAGAAGCCAACTATCCCCTTCAAGCTTCCTCAGATGGCACTGAGTGGAAGCAAAAAAACTCCCTTTCTATTTTTTTCAGCATGATTAGGATGAAGGACATTACTGACTATATAATTTTAATAGTCTAAGAAATTTCAACTTCCATATGCCAAATGTATTTTCTGCTAAGTAATTTTCTCTGATAACTTATAATATGCATACTAGCAAAAGTTTAGAATGAAACATACCTGTCCAATTTTTTAACTAAACTCCAACAAAGGCTTGGAGAGCAAACAGATATAAGGCAGGAAAAGCAGGAGGCAATATAAAATAAAATTGTCTAATTGTCTAGGGAACTCATGAAAAGTTAAACTGATACAGGTGGTATATTTATACTTTTCTCTATTATTTAATTCCATTCTTATTTGTACTATAGTATACTATGCCAAACTCATTTAATGCATATTGAATATATATCGTGTTTGTTTCAGTTATCAAAAATCTTAAGCACTTATTGTGTTTATTACATGTTTATTACATGTTACCTGTGTTTTTAGTCAAATATCTTGCTATTGCTAGGCTCTGGTGCAGGATAAGTCCATCAACTTCCAAAATGGGGATTTTTCCAAATGGGAGAGCTTAAAATAAAATGAGCAAATAATTAACTTCATAACAAAACCAAAAGTTATATTACTTCAATTTTTACTGATAATTGTGAAAACAAAGCATGATTTTATGAAATCATGAAATTTTAAAATATTTTTAAAGGAACACTTGACAACCTGTAGTGGAATATTTACATTTTATAAGTTTTGTTTAAGTTGTTAGAAAACCTGATTTAAAGTTAGTGACAGAATTGGTTCTTAAACCCAGGTTTATAGTGACACCATATGCTATACTGTATTTTACATGCTTAATATTAAAAAGAATTCTTTTAAAGCTTCATTATTTTTTGTAGCCTCAATTGCAGATTATTAAAATCATAGTCTGAGGATTATGAAGAGTTTGATTTACATATTCAGTTATGGTAAGAACTTAGCCATAGCCTTTTTAAAATTAATACATAATAATTGCACATACTATGGGGTACATGACACATGCACACAATGTAATGATCAAGAGATTTTTTATTTCTTATTTAATTTCTTCATTGACCCAGTGAACATTCAGGACCATGTTGTTTAATTTCCATATATTTGTATAGTTTCCAAAGCTCTTTTTATTATTGATTTCTAGTTTTATTCCATTGTGGTCTGAGAAAATACTTGATATAATTTCAATTTTTAAAAATTTATTGAGATGTGTTTTGTGGCTTAACATATGGCCTATCCTGTGTGCTGCTAAGAAGAATGAGGATTCTGTAGCTTATGGATAAAAAAACATATTTTTTTGAGATGGCATCTCGCTCTGTCACCGAGGCTGGAGTGCAGTGGTGCGATCTCGGCTCACTGCAACTGGGCTGGAGTCTCTTGCTCTGTCACTGAGGCTGGAGTGCAGTGGTGCGATCTCGGCTCACCACCTGCCAGGTTCAAGTGATTCTCCTGCCTCAGCCTCCTGAGTAGCTGGGACTACAGGTGTGTGCCACCACACCCAGATAAGTTTTGTATTTTTAGTAGAGATGGGGTTTTGCTATGTTAGCCAGGCTGGTCTTGAATTCTTGACCTCAAGTGATCCACCTACCTCAGCTTCCCAAAGTACTAGGATCACAGGCGTGAGCAACCACTCCCAGCCTATGGATGAAATGTTCTGTAAATGTCTGTTAGTTCCATTTGGTCTATAGCACAGATTCAGCCCAATGTTTCTTTGTTGGTTTTCTGGCTAGATTATCTGTCCGGTGCTGACAGGGGAGTGTTGACATCCCCAACTCTTATTATGTTAGGATCTATCTCTAACTTTAGTTTTAACAATATTTGCTTCATATATTTAGGTGCACATATACTTACAATTGTTATATCCTCTTGCTGAATTGACCACTTTATTATTATATAATGACTGTGTATTTTTTTCCTTTTTAAATTAAAGTCTATTTTGTCTGCTATAAATATTGCTACTCCTGCATGCTTTTGGTTTCTGTTTGTATGGAATTTTTTTTCCCATTCCTTCATTTTTAGTCTATGTGTGTCTTTTTCAGGTGAAAGGAGTTAATTGTAGGGAGCAGATAGCTGGCTTTTATTTTGTTTTGTTTTTCATTCAGCCACTTTGTATATTTTTAACTGGGGAATTTAAATCACTTATATTCATTGATAGATGAGGGCTTACTCCTGTCATTTTGTGAATCGTTTTCTGATTGTTTTGTATACTTTTTTCTTTATTCCTCTCATTATTTATCTTTGTGATTTAGTGGTTATCTATAGTAATAACTTTTGATTTATTTCTCTTTCTCATTTATGTATCTGCTCTACCAGTTAGTTTTATACTTTCATATATTTTCATGATGGTAGATATCATCCTTTCACTTCCAGATGTAGGGCTTCCTTAAGCATTTCTTGTAGGGCCAGTCTATTGGTGATACGTTTCCTCAGAAAGACTATTTCTCCCTCTTTTTTTTTTTTTTTATTATGCCTTAAGTTCTAGGGTATATGTGCACAATGTGCAGGTTTGTAACATATGTATACAAGTGCCATGTTGGTGTGCTGCACCCATTAACTCGTCATTTACATTAGGTATTTCTCCTAATGCTATCCCTCCCCCCTCACTCCCCCCAAGACAGGCCCCGGTGTGTGATGTTCCCCATCCTGTGTCCACGTGTTCTCATTGTTCAGTTCCCACCTATGAGTGAGAACATGCAGTGTTTGGTTTTCTGTCCTTGCAATAGCTTGCTCAGAATGATGGTTTCCATCTTCACCCATGTCCCTACAAAGGACACGAACTCATCCTTTTTTATGGCTGCATAGTATTCTATGGTGTATCTGTGCCACATTTTCTTAATCCAGTCTATCATTGGTAGACATTTGGGTTGGTTCCAAGTCTTTGCTATTGTGAATAGTGCCGCAATAAACATAGGTGTGCATGTGTCTTTATAGTAGCATAATTTATAATCCTTTGGGTATATACTCAGTAATGGGATGGCTGGGTCAAACGGTGTTTCTAGTTCTAGATCCTTGAGGAATCATCACACTCTCTTCCACAATGGTTGAACTAGTTTACAGTCCCACCAACAGTGTAAAAGTGTTCCTATATCTCCACATCCTCTCCAGCACCTGTTGTTTCCTGACTTTTTAATGATCGCCATTCTAACTGGTGTAAGATTGTATCTCATTGTGGTTTGGATTTGCATTTCTCTGATGACCAGTGATGATGAGCATTTTTACATGTGTCTGTTGGCTCCATAAATGTCTTCTTTTGAGAAGTGTCTGTTCATATCCTTTTCCCACTTTTTGATGGGTTGTTTGATTTTTTCTTGTAAATTTGTTTAAGTTATTTGTAGATTCTGGTTATTAGCCCTTTGTCAGATGGGTAGATTGCAAAACTTTTCTCCCATTCTGTAGGTTGCCTGTTCACTCTGATGGTAGTTTCTTTTGCTGTGCAGAAGCTCTTTAGTTTAATTAGATCCGAGTTGTCAATTTTGGCTTTTGTTGCCGTTGCTTTTGTTGTTTTAGTCATGAAGTCCTTTTTGCCCATGCCTATGTCCTGTATGGTATTGCCTAAGTTTTCTTTTAGGGTTTTTATGGTTTTAGATCTAACATTTAAGTCTTTAATCCATTTTGAATCAATTTTTGTATAAGGTGTCAGGATTGGATCCAGTTTCAGCTTTCTACATACGGTTAGCCAGTTTTCCCAGCACCATTTATTAAATAGGGAATCCTTGTCCTATTGCTTGTTTTTGTCAGGTTTGTCAAAGATCAGATGGTTGTAGATGTGTGGTGTTATTACTGAGGGCTCTGTTCTGTTCTGTTGGTCTATCTCTCAGTTTTGGTACCAGTACCATGCTATTTTGGTTACTGTAGCCTTGTAGTATAGTGTGAAGTCAGGTAGCGTGATGCCTCCAGCTTTGTTCTTTTGGCTTAGGATTGTCTTAGCAATGCAGGCTCTTTTTTGGTTCCATATGAACTTTAAAGTAGTTTTTTCCAATTCTGTGAAGAAAGTCATTGGTAGCTTGATGGGGATGGCATTGAATCTATAAATAACCTTGGGCAGTATGGCCATTTTCACGATATTGATTCTTCCTATCCATGAGCATGGAATGTTCTTCCATTTGTTTGTGTCCTCTTTTATTTCATTGAGCAGTGGTTTGTAGTTCTCCTTGAAGAGGTCCTTCACATCCTTGTAAGTTGGATTCCTAGGTATTTGATTCTCTTTGTAGCAATTGTAAATGGGAGTTCACTCATGATTTGGCTGTTTGTCTATTACTGGTGTATAGGAATGCTTGTGGTTTTTGCACATTGATTTTGTATCCTGAGATTTGCTGAAGTTGCTTATCAGCTTAAGGAGATTTTGGACTGAGACGATGGGGTTTTCTAAATATACAATCATGTCATCTGCAAACAGGGACAATTTAACTTCCTCTTTTCCTAATTGAATACCCTTTATTTCTTTCTCTTGCCTGATTGCCCTGGCAAGAACCTCCAACACTATGTTGAATAGGAGTGGTGAGAGAGGGCATCCCTGTCTCGTGCCAGTTTTCAAAGGGAATGCTTCCAGTTTTTGCCCATTCAGTATGATATTGGTTGTGGGCTTTTCATACATAGCTCTTAGTATTTTGAGATACGTTCCATCAATACATAGTTTATTGAGAGTTTTTAGCATAAAGGGCTGTTGAATTTTGTCAAAGGTCTTTTCTGCATATATGAGATAATCATGTGGTTTTTGCCTTTGGTTGTGTTTATGTGATGGATTACATTTATTGATTCACGTATGTTGAACCAGCCTTGCATCCCAGGGTTGAAGCCCACTTAATCTTGGTGGATAAGCTTTTTGATGTGCTGCTGGATTCGATTTGCAAGTATTTTATTGAGGATTTTCACATCTGTGTTCATCAGGGATATTGGTCTAAAATTCTCTTTTTTTGTTGTGTCTCTGCCAGGCTTTAGCATCAGGATGATACTGGCCTCATAAAATGAGTTAGGGAGGATTCCCTCTTTTTCTATTGATTGGAATAGTTTTGGAAGGAATGGTACCAGCTCTTCTTTGTATCTCTGGTAGAATTCGGCTATGAATCTGTCTGGTCCTGGACTTTTTTGATTGGTAGGCTATTAATTATTGCCTCAATTTCAGAGCCTGTTACTGGTCTATTCAGGAATTCAACTTCTTCCTAGTTTAGTCTTGGGAGGGTGTATTGTCCAGGAATTTATCCATTTCTTCTAGATGTTCTAGTTTATTTGTGTAGAGGTGTTTATAGTATTCTCTGGTGGTAGTTTGTATTTCAGTGGGATCAGTGGTGATATCCCCTTTATCACTTTTTATCGAGTCTATTTGATTCTTCTCTCTTTTCTTCTTTATTAGTCTTGCTAGTGGTCTATCAATTTTGTTGATCTTTTCAAAAAACCAGCTCCTGGATTCATTGATTTTTTGAAGGTTTTTTTGTTTCTCTATCTCCTTCAGTTCTGTTTCTTGCCTTCTGCTAGCTTTTGAATGTGTTTGCTCTTGCTTCTCTAGTTCTTTTAATTGTGATGTTAAGGTGTTGATTTTAGATTTTTCCCACTTTATCTTGTGGGCATTTAGTGCTATAAATTTCCCTCTACACACTGCTTTAAATGTGTCCCAGAGATTCTGGTATGTTGTGTCTTTGTTCTCATTGGTTTCAAATAACATCTTTTTTTCTGCCTTCATTTCGTTATTTAGCCAGTAGTCATTCAGGAGTAGGTTGTTGCGTTTCCATGTAGTTGTGCGGTTTTTGAGTGAGTTTCTTAATCCTGAGTTCTAATTTGATTGCACTGTGGTCTGAGAGACAGTTTGTTGTGATTTCTATTCTTTTGCATTTGCTGAGGAGTGCTTTACTTCCAACTATGTGGTCAATTTTGGAGTAAGTGCAATGTGGTGCTGAGAAGAATGTATATTCTGTTGAATTGGAGTGGAGAGTTCTGTAGATGTCTATTAGGTCCACTTGGTGCAGAGCTGAGTTCAAGTCCTGGATATCCTTGTTAGCCTTCTGTCTCATTGACCTAATATAGACAGTGGGTTGTTAAAGTCTCCCATTATTATTGTGGGGGTCTAAGTCTCTTTGTAGGTTCTAAGGACTTGCTTTATGAATCTGGGTGCTCCTGTATTGGGTGCATTTATATTTAGGATAGTTAGCTCTTCTTGTAGAGTTGATCCCTTTACCATTATGTTATTTCCTTCTTTGTATCTTTTGATCTTTGTTGGTTTAAAGTCTGTTTTATCAGAGACTAGAATGCAACACCCCTGATTTTTTTTTTTATTTCCATTTGCTTGGTAGTTCTTCCTCTATCCCTTTATTTTGAGCCTACGTGTGTCTCTGCATGTGAGATGGGTCTCCTGAATACAGCACACTGATGGGTCTTAACACTTTATCCAATTTGCCAGTCTGTGTCTTTTATTTGGGGCATTTATCCCATTTACATTTAAAGTTAATATTGTTATATGTGAATTTGATCCTGTTATTATTATGTTAGCTGGTTATTTTGCCTGTTAGTTGATGCAGTTTCTTCCTAGCATCAATGGTCTTTACAATTTGGCATGTTTTTGCAGTGGCTGGTACTGGTTGATCCTTTCTGTGTTTAGTGCTTCCTTCAGGAGCTCTTGTAAGGCAGACCTGGTGGTGGTAAAGTCTCTCAGCATTTGCTTGTCTGTAAAGGATTTTATTTCTCCTTCACTTATGAAGTTTAGTTTGGCTGGACATGAAATTCTGAGTTGAAAATTCTTTAAGAATGTTGAATATTGGCTCCCACTCTCTTCTGGCTTGTAGAGTTTCTGCCAAGAGATCTGCTGTTAGTCTGATGGGCTTCCCTTTGTGGGTAACCCAACCTTTCCTTCTGACTGCCCTTAACATTTTTTCCTTCATTTCAACCTTTGTGAATCTGACAATTTTGTGTCTTGGGGTTGCTCTTCTTGAGGAGTATCTTTGTGGTATTCTCTGTATTTCCTGAATTTGAATGTTGGCTTCTCTTGCTAGGTTGAGGAAGTTCTCCTGGATACTATCCTGAAGAGTATTTTCCAGCTTGGTTCCATTCTCCCTGTCACTTTCAGGTACACCAATCAAACGTAGATTTGGTCTTTTCACACAGTCCCATATTTCTTGGAGGCTTTGTTCATTTCTTTTTACTCTTTTTTTTCTCTGAACTTCTCTTCTCACTTCATTTTATTAATTTGATCTTCAATCACTGATAACCTTTCTTCCACTTTATCAAACTGGCTACTGAAGCTTGTGCATGTGTCACATAGTTCCCATGCCACAGTTTTCAGTTCCATCAGGTCATTTAATGTCTTCTCTACACTGTTTATTCTAGTTAGCCATTTCTCTAATCTTTTTTCAAGGTTTTTAGCTTCCTTGCTATGAGTTCGAACATCCTCCTTTAGCTCGGAGAAGTTTGTTATTACCAACCTTCTGAAGCCTACTTCTGTCAACTCGTCAAAGCCATTCTCCATCGAGCTTTGTTCTGTTGCTGGCAAGGAGCTGGAATCCTTTGGAGGAGAAGAGGCTCTCTGGTTTTTAGAATTTTCAGCCTTTTTGCTCTGGTTTCTCCCCATCTTTTGGTTTTATCTGCCTTTGGTCTTTGATGATGGTGACCTACAGATGGGGTTTTGGTGTGGATGTCCTTTTTGTTGATGTTAATGCTCTTCCTTTCTGTTTATCAGTTTTCCTTCTAACAGTCAGGACCCTCAGCTGCAGGTCTGTTGGGGTTTCCTGGAGGTCCACTCCAGACCCTGTTTGCCTGGGTATCACCAGTGGAGGCTGCAGAACAGCAAACATTGCAGAACAGCAAATATTGCTGCCTGATCCTTCCTCTGGAGGCTTCATCTCAGAGGGGCACCAGCCTGTATGAGGCATCAGTCGGCCCCTACTGGGAGGTGTCTCCCCGTTAGGCTACACAGGGGTCAGGGACTCACTTGAGAAGGCAGTCTGTCCATTCTCAGAGCTCAAACACCATGCTGGGAGAACCACTGCTCTCCAGAGCTGTCACACAGGGATGTTTAAGTCTGCAGAAGTTTCTGCTGCCTTTTGTTCAGTTATGCACTGCCTCCAGAGGTAGAGTCTACACAGGCAGGCAGGCCTCCCTGAGCTGTGGTGGGCTCCACCCAGTTTGAGCTTCCTGGCCACTTTGTTTACCTACTCAAGCCTCAGCAATGGCAGACGCCCCTCCCCTAGCCAGGCTGCCACCTCACAGTTCGATCTTGGACTGCTGTGCTAGCAATGAGCAAGGCTCCGTGGGCATGGGACCCGCTGAGCCAGGCACGGGATATAATCTCCTGGTGGGCCGTTTGCTAAGACCATTGGAAAAGCACAGTATTTGGGTGGCAGTGTCCCGATTTTCCAGATACAGTCTGTCATGGCTTCCCTCGGCTAGGAAAGGGAAATCCCCTGACCCCATGCACTTCCTGGGTGAGGCACTGCCCTGCCCTACTTTGGCTCACCCTCCGTGAGCTGCACCTACTGTCCAACCAGTCCCAATGAGATGAACCAGGTACCTCAGTTGGAAATGCAAAAATCACCTGTCTTCTGCGTCAATCACGCTGGGAGCTGCAGACCAGAACTGTTCCCCTTTGGCCATCTTGGCACAGATCTCTCCTTCATTTTTGAAGGATAGTTTTGCTGGTCATAGTATTCTTAGTTGGCAGGTTTGTTTGTTTTTTTTCTTTCAGCGCTTTGAACATATCATTCCATTCTCTCCTGGCCTCTAAGATTTCTGCTGAGAAATCTACTGTTAGTCTGATGGGGATTCCTTTACATATGACTTGATACTTTTCTCTTGCTATTTTTGGAATTCTCTTTGTCCTTGAGTTCTGACAGTTTGTCTTTCATATTTAATGACTTTAATGTTAAATCTTACCTAAGCTTCATGTACCTGGATGTCTAAATCTCTTGCTAGACTTGGGAAGTTTTAATTATCATTTGGTTAATTGGTTTTCTATGTCTTCGTCCATCTCTTCTCCTTCTGGAATTCCCCAAATCCCAAAATTCAAACATTTGGTTGCTTTATGGTGTCCCAAATGATGTAATGCAGGCTTTCTTCCATTTTATTTTTTTTCTTGAGTATGACTGGGTTATTTCAAAAGACCTGTCTTCAAGTTCAGAATTTCTTCTGCTTGATCTAGTCTACTGTTGATGCTCTAGGTGTATTTTTTTTTTTTTAAATTTCATTCACTGAATTCTTTAGCTCCAGAATTCTGTTTGGATATTTCTTATAATATCTATCTGTTTTTTA
This sequence comes from Rhinopithecus roxellana, assembly GCF_007565055.1. Taxonomy (NCBI): domain Eukaryota; kingdom Metazoa; phylum Chordata; class Mammalia; order Primates; family Cercopithecidae; genus Rhinopithecus; species Rhinopithecus roxellana. Next base: position 6,239,103 of record NC_044550.1, read on the forward strand.
AAATTTCTCAATCAGGTCATTGTCTTCCTGATTTCTTTGTACTATCCTTATTCTTTTGTATCTCACTGAGTTTCTTTAATACCATTATTATCAATTCTTTTTTTAGGCATTTTATGTATTTCCTTTTTTATGGAATTGGTTACTGGAGAATTATTGTGTTCCTTTGGAGATGTCTTGTTTCCTTCCTTTTTTGTATTTCTTGTGTCTTTATGTTGATTTCTGTGCATCTGGTATGATAGTCACTCCTTTCGATTTTATGGATTGATTTTTGTAGGGAAGCCTTTTTCCTATAGATGTATCTATAGTGCTGGTTGAGTAGGGTACTTTAGCTTTGATTCTGAGTGGGTGCAATAATGTAGTCTTCATATGATTTCTTCAGCTATAGTCAGTGTCAGTGGTGTCTGTGAGTTTCTCAGTGGCTTAGGCTGTAGTTATTAGTGGAGGCTGTGGTGAGGCTTTGCTAGGGAGGGGAATGCCAAGTGGACTGGTCCTCAGGCACCAGTGGCTACAGTGGGCTGGGTGTGTGGATTCCTAGGCCCCTGAATGGGATGCACTGGTACCAGCAGTGCTGGGCAAGGCAGATCCAGCCCCCTAGACAATGCATGTGAGTCCCAGTGATAGTGGCAAGCAGAACAGGCCTGACCTCAGGCCCCTGGATAATGTGCAGAAGCACTGGTGGTGGCTGGTGGAGAAGGTTGATCCTCAGGCCACTGGACAATGCATTCAGGAATTGGCAGCAGCAGTGACAGACAGGATGGGCCTGTCCTCAAGTCTCCTGATAGTGCATGTTTGCACCGGTGGCAGCAGGCAGGGCACATTGTTCCCCAGACCCCTGGATAATGTGCTTGGGTGCCAGTGGCAGTGGTCGTGGGAGGGGTGGGCTGGTCCTCAGGCCCCCAGATGGTGCATGTAAGTGCTAGTGGTGATGGATGGGGCAGTACTATCCTCAGGTCCTGGAATGGCATATCGGTGAGCTGGTCCCCAGGCTTCATAAAGGCACATGCAGGTACATTGTGGCCCTGATGTTAGAGTAGGCATGTTTGCTGTCTGTGGCAACAGCCCCAGGCAGGCAGCTCTCAGACTCTGGAGAGTGCATGCTTTAGCTTCCTATGTTACAGCAGCAGCCTCTCTGATATGCAACACTGTCCATTCCCCCAGGTTTAGGACACCACATGGGCTAAAGTGCTGGAGACTCAGCCACAACACTGAGTGAAGCCAGCATTGCAATGCTGCAGCCCTCTGGGTGGTTGTAGGGGGATGTCAGCATGGCTCCAAGGATGTGGAGATGCAGGGGCTTTTGCGTTCCAGGGCAAAATATAGTCTGGTGGGGACTGGGTTCTCCAAGTGGCACCATGCTGCAGTTACTTGGGTCTCAGGGGGTGTGTAGGACACAGCACAAACTTTCTCTCTGGAAAAATGTTCTCACACGGACTCCAGGCACTCCCTACCCTAGTCTCAGGGCCCATAAGGCCCAAGGGGGCTCTCCCATGACTAGAATTGCAGGAGTCTGTGGAGTAAATGTGGACCACTGGGGATATCTCTCTTACCTTTTCCCAACAATGGGGAGGCCCTCCTGGCTTCGAGCTGATTCCAGCCAACTCAGCAGCTTCACTTCCTTTTCTTTCTGTGCCTCAGAAGTTTCCTATCACTTCCCAGCTGAATTCCAGTCTTCTCTCTTAGATGCTGTATTAGATGTGTGGTTATTTATTTGCTATTTTGATCCTTCTTTGAGGAAGTGAGTGTCAGGTACCTCTAGTCATTAATTTTGAAGCCCTGTTTCATTTTGATGATGGACTATTTGAAATGTATAGCAAGGCAGCAAGCATTTTTGCACAAATATTGGACAGACTGATAGCAGATACCATATTAATATTTTATCTGTAAATCCTACTGTTTTCTTATCTAAACCTATTATATTTTTGTCACAAAGGAATATACGTTTATTATAGAAAAATTATAAACTGATAAATAAAAATAATTCAGTCACATAGTTTTAACCATTTTAATATTTTAATTGATTTCCCATATATATTTTAAAACAAATTATAATGCATATAATCTTTTGTAAATCATTTTTCATTTCACAATGTCTTTTAAACATCTTTCTAAATCAATGAAACATCATTTTTTTAATGACTACATAATACTTTGCCATGTGTATTAATCACAACTTTCCCAACCAGTGCCTTAGTTTGACATAAAATTATTTTAAAAGAGAGAAAATAATAAAGTGCAATCACACTCTGATGACCCTCACACAACTACTAGAATAAACTATGTGTATCTCCTTCGAGTGTCTTTCATATGCACACCTAAATAAGTAAAAGAGAATCATACTTCACATGTGGAATAAAAATACCTCTAAGTACTTACCTTCAAGTATTGAGTGTGCCAACTACTATTTTCGGTGCCTGAGATACTTCAGTGAGCAAAACAAAGTCTCAAATGAAATTGAAGTGAGTTGAAGTGAGTTGGGATGCCTTATTTGAAGCAAAATATGTGAACAAGAGGGAATCAAAATGCCTATTTTTGTTTTGGCAGGGAGAGTTTTTTTTTTGTGCTAGGCATTGTACTAAATATTCAGCATGCCCATTAGGTCTTCTTTCATTTACAACAACCCTATGAAGTAGGTGATAACTATCTCATTTTATAAATGAGGGGATGAAGTTAAGAGGTTATATAAATTGCCCCGGTCACACACCTGGTAAAAGTAGGCTTCACACTGAGGTCACTTGGAACCCTTGTTCAGCTGTTTTCTTAGTTCTATGAGCCATGTTTTGAGAAAGATATTAAAAATCAGAGCAAGCTCAGAGAATAGTCTCCAAGTTAGTGAGAGGTTTGAAAATCTTATTTTTTTGAGGATTGGTTGAAGAACCTTGGCACTATTCACCTGGAGGAAATAAAACTAGCTAAGTGGAACAAAACCACCTCAAATAGGACAGAACTATCAAATAGAGAAAAATTTGACTTATTCTGACTACCTCTAAAATGTGAAACTAGAATCAAAGGGTAGTAGAATAAAGGGCAGATGAGGAATAACTTTGTTTGCTTTAGAGCGATTGACAATGGAATGTGTTTGCTTGTGAGATAGTGAGCTTTTAGCTACTGGAAGTGTTCAAGCCAACCTTGGGATAACTGCCCACAACTGGAACATTGGGCTGCATCTAACAGGAAGACGTTTAAGAAGACAAATGCTAAGTCCTTCATTTGATCCCAGAAAAAAAAAAAAATCCCAGTGTTGTTGGAGGTGTCAATAGGAGTATTCTAAAGCTTAAAAACCATTAAGGAATTTTGTTACACTAAATATGAGGCCTCAATGTGATGTGGCTGGCAAAGTAACTACTGTGATCTTGGTAGAATGTCTTACAACGATGTCTAGTCTTGTGACAGGGATGATGGTCCCATTTTGCTCTGTGCTGTTCTTGTACCTTAAACACTGTGTTCTCCATAGGTATCACACATTAAATGGCAGATGTACAGTAACAGGAACTTGTTTGGAGGACACCTACTTGAGTGGTAAAGAAATGCAAATCAGGGAATATAAATGAGCACTCAAGGAAGAAAAGAGAATTGTCCTTTGGACCTGGATGTGATTGTAGATCTCAGATAGTCCAGAGAAAATGGCATCTAAATCAAGAAGTAGAGTCAGGCATGGGAAAGTTGGACTAAAATTCACAATGATGACCAGAGAAACTAACAAGGAAGTTCCAAAATTTGTTATCTAGGTAGAGGTATGAATGCATGAATTAAATGGGACCCAATTACAAATTCTGCCAAAGACCGTTATCTTCACTCAGAACATTTGTATTAAACTGACCACTCAGCAATAGCTTTTTTTCCATGATGTCTTTAAAGAAACTAGGTTTCTTTAACTATTTGGTTGTAAAAGAAGGAGTAATCTGTTTCTCCATGGATTAAAATTATAAGTCCAAGACCAATCTATGAAAGCTATAAGGAGACAGATTTCAACTTTGTATAAGGAACAGTCTTTCAAAATTAGTCTCCCTTCTATTTTCTGTTCTCCCTTTCCAGAATTTTATTTGAAAGTTGGACCTCCTAAACTGAGCTTCAAGTTTCCTTTTTTTCTTATTTTATTTTTCATTATTCATCCTATTTTTGTGCTTTCTGGAAAAATATCTTTATTTTTTGTCATTTTATTGATGTGTTTGCATCATATTTTTAATTTTCAAGAACTGTTCGTCTCTGAACATTTCTTTTGACAGCACCCTGTTGTTAAAAGAAAAACTTCAGCTGAATTAAATTTAAAGGAGTTTAACTAAGCAATGAACGATTTGCAAATTGGGAAGTCCCCAGAATCACAGCAGATTCACAGAGGCTCCAGGGGATGCCTCATGATCAGAACAAATTTATAGACAAAAAAAAAAAAAAGTGACATACAAAAATTGGAAGTGAGGTACAGAAACAACTGGATTGGTTACAGCCCACAGTTTGCCTTATTTGAACACAGTCTGAACAGTCAGGAGTATATGAGTGGTTGAAGTGTGGCTGCTGGGATTGGCCAAGACTCAGCTCTTCTTTTAGATGCATATTCCTAAGTTAGGTTTTAATCTTGTCTACCTATTAAGTTAGGTTACAGTTCATCTACAAGGACTCAAATATAGTAGTACAAAGTCCTTCTCAGGTCATATTTAGTTTGCTATTACAGTGTTCTTGTTTCATGTATAGATTATCTTCTCTTATTTCTCTGAGGATTTTTAAAAATGTTTGAAGTGGTTTTTTTTTCTTGCTAAATCATCTTGGTTTCCTCAGAGTTGCTTTTTTTTCTGCTTCTTTGTTTAGGTATGTGTTATGTTAGATTTTTCTCAAATATCTATTGATTTTTGATTGCCATTTATGTTTTAAAAAGCAAAGAAATAAAAACTACCTGTAAGCTCAGCATGCATGGGAGGGGCTTGCCAACAGATTGGGCTGGGCTGTTTCATTAAGAAACTCTCATTCGTTCATTAGCTTGGGCTGATCAGCTTCCCCAGAGAGAATTTCTCCAATTTCTGCTTGAGGAATATTAGCCTGGTTGTAGCATTCTGATTGTAGAGCAGGGGAAAGGTGCTATGGATCTCACCATTTAGTTTCTAGACTTCCATTGAATCCCACCTTTATTATAAAATTGTGTCCTCAGACATGTCTGTTGTCCCAGAAGCCTCTGGTCTATCCTCCCCTGAGAGTAACCTCCATGCTTATTCTAGGGAGGAGAAGGGATATGGTGGTCACAGTGCTTCTTCACATTGATAGAGGCAGGAGGCAGAGAAATTCTAGGTACACAACAGCAGTTCCCCAGGGAAACCCCATCTTCAAGCCAAAAAGCCTGAAACCTGTGACCCAGCATGAGAAAATCGATTCCTGTTTGCCTGCTGTCTTCTGATTGGTTCTTTCTGAATAATGCTTTTTTACCAATTGAATGTTGCCTTTTCCAAAATTACCTACGGCCCACCCCGACCCACAATCCTCTGCCTATAAATACCCCAGACTCAGTTAGTAGAGGAAAGAGAAGCGGCTCAGCTGGAGAGAGTTGACTTGACTTCAGAGAGATGGCTGGACTTCGGAGGAGAAAGGACTTGACTTCAGGGGAAGACTACCTGCCTACTCTGTCCTCTCGCCAGCTCCCCTCTCTGCTGAGAGCCATTTCCTTCACTTAATAAAATTTTCCGCCTTCACCATCCTTCAAGTGTCTGGACAACGACATTCTTCTTGGACACTGGACAACAGCTCAGGACCCACCAAGTACAGGGACCCAAAAAAGGCTGTCACACTGGCCCTTTGCCCTTGCTGGTGGAAGGCAGCTACCCCATGCGACGAGGCAAGAGGCCCACTGAGCTGATACCACACTGCTGTCCATGGATGGCAGGGCTAAGAGAGCATTGTAACATGCATTCTGGAGCTTCAGGGGTCACAGGTACCCCAACCTGGGTGCCACTGCAGGGCCCGTGCAGAGCTTGCTCCTGCCAGTGCCCAAAGTGCTCAGCTGGATCCCATGCTCGCTCACTCACATGCTCCCTCCCACAAGGGATTGAGTGCAGTGGGTGAAGTAAATGGGGCACCCCAGCGCAAGTCCGACAAAGGGGTCAAGAAAAACTCTCCATCAACATTTTTCCACTCAGTCCTCTGTCAGTGCAACTTTTAGAGTTATCTGCTACTACAAATTCATGAGCCTTTTTCTGTATCTCTGTGATTTAGCTTGCCTTCTCCTCCTCGAGGTTTACGTTTGAACTTTGGGCCTACTAAGTCACCTTACCATTCTTTGGCCTGCTTTTTAACTTCCAGAATTGTGTGCTATCATATCTACATTCAAGCTTTGTTTCTTTGTCTTTATGGACTTCGGCCCTTTTTAAAAGTACTTCAATGTTATTAAAGGAGAGAAAAAGCGTTTTAAAGAGAGAAAATGTAAACTCGTGTGTGCAATTTACCAAATTTGTCCAGGAGAACATTTTAATACAAGTATCCAATGATGGAATGTGTTGACTGGAGATTTTCTAGGTTCTATCAGAGGGAGTGTCATAGCAGGTTTCAAGCACCAGAGAGCACTGCTAAATTGGACAGCAGATGAGACCAAATAACATTTGTAATAGAAACTGCTCCTTAGTAGTACCTATTCTTTCCTTTCTTCTTAGAGTAATAAAACTCTGGATTTTTAGCTGTGCAAATGATTATCCACAATTAAATCAGCATCTCTCAATTTTCCTTGAAGTGATATGTGACCATTGGGCTTACCAAGTGACATATGCAACTTTCTAGTCATGCTGTTAAAAGGGGTGTGTCCCCTCCCTCTTTCATACTTTCTCTGAGCCACAATGTGGAAGGAGCGTGAGCTATTTCACACTGTGTAAATAAGACACCAAGGGGTGGCAGATCAACAAGAAACCTAATAATCTTTGACAACTATATGGAGCAAAATCATGATACCCACTTGGGGTTTTGTGTAAATGAAATTTCTATCCTTTTTAAGATAATTTTTACATTGTGTCTTTGTCTATTAAAACATTTGAAACTACATTCTAACCATCATGAACTTTAAGATTCCTTTCCACTCTGAAAATCTATGGAAATATTAAGAAAATACAGAAATTCCATTTTCGATAACAATGAAAAGTTCAAATAGAATAGGGAATGAGGCACTCAGTGAACTTACATCTCAAAGCTAATGGGTAAAATTTGTTACATGTAATATCTGCACCTTTCTATCCATCTTGGTCTAATTAATTCGTGGATAAAAGTAATGTTCACCTATTAAATATTCACCATCTTAAAATCCCATGTGCAAATTCTGATATCAGAAGAAACATGTGGATATTAATGGTAAAGTGTCGTGATAATAAGAAATAAGATACGCTGTCTCACCAGAGAAGAGGCCTCTGCTAAGAAAAAGAATGATTATAAGGGCACTGACTTTTAAGGAGCTCGTGCTTCCAAAGGCTGTGGCAGTTCATTGTTAATACGCCTGTCATCCTAGTCTTGTTGTTTTGGCATTGTCCAGTGCAAATAGCTTGAGGTTGGTATTAAACTGACATGGGTTTGAAACTCAGTTCTACTTGCTAGGGTCGTGAAACTGGAAAAATAATCTAAACTCTGTGCACTTCATCTGTCCCAGTGATGAAATAGAAAAAAAAAAGTCTCACATTTATTTCAGCTCGTCTTCTCATCTGATAAAGCTTTTTACTGGTTTATCTTTATACTCTCTTTCTGTAAGGTTTGTGTTTTCACCTCTAATAGGAAATTTGCTCGATCACACAGCATTTAATTAGTTTGTCTGAACTGCTGCTTCTCAATTTAAAGCTACATGAGCTTTGAAAACCTTGATTTTTTTTTTCATTTCCCTGAGGAAAAACAAAAGGTCCTGAAACCATATTTTTCCTACATTTATTATTTGTGCTACTTACTTGATTTGATTTCAGGCCAGTCAGCTTGTTCTATTCTGTGATCTTCATACTGTATGTTCAAATAAGCAAATATGTAACGAATAATTTCTGCTCTCCCCCTCATATTAAAATAAGTGAGTTTGTAGTTTGGCATGGTGCAAGTCTGGAAAAAGAAAAAGGGAGGGATTATTTTTAGAGCCCTCTAGAGATGTCTCAATATTTTTCTTCAGAATTTCTTGGAAAACTTTATGGCATCTCTTGAGATAACTGGAGACATTAGAGGATATTTCAAAACCAAAATTATAAATCACTATCTAATTACATATGGGGAAACTTGGTTGAAATCAGATCATGAACCTCTCTCTCTCTCTCTGCACTAGTTAGAACATTACAGTGAAATAACCAAATTCAAACTTTATTTATAAAAATATTCAGATTAAGTGGGTAGCTACACACCAACCTTCAGAGCATGGAGCAAAAAAAACTTCCCACTTTAAGATGATTCTGCCCTGCTTTCAGTCACTGGTAATGTGTAATATTTGATATTTTGCCTGTTTTGTTTGCTCTTGTGACACAGCTCAGAGTTTATGAGGACATCTGGGTAAGGACAGCCAAGGGCTGGGCCCACGCAAGAGGAATGTGAGTGCCATGCCAACCTGTCTTTGCCTCTCTTTCCTCACCTGTGGCTTTCCCTCTAGGCATCCAAGGCCTAGGGAAACACTGCTCTCTGGTTCCCTCTGACTGCATCCATGCTACTGGGTTTTACTGGGTTACTTGCACCACAAAACACACCCCATCTCGAAACCTCTGCTGACAATCTTCCTTCATTCCCTCTGTAGAGGAAGAAGGCCAACTATTCTTACATTTCAAAACGTCTGCTAATACCGGCTAATTCAGTCATTATAATCTTATGGGTTTTCAGTGATTTGTATCTTCATTTTCATTGTTTATAAATGGTTAGTGACTTTAAGCACTTGTAGTGGAATATATTTTAATTTTGTAAGATCAAACAACTGAGAAAGAAATGTTTTCATTTGAAATTCAATTCTTTGAATTTGGCCTTTGGCCAGTTAAAATCTCCCTGAATTTCAAAGACCACTTTTGATAAATAGTGATATTAACATGGATTTGTAAATTAATGAGGTAATGCATATAAGGTACATAGCACAATGGCAAACTTAATCATTAGCATTAGTAATGAATGACTTTGATCTCATTCTGTAGTCAATAATAAACACTATGAATACAGCACACTAAAGATAATAATTATGGTAACTAAATGAATAAAAGTGTATAAAGATGATTATTTATTTAAAGTGGTGAGTTTAAATAGTTTATTCCCCACTAAGAAAGTTTTTAAAGAATATTAATGGAATACTAATTAGATAAAAAGGAAAGTTGGGCTCAAGCCTCAAAACAAAGTTTCATCAAAAATCACATCACAGACCAGGCGCAGCAGCTCATGTCTGTAATCCCACCACTTTGGGAGGCTGAGGCAGGAGGATCACCTGGAGGCAGGAGGATCACCTGAAGCCAGGAGTTCGAGACGAACCTGGCCAACATGTCTCTACTAAAAGTACAAAAATTGGCCAGGTGTGGTGGTGCGTGCCTGTAATCCCAGCTACTCAGGAGGCTGGGGCAGGAGAATTGCTTGAACCCCAGAGACAGAGGTTGCAGTGAGCCAAGATCATGCTACTGCCCTCCAGGCTGGGCAGCAGAGTGAGACTCCATCTCAAAAAATAAAAATAAATCACATCACATAAAAGGTTAAACGCAAATCATAAAAATCCAGGTTGCCAAGTCCTGACTTCAAGTTTATATATTCCTGGAGTCTAGTGGGAAGGGGATGACCTGGAAATAACTGTTTCATTGCCTATCTAGAAGCTCCCAGGTTCAGGAAGTGAGGGTGATGGTAATTCCTAGCAAAACCATTTTTTCTGGCCCTGGTTTCTGTGTCCAGATGTTGTGGAGTGAAGCTGGTGCTCCTTGCTAAAACAAGAGAGGTACTACTGCCAATCATTCCTGCCCAGTTTGCATCAGCCAGTCTAGTCTACACCCAACTGAGATGTAGCACTCACCACATGTATAGATATGTGGGGAAATGTCCTTGAAAGAGACAAGAACTGACTAAACTAATAAGAATTCCATGATTTACAGCCACAAATTTCTTTGGGGGAAAAATATACATATAAAGGAGTTCAAATTTGGGATACTAAATGAAATGCCCATCAGAACAATGGAACGGTTTTCCAGGTTACTTAGAAATGTTGAGCTTAGAAATAAATAATGGAAAAGGTCTAAGAGCACCAAAATAGTTAATAAAAAATGTAATAATTAAGAGATTATTCTTATCCAGGAAAATCATAATTGTTATAATTCCTGGACCTATTTGTTTTAAATATCAAAACAATTTTTAAAAACCTACAGAGTGGAAAAAGTGTGGTTATTAGTTGCAGTTTCTATTTGGTGTTTCGTTTCATTTTGTTTGGTTTTGTTGCAGCACAGTCTCACTCTGTCCCCCAGCCTGGAGTGCAGTGGCTCAATCTTGGCTCACTGAAACCTCTGCCTCCTGGATGCAAGCAATTATCTGGCCTCAGCCTCCTGAGTAGCTGGGATTACAGGCATACACCATCATGCCTGGCTAATTTTTCTATTTCTGGTACAGACGGGGTTTCACTTATGTTGGCCAGACTGGTCTCAGGTTCGTCTCCCAGCCTCAGGTGATCCACCCCCCCCTTGGCCTCCCAAAGTGCTGGGATTACAGGCGTGAGCCACTGTGCCCAGCCTGCAGCTTCTATTTGAAAAGCATTCTATATAAAATTGTTTATTGGTGTTGTTGGCATAGTCAATGTTTCCACAGCATGAAGAAATTATATTTTCTCCCTACAACATTAAAAGTTATCAGCATTACGCAGGGCGCCATGGCTCACGCCTGTAATCCCAGCACTTTGGGAGGCCAAGGCGGGTGGGTCACAAGGTCAGGAGTTTGAGACCAGCTTGGCCAAAATGGTAAAACCCCAGCTCCACTAAAAATACAGAAATGAGTGGTGGCGGGCGTCTGTAATCCCAGCTACTCAGGAGGCTGAGTCAGGAGAATCGCTGAAACCAGGGAGGCAGAGGTTGCAGTGAGCCAAGATCGTGCCATTGCACTCCAGCCTGGGGGGCAGGCAAGACTCCATCTCAAAAAAAGAAAAAAAAGTTAACAGCATTAAACGTTAAACATATAACTTTTTCTCATTCGCTCAACTACCACATAGATATCAGTGTCCACCTGATGAATTCTGCATGAAAACAAAGTGATTGTTTTTTATTGTTGTTCATTTTCAAAATCATGCTGTTTTATATTGTATTAGACTCAAGTAAAGAAGACATTTAAAAATTCTCAGCATAGGTTGGTAACTATCTATATTTCTCTGCAAAAATATCTTGAAGTCTAAGATTTGGCAGAGGCCCAATAGCAGCTAACAAATGCTTATCTTGCCTTTTAAAATATTCTTTCAACAGTTGTAACTCATTAATGAAGCTGTACTTTTTACATGACATTTCTGTAGTTATTTGCATGATTATATTTTCTGTTTGTCTCAGGAATACAAGGTGTTATATCAGAACATCCATCTGTATAATAAACTACATTAAAAGAGAAAAACCAGGCTGGGTGCAGTGGCTCACATCTCTAATCCCAGCACTTCGGGAGGCTGAAACAGGCAGATCACTTGAGGTCAGGAGGTTGAGACCAGCCTGGCCAACATGGTGAAACCCCGTCTCTATAAAAAATATATACAAATTAGCTGGGTGTGGTGGCGTGAGCCTATAATTACAGCTACTCAGGTGGCTAAGGCACAAGAATTGCTTGAACCTGGGAGGCAGAGGTTGCAGTGAGCCAAGATCGCACCACTTTACTCCAGCCTGGGTGACAGAGTGAGACTCTCTCTCTCAAAAAAAAAAAGAAAGAGAATTATCATAAAACATACTATCATCTCAATAGATACTAAATGCTTTTAAAAAGCATTTATAACATTATCCTCATTTGTGATCAAAACTCAGCAAAATGAAAAAAACAACAAAATAAAATACCTGTTAGCAAACTAGTAATAGAATACTTCCTTAACCGTATAAAGAGTCTCTACTGAAAACTTACAGCAAACATCATACATAATGGTGAACCAATGAAAGCATTTTCTTTAATGTCAGGAATAACAAGAATCCCACTATAACATCTACTATTCAGCATAATGCTGGACAGCCTAGCTAATTCAATAATGTAAGACAATAATAAATAACATTTGTAAGTTGTAGGAAGGGAGCAACACAGCTATCCATTTGCAATCAAAATGATTGTCTATATTTAAAATTCAAGAGATTCTACAGATAAACTGGATCCTAGATTTCAAATGGAAATGCTAAGGACCAAAATAGCCAAGATAAACAAAAAAAGAGAACAGAAGAGGAAGACCTGATGTACCAGAGAGCAAGACTTAGATAAAAAGCCTTGTAATGCAATATTTGTTCAGCGGTGCATTGTCTTAAAACAGAACCTCACATATAGGACAGACATGACATAGAGTGAGGACATAAAGAAACTAGACTAAAATGGTTCTGAAACAATAGAGAGAAAATAAGCATAATTAGACCCCAACTTTCTATCGTACACAGAAAAAACATCTAGGTTATCTTGGTATGATTTGACTAGCATAGCAAAACTCCAGTATCATTCTGGTCCCATGTTTCCTGTTAGCTTCATTTCTGAACCCTTCCACTGTCATTGTATTAAGAATCTCATGTAGAGAAAACTGCATGTTTCCTGAAATGATACAGAAGCATGAAGTTTGAAAGCTGATAGTGTTTGAAGATCTTTACATCTAAAGATCTTTGCATCTAAAATTAACCACTGACTTCCTTACACCCCAAAGTATATCGTGTAAAGTTACTAATTCAGCAGATAGATAAAAAGCTCATGTAGAATTCTGTTTGAAAAATAACCTATACGGTTTCTCAAAGAACACATACATAAATGACTAATAAATACCCTGGATAGAAACTTACATATATAAACTCATATGAACACAGCTATCCAGTGCAGAAGATTTCACTTTTAATATTAATATATGCATTAGGAAATAAGCTATTTTACATGGGAAGTAACAGTGTTTTCTAAAGTACTATCTTGGGTACTTCCTTTCTTTCCTGTAGCTTTTTTTAACTTTATATAATGCTTGATATGGTTTGGCTATATCCCCACCAGAATCTCATCTTGAATTGTAGCTCCCATAATTCCCACGAGTCATGGGAGGGACCTGGTGGGAGATAATTGAATCATGGAGACGGTTTCCCCCCGTACTGACTTCATGGTAGTAAGTAAGTCTCACGAGATCCGATGATTTTATAAGAGATTTCCCCTTTAACTTGGCTCTGGTTCCTTCTTGCCTGCCGCCATGTGAGACATACCTTCCTCTTCTGCCATGATGGTGAGGCCTCGCCAGCCATGTGGAACTGTAGTGCAGTGGCGCAATCTAGGCTCACTGAAATCCCCGCCTCCTGAGTTCAAGCAATTATCCTGCCTCAGCCCCTCAAGTAGCTAGGATTATAGGCGTGTGCCACTACAAACAGCTAATTCTTGTATTTTATTTTTTAGTGGAGATGGGATTTCACCATGTTGGCCAGGATGGTCTTGATCATCTGACCTCGTGATCCGCCTGCCTGGGCCTCTCAAAGTGGTGGGATTACAGGCGTGAGCCACTGTGCCTGGTCTAAACCTTTTCTTCCTTTCTTTCTTTCTTTCTTTCTTTCTTTCTTTCTTTCTTTCTTTCTTTCGTTCTTTCCTTTTTCGTCTTTCCGTCTTCCTTCCTGTCCTTTCTTTCCTTCTGGCCTGCTTTCCCTGCTGTCCTTCGTTCCTTGCCTTTCCTTCTTTCTTTTCTGCTTCTGTCGTTCTTTCTTTCTTTCTTTCTTCTTTCTTTCTTTCTTTATTTCTTTCTTCTTTCTTTCTTTCTTTCTTTCTTTCTTTCTTTCTTTCTTTCTTTCTTTCTTTTCTTTTCTTTTCTTTTTTCTTGTTTTTTGTTTTTGTTTTTTTGAGATGGAGTCTCGCTCTGTCGCCCAGGCTGGAATGCAGTGGCGCGATCTCGGCTCACTGCAGCCTCCGCTTCCCAGGTTCCAAGCAATTCTCCTGCCTCAGCCACCGGAGTAGCTGGGATTACAGGAGCTCACCACCGCGCCCAGCTAATTTTTTCTTTTTCTTTCTTTCTCTTTCTTTCTTTCTTTCTTTCTTTCTTTCTTTCTTTCTTTCTTTCTTTCTTTCTTTCTTTCTTTCTTTCTTTCTTTCTTTCTTTCTTCTTTTTTTTTTTTTTTTTTTTTTTGAGAAGGAGTCTTGCTCTGTCGCGCAGGCTAGAGGGCAGTGGCGCGATCTCGGCTCACTGCCGCCTCCCCCTCCCGGGTTCAAGCGGTTCTGCTGCCTCAGCCTCCCCAGTAGCTGGGATTACAAGCGCCCACCACTACACCGGGCTAATTTTTGTGTTTTTAGTAGAGACGTGGTTTCGCCATGTTGGCCAGGACCTCCTGACTTCAGGTGATCCGCCAGCCTCCCAAAATGTTGGGATTACAGGCATGAGCCACCGCGCCCAGCCAAACCTTTTTTTCTTTATCAATTACGCAGTCTCAGGTATGTCTTTATCAGCAGCGTGAAAACTAATACAATGCTGATTTATTTCATCTGATTAATTCATTCTCAGAGGCAATTTTCACATAATCATTGAAAAAATTACAAACTTTTATAATAAAACAATTTAACAATATACTATTCTGTATATTGCTGTAAAAGCACAGTAAAAAATTGTCTCAAAAATTCTAGTTTCTGTGCCAGAAAGATGACAACAATCCAATTTCAATTCTCTGACAACACAGGCTAATCAATATCCACTGCCTATACTAAACATCTTAGTAAAGACTTCAGCCAAAATATCTTTAGTTCAAAAAAGAGAACTTTTGAAATAATTTTGTTGGTTAGAAAACTTACAAATAAGGAATTCAGTATTAGCCATTCTACAATTCAGTACAAAATGTTAGCCAACTTAAGCTCTTACTCTTAAATAAGAAACATCAATAATTCAAACATATTTGGGCAATCCAGACAGTTTTTTACATGCTTAGTAATAGTGCAATAATCTGATTTTGAGGTATAAAAACAAAGATTACTTGTGAATTTGCTATAGCTCTTCTTTGAGTGTAAGATGTAGATCTTAACTTGCCCAGTAATAAACTTATACAAAATGTAATGCCCTAGAGCATGTTTACACTCCCATTATATAGATCTTGGTGTTCTGAAATGTAAAAATTGGATTCAGATGGCAATCATGTGAGATACTGTTGTCCACATGGGAACTTCTTACATATACTGACATTAAATAATGGCTTTTTATTACCCCTAACATTTGTGGTAAAGAATGTTAATTTCCCTCATTTCACAGTGTCCCTGGGCATTTCAAGTTCAGTTCTGGAAAAGTTGCCAGGTTGGAGTTAAATTATAGGACAATAGAGAAATAGAAGAATTATTGTTGACTGAGTAAGATATTGATTTCCATCAAGCACTGGATGTTTAACTTTGAATTAGCAAGCTGAGAGCTCTTTTTTTTTTTTTAATCAAATATCAACTAAATATCATTTTAAGTGACTGTTTCACATTAAAGCCAAAGCAAGAGGAATCACTGAAATAGCCTTTGGGAGCTGTGAGTTTGAAATTCCTGGCCTGGGGTAAATCCCTTCAACTATCTCTGAAGCCAAATGATGATAGAATGCAATTCTTATCAAAACATGGAGATGCTTCAACAAAATGTGCCTTGAAATAATAGAAAATATTACCAGTAAAATTCTTAAACTTTAAACAAAAGGAAAGAAAGTGAAGAGCCATAAGATAAAATTCTCTGTTCCATCAATCCAAGTGATTGAAGAATCACTTGGGAAAATTCTGGAAGTAGTCACAAACCCTGATTAAGACAGGATTTTTCCTCTAGCATTGAGTATATTTTCTATGTTAAAATCCACTTGAAGAGGTCTTTTAAAATCTCCTGTACCTATATTTCTCTTAAAAATGACTATTTGATTTTCACATATTCACATATATGGAGAGGCTCTGGGTAAGACAAGGTCCGAGTGAGCACAATCATGAAAATAACTCACAAGAGAGTTACTCAGTCACAAACAGGATATGAGAATAATAAAAACCCTAATGTAAAGAGTAAAGCATATTTCTTATCTATGTGGAGTTCAATAATATTACTTACCTGTGTTGTGTCTCTCAGGAGTCTGTCGTGTGCTGTATCCCTGGGTATGTGACTGCACCTTGAGTTTATATGATGAGTAAGTGATAATCACAAACCAACGAGAGGACAGGCAACTTCCTTCCACGTACCGCTCTTCCTTCTTTTCTTAGATAAAACATGCATGCCAGGCAGTTCAAGCCTGCAAAGACTGCTGGTTATACAGGATATCTGGGTATAACTAACCCAACACATTTGCATACAAGGTAAAGTCAAAGTTATAGCTACATATGTATGCCCACTGTTACATGTTCACTTAGTTTTAGTCTTACACCATAGGCTCCTGGAGAATAAGAAAACCTGAATGCAATGAAGTCATCTTTGCAGATGTGCACATGACTTGCTTCCCTATTTTAGAAACAGTCTCTCCTGTACCTGCTGTATGTTCCTTCAAGGCAGTGTCTAACAATGTCGTGTATTTCATTTGTTTGCTTTTGGTTTCTACCAGCAGAATGTAAGCTCTGTAAAGGCAGGGACTTCACTGTCTTGTTCACTATTGTCTCCTCAGTTCTAAGAGGAGTGCCAGGCACGTCATGACCACTAATATACATCTGATGATAGACTGACCCTAATTTATAGTTCACATTTTTGCAAGGACTGTAAATTTGCATTACTGCTGGTTTATTTCATTTACTCTCATTTCTCAGAAAAGCCGAAGTGTTTAAAGTAAACCTGGTGTAGAAGTTTCCAATTCATCTTGTTTGTGGTCCTTTTACAATTTAGTAACAAAAGCCTAGACATTTTAGAAATTTATTTTTTCACTTCTTAGTAAAGGGATTATTTTCATCTATAATATTAGGATAGTTCAGTGAAAAGATCCAACAAAATGCCTGCCTGGGCCTTACTGAGCCTGAGGATTGTCCATGAAACATTTCAATGACTGACTGGCTTTCAACTTCCGGATAATTCTCCCACAGGCAACAATAGCAACCTATCAATCATGTAATATTTCTTATTTCTAAAGTGCTTTTAATTTTGCAAAATATGTCTACATCCACTTAGTATAAACATCAGAAATGAAAGTAAATATAAATACTCATCTGTAAAAAGTTAGAGAAGACACAGTGTAGCCCTTTACCCACCAAAAAACGATACATGTGTGTCAAAACAAGTGCAAATGGGATGGGAGTGGGAGTTATACAAAATTAACACAATGCATTTATTATCTTTGACAACTTTAACTTACATTTTTTAAAAAAAATCATTTTATCTTCACCTCAATGATTTTTAATCTCTATTTTTATAAATGAGGAAACTGAGACATAGGGAAATTAGGTAAATTGCCTGTAAATTTTTGATGGGACAAGCTAGGATTAAAACCTAGGCCTTCTGATGACACATTTAATATTTTTCCTTACATAATGCTGCCTATATATAATATGAGGCTGCTTCAGTTAAAAAAAAGTATACAAAAAATAGCACTTTTCTCATTTTGTATTACATTTTTCTCTTTTACGACCAGTTGTTTTGGCTGGAGGAAAGCAGAGCAACACATCATAGATTGGGGAAGGAGCAGCCACTTGATCCTTGGTCACCAATCAACAGAGGCTGCTCTAGAGGCATCCATTGTCCTTGTGTGCATGGCCTCCACTCCAGGAGCTCTCTGCAGCTCCTGTAGCATTCTCATTTTGCTACCTTCTTGCCCCAGTGTGGCAGTTTAATCACAACGCTGCCTGAGATTCCACCTGCCAAGTACCCAACAGAGCCACTTCTTCTCTGTGGTCTTGCCACCTCCCTGGAGGCACAAGAGGGTCCCAGGGCTCCTTTATTCTTGGGAAGCACAGCTTTCCCATCCTCTCGTCTCTTCTCCCAGCCCAGGTGGGGATGCCCTAACTCTCCTAGTCTTCCACCAGCTGTGGGACTTTGGGCAGGTAACTTAATCTCTCTGTGCCTAAGCTCCTTCACCTTTAGATGGAGAGTCATTCTACAATAAATACTTGTTTGTTCCTAATCTTTGCCAGGTATTATTCTGAATGCTAGAGATATAGCAGTAAATGAGGTCGGGCGTGGTGGCTCACTCCTGTAATCTCAGCACTTTGGGAGGCCGAGGCGGGTGGATCACGAGGTCAGGAGATGGAGACCATCCTGGCCAACATGGTGAAACCCCGTCTCTACTAAAAATACAAAAATTAGCTGGTTGTGGTGGCACATGCCTGGAATCCCAGCTACGCGGGAGGCTGAGGCAGGAGAATCGCTTGAACCCAGGAGGTGGAGGTTGCAGTGAGCCGAGATCACGCCACTACACTCCAGCCTGGCGACAGAGCGAGACTCTGTCTCAAAATTACATAAATAAATGAATAGAGATACAGCAGTAAATAAAATCAGACAAAAACGAATCTTCATGGAGCATTCTAACATTAGTAATAACTCCCTCATAGGCTTTTAGAGAATTAAATGAGTACACAGATACGTGCTTCAAAGTGTGTCTAATCCATAGTTAGGGATCCATGAGTGAGATCAATTGTTAATGTTATTCGCAGTTCACCTGAGGGGAAGATCATTTCCCTTCAACAATCTATGCTCAGGAATTCTTTCCTTTTCTGTGGTTAGGTTTTGGACACTAACAGCAGGAAGACAAGTAGCTGTCAGGCAACTTTTATTTTTCACCCCGCTTCATCTTCTCCTGAGGAGATGAGCATGGAGCCAAGTGTCTACTGGAATAGGGAGGAGGAAAAGGGCAAGGGCAAAGTGAAAACCCCTCACAGATTGTTACCTCTCAGTTCCCTGCTCTCCAGGGCAGTGACTTCTTCATGCCACATACCCTTCAGGATCATGTTGTGCATCCAGACTGGACTGCATGAGAAATACCCGTGAATAAATGTGTCAAGTTGTATGATCATGTCCACACAGTTATTGGAAGGCCTATTATAATTTAATGACTATGTCTTCATTTTCTCCAGGGCTTTCTAGTTGGAAAACTTTTAATCCTGTGGTATTGAATTAGCAAATTCCTAACTGCTGTTAAAAATCCAACATTAAATCATAGTCCATTTCTGTCCTTGTTTTCTTTATTTGCCCACCTGTGTAGTAATGTGACTATACAAGATAGTGATTAAAGAGTTTCATCCTGGAATCATGACCACTTAGAGGAATCTCAGTTCCATTATTTGCAAGCTCTGGGACTTTAGGCAGCTCCCTTAGTTTCCTTATCTGTAAAATGGTGATGATAAAAATCATTCTACTCAGAGTTGAAAGGATTCAACGAGTTTGTGCATTTAAGTCACTTAGTGCCTTGCTTAGCAAGCAGTTGCTCAATAAGTAATGGAAAAATACATACCATTTTTTAAAAGTGGCCCACATATTTGTTCCTCTTTATTTATTTTGGTAAAAGAGAAGTGTTCAAACAAACCTATTTCTCCTTTTCTAGCTAGTCTGTTGATGGGGAAGGGAGGAAGTGTCCAGGAGAAGCATACAAAACTTCCTTTGCTCAGCTTCTAGAGTGGTTTGGTTTACTTTTGTGTATTTTATCTAATAAAACAGTTTTCCTTTTTATAGTTAGTTATTTGAAAAACTAAAAACATGTTAAACTGACTTATTTAAACCTGGAGTTGAAAAGACAGGAAATAAAGAATATGTTTTTCTGCTTCTAACCTCCTTGAGTAATTGAAACATGCCTGCAAATATTTTAGTGTCTGTGTTTTCCCAGATTTCAATAATGATAATGCTATTTTTCTTGTCTGCCTCTTCAGATACTGTGAAGAATGATATGGTAATTATATCCAAGATTATGAGCAAATCTTTCACTACCTAGCCTTTTGGCTAAAAGAGGATTCCCATATGTAGGCAAATAATAGTAATATAAATAGCTAAAATTCATTAAGTATTTCCTGTGGGCCAGGTATTGAACCAAGCACTTGCCTACATTGCATTGAATGCCTACAAAACAACATCACAAATGGTGCATGCACCCTTGAGTGTAGTTGCATAACTGACTAGGCCTTGTCATGAAAGCATTTATAGATAGAAAATTCCTAAGACATTTGAATCTCGTTCACAAGAGTTCGTGTTTTTTTCTGTCAAGAATGAAGAAAATAAGCATTAAGTTAATTTCTTTTTCAAGATTTTTCCAGAATCAATTAACGTCACCTCTGTATCATTACAACTTGTACTGTAGGAGGAAGGACTGTGCAGTAAGTCCCACCTCCGCCTGTGCCCTGTCCTGTGGCCCCCAAAAGAGTCATATCTCCTCTCTGAACCTCAGTTCTTGGAAAATAAAAGAGATATCCTGGTGACCTCTGAAGTCACTTCCTACTCTATTATTTCATGACATAATTTTCCCCCTGAAGACATTTCTCTGTCTTACATGATAATTGAATGAAACTAAGTCCAAAAAGGCACAGAACTTATGGGCTGAGAGTTACAGGTGCACAAGTTATCTTTGTCCCCAAGTCTAGCAAGAAAGGCGAGACTCTCAGATCAAAGGAAGGCCACCCATTCTGATAATCCCAGGTCACAGGATGGACTTACTATTTATAGGTACTAAGACAATGCAAACAAAAGTGTAATTTAGAGAGTTTTTTTGTTTTGTTTTGCTTTTTTTTTTTTTTTTTTTTTTTTTTTCGAGCTTAAAGTGTCTTCCTAGCAGTTATCAAGAAGAGGCAACCAAAATGTACCTATTAAAGGAATTCGTATATTTGGACTTTTCTTATATTTCAAAAACAGATTAATCTGAAGAGGTGTGTTTTCCTCATGAAGTCTAGAAAAAGGAAATTTTGGAGAATAAGAAGGTGTCAGAAAATTTCTAGGACTCCACAGAGGGCTAATAATAGCAAACACAGACATTTGCATTTATTGTGTACCTGGTACTCACTCAAGATTTTAGTGCCAAGGTCTCAAACCTAGCAAGCAGAAGATCCAATATTTGAACCTAGTAGTCAGTCTTCAGAGTCTTTGCGATTAATTACTGCATGAGATTGCCTCCAAAATATAGATTACTAGAGTGAAAGAAAAGAAACAGTTTACAATCATTTGCTGACATTTTCTTGGGATTATCCAACTTTCCTTGGCCTAACTGTACATATCAAGCAAATTTAAGATCTAAATTCTTTCTCCTAAGGAGGCTTTTGTTCACCATTTTATTCTGAAAGTTGGTTTTGCATCATTCTGAGCAAACTATCGCAAAGACAGAAAACCAAACACTGCATGTTCTTCCTCATAGGTGGGAATTGAACAATGAGAACACTTGGACACAGGAAGGGGAACATCACACACCGGGGCCTGTCTTGGGGTGGGGGAATGGGGGAGGGATAGCATTAGGAGATATACCTAATGTAAATGACGAGTTAATGGGTGCAGCACGCCAACATGGCACATGTATACATATGTAACAAACCTGCACGCTGTGCGCATGTACCCTAGAACTTAAAGCGTTAAAAAAAAAAAAACAAGTTGGCTTTGCATGCCTTCGTATCAAACACAGAATTTCTGGAAGAATACTTTCAGATTGGCCTGTGATACAAAGAAAGAAAGCTACTTACAAGAAAGAAAATCAAGAAATCTTGGTTTCTAATGACACAGCTCACATTTGCTGCACTGTTCCTAGGGAAAGGAGAATTCTATAGTAAAAGGAGAATTTTAAGAGATGACTGCAGTAATTAAATGAAGCTTCAATCCTTACAACACAAACTTATACAAGAATAAAAAAACATATAGCTATGTAAGGAAAGGAAAAACTGTTCATCTGAACCAACGTAACAAGAAATTTTGTTCAGAAAACAATGAGCAAAATTATGCTAAAGATATTTTTCTGGCCTCCAAGATACAATTTTACTATGTATACTTTGGCTCTTCATAAAGTGAGCCATTGAGAGAGAAAATAACAGCTGTTTCTAAAACTCTACGATCCAATCCATGAAAGGCTAGAAATGGTCTATTTTCTAGCAGTATGTACATTTTGTTGGTGTTTATAGTTAAATAACTCATGGGAAGCTACAGGCCTCAATTACAATATATCATCAAAATTTGGAGACAAGATCCAGAATTGCCACTAGGTCTGCGATTTGGAAGAACTTATATAAATGGTAAAATTTGTCCCCTGTGGACATCAACTGAAAGATGATGTGTAAATGTGATTCTGAAAACTTGAATGTTTCCTACATTTTAGCACAGACTCTATGACTCATGTAACAAATGTCGGACACATGGTTTTGAGATCACAGCATCTTTTGTTTAATGACTTTAGATGGATTTGACCATTTGCCTATTCCCTTTCTGGCTGCAGACATTTTATTAGGCCCAATTTGAAAAGGCAGGCTTTCTTTTCTTTAAACAGATAGAAATTCATATGAAACTGTATGTCACATTGACTTCGTGCTCAAGTGCTACTGTGTTTCTGTAAATGTTCAGAATAAAATATTTGACTTTTATATTATTTCTTTAGATGTAGTGGTAATCTCACATCAAGTTTAAAATTTCTATTTGTTTCTGTTTTATAACAGCAGATTACAAATACATATGTTCTGAACTACACCAAAGTCTCTTTAGTTACACAGCTTAAGCAAGATGATATTCTGATACAAATTAGCTACCAAAGTGAAGTGACCGTGACTCATTTTTCCAGTCTTAGCAAATGGAAAGTATTACATTCTTTTCAAAACATCAAAGTCAAAGGCATCTTTTAACACCCCACAAATGTCAAAAAGTAAAGTTTGAGCTTAAGCTGATTGAGTATTTAGTTTTAGTTCTCATTCTTTGGATCATATTTACAAAGCCCTGTTTATAAACAAGAAATAAAATTACACAGCAATTTTCCTGAAAAATATGCTTTTTAAAAATAAATATTTTAAAATGTTCTGTTGTTATCTTAAGAGCTATATAGTGGAAGTACACAAATTAAATGTATGTATTGATCTCTGGAAACAAGTCACAATTCTTATATATTTTACTTGAAGTTTTAAAGGTTTTTTTCTCTTTTGTATTATTCATATCAAGTTTAAGATTTTTTTCTCTTTTGTATTATTCATATCAAGTTTAAATCCTATTGTTTAAATTTCCAAACTTGCTCTTTTCAAAGCATCTGATTAAGCATGACATATTGGCAATACATCTTACTCTCATTTCCTTCCCCAAGATCCATGAAAGGTCAGTAAAATTATACAAAAGGTATAGTAAACAAGGACAAAGAGAAAGGGTATAAAAGCATGTAAGAAACATTAAAAAAAAAAAAAAAAAAAAAAAGCCTGGGTGCAGTGGCTCACACCCGTAATCCCAGCACTTTGGGAGGCCAAGGCGGGCAGATCACCTGAGGTCAGGAGTTCAAGAACAGCCTGGGCAACATGGTGAAATCCCATCTCTACAAAAAATACAAAAACTAGCCGGGCATGGTGGCAAGTACCTGCAATCCCAGCTACCCAGGAGGCTGAGGCTAGAGAATTGCTTGAACCCAGGAGGTGGAGATTTCAGTGAGCCAAGATCATACCATTGCACTCCGGCCTGGCCAACCGAACTAGACTCTGTCTCAAAAAACAAAACAAAACAAACAAACAAACAAACAAAACCCTTTATCTGACAGGAAGCAAGTGGAGGAGTGGCAGTTGAATGGACTGCATAGTCAAAGTTATGAGCTAAGTTTAGGGCAGACACACTGAAGGGAACAATGCCATCCCAAGCACCTTTGAAGGATCCATGAAATACCTGGGCCCCAAAATCCACATACGTGAATTTGATGTTTGAGGTCAAAAATGAAAAGATTAGTTAAAAGTCAGCATAGAAGGCACTAGAACCTCGTTTCCCTACCTCTTCTCACCCACTGCTGCCCACCAACCAATCCCTTGGTCTTAAAAAGAAAAGGAATAAGAGAAACTTCAGGAAGCAGAGAAAATACAGGCTCTAAGATAAAAATTAAAGTATCAGTCATTCATGCCATTTGAAAAACAATGACTGTTGGCGTCAGACCAAATTCCCATCAGACTCCACTCCAAAGCTCGCTAAAGAATGCATTTGCCTCTGGCTCGGATAATGAACCATGGAAGGTAAGAGAGGACTTCCAAGGTTTCTGTCAACTTGGATTTTTATAGACATCTCTACCTGCTGTTTCCAGTTCATTTTTGCTTGGAAAAAACTTTGCCAAAAAAAGACTTATAAATTCTTCACAATCACAATTGCAATAAGAATTGCAATTATTTTCATACTGAGAAAGTAAATGGAAAGCATTGTATGGATGAATAGTCTAATTTTTGAAGATTTTCTTATTTGAGAACATTGCAGTGAATTCAAATATTTGGTGTGCTTATTTCATAGTCATGATTGCTGTGGGGCTATTTAAGGCACGCAGCAAATCTGTAATGCAGATATTATTAGACCCAGTTTTACAGATGAAGAAATTAAGGCTTAGAGTGATTAACTTAGGCAGAGTCATACAACTGTGAAGTAGCGGCATTAGTGATCAAACTCAGTTCTGTTAATTACAACTATCCCAAAATTCTTCACAAAGTTTTGGTCCACCACAATTCTGCACCAAGGGGAGATTCTCTAGGGTAAAGAAATAAGTGTCAAGGAAACTTTCCTACAAGTTTAGAACTTCCAGTTATTTGAGTGTTTATTAGATTGATGAACTTGAAATTTAAAGGCTGGGAAAAACACTTTCAAATATTACTTTTTTTTCTAAAACTGCAAGTACACAAAATCAAATTTAGAAATACAAATGAAACCGAATGACGTGGGTCAAACTTATCAAGTGTTTCTTATCTTGTTTCCATTAGTCATTTTCTCTGACACTTATTCTCTCTGCCTAATGTGGTCTGGACTCATCTGCCTGATAAAAGTTTTGCCCTGGTTAATATTTGGTCCACGACAAATTAATATGATTTCTATTCATATAAATATTAGCTGAAAATTTGTTGAATTCTGTGTCACCCTTTGTCAGGTAGCCCAAAGAGCAGTTTGCATATTCACATTTTGATTTTAAGTTCCCATTTTCTTTACATGTAACAGTCAGGCAGAATCACCCCTCAGGACAGTTGGCTGAAGTGGGGAGTGGGGAATTGGGTAGAATGGGTAGAAGGATCAATTTGTGGGAAGATCTGGAAGAAAAAACGTTACAGCAAGTCTTTTGCCCATTTGCCATGTCCAGCATTTTTAGGCAAGTTAAATAAAATGAAAAGTGTATCAAGAACAGCATTAAAGAGGAGAAAAGGTATGAACAGCAAAATCCTTTGTGAGGATACTGTACTAATGGGGTAGGGATAGTGCCGTCTGATCATCTCTTTATTCCTAAACTGGGGAGGGGTGAGCTCTTGAACCTGTTGCATCCTCAATAGTCTGTAACACCAATGCCAGCTGCCCCACCAAGTGCCTGCCCAACTGGGAGGATCTTCACAATTCTGAGCCTGGGCTGACCATCCCAGTTCATTATTTATTAGAAAATGCCTGAAAATGCTCTGCATCAACGCTGCATGTGTTTTCTTCCAGTGCAGTTTCATAAGATCTGCTGAAGAAACTCCCGACAAAGTGTGCTAGGTCCAAAGGTTTACGATCTATGTACAAAATGCTGTAAAATTCAACCTTTTTAAAGGTCTGCAATGAAATCCAGAGAATATGTTCAAATGAATTGCCTGATAACGTTCCTCTTTTCATTTCTTTCCAGCTTTATCTTTCTGTTTCTATCTCACATTCTCCTTCCTGTAGAGACCGTTTTTAATGCTTCACAGCAAAAACACATTTTAGTTCTGAAAAAGAATTTATTATGTTGGTTGTAAATCTGTTACTTTATTGGTAAGTTTAGTCTACTATGCACTACAAAATTTGTGATTACATGCAACAGATGAAATGATTGATTTAGCTCTGCCATGTATATAATGGTGATGTTCAGGAAAAAGCAAGAGAACAAAGAACTTTCCTCAATTTGGTCATTTTTTTTCCTCAAAGTAAATACCTTTGTACATCTTTGTACATACGTCTTTACACAATTACTTTTGTTGTCAATTCCTAGAATTGCTGAGTAATTGGCTATATGCATTTTTAAATGGTAATACCTATTGTCAGATTGATATCCAGAAAGATTGCACACATTATTCTCTAGCCAATGAGCTGATGTGAATCATTTTATTATTTTCCAATCTCATGGGTTAAAAAGTGTCTCACAATATTTTATATTGGCATTTCTTTGATTACAGATAAGACTGAACATCCTATGTTTCTTTGTTTTTATATGTATACTTTTGTGAATGTCCTGCTAATGACCTGGAGTATTTTTTCTATTGCGGTTTTCAACTTTTTTTCTTATAGATATTATAGGCAAGCCAGAGAATATATATTCTATATATTTACCCATCCTTGCTGTGGATTCTCAGTAGGAAGAGTGTATTTTCTCATCATTTGGCTGGAAACTTGGCCAGGCGATTTGCTGTGTCCAGAGTATAATACTAGATGTGATACAACCAGAGGCTTGAATTGTACTTTCACAGTTTGGATTTTCCTCTCCCACTCCTGTGATGTGACATAAGAAGGGCATTCTTGTAAGAAGCCATCCCAGCTGCCCTGTAGACTTGTGAATGAGGACACTGAAATGTTTGTTGTTATAAGCCACTGAGAATTTGTTATGCAGCATTACGGCAGCAATATAATGCTATGAAATTTTCCTCTAAATATCAGTGTGCTCCTGTCAACTTACAAAAAGAGGAGACAATTTAAAATAAAAGAAAGAAAGGAAAAGAAAATAACCTAGAGAAAAAATATACTGCTCTTTTTCAAGGAAAGAGGTATACTAAGAACACTTTGCCCACAAATAGTTGCTAAGGTTGGCAAAAGAAATAGCAGCTTCCACTGTGTATCAGCCAGTGTAGCAGAGTGTTCTAGGAGGCAAAGTCAGAACAGCCATTTATTCATGAAATACTTAATGGTCATTGTATTAGGTCAGGGTTCTCCAGAAAAACAGAACCAATAGATATAGAACAAACAGAACCAATGTGCACAGATATAGAAAGAGGTTTATTTTAAGGAATTGGTTTGCATGACTGTGGAAGGTGGTAAGTCCAGGAGACCCACAAGAGCCAATGTTGTAGTTCCTGTTTAAGAGCAATGTGCTGTAGAGCCAAGAAGAGCCAATGTTGCAGGTGAAGTCTGGAGACCATCTGCTGGAGTGTTCCCTCTTGCTCAGGAAAGGCTGGTCTTTTTGTTACACTGAGGCCTTCAGCTGATTAGATAAAGCCCAACCATATTATGGAGGGCAATCTGCTTTGCTCAAAGTACACCAATTTAAATGTTAATCTTATCTAGAAGCATCCTCACAGAAACAGCTAAAATACTGTTTGGGCACCCTGTGGCCCAGTCAAGTTGACACATAAATTAACTACAACAGTCATTTTGAGATAATTGTTGACCATAAGGCTAAACTTGGAATTTTGAGGTCAACATGAATCCAGTGTAACCAGGGCACGTGGCAAGATAAGCCTGATATAAGGACACCGAAGCCATGGACAATCTCCAAAGAACCATGGAGAGAGATAGGATCAGTCAGAGTCCAATCAGGAGACCATGACCACACCAGTTATTTTAACCAAGAAAACTTAAGAAAAGGAAATACTAAATAGGTATTGAAGGACTAAAAATTTAAAAGAGCACCTTTAAATACCATGGAGGTTAGCATACACAGGAAGCAACTCACCACTCCTGGCCTAGACGAACAAAGGGAAAGAAGTTGATATTATTTAAACTTATAAGCTTGAAGGAGATGCCCCATGCTGCTGAAGCTCAGACCCCTGAGGAGGGGCCCATGAGGCTGGGACACACACCTCTGAGGAGAGACACAGGTCAACTGCTGATAGTGTCCCTGAGGGGGCACAGTGAGGCTCGTTCTACAAGGGTTGGAAGAACTGAGAGCTGAGATCAAGGGCTGCTACTAGAATGAACTGCCTCTTACAGAGTGAAGAAGTGTTGCTAGGGTGACGCTTGAGACTGGGAGGTGTAGCAAACGAACGGGGATAAACAGGAAACAGCAATTCCCTTCTTCCTCTTCCAGCCTTGACATCTCCCTGCAGTGTCTTCTACTGACAAAAGCCTAATAGACAGATAGCCGGCCAAGGAGAAATGTGATTGGCAGATCTCCAAAGTGGGGTGCATGTACCCAGGGAGTGCAAAAGATAGTCCACTAGGAAATGAGAATAAATCCATTTCCATTGTATTTCTTATCTAAAAAAATAGGAAAAAAAATCAAGCTTTATTCATATATAAAATGCAGATTGATAAACCTCCTTGGGAACATTAAGACCGTGGAAAATAAAAATAAAGAAAACAGCCAAGAGAAAGCAAAACAAAACAGAAGGTAGGAAACTGGTCTCAGTCAAATGCAATGTTTACATATGTAGTGACAAGGAAGAGGAATTAATAGCAGTAACTAAGAACTTTTTGCACAAAGAAGACATGTTTATACTAGTGGACACTAAATAAAATAAATTAGAGTCTTTGAATTACGTTTTGGATTTGAGAATCTTATGTATTACCCCAGGCTCAAATTTGCTAGTTATTTCTCTAATATGGCATAAGCATCTGCAATATTAACAGTTAATTAAAAGCTCAAGGATAGGCCAGGCGCAATGGCTGACAGCTGTAATTCCAGCACTTCGGGAGGCTGAGGTGGGTGGATCACTTGAGGTCAGGAGTTCGAGACCAGCCTGACCAACATGGCGAAACCCCATCTCTACTAAAAATACAAAAATTACTCAGTCTTGGTGGTGCACGCCTGTAGTCCCAGCTACTCGGAAGGCTGAGGCAAGAGAATCGCTTGAACCCGGGAGGCAGAGATTGCAGTGAGCCGAGATCGCACCATTGCACTATAGCCTGGGCGTCGCAACGAGATTCCGTCTGAAAAACAAAAAAGGTTCAAGGATAACAGAGAGAAAGATAATTGGCTGCTAAGGATGGAGGAAAGTCTTCCCAATAGAATAATGCCTTTGAAGCAAGTTAGTATTGATCAGGGCCAGAGTTCTAGCAATGATCGTTGGTAGATGAACCCGAAGAGCAAGCAGAGGTCAGACCATAGCAAGTCTCCCATGGCATGATGGAAAGAAAGAAGCCTGTGGAAACTACATGTAAACTTTTCTCCTTGAGAACTCTGTCAGTTGCTAATACCATGCTCTACCCACTATTTCTTATATATGTATAGAGAACCAAGCCTTAACTTGATGTTTAAACACAGTCATAGGAACAGTGCATTCCAACTAAGTCTCAACTCTCTAATTTTAGAGTTTAGATATAATCAACTTGATAAACTTTACTGAGCAACAACTATGTAACACTTAAGCCAAAACTTGAAGATGAGAAGGTGTGGGGAAGAAGAAAAGCATTCAGGCAGAAGGAAGGTTCAACTAAAGGTACAAAAGTAAGAGTGAAGGAGACATTCCAATCTCTACGTAAAGCAGTGATCCCGGTGGGAGGCAGGTGCAGTCTGAGCCTAACCCACTAGACTGAACCTCCTGGAGTTTGTGCCTCAGGCAGTGAGCAATCACTGAAGGATTTTAAGGAAGTAACAGGAGTACATTTCTGTTTGTGAACAATGGTGCTGACCAATATAAATGAGAGAAAGAAAAGAACCATGAAAAGAAAGCAGTGAAGTTGCACTAAGACATCATAAAAGGTTAAATGGAATTATCGAGCCTCTTCTGTAACATGCCTACAGTAACAGCACAAGCAAAGTGTTTGTTTTTTAAGTTTTCATTAGGCAGTTGTTTCAGGGAGGACCCTGTTCAACAGCAACCCCAAATTACACAGACTTCAGAAAAAAAATAAAAAAAGAATTGTATTGGGTATAGAAATGGCTGCCTGATCTCATGCTGTTATCACCAGCTTCATCCCTTGGTTCTGCTTATATGAAGTTAGTGCCATTCCCAGGTTCCTCCTCATGGCTTCTAGCTACTCCCAGATTACCCCTTGTGGTTGAAAACATCTGAGCAGGTGCAAGCCCAAAGCTCTTTTGCCACCAAATCCAGCAGAATAGAAGGCTTCTGTTTCCCAGAGGCCTGGCAAATGTCATCTGGTATCTCACTGGCTGACTGCAAAGCCAGTTTATCATTAGGCACATAAAGGCTCAGTGCCTAGGGCCTGCAATATTTTCAGGAGCCCATGAAAATGTTTTAATTTCTTTTAAAATCAGATGAAAAAGCACTTCTAGTTCAAGGAAAATGTTTTATTAACAATATCAATATATTTATCTTTATATCAGTTCTATTTAAAATATGATTTTTAATTTTTTGTATGGAGGAAGGTGTCCACATAGGCAAAAGTACCCAGGGCCCACAAAAGCCCTACCTTGCTCCTGGGTGACTGGGTTATGTGCTCATCTCTGAACCGATCACTGAGTCCTGAGTGGCGGTGGAGGGTATGGTGATCAGGGAAAACCAATAAAGACACACTCCAGATCTAAAGATCCATCCTACGCCAACCACTTGGCTGGGAATGGGGGTTGTGGTTTTAGGATGCTGTTTCTAGAAAGCAGAGGATGATACTGGACAGCAAATAATAGATGCCCAACATGCGGGGATATGGGTTTTGCCTTCTGATAACACAGGGACTTGTACACATTTTTTATGCTCTTGGCATTGTGTATGATGCTTCCCACTATAGGTGTTTTGTAGTTCTCTTAGTAAATCCAAATTTTTAATGTCCAGTCTTTGAAAAAAGAAATGTCCTAGTCACAGTTTTAGTGATTATCTGATTTCAAACCCATTAGATGAGAAAGAAATGCCTTTTTAGTTTATCACAAATTTTTATTTTAAGAAACAGATTCTTGCTATGTTGCCCAGGCTGGACTTGAACTCCTGTGCTCAAGTGATCCTCTCACCTCAGCATCCCAAGTAACTGTGACTCTAGGTGCATGCCACCATGCCCAGTTTATCATAAAATTAATTCTAATTAAAGAAAATAGTGGGTCTTATTATTTTCTCAACAATCTAGCATCCACTTTCCCCATTCCACTGGGTTCTAATGGGGCTTTCCATCACATTGCTCCACCTTCCCAAACACAGAGATAGATATGTGACTTATGCAAAGTCCATCTGAGTTCTAACTTTTCTATCAATGATAATTATGATTCATTTAATGAAAACAAATTGCTCTACAACCTGATGGGGTATCTCAGCAGATCCCAAGCTAGGATTCAGTGTCTGGTTGTAGGCATTGGGTCAATGAGTCAGTCCTTCATCTAAGATATTGGCTTGAATTATTTCATAAGCATGGGAGGAGAACATTTTTGTACCAGTCTATCAGTGAGTGAAAGAGAAGGGATGGGAAGACAAAGAATACACAGGTTTGTATTCTCCTTGCCTGGCCCCAAAACTAGATTTGCAGCGTGGCAGGAAGCAGAGAAAGGGGCTCTTTTCATAAACAACTTTGTGAGTACTGTTTTTGATATCTGTGTCAAAGTGTGGCACTGAGTTGGGATGAGGAGAGGATTCTATTTCTTGTACCATTTGCCATCCCAAGATTTCTCAGTTGCAGAAGCATCAGGACACGCACCCTTGTTGAAGGCAGCAACATTTCCCCATTCTCACATTGTTTAGCTAAGGCAGTGATCATGAGGAGACACTCCCTCAGGGTGCTTGTAGGTAACAGGCAGCAGCAACAAGGAAGGCAAATCAGGAGAACCAGACCAGACTTGTTCTTACACACATGTCAGACATACTCTGGGGATGTTACAAAAGAAACTGAAGATTTTGGAAAAGGGATGCTAATAACTGTCAGTCAAGAAGGTGAGCACAGAGCCTGTTACATTTTGAAAAATTAATGTTAACATGACCTCATTTGTACCTTCATGCTGTTGTAAACAAAGGATGTGTGTGCATGTTGGAGGGGATGGTTGTGGGGAACTGGTGGGGTGGGATATTCTTTCAGTCTAGAACTATTTCATGAGTACCTACTATTTGCCTGGCACTATTCCAGAAATCAATCGTGCACAAAATAAACAAAGTTCCTTCCCTCAAAGCTTACACACCTAAGAAGTCTCTGTGAAGTAGAAACAACATGGAGCTTGGTTTTCCCTGATGTTCTAGAGTTCTGTGGGTGTTACACTCCATGTCATTTATGGATTATCAGGCTCTATGGAACTAACTTCTAAGTCAGATTCAGTACCAAGGTAATCTCACTAACCCTCTAGCCAACTCAGTAAAATTGTAATGCCTGTCCCAAGCTAGACTCAAAACATAAAGCTTTACTCCAAATTCAAGTAGTCATCCATTAGCTCTATTAATTCTATGCCTAACATTTGGCGACCAGTGGTCTTGAAATGAAATGTATGGTTATTTAGCTTGGTTAGAGAGACAGGGACTGAATTCTTAGCCTCAAACCATTGGTTTTCTTTCTTTCAACTTTTTCAAGATATATCTTTAAAAAATGGGATCACTGTGGCAATAGATCCAAAAATTATTTGATGAAGTGAAGTATTGATCATTCAGGTGCCTAAGTACTGACACTATTTTTTAATTTTTACACTGTTTCATGCTGAATGGAAATAAAATCCAAGGTAACCTTATACTCGTTGGGACTGCCTTAAGCCTTATGTGCAATAGGGCTATTTATTAGTGATCCCAGCAGAGAATTAAAAAACAAACAGCAAAGCATCCATTTGAACAAACTGAACTCATATGGTAAACTCAGATACACATTCTTTAAAGGAACTGTGAAGTAATCAAGAGTTTCTTCCAAAAGACATTTATAAGGAATCAAATGGGAAAAAGCCAAATGTGTATATATTCTACTCATCCTTTGGGATAGTGAAAAAGATCTGAAAATGGATAGTGATGATGGCTACACAGCAGTTTGAATGTACACAGTGTAATGCCCCTAAACTATACATTTAGAAATGGTTAAGAAAGTAAATTTTGTGTTGTGTATATTTTATCACAATAAAAATATTTGGGAAAAAAAAAACCCTATACATTCTGAGTTAAACCAGAACTTAAAAATATTCTCCCAATTGGGCTTGAACTTTCATCATATGTTATTGGGTATGAGCCTTGAGTGACTACCACACCAGTGATTCTTTAGCTCCTGCCAAAATCTTTCTGAATGTATTTGGCTTAATTTTAAATAATAACATTTATTGGATACAGAAAATATAACTCATGTCCTTTCTGATTCATTGAAATAAATAAATAAGTAAACATACTGTCCAAACTGAGCTCAGTTTTGAATTAAAAGTCATTATTGTAAGCTCAAAGAAAAATGCCTATCGTCTTTCTAGCATACGTGTTCAACACTTGTATTTGTATTTGCCAGTTATTCCCCCAGAGATGTCATATGACTGCTTTTAAGTTGAAAAATGTTGGACTGCTTTATCTGATGTCCAAACCTTACAAAATATGTTTGTATGGAAAACTAAGTAATGGTTCAATGTCTATCTTCAAGCCAAAGTATGTGCACAGCTCAAATGATGTTCAATTTTAGACCATTGGGATCAATGCGTAATACAGAGTTGATGGTCCTAAGATCCTGGAGATTATTGTCAAGTATCTTAACTAGGATTCTTAAGCCAAGTGGCTAAGTGCTTTTAACGTAAATCTGACCTAGGTTTTCATCCATCACAGAATCAGGATATTGTTTTCCATGTGGTTTTGGTGTGTGGTGAGACAGGCTATTATGCAGTGACTCTATGCATAATTACTGAATTTTTTTGTTTCATTCTGTTGAATTTTTATTTAAATAATTTTCTGTTATGAACAATTTAATTCTAGTTGGTTACTGGTATTTTATTAATTTAAATATGTGTTTAAATCTGATCTGTGTAAAATGATCACTATTCAACTAAATTCCAAAGGCTTGTAACAAAAGTAATGTTTCAATTCCTGGTCAGTGATACTTAAGGGTTTGGGTTGTTTTCAAAGAAAAATCTCATCATCTTCTCCTGTATAGTCATATATATAACTAGAGGCACCCTATGTAGAATACCACCATTAATGCTGAGGATTCCAGTTAATCTTTCAATCAATTATTACTGAATGATCTCCAATCAAATATGTCAATTCTTAAGAACATCATTGACTTTTTCTTTTGAGTTAATACAGTGGCCCTATTTTGTGGTTTGATTAAATTACTGTCTTTTATTACCTCTTAACAACACTCTTAGCTAGCATAACTTACTGGCACTAGGCATTGTTCTAAGTATTTCATATTAATAAATACATTTAATTTTCATGACTGCACTATGGGGTTATGTATTATTACTGTTACTACTACTATTATTCTCATTTGATAAATATTATTATATATTATTATTACCACTACTATTATTTTTTACTTTTATTATTATTACTACTATTATTCCCACTTGATAAGTAAGAAAACTGAGGATCAGAACTTGCTCACAATTATACAACTAATAATAAAAGAATATGAACTTGAACCCAAGCAGTCTGTCTTTAAAATCATTGCTCTTAATCCTTACACTATAATCCAGGCACATCCTCATAAATTTCCTACCTGTATCCAGCTTCCTCTCTTGGCATTTGCCTCTTAACACCTTGTGTTCATATATTGCAAAACTCATAGTTGTTTTTGTTTTGTTTTGTTTTGAACCTTTCCATTATTTGCTTAGGGAAAATTATATGGTAGAGGGCAGAAAGGTGTTTCTGATTCACTTGCTTTGCTTCTGGGTCATGGTCTCCTTGTAGAATAAGGATTGCTGAAGTGACTTTGTCAAATGGAAATCAGTGTTTGCAGAAACGCAACAGAATAAAAGATATCACAAATATTTTTTTTTCTTTTTTTTTTTTATTATACATTAAGTTCTAGGGTACATGTGCATAACGTGCAGGTTTGTTACATATGTATATTTGTGCCATGTTGGTGTGCTGCACCCATCAACTCGTCAGCACCCATCAATTCATCATTTATATCATGTATAACTCCCCAATGCAATCCCTCCCCCCTCCCCCCTCCCCATGATAGGCCCCAGTGTGTGATGTTCCCCTTCCCGAGTCCAAGTGATCTCATTGTTCAGTTCCCACCTATGAGTGAGAACATGCGGTGTTTGGTTTTCTGTTCTTGTGATAGTTTGCTAAGAATGATGGTTTCCAGCTGCATCCATGTCCCTACAAAGGACGCAAACTCATCCTTTTTTATGGCTGCATAGTATTCCATGGTGTATATGTGCCATTTTTCTTAATCCAGTCTGTCACAGATGGACATTTGGGTTGATTCCAAGTCTTTGCTATTGTGAATAGTGCTGCAATATACATACGTGTGCATGTGTCTTTGTAGTAGAATAATTTATAATCCTTTGGGTATATACCCAGTAGTGGGATGGCTGGGTCATATGGTACATCTAGTTCTAGATCCTTGAGGAATTGCCATACTGTTTTCCATAATGGTTGAACTAGTTTACAATCCCACCAACAGTGTAAAAGTGTTCCTATTTCTCCACATCCTCTCCAACAACTGTTGTTTGCTGATTTTTTAATGATTGCCATTCTAACTGGTGTGAGATGGTATCTCATTGTGGTTTTGATTTGCATTTCTCTGATGGCGAGTGATGATGAGCATTTTTTCATGTGTCTGTTGGCTGTATGAATGTCTTCTTTTGAGAAATGTCTGTTCATATCCTTTCCCCACTTTTTGATGGGGTTGTTTGTTTTTTTCTTGTATATTTGTTTGAGTTCTTTGTAGATTCTGGATATTAGCCCTTTGTCAGATGAGTACATTGCAAAAATTTTCTCCCATTCTGTAGGTTGCCCGTTCACTCTGATGGTAGTTTCTTTTGCTGTGCAGAAGCTCTTTAGTTTAATTAGATCCCATTTGTCAATTTTGGCTTTTGCTGCCATTGCTTTTGGTGTTTTAGACATGAAGTTCTTGCCCATGCCTATGTCCTGAATGGTACTACCTAGGTTTTCTTCTAGGGTTTTTATGGTATTAGGTCTAACATTTAAGTCTCTAATCCATCTTGAATTGATCTTCGTATAAGGAGTAAGGAAAGGATCCAGTTTCAGCTTTCTACTTATGGCTAGCCAATTTTCCCAGCACCATTTATTAAATAGGGAATCCTTTCCCCATTTCTTGTTTCTCTCAGGTTTGTCAAAGATCAGATGGCTGTAGATGTGTGGTATTATTTCTGAGGACTCTGTTCTGTTCCATTGCTCTATATCTCTGTTTTGGTACCAGTACCATGCTGTTTTGGTTACTGTAGCCTTGTAGTATAGTTTGAAGTCAGGTAGCGTGACGCTTCCAGCTTTGTCCTTTTGACTTAGGATTGTCTTGGCAATGCGGGCTCTTTTTTGGTTCCATATGAACTTTAAAGCAGTTTTTTCCAATTCTGTGAAGAAACTCATTGGTAGCTTGATGGGGATGGCATTGAATCTATAAATAACCTTGGGCAGTATGGCCATTTTCACGATATTGATTCTTCCTATCCATGAGCATGGTATGTTCTTCCATTTGTTTGTGTCCTCTTTGATTTCACTGAGCAGTGGTTTGTAGTTCTCCTTGAAGAGGTCCTTGACATCCTTGTAAGTTGGATTCCTAGGTATTTGATTCTCTTTGAAGCACTTGTGAATGGAAGTTCATTCCTGATTTGGCTCTCTGTTTGTCTGTTACTGGTGTATAAGAATGCTTGTGATTTTTGCACATTAATTTTGTATCCTGAGACTTTGCTGAAGTTGCTTATCAGCTTAAGGAGATTTTGGGCTGAGATGATGGGGTTTTCTAAATATACAATCATGTCATCTGCAAACAGGGACAATTTGACTTCTTCTGTTCCTAACTGGATACCCTTGATTTCTTTCTCTTGCCTGATTGCCCTAGCCAGAACTTCCAACACTATGTTGAATAGGAGTGGTGAGAGAGGGCATCCCTGTCTTGTACCAGTTTTCAAAGGGAATTTTTCCAGTTTTTGCCCATTCAGTATGATATTAGCTGTGGGTTTGTCATAAATAGCTCTTATTATTTTGAGGTACGTTCCATCAATACCGAATTTATTGAGCGTTTTTACCATGAAGGGCTGAATTTTGTCAAAAGCCTTTTCTGCATCTATTGAGATAATCATGTGGTTCTTGACTTTGGTTCTGTTTATATGCTGGATTATGTTTATTGATTTGCAAATGTTGAACCAGCCTTGCATCCCAGGGATGAAGCCCACTTGATCATGGTGGATAAGCTTTTTGATGTGCTGCTGAATCCGGTTTGCCAGTATTTTATTGAGGATTTTTGCATCGATGTTCATCAGGGATATTGGTCTAAAATTCTCTTTTCTTGTTGTGTCTCTGCCAGGCTTTGGTATCAGGATGATGTTGGCCTCATAAAATGAGTTTGGGAGGATTCCCTCTTTTTCTATTGATTGGAATAGTTTCAGAAGGAATGGTACCAGCTCCTCCTTGTACCTCTGGTAGAATTCAGCTGTGAATCCATCTGGTTCTGGACTTTTTTTGGTGGGTAGGCTATTAATTGTTGCCTCAATTTCAGAGCCTGCTATTGGTCTATTCAGGGATTCAACTTCTTCCTGGTTTAGTCTTGGGAGAGTGTAAGTGTCCAGGAAATTATCCATTTCTTCTAGATTTTCTAGTTGATTTGCATAGAGGTGTTTATAGTATTCTCTGATGGTAGTTTGTATTTCTGTGGGGTCAGTGGTGATATCTCCTTTATCATTTTTTATTGCATCTATTTGATTCCTCTCTCTTTTCTTCTTTATTAGTCTTGCTAGCGGTCTGTCAATTTTGTTGATCTTTTCAAAAAACCAACTCCTGGATTCATTGATTTTTTGGAGGTTTTTTTGTGTTTCTATCTCCTTCAGTTCTGCTCTGATCTTAGTTATTTCTTGCCTCTGGTAGCTTTTGAATGTGTTTGCTCTTGCCTCTCTAGTTCTTTTAATTGTGATGTTAGAGTGTCCATTTTAGATCTTTCCTGCTTTCTCTTGTGGGCATTTAGTGCTATAAATTTCCCTCTACACACTGCTTTAAATGTGTCCCAGAGATTCTGGTATGTTGTATCTTTGTTCTCATTGGTTTCAAAGAACATCTTTATTTCCGCTTTCATTTCGTTATGTACCCAGTAGTCATTCAGGAGCAGGTTGTTCAGTTTCCATGTAGTTGAGCGGTTTTGATTGAGTTTCTTAGTCCTGAGTTCTAGTTTGATTGCACTGTGGTCTGAGAGACAGTTTGTTATAATTTCTGTTCTTTTACATTTGCTGAGGAGTGCTTTACTTCCAATTATGTGGTCAATTTTGGAATAAGTGCTATGTGGTGCTGAGAAGAATGTATATTCTGTTGATTTGGGGTGGAGAGTTCTATAGATGTTTATTAGGTCCGCTTGGTGCAGAGATGAGTTCAATTCCTGGATATCCTTGTTAACTTTCTGTCTCGTTGATCTGTCTAATGTTGACAGCGGAGTGTTGAAGTCTCCCATTATTATTGTATGGGAGTCTAAGTCTCTTTGTAAGTCTCTAAGGACTTGCTTTATGAATCTGGGTGCTCCTGTATTGGGTGCATATATATTTAGGAGAGTTAGCTCTTCCTGTTGAATTGATCCCTTTACCATTATGTAATGGCCTTCTTTGTCTCTTTTGATCTTTGATGGTTTAAAGTCTGTTTTATCAGAGACTAGGATTGCAACCCCTGCTTTTTTTTGTTCTCCATTTGCTTGGTAGATCTTCCTCCATCCCTTTATTTTGAGCCTATGTATG
The DNA here is from genome assembly GCF_007565055.1 of Rhinopithecus roxellana. NCBI lineage: Eukaryota > Metazoa > Chordata > Mammalia > Primates > Cercopithecidae > Rhinopithecus > Rhinopithecus roxellana. Next base: position 6,277,874 of record NC_044550.1, read on the forward strand.
TCTCTGCATGTGAGATGGGTCTCCTGAATACAGCAGACTGATGGGTCTTGACTCTTTATCCAGTTTGCCAGTCTGTGTCTTTTAATTGGAGCATTTAGTCCATTTACATTTAAGGTTAATATTGTTATGTGTGAACTTGATCCTGCCATTATGATATTAACTGGTTATTTTGCTCGTTAGTTGATGCAGTTTCTTCCTAGCCTCAATGGTCTTTACATTTTGGCATGTTTTTGCAATGGCTGGTACCGGTTGTTCCTTTCCATGTTTAGGGCTTCCTTCAGGGTCTCTTGTAAGGCAGGCCTGGTGGTGACAAAATCTCTAAGCATTTGCTTATCTGTAAAGGATTTTATTTCTCCTTCACTGATGAAACTTAGTTTGGCTGGATATGAAATTCTGGGTTTAAAATTCTTTTCTTTAAGAACGTTGAATATTGGCCCCCACTCTCTTCTGGCTTGTAGAGTTTCTGCCGAGAGATCTGCTGTTAGTCTGATGGGCTTCCCTTTGTGGGTAACCCGACCTTTCTCTCTGGCTGCCCTTAAGATTTTTTCCTTCATTGCAACTTTGGTGAATCTGGCAATTGTGTGTCTTGGAGTTGCTCTTCTTGAGGAGTATCTTTGTGGTGTTCTCTGTATTTCCTGAATTTGAATGTTGGCCTGCCCTACTAGGTTGGGGAAGTTCTCCTGGATGATATCGTGTAGAGTGTTTTCCAACTTGGTTCCATTTTCCCCCTCACTTTCAGGCACCCCAATAAGACGTAGATTTGGTCTTTTTACATAATCCCATACTTCTTGTAGGCTTTGTTCATTTCTTTTTCTTCTTTTTTCTTTTGGTTTCTCTTCTCGCTTCATTTCATTCATTTGATCCTCAATCGCTGATACTCTTTCTTCCAGTTGATCGAGTCGGTTACTGAAGCTTGTGCATTTGTCACGTATTTCTCGTGTCATGGTTTTCATCTCTGTCATTTCGTTTATGACCTTCTCTGCATTAATTAGTCTAGCTGTCAATTCTTCCACTCTTTTTTCAAGATTTTTAGTTTCTTTGCGCTGGGTACGTAACTCCTCCTTCAGCTCTGAGAAGTTTGATGGACTGAAGCCTTCTTCTCTCATCTCGTCAAAGTCATTCTCTGACCAGCTTCGATCCATTGCTGGTGATGGGCTGCGCTCCTTTGCAGGGGGAGATGCGCTCTTATTTTTTGAATTTCCAGCTTTTCTGCCCTGCTTTTTCCCCATCTTTGTGGTTTTATCTGTCTCTGGTCTTTGATGATGGTGACGTACTGATGGGGATTTGGTATAGGTGTCCTTCCTCTTTGATAGTTTTCCTTCTGACAGTCAGGACCCTCAGCTATAGGTCTGTTGGAGATTGCTTGAGGTCCACTCCAGACCCTGTTTGCCTGGGTATCAGCAGCAGAGGTTGCAGAAGATAGAATATTGCTGAACAGCGAGTGTACCTGTCTGATTCTTCCTTTGGAAGCTTCCTCTCAGGGGTGTACTCCACCCTGTGAGGTGTGGGGCGTCAGACTGCCCCTAGTGGGGGATGTCTCCCAGTTAGGCTACTCAGGGGTCAGTGACCCACTTGAGCGGGCATTCTGTCCCTTCTCAGATCTCAACCTCCGTGTTGGGAGATCCACTGCTCTCTTCAAAGCTGTCAGACAGAGTTGTTCGCGTCTGCTCAGGCCTCTGCTGTTTCCCCTGTTGTTTTTTAGCTGAGCCCTGCCCCCAGAGGTGGAGTCTATAGAGACAGGCAGGTTTCCTTGAGCTGCTGTGAGCTCCACCCAGTTCGAGCTTCCCAGCGGCTTTGTTTACCTACTTAAGCCTCAGCAATGGCGGGCGCTCCTCCCCCAGCCTCGCTGCTGCCTTGCGGTTAGATCGCTGCTGCCTTGCGGTTAGATCGCTGCAGACTCGCAGACTGCTGTGTTAACAATGAGGGAGGCTCCGTGGGCGTGGGACCCTCCCGTTCAGGTGAGGGATATATTCTGGTGTGCCCGTTGCTTAAAGCGCGGTATTGGGGTGGGAGTTACCCGATTTTCCAGGTGTTGTGTGTCTCAGTTCCCCTGGCTAGGAAAAGGGATTCCCTTCCCCCTTGCACTTCCCAGGTGAGGCGATGCCTCGCCCTGCTTCAGCTCTCGCTGGTCAGGCTGCAGCAGCTGACCAGCACCGATTGTCCGGCACTCCCTAGTGAGATGTCCCCAGTACCTCAGTTGAAAATGCAGAAATCACCGGTCTTCTGTGTCACTCGCGCTGGGAGTTGGAGACTGGAGTTGTTCCTATTCGGCCATCTTGCTCCGCCCCCACAAATATATTTTTAAATGTTCTCTATGGAACTACTTAGATTCCATATAAAGATAATCTAGGTAAGACCTGCAATAAAAAAAAGAAAAGCTGAGATTCAGCATCATTCATACTTTGTCTATGATGGAACTAAGAGCTGAGTTGATTGCAAAGCTGAAAGCAGAGGCTACCTCTCCTGACTCCCTATTTAATGCTCCTTCTTCTTGCCTGAAGAGCTAATAGTCTAATAATGGGTGCATGGAAGTGAAAAGACAGTTATACAACTGGGAATGTGGTAGAGGTGAGCATAGAATGGAAAATAAATATACAGAGACTAGAAAATATTTCCCAAAGGTGAAGATACAAACTTCAGAATTGACTAGGTAAAGGGGAAAAGGGAATGTTCCATGTAGTGAAAGCAGCATATTTTAAAATCCCAAGTCTGTGAGTGTAGAGGAACTGTTCAGAGATTGCAAACAACCCAAGATGTCTGGGTAAGCTGGAAAATGGGAAAGGGGAAACTGGATATAGATAGGAGAAAAAAAATATGCCTATTATGCCATACTGAGGAATTAAAATTTTAGCCAATCTTTTATGGATGACACTGGAGGATTTTATACAAAAAAAAGTGTCACTATTAGATTTGCATTTTAGAAAGAATGCTCTGTAAAAGAATGTATTGGACTCTGGGGTGGGAAGAGAGCTCTATAAAGACTAAAGACGGGGTGCAAAGAGACAAAAGGAAACTTGCAATGCAAAGGAGAGGAAAGAGCAAATCCCAGAGACAGTAAGAAAACGGTGACATTATGAAAACACATGCCTTAGGTATCTGTTACACAACACCAAGACAAAAAAAAAAAAAAAAAAAAAAAGCCAAGTGAAGAGCCCACTAAGAGGTTCACCATGAGGTAATTGCGAGAAATTCAAGCGGAAATATCTAATTGATATATGGTTCTGTGCATCTGGTGCTCAGAAAAAAATTCAAAGGCAAAATAGAAATGTGGTCATTATCAATCATTTGTTTGAACAACATCTAGTAAGCATTTACAAAGTGCCGGTATTGTGATTGGCTCTGGGAATTCAGAGGTGAATCAAGTCAGATCCTATTCTTGTGTCTGTTTGTACCTTACAGAGGAAGCGAGGAACCTATGAAGAGTTAAGGGAAGGAAAGAATTTTCGGTTTGACCACACGTCGTGTCCAGAGCACAGTGCTATAGCCAGTTGTCTCTGGGAAAGGTAATCCTATGCAGTGCTCTGCAGTTATAGTCTCAGTGCCTTTGAAAAAATAATTTGCATAAATAATGAATTGCTGTCTCACAATTCAATTAAGTTTCCTTTGGCATTTGACCCTGATGAACAACACATTCATTGGCAAGTTTATCAAAACCATTGTCTCAGAAATAATAATAGTAGCTGACATTTACTGACCACACTTGCTACATTTATTGACTACCTGTCTACTACCTTTAAGATACTTTTCTCAGTATTTCAAGTGTATTTTCTCATTGACTCCTCCCAACAACCCCATAAGGTTGGTACTATTATAATCTCTATTTTATAAATAAGAGAATCCAAGCACAGAAAGAATAGGTGACTTGTCCAAGTGCACTGGTTAGAAAATGACCAACCTAAAATTCAGGCCTGCAGATTCACTCCAGGTCCCGTGTCTCCTTAGAGAAAAAACAAAAGTCAGTGGCGATAGGAAAGATAATAAAATGCTACTTTTTCATCATCAGTTGTGCATTAATGTTAAATTGTCTTATTTTGCTCTGCTATAAAATTCATAAGAAGTTAATTTTTTTCAGAAAAACCTTTAATTTGGAATTATTTAATGGATTGAGAATCATTGGTATTTTTTGTGCCAGGGAGTAAAATATCTTCTTGATTTCCTTGATTGTGTTTGCTTTTCTTCATTCTCAGCCTACCAAAATATTTAATCACTAAGAATGTGACCACCCTCAGTGTTACCATGTAAACAGGCTTAGTCAAACTGAGAACTCTTTTTCTGGCTCCTTTATCTTTTATCTAAAAAAAAAAAAAAAAAAAGTCAAACTAGTCTCATTTCCTTTTAGTATCTTTTTTTCTCTTATCTCTTTAATTCTTCCATCAATTACAGCTTTTATTCCAGAGGAAAAAATATAGACACCCTCAGCAAGAAACTCAGGGTGTCAACACTGTTGGTGATAAAAGTGATACAACCTTGCGTTTCCTGGTTGGGCTGCTCAGAGAAAAAGTACATAACAACGTGGGAAAAGGTCCAGGATTGTCATGTTGAATGTGAATAAATATGAACCATATCACAGAGAAACAAGCTCCAAAATTGGTAAATTTTCTTCTACAAGTTTCACTCTCTTAGTTTAGACCACAACACACTGGCTGTAGCAATTATAATCTCAAAACACAATTAAATTCAATTAATTATTATGTACCATGTTCCATGTCTGCTGGTAAACATTCTTTTAAAGTTATGTTTGAACACTAGTTCGACTTTTTTGGGTCATGATTAAGAAACAGGTTTTTTTTTTAATATAAATTGTTTTGGATAATGATTTTTAAAGCAAGGTTAAGAAAGCCAATTCACTGGCATGCCATAACTAATGGTAATTTTAATTGAACTGACAATCAGACTTCAGGTTTGATGGAAATTGCCATCAAACTGTATTTGAGGACACAGAAAAGGAAGCTGTCCTGAATATTAAGTCAGATTATTAGAGACTGGTCTTCTTCACCCCACTCGTGCTCCTTCTTATTTATCTTGATTTTTACAATTAAATTAATCTTTCCAAATAGCAAAATAATTATGTTATTCTTTGGCTCAAAACTTTTCGTAGCTCTTTATTGCATACAGAAAAGGAATCCAGTTGATTACAGCAGTGGTCTCCAAACTTGTTAAAAAATCAGCCATGACTAAACAAAGTAAGGAAAAAGAAAGCATGCAAATATGTATTGCCTCTGTGTAAAATCATATATTACTATAATTATCTAGTATCTAGTATGATATCTAGTATAATTATTGCTTAGCACAGACCTTATTGCTAACGATAGTAGATTAAATTCATCTCTCAAATGGCCTTCTTGATTGTTTGACTAATTTTATTAGACTACTTCCTCTCATATTCAATTAGATTATCATTTGCTTTTTATCTCTTAACATAGCTGGTCAAAGATGGGCAGGAAGAAAGTCAGCTTTGTAATTTCCTTGTTGTCTGTCTGTGCTTGCATTTTTAATATTTTCCATTTATGGCTCCTTTGCAGAGATCTTTTCATGTGTTGTCCATTTATGATTGTTTAAAACATATTGTATAATCAGTTCACATAAGCAGGCGTACAGTACGCAGCAGGTGAAGACTTTAAGGTCTGATAAGATATCCAGTCCTAACCTCTGTTTCCAGAAATATGGCAGTCTGATGTTCAGAAAAATTATTCCTAGTAGGAAGCACTGAACAATATTGTATAAAATACTTTTCAAAAAGAATTCTTGATTAATAGTGGCAGAGGAATTAAAGAACCCTTCAGAGATTAGAAACAATAAGAACATGGTAAGTGAGCCATGTTTTTAAAATTTTTGTGAGTACAATAGTAGGTGTATGTATTTATGGGGTACCTGAGATATTTTGATACAGGTATACAATGCATAATAATTACATCAGGGGAAATGGGGTATCTATCACCTCAGGCATTTATCCTTTTTTCTTTTGGATTACTTTGTTTTGGTGTTAAGATTCAAAAACTCCTTTAAAATAAGCTTTCCAACACTGTAATTTGTGAGAGTGAGCCTTACATTCTTGTCTTTAGTATCACTTCCTTCATGATTTTGCATTTTATATGTTATATTTATATTGGATCCTTTCCTCAAAATTATTTTATGATGAGAAGACTTCTATTTTCCTTGTACAATGGTTGTTGGCAGGATTGAGTTCCCCTTGAGCTGTTGGACTGAGGGCATCAGGTACTTGTTGGCTGCCCTCAGTTTCTTGTAATATGGGTCCTTCCACAGGGTAACAGGGTAGCTCACATAGCTGGTTCACAGGACTGATTTTTGGTACTTATGAAGGTGTTTTATGGGTGGATAGTTTTCCAATTTGGTGTTCCTGTAGGGGGAACAATTGCTGGAGGCTTCTATTTGGCCATCATTCTGTGCCTCCTCATTCATCCTTTCTTCGAGGTTACGAACAGCCAATTATACACATAACTAAAAGTTTAGTTAAAATAACTGAATTTTGAAATGTACTATAAATTATTGTTGACTTTCATTACCTTGTTGTGCTATTAATACTAGATCTTTTTTATTCTAACTATATTTTTGTACCTGCTAACTATCTCCCCTTCCTCCTCCACCTCCACTACCCTTCCCAGCTTCTGGTAACCATCATTATACTTTCTATCTCCATGAATTCAATTGTTTTACTTTTTTTCTTAAAGCTCCCACAAATAAGTGAGAATATACAAAGTGTGTCTTTCTGTGACTGGCTTATTTCACTTAACATAATGACTTCCAGTTCCATCCATGTTGTTACAAATAACAGGATCTCATTCTTTTTTATAACTGAATAGTGTTCTGTTATGTATACATGTGCCACATTTTCTTTATCCATTCATTTGTTGATAGACACTAAGGCTGCTTTCAAATCTTGGCAATTATGAATAGTGCTGCAATAAACATGAGAGTGAAGACATCTCTTCAATACACTGGTTTCCTTTCTTTTAGGTATATACTTAGCAGTGGGTTGTTGGTTCAAACAGTAGTTGCATTTTTAGTTTTTTGAGGAAAGCTCCAAACTGTTCTCCAAGTGGTTGTACAAATTTACATTGTCGCCAGCAGTATACAAGTATTTCCTTTTCTCCATATCCTTGCCAGCATTTGTCATTTTTTGTCTTTTGGATAAAAGCCATTTTAACTAGGGTAAGATGATATCTCATTGTAGTTTTAACTTGCATTTCTCTAATGATGAGTGATTTGAGCACCTTTTCATATACCTTTTTGCCATTTGTATGTTTTCTTTTGAGAAATGTCTGTTCAAGTCTTTTGCCCATTTTAAATCAGATTATTATCTTTTTTCCTATAGAGTTATTTGAGTTCCTCAGGTACTCTGGTTATTAATTCTTTGTCAGATGGATAGTTTGCAAATGCTTTTTCCCAATTTGTGGGTTGTCTCCTTGTTGATTGTTTCCTTTGCTGTGCAGAAGCTTTTTAACTTGATGTGATCCCATTTGCCCATTTTTGCTTTGTTGCCTGTGCTGTCTTGGTATTCCTCAATAAAATTTTGCCCAGTCCAGTGTTTTAGAGAATTTTCCCCAATGCTTTCTTTTAGTAGTTTCACTGTGCAAGATCTTTAATCCATTTTGATATGATTTTTGTATATGGCAAGAGATAGAGGTCTAGTTTCATTCTTATGCATATGGGTATCCAGTTTTCCCAGAACCACATATTGAAGAGATTGTCATTTCCCCAATGTATATTCTTGACATCTTTGTTGAAAATGAGTTCTCTGTAGATGTATGAATTGATTTCTGGGTTCTCTCTTCTGTTCCATTGGTTTATGTGTGTGTGTGTTTATGCCAGTACAATACTGTTTTGGTTATTGTAACTCTGTAGTATAATTTGAAGTCAGGTAATGTGATTCCTCTGGTTTTGTTATTTTTGGTATATTAACATCAGGCACTGTGATCACTCACCTGATTTTTGGTTCTGAAGAAGGTGCTCTTTTGTGTTAATAGTTGCTCAATTTGGTGTTCCTGCAGGGGGCAGGGTATGATCGCTGAAGGCTTCTATTCAGCTGTCTTGCTCTACTGGGCTTTAATGGACCACTAATAACACCAAGAGACAAAACTGGGGTCCTGACCAGAATACAAGTTTGGGACAGAGATCTTGGCATAAAGTCAGTACACTTAAAGGACAGTATCTATATTCGGTGAAATAAGAAAAAATAATGGTCCTCACAAAGATAGTTGCCACATTCTGGGAAGATTAAAAAAAAAAGAAAATTTATCCTAATAATTTGTAATCACAAGTCTGCCCTCCTATGGGTTTGTTGCCTAAATTCATAATATTTTTGCCCCTCCCCCAAAAAACACAATAAAAAATTTAAAGTAATTCCAGATTGTAGTGTTCTCTGAAAAAAGGTACATTAGACTTAAATAACAAATAATTCTCCCAAAGTTCCAAGGAAAATCAACTCATAAGAAAAAATTATTAAATAAAAATTAAAGTAAGACACCATGAGTGAAAATCAACTGAAACAACAGGCTACTATATTAAAATCTTTAAAATTAAAAATGTTAGAATTGTTAACAAAGGAAAATATGAAATAAGTGTGTTTAGTATATTTAAAAATATAATATAATCCATTGAAAGTATGAAAGAGCAAACTATTATCAAAATTTATTAAATAAATTTGTAAAAATTATCAAAAGAAGTGTCAAAAATGAAAAATATAATAATTGACATTAGCAAATCAATGCTTTGGTTAAATTGCAGATTGGAAATGACTGAAAGAGAATTAATAAATTGGAAGTAAGCAGAGCTAAAGAAATTATAACAAATGTAATCTAGAGACTCAAGGATCTAGGAGATATGAAAGAACAAGATCAGAACCGTATGGAATAGATAGAGAAAATCATACCTGCATCTAATTGAAGTTCAACAAAGAGAAAGAGACTGGGAGAGAAAATTTAAAGAGATAATGGCTGAAAATTTTCCAGAAATGATGACAGAAATCAATCCGCAGATTCAGAAGGCTAACTAATCTAACAAAGAATAAATGAAAAGAAATATACATGTTATACTATAGAGAAATTTCAAAGCATCAAAAGGAAGATCTTAAGAGTAGCCAGAGAAAAGATACAGATCATATTAAAATACAGATCAACTGAGTTTTCAACTGCGATAATAGAAATCCAATAACAGTGAAATAACATCTAGATGTTGTCAACCAGGTTGACAAGTACTCTATCCTTAAGCAGCACTTGGAAATTTGGAGTGTCTTCCTTGTCACAATGACTGGAGTGTGACTGGAAAGTTACATTTCTTTGTGCCTCAATTTTCTTATCATTATGAGAGTAATAGTATTTACCTCATAAGATTGTTGTGAAGATTACATGAGGTAAATATATAGAAAGCATTCATAACAGTGCTTGACACAGTGAAAGTACTTGTAATGAAAAGAGGAAACCAAGAATTGCCTGACGCAAATTTCTAAGAAAATCCCTCATTGGAAAACACTGGAAACCTATCCAACTTCTTACACAACTCCCACTATTTTTCTCCATCTCACTTCATCACACCCTGTCCTCCAGTCACTCTTACTTTTTATCCAACAAATTTAGTTAAACAATGCCTAGTAGGTGCCAGGAGCCATTCTTTGCATTGTTTTGTGATTATATAGGTTTAAACTTCACAAGGGCAAATGTAGCAGACACTGGCTAGATATTCACTAATTTCATTTTCTCTTCCTGTTCGCATGAGATGATTACATTTCTCAGCCTCCCTTGCACTTGTGGTAGAGCTACACAACTGGGTTCTGGTTAGTGGAATGGTAGAAATCGTGCACTCCACTTCCAGGCCTGGCCACAAAACATCACGTGCTATCATTTCCTTAAGTGCTCTTTTTACTTATGAGCCTGTTAAGTGTGAAGTATCCAAGGGTGGACTTCTAGGAGACCAGAAGCTCTGAATCAGCATATCCAAAACAACAAAGTCTAATAAGACTTTGACATAAGCAAGAAATAAACCATTTTTATATTGAGCTGCTGAAAATTGTAATATGCTGATGAATGCAGCATAATTATTTCCTTTAAACATTGTAAACCTAGAACCCAGCACAGTGGCTAGTATATAGTAGATCTCTGTAAATATTTGTTAAGATAATAAAAGAAAGGAAAGAAAGAAAAATGAAGGAAAGGGAGGGAGGAAGGAAGGAGAGAATCCACTAATAAACTTAACCATTCCTTATTTTATGTGAAGTGATCACGCTAACCTATCTACATCTCTAGTTTTACCAGTCGTGCCCTCCGTTTTGATAAGGAAGACTCCCTCCTCTGCCTCCTATTTATCTTCTTTAACTTATACACTGTAAGAAAATACAACACCACTTTTGTCTTCCCACCATCTTGGATCCTGGGGAGGCCTGCTGGGAATAGGACTTCTAAAAGGAAATATGTCTGGAAGGCTGTTGTCCAAGCCATTTTGCGGGCTATAAGCGGGGTCGCCGGAACCAAAGGGAGCACACAGTTCTTCTTAAAATTGAAGGTGTTTATTCCCGAGATGAAGCAGAATTCTATTTGAGCAAGAGATGCGCTTATGTATATAAAGCAAAGAACAACACAGTGACTCCTGATGGCAAACCAAACAAAACCAGAGTAATCTGGGGAAAGGTTACTCCGGCCCACGGAAACAGTGGCATGGTTCGTGCCAAATTCCAAAGCAACCTTCTTGCTAAGGCTATTGGACACAGAATCTGAGTGATGCTGGACCCCTCAAGTGGATTTGTGAGAAGAAAGAAAGAAAGAAAGAGAGAGAGAGAGAGAGAGAGAGAGAGAGACAGAAAGAAAGAAAAAGAAAGAAAGAAAGAAAGAAAGAAAGAAAGAAAGAAAGAAAGAAAGAAAGAAAGAAAGAAAAAGAAAGAAAGAGAGAAAGAAAGAAAAAAATAGAAAGAAAAGAGAAATAAAGGAAGCAGAGGAAGGAAGGAAGGAAGAGGAAGGAGGAAGGAAGGAAGGAAGGAAGGAAGGAAGGAAGGAAGGAAGGAAAGGAAGGAAGGAAGGAAGGAAAGGAGGGGAGAATACAAGACCATTTTAGTGATAATGTTGGTACTCCTCATAATGGATTAAAGTAAGAGCGTCTATTCAAAATTGTTCCTCAGACATTTCTTTTTCCAGAAAGGAAAGCCATCCTGAGTATTTCACCTTTGAAGCTAGAGTGGAAGTGATGCAGTCGGATAAGCTGGAGGCTCTGGATGGGGCAGGAGATACTACACTAGTACTGAGACCCTGCAGATAAGATGAGCCCAGTAGTGGAATGGAAAGGACAAGCAGAGCTTTCAGAGGGTCACCTTCCCTTCCTTGCTTGTCCTCAGCCATCTCTTCCCACAGACTCTCCACTGAAGTACTACTGGGGAAATGGGTGTGAGGAATCTGAGCTAGCAAAAGGGTAGGAATAGGGATGGAGGAAGAAGAGGAAGTGAGGTCTCAAGATCAGCAGCTGGAAGGAAATGAGAATCTCAGTGCTCAGCACCAGCAATTTTTCCTGTGTAAGGGCTATTCGTAAATTTAGCTTAAAGACTTTTTAGGCTGTCTAATGTATGTCTCAATGTTAACTTAATTCCAATACACACCATTAGGTGATCTCTAGTTAATTTTTACAATTAAAATTGTTCCTAAGGTTTTACAAAAGGGAAAATAAACCAAACACTTCAATTTATATTAAACCTGTCCACATTTGAAAACCACACATGTATTGTTTCATTTATTATTATTTTTCTTGTATTTCTCCAAGATTCCTTTGGAAATAATCACTGTTGTAAACTCACTGATGTATCCAGGGAGACAGTTAGAAGCCTAGTTTCAAACATATGGCAAAGTAAATACATAAAAATATTTGGAAATGAATTTTTCCAACCATAAACATTCTTACTAATGCTTGGGAAAGCACAAAAGAAACTTTTATAGCTCTCTGGTGGTGATTTGATTTAAGACAAGAAAATTCTGGTAATCGTTTTTCTCCTCCGTACTTTATAACTTTTGTTCTTTCTTATAAAGGAAAACATTTTTGTGGAACTATAGCTTAAACTGAAGAAATGCCTATTTTTATATATCATATCACTCAAGCCCATTTATATTCTGACTTTTTAAGGTGTCCCAGCATCAGAGTAATGTATAATTTTCTTTGGAACTCTTGACAAAACATTCTAATTCACAAGTCTTCAAACACTTCAAAAAGATTATATTTTCATAAATTTCATATTGTCTCTTTCCTGAAACGACAACTTCAGTTTAGGGAAATTTCCACACAGCTTTGGGAATTACCAGTTTATAAGAAGCCTATGTGTTCACTACCACATTTTGAAATATATAGGGATGGTTTCCTTGGAATCCTCCCAGGAACCCCAGTTTCAGAATCATGAATATAGAGGACATACTTCAAGAGTAACCAGTGAAGAATAGGACTTTCTTGATGCAAGATAATACAAGAAGGTGGGAAGGAACTGGATTAGAATAGTGACTTTCAATCTCTAGCCCACCTGACTATAAGGGGTATGCTACCTTTATTCAGAATAAAAAAAGTATTTGCAAATATAGATTAAATAATGCTATTATTTCTGGAGGTATTCTTAGAAGTTGTAAAATATCAAAGTGTTGCTGAACTCATGGTAGCTCTTGCTACTATCTGTTCTCCATCAGTTACTTTCAAGTAGAATATTGGTTTGATATCAGGTAGCTATGGTTTGAATATGTATGTCCCTTCAAAATCCACATTGAAACAATCCCTATTGTGGTGGTATTAAGAGGTGAGGCCTTTTGGAAAGTGATAAAATAACAATGAATGGAATTATTGCCCTTATAAAAGAGGCTTCAGAGAGCCACCCGACCCTTCTATCTCTTTTACCATGTAAGAACACTGTGAGAGGCACCATCCTGTAAGCAGACAGGGAGCCATTACCAGGCACCAAATCTGCTGGCCCCTTGATCTTGGACTTCCCAGCTTCCAGAACTGTGAGACATAAATTTCAATTATAAATTACCCAGTCTAAGGTATTTTATTATAGCAGCAGGAACAGACTCAGACAAATGTGTATTAGCCCCATTACTAAAACACAACCAGAGGAGGAGTTGGTTTAGCTGAGAACAGAGGTGTCCTGGGAGGTAAATAAATCTCTATTTCAATGGAAACAAATGGTCTTCCCTAGATGTTTCCCATTTATCAATGAGAGTTGTCATCCTTTCCTTCTACTGCCAATATATCTTGTTAATAGCTGCAGAAGTATGTACTGTGCTTAGTTACAGGTTGTTGTTTTCATTGACTGGAGGCACTACTACACTTGGATAGACTTCTCTGATGACAATTGTCTGCATGGTTCAAATAATAAATAACCTTGCTGCAAACCCTGTCCTGGGCTCCACCAACCTGCTAGAATATCCAGGTGCCTCAGTTTGTGCTAACGCATTTGTTGGTGTTTGCTTGAATTGTGTTTGAAGACTATAGATACCCTTAGTTACCAAGCTTTCCTGCAAGACTTAATCTGTCTCATCACCTGCTACAGACGGAACTTGGGCCTATTCTACTCCAGTGGGAGGGTTTATTGCCATCCCTAGATTTACTGTTCCAGCTAGTCAAGTGCCATACAGCGTCATAAACTATAAGAATGGGCACCAAATGGAAATGTTCTCTAAAAGGTAATACAGTTCTTTGTTTAGAAAAAGAATGTTCCTTCCTTTCCAGAGAGTTCCAAACTGCTTTTTCTTCAATGTGCCCTCTACCTTAATTGAACTAAACTTTCATCTTGAATATTGTGAGCCATGATAGGTTTTATTTCCAGATAGGATGTTAATGAACCAGATTGTGTTAAATTTTCAACTCTTTATCAGTAGTCTCCACACTAGGACGCATGAAGACTTCTCATAGGGGATGTGAACATGGAAAGTTTTAAGGGAATCAAGTTTCTTTTCTTAACTTTTATATGTTCGCTTCCTTGAAACTGATCTGCCTGAGAATATGACTGTGTTCAAGGAGTCTGCCAATTTTCCTCTTCCACCCTCCCTTTCACTATATAAAAGTGAGGTGAACAGCCCAGCCATCCTGAATTTAATAAGTACATTATGCCAGGGTGTTAAAATCTCTGGGAATGCCAAAATAGAAGAAGTTCAAAATATTGCTGTCCATGAAGCCTCATTTAAGTAAGTCACCATAAATCCACAGTAGAACTTTATATATTTCCCTCTCTTACACATGTTTCTGTGCATAGTGTTAGAAATGGGGTGTTTTGGCCCATGTTGGAATGTTCTGCATTTAGACATATTATAGAGTAGGAACAGCAAGAGGGATGACTGTTTTTGTTTAATGATCATTTCTTTTCTCTCCCTTAATTATGGGCAAGGAAAATGTGTTTCATCTGAAACAGAAAGCAATAAAAACATCCAGACACAGTGGTTCACATCTGTAATCTCAACACTTTGGGAGGCCAACACAGGCAGATCATTTGAGACCAGGAGATTGGGACCATCCTGGGCAACGTGGTGAAATCTTGTCTCTATAAAAATTAGCTAGGTGTGGTGGCACACAGCTGTAGTCCCAGCTACTCAGAAGGCTGAGGCAGGAGGATCACTTGAGCCTGAGAGATGGAGCTTGCAGTAAGCTGAAATCACATCACTGCACTTTAACCAGGGCAACAGAGTGAGACCTTGTCTCAACAACAACAACAACAAAAAAGACAATGAAAACAAAGCAAACAGAATGTCAGAAATGTATACAAAATGAAATGCCACCACAGCACCTTATTTTCTCCAGTCAGCAAATTCAGTTTTTTGAACTCCTCTTCTCCAATCATCTTTTTCTTCATCCTACCTCAGCCATCAACTTCCAGGATTATCGATTATATTTTATTATGCCTTGTCGTTTACAATAACTGCAACACCTCCAGAGTCTCTCACCACCACAGGTACTCACCCATAAAGAAATGTAACCGTATCTTCCATTCCCTCCTGTTAGTAAAGATAAATATTATGCTCTGATCAAAATCCAATTTCTCCATGTGGGTACAGGTCTCAATCTTTCTCTGCTCAGGAAAGAGTGAGCTATGATCACACCACTGCACTCCAGCCTGGGTGACAGAGCAAGACCTCATCTCTTTAAAACATTGTAAAGAACTGAGAATAGCATTCCCACTCTTTTCTACATCATCAATGTTCCCCTCTACCAATTATTTGCTATCAGTATCAAAACATGCTGTCATTTCTCCTGTGTTAGGAATATCCTCTTAACCTCACTTCCTCAGAAAACTACAATCCCTTTTTGTTCTCATTTCTAACAAGATTCCTCAAAAGAATCATCTATACATCTATACTTGCTTTCCCTAATTCCTTTTTTTTTTTTTTTAAAGACAGAGTCTCACTCTGTTGCCCAGGCTGGAGTGCAGTGACGCAATCTTGGCTTGCTGCAACCTCTGTCTCCCGGGTTCAAGCAATTCTCCTGCCTCAGACTCCTGAGTAACTGGGATTACAGGTGCACACCATCACACCCAGCAAATTTTTGTATTTTTAGTAGAGACGGGGTTTTGCTATGTTGGCCAGGTGAACTCCTGACCTCAAATGATCCACATTTCTCGGCCTCCCAAAGTGCTGGGATTACAGGTATGTACCACTGTGCCCAGCCCTCTTCTCCCATTCTCTTTAACTCATTGTGTGCTACAAAATTAGGTTTTCACTCAACACGTCACAGTTACTAAACCCAATGACCAATTTTGTCTTAGAGGATTTAATTTGGTTGATTAATCTTTCCTCCTTAATATAGATTTTCCATTCGACTAAACTCTTCATTTTCTTTCTCCCTCACTGGTCTATTTTTCAGGTCCCTATTTTTTTCTTCCTCTTCAATCCAACCTGAATATGTTGACCTGCCACATGACTCAGTCCTTCATGTCTTCCCTACAGCCAATCCATTTGTGATCTCATCCAATCTCATCACCTTAAATAACATAGTCCATATGCGAATGACTCTCAAATGTATATTTCCAGCCCAGTCCACTCTCCTGAACTTCAGACTTATTATATATTTTATTTTATACACACACACACACACACATTTATAAAAGCCCTCAGTCATCTTTTATCCTTTCTTTCTCTCACGTTGCGCATCAAATGCATCTAGAAATCATGTGACCCACCTTCAAAAAAATTGATAATCAGACCACGTCTCATCAGTCTCTTCTGAGATATTGTCATTTTCTCACTTGAATTATTCGATAAGCTCCTTAGAGGTCTCCCTACTTCCACCCTTGCATCCATACAATCTATTCTCAAAGCAACCAGAATGATCCTTTCAAAATGTAGTTCAGATCATGTTATTTATCTGTTTAAAATCCTCGAGGGCCCCCTCCTCCATTCTACTCAGAGTTAAAACCAAAGTCTTTACAGTGGTGCTCAGGGCCCTACATCATCTGGACTCCCAATATCTATCTGACCTCCTCTTCTGCTCTCCCATCCCTTACCACACTGCAGACACACTGGCACCCTTGAACATGCAAGGTGAGCTTCCACATTAGGGCCTTTGCATTGTCAGTTCCCTTTGTCTGGAATAGTCTTCTCCCACTTGCCTCATCCCCTCCCCTCTGTTAAGGCATTGCTCAGGTCTTATTAATACTACAAACCACCTAAACCTCTCCCACTGCCTTTGCATTCTTGACTTCCTTTTTCCTATTCTACTTTTTCCTTTTGCCATAGCACATATCACCTTCTAATATACTATTTAATTTAATTTAATTTAATTTAATTATTATGCTTATGATCTGTTCCTTCTTACTAGACTGTAAGCTTGTTGAAGGCTGGATCTTGATTTTTTTGTTTGTTTGTTTACTGATGTATTCCAAGAATGTAGAATAACACCTGTCTATAGAGGGTGCATAGGAAATATTTGTCAAATAAATAAATGAAAATTCCTTTAGGGAATAGGCAAGCAAAACTGCTACTAGGAATGATTTCCAAATTTCATAAGGGAACTACAAGTTCAAGTGAGACATGTCTAAATAAAAATCTTCTAACGGCAAATTTTGGTTTTGATTTTTAAAATTTAACAATATTCAAATTGGAAACTATTTTAAGTCATTTTTTTGAAATGTATTTCTGAATGAACACTCAAAGATGCAGACTATTTTTTTGTTCAGAGCAGTGAGGAACTATCATCTAATTCATAACCAACTTAAAATAGAACATTTTCTGTGTGTCAGCTTTCAGAAGAGAATGGAGAACTACATTGTGGAGTTTTATACTATGAGGTTATATAAATATATATATGTATATATATATATTTGTATTTTTAATCAAGAATTGATTTATTAGGTTGAGCATGCTGGCTCATGCCTGTAATCCCAGCACTTTGGGAGGGCGAGGTGAGCAGATCACTTGAGTCCAGGAGTTTGAGACCAGCCTGGGCAACATGGTGTAACCTGGTTTCTGTAAAAATTACAAAAATTAGCCAGGTGTGGTGGCAGGCACCTGTAGTCCTCAGGGGACTGAGGTGGAAGGATCACTTGAGCCTGGGAGGTCAAGGCTGTGGTGAGTCAAGATTGTGCCACTGTACTCCAGCCTGAGTGACAGAGTGAGAAACCCTGTCTCCAAAAAGAAAAAAAAAAAAAGAAAGAAAGAAAAAAGAAGAAAAAAAAAGAATGTACTTTATTGCCTTAGCTTTTTTTTTTTTTTTTTTTTTTTTTTTTTTTTTTTTTTTTTTTTTGAGACGGAGTCTCGCTCTGTCGCCCAGGCTGGAGTGCAGTGGCTGGATCTCGGCTAACTGCAAGCTCCGCCTCCCAGGTTTACGCTATTCTCCTGCCTCAGCCTCCCGAGTAGCTGGGACTACAGGTGGCTGCCACCTCGCCTGGCTAGTTTTTTGTTATTTTTTAGTAGAGACGGGGTTTCACTGTGTTTGCTAGGATAGTCTCGATCTCCTGACCTCGTGATCCGCCCGTCTCGGCCTCCCAAAGGGCTGGGATTACAGGCTTGAGCCACCGCGCCCGGCCTGCCTTAGCTTTTTAAATGCCAATCCTGATTAAGTATTTTTCATTAACTTAAAATTTTGTCAGTCAAGAGCCAATGCACTACCTTTTTTTAAAAAGGAAAACTTCCCTCCAAATAACTAAATTGAATCATTAGAAAATCAACTAGAAAACACCTTAGGAACAATAAAATAAGACACAGCATGGCTCTGAGAAACAAAGCATCCTGTGAGACAAACCTAACTTTTTTGGAGACCAGAATGACAGAACTGATTAGAATAGATATAGCTTATCTTACCTTGAGTTAGGATCACTACAGGAATGAAAATCATGACCCCAGAAATATTACAGTTTAGCATGTTTGTGGCAGCCCCTTCTTTCAGTCAGTTTCTGATCAAGACTATAAACAAATTTTCCGCACATATCGCTTTTTGTGGTGATAGGAAAATTTTTTGGTGGCGATAGCTCATGGCCATGGTTTGGAGGCATGCAAAAGAAGGAGGGAGATACACCTGCCAAACTATGCTGCGGAGCAAGCTAGCATACACTAAAGCCAGGTGACACAGCTCACACTGAACCATTTCTGATCTTTCTACAATGGCAAAGCAAATGATGCTACAGGAACAAACTCAGTGCAGCTGTAATGCAAATCAACACTGCTCACAGACTGTGTATGTGTGTTGCCCCTAAAGATTGCCTAAGCTAATGTTATTGCTCAGTGGAAATATTTTCCTAGGAAAAAGAAGCAGTCATCAAAGGTAACATTGTCATGGAAGCCCAATGTTTTCTGGGATCTATGTTGAATAAGCTGTTTTTTTTCATATTGTATTTGATAATCACATGAATGGAATGTAGAGCATATAAATTAAAATTATAGGTCATTTCAAATAGAAGAATAAGATATTTGCACTCTGCAATGGATATTTGGCTTAGTCAGAAAAAATGGAATTCAGTTTAATTCAATTCAGCAATAAGATTTATGTTCCTAAAGTGACACAAACACAGAAGAAGAAGAAAATGCACATATTTAAGTTGAAGAATGTGTGACTTAGCTGTGAAGAAAACAGCATGAAGAATACAGATAATGATATATTAGAAACACATCATATTATTTAAAGGTGGATATAATATATGTAGCAGAGAAAAGAAATTACTCTCAACTCTGGTACAAATATCGAAGTGTCTTGTACATCATTTATGAGAAACATGAAAAACATACAATTTTCAGGTGTGAATTAAAATGATTAAGAGTTTGAAAATAGGTGATACGGAGACAGGCTGAATGAATGGGACTATTATCCAGTAAAAGAGAACACTGTGGGATGACCTCAGCCATCTAATTTATGAAGAGATATTATGCAGATGGTTCCCAGCTGTTCTCCATCTCTCCACTGAGGACTAAACCCAAGGAAACGTATCTAAACTTTGACTTCTGGGATTTAAGTTAAATATGAAGAATAGTTTCCTGACAGCAGGGGTTGCAATATACTGAACAAATTCCTGAGAGGCAATGTAGAATCTCCTTCGCTGGTTATCTCTTAAGAACATAAAGTGCTTTACCATCTGCTGGCAGTGAGCTCACCATAGAGCTGCAGAGTAACAGAGGGCTATAACTCAAATAGGCTATAACTCCAAATCTTGTCTTTATGAGTCAATAAGTATGATCAAATGTAATATTTCCACCCATATAGATTTCCATGGTGGTGATTGTGTTTTTGTGTTTATTTTTATTTATTTATTTTTGAGAAATAAAGTCTTAGTGATTGAGAATTTTACTCACTTCCACACATTTTTCTTCTGAAGGTTAAAACAATACTCATAGTTCATTTTAAAATATATGTAGCTCATTTTTACTGGTCTCTAAAAGTAGTACAGCTTTGTAGGATTTTTAGACATAATTAAATATTGCCTTATTCTTCACTCAAAAGATGCTATGGGAGCCGCAGTTTCTGTCTCAGTATTTTCTTATCCTCCTAAAGCTAGAGTACTATTTCTAGGACACCTGGATCAGTATATTTTCATAGGGTGAAAATATTTCAACTGCCAATAACAGCTAGGCTTGAGACTGACTCCCAGCAATAAGAACCACAGTGCCTTATCCTCAGTTTGCATTTATTTAAGCCTTTATTTTTCTCTTGAAAGCACAGAAGATAAAACATATCTTACGTCCCTAAGCATAAGAATTTAGCTCTTTGCATCTGCTTCTTATCTGAGTAAATCAGGCAAGATAAGTAAGTATGAAGCTTATTGTTCACACATATGTAGACTGAAAAAAATAATAAACATTTTATGTTCAATTCTAAATTTTCTAAGAAGGCAATATATATTGGCTACAGTTGTTACTGTTTTTTTTTTTTTTTTGTAATCAAAATCGACCAAAGTAGTTATAGTTTTTATGAGTGAGTTTTTATATAATCTATGACACTAATAAGGGACTTATTTGCTTATGCAAAAATGTCATGTTTAATGTTGGCTATAAGAACTTCCCATACCTATTACTTTATTAATGACCTTGAGAACTTAATAAGTTGACATTTTATAAAATATTTTCCAAATCAATAATTTGCCTAAGGTCACACAGTCATGGGAGAAGTCAGAACTAGATCTCAGGAACTCTATGGATAGAAGTTTTCCCAGAACTCCTCGTCTCAGGGAATGCATTTGCTACCCATCAGAATTTACAAAATGAATGCTTGCCTCTTTCTCCTCCCTCGCTCTTCCTTTCCCTTCCCTTCCAATCAGAAGACTATAGCATCATTCTGTGCTAATCCTACTAAAGATACCTGAATTTAATCATGAGGAAACACTTTTTTTTAAAATGAAGTACATTCTACGAAATAAATGGCCATAATATTCAAAAGTATCAAAGTCATAAAAGTAAAAAAGGGATTGGGAGTATTTCCAGATTAAAACATACTAAAGAGACATAACAATCAAATGCAACATGTGTTTCTGGGCTGCAATTTTTCACTACAAATGATGTTATTAAAATATTTTGATGTCTTAAGGAGGAAAGAAGTTCTTAGTGGATATGAATACATCTGGCACCAAAGTATACATTAGTAATACTTCCTCAGAGGTACCTAAACTCCCTTGTCATATGTCAATGGTAGAAGTCAGAATTTAACACGATGTCTCTAATCTCTGATATTCATTCTTTTTGAGAATATCTATATAAGTGAACAACCTTGGATGATATAAATAGTGTCTCTTCCAGAGCAAAGAGTAGGCATGCTTTCTGTTCACTATAAAAGATTAAGATTCACTAAGCTCAGGGCCCCTTTGCTATAACAAAACTCACTGCATGAACAGGTGCCATCCGGCCCTGTTTGAGTTGCCAGTTCCCTGGGAATTCGGTCTCAGGGAACTGACACCAAAAATGCTCATTCTCTGGCTATTGCAATTGGTGAGTAATAAACTGTCTTTCATCTCTGACCCAGGAGTCTTGTGTCTTCCATCAGCATCTATGAAACTATGGTAGGTTAACCTGTTAACTTGCAAGTGGAGTAAATCTCATATCTTTTGCAATTCGTGACAGTTCATTCCTTCACTAGTTTTATTTGAAATGATATGCTGCTATCCAGTACCATATAGCCTAATTTATAAACTTAGCTACTATCAACCATGCCATGTAAAATAACAGGGGAAAGGAAAAAGTGAAGTAAAAATGTAATAGGTTACATATACATATGACATACATGAGGCAAGATGAAATATAACCATTACAATCCTCATTCTGTAGCTGATCAAAGGCCAAAATTTATAGCTTGTTTCTCCAATATCCCTTTTACAGCCCCCTTTTCCCTTGGTTGCACTTCAGAAGTTCTGAGTTCTTTATTTATCTAATGTGATGACTAAATAATACATTATGCTTTATTTATGCAATGAAATACATGTCTCAAAATGGAAGAAACTCACATACATAAATGTTGATAAAGTAACAAAAGAAGGCACATAGGGTGGTATCACTTACGCTAAACAATATATGTTTAGGGATTTCATATATACGTGTATTACATATATAATATATAGCAAAACTATAATGACAAAAAGAAGGTGCAAAAATTATAAACATGAAAAGTAGAACAATATTACCTCTGAGAAGAAAGAAAATATGTTCATTGGCTGGGTACGGTGGCTCACGCCAGTAATCCCAGCACGACTGTAATTCCCACCTTGGGAACCTGAGGTGGGTGGATCACCTGAGGTCAGGCGTTCAAGACCAGTCTGCTTAACATGGTGAAACCCCATTTCTACTAAAAATATAAAAAATTAGCCAGGCATGGTGGTGGGTACCTGTAGTCACAGCTACTTGGCAGGTTGAGGCAGGAGAATCACTTGAATTCAGGAGGCAGAGGTTGCAGTGAGCCGAGATCACACCATTGCACTCCAGCCTGGGAAACAAGAGTGAAAATTTGTCAAAAAAAAGAAGAAGGAAGGAAGGAAAGAAAGACGAGAGAGAGAGAAAAAGAAAGAAAGAAAGAAAGAAAGAAAGAAAGAAAGACAGAAGAAGAAAGAAAGAAAGAAAGAAAGAAAGAACAGAAAGAAAAAGAGCGAGAAGAAAGACCCAGAAAGAACGACAGGAAAGAAACGCAAATCCAGAAAAGAAAGCCGAAATCCCTCCCGCAACCCCCCATCCCTCCCTCCCTCAAAAAGAAAAGAAAGAAAGAAAGAAAGAAAGAAAGAAAGAAAAGAAAGAAAAGCTCACACATTTACACATTCAAGAGTTAGATAATCTATTTGTTGGGCTGGGTGGCATATACAGATATTTGTTTTATTAATATTTTATGATATGTATATTTGTTGGACATAGAAGTGATATTCAAAGCCTTTCTAACCTAGCCACAGAAAATCAGTGTAAAACAGCACAAGGCATCCTTGGAGATATTGTGGATTCAGTTCCAGACCACCACAATAAAACAAATATTGCAAAAAATCTAGTCATATTAATTTTTTATTTTCCAGCGCATGCAAAAATTATGTTTACGCATAATGAGAATACAACATACATAGAGAACTAGAATTAAAATTGGAGCCTGAAGGTGGGACTGAATTGCTTCAATCTCATGACAAAACTTGAATGGATGAGGAGTTGCTTCTTATAGGTTAGCAAAGTGGTTTCTTGAGATGGAATCTACTGGTGAAGATGCTGTGAACATTGTTGAAATGACAATGAAGGATTTAGAATATTCCATAAACTTTACATACACTTGAATGTATATTTACAGTATACTCACTGAGTATCTGGTAGTCTATTTAGTGTGCAATAGTCTTATGTATAAAGAAGTATACATACCTTAATTTTAAAAATACCTTATTTTTTAAAAATGCTGATGATAATCTAAATCTGCAGTTAGATTTTGCTGGTGGAAGGTCTTGCCTCCATGTTGATGGCTGCTGACTGATCAGGGTGGTGGTCGCTGAAGGTTGGGGTGGCTGTGGCAATTACTGAAAAATAAGACTATAATGAAGTTTGCTACATCCATTAACTCTTCCTTTCACAAAGAATTTCTCTGTAGTACGTGATACTGATGAATAGCGTTTTACCCACAGTAGAACTTCTTTCAAAATTGAAGTACATCCTCTCAAACCCTGCTACTGCTTTCTTAACTAAGTTTATGTCATATTCTAAATCCTTTGTTGTCATTTCAACAATGTTCACAGCATCTTCACCAGGAGTAGTTTCCATCTCAAGAAACCACTTTGCTGATGCATAAGAAGCAACTCGTCATCCATTCAAATTTTATTACGGGATTGCAACAACTCAGTTACATCTTCAGGCTCCACTTCTAATTCTAGTTCTCTTGCTATTTCCATCCCATAGGCAGCTACTTCCTCCACTGAAGCATTTCACCCCTCAAAGTCATTTATGAAGGTTGGCATCGACTTCTTCCAAACTCCTGTTCATGTTGATATTTTGACCATTTCCCATGAATTGTGAATACTCTTAATGGGATCTAGAATGGTGAATCTTTTCCAGAAGGTTTTCAATTTACTTTGTCCAGATCCATCAGAGGAATTGCTATCTATGACACCTATAGCTTCTGAAATGTTTTTCTTATTTAATAACACTTGAAAACTGAAATTCCTCCTTGGTCCATGGACTGCAGAATGCATGTTGTGTTGGAAGAATGACAACAATATTCATCTCCTTGTAAATCTTCATCAGAGCTCTTGAGTGACCAGGTACATTGTCAATGAGCAGTAATATTTTGACAAGTATCTTTTTTTTTCTGAGTAATACGTCTCAACAATGGGCTTAAAATATTCCATAAACCGTGCTGTAAACAGATGTGCTGTCATCCAGGCTTTGTTGTTTCATTTACAGAGCACAGACAGAGTAGATTTAGCATAATTCTAAGAGCTCTAGGATTTTCAGAATGATGAATGAACATTGGCTTCAACATAAAGTCACAAGCTGCATTAGCCCCTAACAAGAGAGTCAGCCTGTCCTTTGAAGTTTGAAAGCCAGCCACTGACTTCTCCTCTCTAGCTAGGAAAGTCCTAGATGGCATCTTCTTCCAATGTAACTGTTTTGTCCACATTGAAAATCTGTTGTTTAGCCACTTTCGTTCTTTATCTTAGCTAGGTCTTGTGGACAACTTCCTGCAGCTTCTCCATCAGCACTTGCTGTTTAGCCTTGTACTTTTATGTTATGGAGACAACTTCTTTCCTTAAACCTCATGAACCAACCTTTGCTAGCTTCCAACTCTTCTTCTGCAGTTTTCTCACCTCTTTCAGCCTTCACAGAATTGAAGAGAGTTAGGGTCTTGCTCCGCATGAGGCTTTGGCTTAAGGGAATGTTGTGGCTGCTTTAATCTTCTATCCAGACCACTCAAACTTTTTCTCTATCAGCAATAAGACTGCTTCACTTTTGTATCACTCATGTGTTCACTGGGGTAGCACTTTTAGTTTCTTTCAAAAACTTTCCCTTTGCATTCACAACTTGGCTTTTTGGCACAAGAGGCCTGGCTTTCAGCCTTTTGACATACCTACTTCACTAAGCTTATTTCTAGCCTTTAACTTAAAGTGAGGGGCACTGCTGGATGTGGCGATTCACGCCTGGAATCTCAGCATTTTAGAAGACCGAGGCAGGAGAATCATTTGAAACAAGAAGTTTGAGAACAGCTTGGGCAACAAAGTGAAACCCTGTGTCTACAAAAAGTTTAAAAATTTGCCAAGGGTGATAGTGTGAACCTATAATCCTGGCTACTTGGGAGCCTGCGGCGGGAGGATTGCTTAAACCCAGGATTTCAAGGTTGTAGTGAGCCATGATTGTACCACTGAACTCCAGTCTGGGCAACAGAGCAAGACTCTGACTCCATAAAAATAAATTTAAAAATAAAGTAAAAGGCATGTGACTCTTCCTTTCAGTTGAACACTTAGAGGCTATTGTTATTAACTGGTCTAATTTTAATATCGTTGTGTCTCAGAGAACAGGGAGGCCCAAGGATAGCGAGAGAGATGGAAAAGGCTGGTTGGTAGAGCAGTCAGAACACACACAACGTTTATTGATTAAGTTCACTATCTTATAAGGGCACAGTTCATGGCACCCCTAGACAATTCCAGTGGTAATATTAGAGATCACTGATCACAGATCACCAGAACAGATGTAACAATAATTTAGAAATATTACAAGAATTAAGCAGAGGCATGGAGTGAGGACATGCTCTTAGAAAACTAGTGCCAATAGACTTGCTTGACACAAGGTTGCCACAAACCTTCAGTTTGTGAGAAACGCAACATCTATGAAGATCAATAAAGCAAAGCTCACTAAAATGAGATATGTGTGTAGTCCTTTTAAATGTTCCTACCATTTTTCCTCCTCTTATCTTTTTGGCTATGTTAATTAAAAAAACACACACATATTATAGATCTGAAGTCCATTTGAAATCTTGAAAGAATTGCTTTAGTTTTTTATTAATTTGCTTCTTCATGGATATCTCTTCTTCTCTGGATAGTAAATAGCTTTCCTGTAGTAACTATTAAAGTATAAAAAGAATAAGTAGTAGGGACCAGGACCTGGGCCCAAATCTTAGATTGTAGATCTCATTATTTGCATTTTTGTTATGTTTCATTTTCCCTTTTTGACACAGAGCCACCTGCTGGCAAGAGGATGTTAATTTTGAATATATTTTAGCATGCAATTGGGTTCAAGTGCACAGGAAAAGTAGCACTGATGAGGCTGCACCTCAAAATGGCTTGTAGATTTTACCCATAGTAAGACTGCTAATGATATTAAAAATGTTAAAATGTACCGTGTAGTTGGGGAAGGATTTTTTTTTTAAGGTGAGCTTTCTCAAAGATCAAATTAAAATGTTGATAAGAAAATCTCATTAAAAGCAAAGAAGTTGAAGACACAGTGGAGAGGAGGGAGAATCCATTATCTAAGGTTCTTTAAAGGCAAGAGTAGGAGAATTCCTGCACAAAGGTGGAAAACAGGTGAAGACAAGAGAAGGGGATTCTCCGCAGATGCACCAGGTTAGAATGAGAAGAGAAAAGCAGAAGATGGTGAGGTAGTGGGAAGTTGATTTTATCTGGGTTAAAAGGGAAAATGGGATAAGAGTCTAAGGCATAAAGTAGAGCACAGAAAATGTAAAATAGTCCAGCAAGTAAGAAAGCAACTTGCTTAGGGAAACACACTAGGGTTTTAGGGCCATGTTGAAAGTCCAGCTGAAGTTGATGATGGTAAATTTCCAGTATTATTGAATGGATATGCCCTATTTTGTGATTTTTCTCCAAAATTGGTCTGTTATCCAGGTTAAGATATACAAAAATGAAAGAGTGGAGGTCACACTGCATTCGTTTTTGCTAAACAGGAGAGAGAAGACAGTTTATGGCACTGACAAAATTATTCTTAGAATTATGGGCCATGAACTATAAACTTAGTAGGAAGCTAATTAAACATAGGGAGAGGATATAGAAATGGGGACTGGACCGTCATTGAAGGATTGTCAAGGTGACAATAGTTAAAGAATCAATCCAGAAAAATGAGACATTATGGTAAGAGTGCTCAATGTCAAAGCCATTTACTTGGAATATTGATAATTTTGTTCTTTTTCATTAAAAGATGTAGAATTTGACCAGGGGAAGAGATAACTGAGAGTAGAAAAGGCCATAAAAGGTGAATTTGGTAAGAAAATGAGAAATCAGAGAATCGAAAGGACACTGTGGATATTGAAACCACCCACAATGATGGCAGGAATTAGAGCAGGGAAAAGACTCTGAATCAAGTGCAAAGCTTTTGACAAGCAAAGAAAAGTAATCAAATGATAGATGACAATGACAAACAAAATTTGCAGGTCATAGAGGTAAAATGGAATAAGCCTTAAAGAAATAGGATTCCTTTTCACAAGAGATTGGGTGGGTCATGATCTGAAAGATGTAATGAGGAGCAGAAAGTTTTCTAATCTTGCATCTAGATAGCAAAGTCTCTGAGGTTTGAAAGAATCGCATCCACCACTCCACTGGGCTGCTGGAGAGTACCAGCCCTGCAGTAAGGCAAGTGAGGGGCTCCTTGGAGAGAGGAGTTTGTGCTGCTGATAAAGGAGCAGTTCCAGGGCTCTTCAGCTGGGGAGGTGGGAAGTGGGGATGGAATGGAGGGCAAATAATTTAGCTTCAATAATATACTTTATTCATCTTAGTCGAATAGTCTTCCTCTTTCCTAAAGGATCTTTTCAAATTGAAGAACTAAGTTGAGGCTACTTCTATTAAATATTCAGTTACTGAGGCCAGGCATGGTAGCTTACACCTGTAATCCCAGCACTTTGGGAGGCCAAGGTGGGCAGATCACTTGAGGTCAGGAGTTCAAGATCAGCCCAGTCAACATGGCAAAACTTCATCTCTACTAAAAATACAAAAATGGGGCCCGGTGCAGTGGCTCACGCCTGTAATCCCAGCACTTTAGGAGGCCGAGACGGGCGGATCACGAAGTCAGGAGATCGAGACCATCCTGGCTAACACAGTGAAACCCCGTCTCTACTAAAAATACAAAAAAATTAGCCGGGCGTGGTGGCGGGCGCCTGTAGTCTCAGCTACTTGGAAGGCTGAGGCAGGAGAATGGCGTAAACCCGGGAGGCGGAGCTTGCAGTGAGCCAGGATCTCGCCAGTGCACTCCAGCCTGGGCGACAGAGCGAGACTCTGTCTCAAAAATAAAAATAAAAAAAAAATAAAATAAAAACACAAAAATAAGCCGGGCATAGTGGCGGGTGCCTGTAATCCCAGTTACTCAGGAGGCTGAGGCAGGAGAATCACTTGAACACGGGAGGCGGAGGTTGCAGTGAGCCGAGATAAAATAAATAAATCTCAAATAAATAAATATTCAGTTACTGAAATAATAATAAGTTGATTGGTAAAATAAGAATGTATTCTCTCTAAAAACTAGTTAGTTCCTACTAAACAATGGGCATAATTATTATCTCAAAGATTGATAATGATGCAATGGAATCATATATGTGTACACGTGTGGCATATATATATAATATGTGTATGTATACACATAAAATATCATTAAAAATAATTGACATTGTTTTTAAAAATAAGTACATATAATAAAATATAGAATAAATAGAAAAAATCAGGACAAGACAAATAGGATAGTAAGATGAAGGTAAGGGTGAAGTGGATATACTGGAAATCATAAGTTTTTACACAAATGCTGGAATTAAACCACAAATTTTTTGATTGCCTGGAATGAAATATGATGAATTTAATACTCAGTATTCATGAAATTAAAATATTCTGGTTGCTTAGCAGAAGTACAACTTTTCTTAGCACTGATAATAAAAATGTCCTTCATGGGCCCTCATTAAATGAGATTCTCATGTAGTTAAGATGTTCAAAATATCCTGAGAATAAAATGCCATAACACAAACACTTAACCTATATCATGTGACCATTATATGAGGATTTATGAATACAAGTCAAGTTTCTGTCACCAGATTTTAAAAGCAATACCTTGTTTTTGAGGTTCAAGCCTTTAGACTGACTTTTCCCAATTGCAGGCAAGTGGATTTTAGCTTTTCAGTCAAAATAATTATTTAGCTTTGAGAAAGAAAGCAAAAAAACAAAACAAAACAAAATAATGGCGGGGGGATGAGGGAGAGTGAAATCAATACAATAAGCTGAAAAGTTTCTTATAAGATTTGAATCTTTGAAAATGTGTTGCAATTTAAAACTAGGAAGTATCATCTCCAGATTGATCTATAGTTCCAACACTTCCAGTCAAAATCTCAACAGGCTGTTTTGGAGAAATGTACAAGGTGATTCTAAAATCTAGATGAAAAAGCAAAATATCTAGAAAATCCAAGACAATTTTGAAAGTGAAGAAAGTGGTCAATTGATTTTTGATAAAGATGCCAAGGATTTCAATAGGAAAACAAATCTTTTCAACAAATATTAACAACAGGATATCAGCATGGAAAAAAAATAAACCTCGACCTTTACCTAACATTCTATTAAAAAATTAACTCAAAAAAATTAATTAATTCAAAAAACTAAACCACAACAATTTCGGGAGAAAACCCTGAGGTTAGGCAAAGATTTGTTAAGATGCGCAGACACCCACCCCTCACACACACACACCACCCCCACGACACACACACAGAGACAAACAACCAAAAAAAGAAAATCGTATTTCATAAAATGTAAATACTTCTAGTCACTTCTGAAAGATTGTTCAGAGATGAAAAGGCAAACCACAGACCGAGGGGAAATATTCGCATAATATATATTTAGCAAAGAAGTTGTGCTCAGAATATATAAAGAACTTTAATAACTCAATAATGGGACAAACAACTCGTTTTTTTAAATGGGTAGTTAATCAGAATAGGCATTTCACAAAAGAAAATACAAATGTCCACAAAGCGCTAGAAAAGGTTATCAACATCTTTAGTCACTAAAGAAATGCACATTTAAACTACAAACACCCGCTACAATGATTATACTTCAAAAGACTATGAAGTGTTGGTAAGGAAGTGAAACAACTGGAACCCTAATACAGTGCTGATGAGAATGCAAAATGGTAACAGTCAATTTGGAAACCAGTTTGGCAGATTTTTTGAAAGTTAAACATAACATTTGCAATGCAACCGAGAAATTCCACTCCTAGGCATCTACCCAAGAGAAATGAAAACAGGTCCACCCAAAAACTTCTACATGAATGTTCATAGCAGCAGCATCAACAATATCCAAAAAAGGGAAACAACCTAAATGTATTCATCAACTGCCAAATGGAAGAACAAAAATTATGGTACATTATATAATAAGTTACTACCCAGCAGTAAGAAAGAACAAACTACTGTCATACACAACAACATGGATGAATCTCGGAAACTTTATGCTAAGGAAAAAAACCCAGACCAAAAGAAGTACACACCATATGATTCCATTTATATGAAATTCTAGAAAAGGTAAACCTCCAGTGGACAGAAAGTCAATCCATGTTTGCCCGGGTCTGAGAGTGGGGACAGGGAACTCTTGGGTGTAAAGGAAATATTCTAAATTTTTATTGTATCAGTAGTTATATGAGTATATAGTTGCCAAAACTCATCAAACTATTCTTAAAATAGAGGTAAATAATGTTCGGGTAGGCTATACAAAAAAAGTGGGCAGCATAGGGTAATACAGTACTCTTGGTTTAAAATTATATATTATCAAGCGTAATTACTCTTAGGTATTTATTTTACTTTGACTCCTATTTTATAAAAGGTATCTAAGCACCTACTGGCAAACTTTGGTTGATCCATATATTTTTCATTTGTTTATTTAGGAATTGTATTTGAGGTTGACATAAAATTAATTGCTTTAGACATGAAAATTTTCCAAAGTACCCGTTGAATTTACAGACTCAGTGATTCCTGGACCACATTTGTTGTTATTATCGATTCCAGTACAAAACCTGATCTCCCTCTCTGCCTTTAGGCCCCACATGATCGCAATATTTCATTTTGCCAAAGAGAAACTTGAACTGGAAGTGAATTGACTTGCATAGAAGTCACTTCATCTTCCATGAGGCTTTCCTTAATCACTCTGGCTAAGAACGATCTCTTTGGATTTCTATAGTTTAGTTCTTAAAATATTACCCAGGATATTTTCATCTCATAATTTTCAATGACATTATGTGTAATGTGCATTGTTCTTCCCATTAAATTGAAAAGAACAAGACTAACATTTCATGAGTGCTGTACAAAGTCAGATTGTGCTGGGTGCATGATCTCACTTCAGTCCTCACTAGTCGGTGCCTGCTGGGACCCGTGTGAGTATCGCCTAATGCTGACTCTCCACCACGACACTCCCATACATTGGAAATCCTCTGTCACTATGCTCTCCCACATGTGTGTCACCTCAACCTGAATTGTCTAATGTTGTTGATTGCTTACTAGATCTCCTTTTCAGAACCTCTTTCTAAATCAGGTTCCTCGGATGCTCACTTTGGAACCCACCCACCTGCCTTTTCTTGTTGTGGTAACAGACTAGCTTTTGAGGTAAGAGAACAGAGGGATTGTGTGATACATTCGTGTGTGTATGTGTGTGTGTGTGTGTCTACATCTTAGCACACCATCTTGCACATAGTAAGGAAGTGCTCAACACAGTAAATAAATAAACTTTAATTTTTAAGGAAATGCCTTGGCTAAAGACATTTTATTCCTGACTTAAGAAAAACCTTGCATAAATATTCCTGCTATTTTCCAATTACATAAAAAGTCACAAAATATAAAATTCTATGGTTTTTATCTACATTATGCTCAATTGTGAATACTTAGAAAATCATACAGAAATATATAGAAATATCACCACAATTGAATTTATAGAAATGCTGCTTTACATTGTTATTAGAAAAAAAATTGAGAGTCAGAAACTTAAAAGTTTATCTCTAGTTATATAAGATTAGATAGGTCATTTAACATTTCTGACTCTGTCTCCTTATTGTAAAATAGAACTAACATCACCTGCCTGTATCAATAGAATTGTTCAAATCAAAGGGCAAAACATAATTTGCAAACTGTAACATGGAACATAAATGTAAGGCACTTGGAGGAAGAGCAATGTTAATAAGCATTTTCTAAAATTTATGTGTTTAGAGCATTAACAAGCTGTTTCACTAGCAGAAAAGATTAAATATGAATAAGTATGAATTCATGGTAATTAACAACCTAAAAATGCAATGAGAAAAGAAATCAAGTAAAGAAAATATACACATACCTACACTGCTAGAAATTGTTTTAATTTTTTTTCTTTTCATCTCCAGACATACATGCTTAGAACCCTCATTTCTTCCACAAATATTTATGGAACAGCTATGATTTGGAAATTCTAATCATTTATAGTTTGCCTGTCATTCTCACTAACATTATATATATAATATATATTATATATGTCATTAAATATATATGTATATTTAATGAAAGTATATTATAACCATGTGGCTGCACGACATCCAAAGCTTAATCGTCATAAAACCATAAAATGCTTTTGTTTGGGACATTACATTAGTTATTCAGTCCTGTGGTTTGTGATTGGTAGCAAAATAAATATAAATCAATATCAGACACCCTCACTTGCAGCTCTTTGGACCGTGTTGTTATGGTTATAGTTTTCTTTAGTGTTATTAGCTCCAAGTCTTCATTATGAGGCACTAAAAACTTTCATTCTTGGCCTGGAGCAGTGGCTCACGCCTGTAATCCTAGCACTTTAGGAGGCCAAGGTGGGCAGATTGCTTGAGCTCATGAGTTCAAGACCAGCCTGAGCAACATGGTGAAACTTCATCTCTATTTTTAAAAGTAAAAGAAATAATCATTTTTTTTATTTAAAAAAACTTCAGGATGATCATGGCAGATGGGAGGCAGGACTAGATTGCAGCTCTGACTCAGACAGACAGAGCAGCGTGCAGATGCTCGCATTGATAACTTTAGCTCCAGAATGACTGCAAGAAAAAAAAACAGGAATCCCGAGAAAACCCACAGACCCTCTGAAGGAAGTGGACTTCTCCTGCAGGACCCAGGAGACATGCCAAATACAGTGCTGGTATCCACAGCTGAGAGACGGTTCACGTCACAGGACTCTGTGCAAACAACCGCTAGTACCAGCCTGGAGCCAGGAAGACTTGCTGGGTGGTTAGACCAAGAAGAGAGATAAAAATCACTGCAGCTTGGCTTACAGGAAGCCAAATCCATAGGAAAAGGAGGAGAGTACCACATCAAGGGAGGGAACACCCCATGGGACAAAAGAATCTAAGCAACAGCCTTCAGCCCTATACCTTCCCTCTGACAGAGCCTATCCAAACGAGAAGGAACCAGAAAACCAACCCTGGTAATACGACAAAACAAGGTTCTTTAACACCCCCCAAAAATCACACTAGTTCACCAGCAATGGATCCAAACCAAGAAGAAATAACCGATTTACTTGAAAAAGAATTCAAGAAGTTAGTTATTAAACTAATCAGGGAGGCACCAGAGAAAGGCGAAGCCCAGTGCAAGGAAATTCGAAAAACAATACAAGAAGCAAAGGGAGAAATAGTCAAGGAAATAGATAGCATAAAGAAAAACAGCCTGGATGCAGTGGCTCATTCCTGCAATCCTAACACTTTGGGAGGCCGAGGTGGGAGAATCACCTGAGGTCAGGGATTTGAGAACAGCCTGGCCAACATGACAAAACCCAGTCTCTACCAAGGATACAAAAATCAGCCAGGTGTTGTGGCGCACGGTTGTACTCCCAGCTACTCAGGAAGCTGAGGCAGGAGAATCACTTGAACCCAGGAGGTGGAGGTTGCAGTGCACTCCAGCCTGGGCGACAGAGCAAGACTCCATCTCAAAAAAGGAAAAACAATAACAAAAAGAAGAAGAAACAATAAAAACTTCAGGAAACATTGGACACACTTATAGAAATGCAAAATGCTCTAGAAGTCTCAGCAATAGAATTGAACAAATAGAAGAAAGAAATTCAGAGCTGTTGTTTGTGATTGGTATCAAAATAAATATAAATCAATATTTACATTTGACAAAGTCTTTCAAGACAAGATCTTTGAATTAAGCCAATCCAACAAACACAAAGGAAAAAGAATAAGAAAATATGAACAAACCCTCCAAGGAATCTGGAATTATGTTAAACAACCAAACCTAAAAATAATTAGCATTCCTGAGGAAGAAGAGAGATATAAAATTTGGAAAACATATTTGGGGGAATAATTGAGGAAAATTTCCCTGGCCTTGCTAGAGACCTAGACATCTAAATACAAGAAGCACAAAGAATATCTGGGAAATTCATCACAAAAAGACCATCACCTAGGCACATTATCATGTTATCTAAAGTTAAGACAAAGGAAAGAATCTTAGGAGCTGTGAGACAAAAGCACCAGGTAACCTATAAAGGAAAATCTATCAAATTAACAGCAACCAAGTGGAGTGTCAAATCAAGAACTCAATCCCTTTTACAATAGCTGAAAGAAAAAAAAATACTTAGTAATATACCTAACAAAGGAGGTGAAAAACCTCTACAGGGAAAACTACAAGACACTACTGAAAGAAATCATAGATGACACAAACAAATGGAAATTCATCCCATGCTCATGAATGGGTAGAATCAATAGTGTAAGAATGACCATACTGCCAAAAGCAATCTACAAATCTGATGCAATTCCCATCAAAGAACCACCATCATTCTTCACAGAATTAGAAAAAACAATTCTAAAATTCATATGGAACCAAAAATAAAGCCCACATAGCCAAAAAAGACTAAGCAAAAAGAACAAGTCTGGAGGCATCACACTACCTGATTTCAAACTATACTGTAAGGCCATAGTCACCAAAACAGAATGGTACTGGTATAAAAACAGACACACACACCAATGGAACAGAATAGAGAACCCAGAAATAAACCCAAATGCTTACAGCCAACTGATCTTCAACAAAGCAAACAAAAATATAAAGTGGTGAAAGGACACCCTTTTCAACAAATGGTGCTGGGATAATTGGCAAGCCACATGTAGAAGAATGAAACTGGATCCTCGTCTCTCACCTTATACAAAAATCAGCTCAAGATGGATTGAGGACTTAAATCTAAGACCTGAAACTATACAAATTCTAGAAGATAACATTGGAAAATCCCTTCTAGACATTGGCATAGGCAAGGATTTTATGACCCCGAACCGAAAAGCAAATGCAATAAAAACAAAGATAAATAGCTGGAACTTAATTAAACTAAAGAGCTCTTGCACAGCAAAAGGAACAGTCAGCAGAGTAAACAGACAACCCACAGAGTGGGAGAAAAATCTTCACAATCTATTCATCTCACAAAGGACTAGCATCCAGAATCTACAACAAACTCAAACAAATAGTAAGAAAACAACAATCCCATCAAAAAATGGGCTAAGGATATGAATAGACAATTCTCAAAAGAAGATATACAGATGGCCCAACAAACATATGAAAAAATGCTCTACATTACTAATAATCAGGGAAATGCTTATCAAAACCACAATGAAATATCAACTTACTCCTGCAAGAAAGGCCATAATCAAAAAATTTTAAAATACTAGATGTTGGCGTGGATGCGATGATCAGGGAGCACTCCTACACTGATGTTGGGAATGTAAACTAGTACAGCCACTATGGAAAACAGTAGAAGAACTGAAAGTAGAACCACCATTTGATCCAACAATCCCACTCCACTACTGGGTATCTACCCAGAGGAAAAGAAGTCATTATACAAAAAAAGATACTTGCACACACACGTTTATAGCAGCATACTTCGCAATTACAAAATCATGGAACCAACCCAAATGCCCATCAATCAACCAGTGGATAAAGAAACTGCAATATATATATATATGATGGAACACTACTCAACCATAAAAAGAATGAATAAATGGCATTTGCAGTGACCTGGGTGAGATTGGAGACTATTATTCTTTTTATTTATTTTTATTTTTATTTTTTGAGAGAGTCTCGCTCTGTCACCCAGGCTGGAGTGCAATGGCACAATCTCAGCTCACTGCAAATTCTGCCTCCCAGGTTCAAGTGATTCTTCCACCTCAGCCTCCTGAGTAGCTGAGATTACAGGCACCCGTCATCATGCCCAGCTAAGTTTTGTACTTTTGTAGAGACGGGGTTGCACCATGTTGGCCAGGCTGTTCTTGAACTTCTGACCTCAGGTGATCCACCCACCTCAGCCTCCCAAAGTGCTGGGATTACAGGCATGAGCCAACATGCCCAGTCAGAGACTATTATTCTAAGTTAAGTAACTCAGGAATGGAAAACTAACCACCGTATGTTCTCATTGATATGTGGGAGCTAAGCTATAAGGATGCAAAGACATAAGAATGATACAATGGACTTTGGGGACTTGTGGGGAAGGGTGGGAGTGGGGTGAGGGATAAGAGACTACAAATAGGGTGGAGTGTATACTGCTGGGGTGATGGGTGCACCAAAATTTCACAAATCACCACTAAAGAACTTACTCAAGTAACCAAATGCCACCTGTATCCCAATAACCTATGGAAAAGTTTAAAAATTAAGTAAAAATAAACTTTATTCTTAAACTTAGGTTTTTAAAGATTCCCTTAAGATGTCTAAATATCCAAATATTATCTATATTTTAACTAAGATTTAGTCGGGAAAATATATTAAATGGTGATTGTATTTTGAGACACAATTGATAAAGTTATCATTTTTCCAAAATATTATTTGGATTCATGCTTTGAACAAAGTTTTCTGTATTAAAACAGTAAAGATTTAGGACTTACAATAGTATTTAACATCATTTAAAATCTACAATTTTTCATTTCTGATTTTGGTTATAGTTGGAGAGAAGAAAATATAAAAACAGCTATTGAAGTTTAGTTTTTCCATATTACTTGGACAACATGAGGCATATAATTATAACTTTGGATATATCATAGTCCATTTTCAGAATCTGTCAGATATTATTCTGCCATGTGAAGTAAAATCACTCATAAAAATATTCAAGCCACGATGTTTTCTATGACAAAAGATGGAGCTGACATCTTGCTGTAATCTTACCTAGCATACCCAATATTACATGTAATATTTTGGATAGAAGGCACAGAAATAAAGTTTCCTCATGTTCTAGGCATTATGTTCTTTGATGAAGATCCTCTTGTTCCTCAAAGTTAAGCCTCATTAGAAGATACTCTATCCTGGTTTGAACCCTTGCTGTCTGTTCTGCATCTCTGGTAACTTGTCCCAATCATCCAGCGTGGTATTGGCAAATGAACACAATTACCCTTCTCAACATATCATGGCTTTTGCAGAGAATAGTTCTTGTCTAATCAGTCATATTCTTGGAAGCAGAGAAGATGCAGGTGTTTTCCGGGAATTATGCCTTTAAGCAGATTTATTTTTTCAAGAAACTGAATTATATTTCTCTTTTGGAAGCTTGCTCACAAAATAAAACTCATGAGTCCTCTTTTTATTTTCAGAACAAAGGTTTACATTTCCATGAGTTAGTATTGATTTAAAACATTTTATCTAAATGGAAGTAATAGAATATTTTTCTAACTCATGTCTGTACATATCTCTATCAAAGTTAACAGCTTGGTTTCTTCTTCAAAATTTAAACCTTTTGTAGAAAACCTATTCCAAGAGAAAAAACAGAAATTTTGGAAGAATACAACAAAATTACAGAAAGATAATACAAACTCCACTTGGTGAGTTCTAGGTAGAATAAGATGAACATGATATAAGAAAGTAGAAAGAGTAGGCTGGGCATGGTGGCTCACACCGTAATCCCAGCACTTCGGTATGCTCAGGCGGTGGACCACATGAAGTCAGGAGTTCGAGACCAGCCTGGCCAACATGGTGAAACCCCATCTCTACTAAAAACATAAAAATTAGTCGATCATGGTGGTGCACACCTGTAATCCCCAGGTACTCAGGAGGCTGAGGCAGAGAGCTTGATCCTGGGAGGCAGAAGTTGCAGTGAATGCCAAGATCGAAATTGAGCCACTGCATTCCAGCCTGGGTGACAAAGGGAGACTCTGTCCTATTTCTAGGAAGAGTCATTCATTGTTCCTCACATATTTAAATTTCAAAATGCAGGCAATCTGTATTACTAGAATTTTTATTTTAGTAACGAGAAAACAAAAATACCTTAAAACTTAAAATCACAGACATACACACAAATAAATAAATAAATAAATAAATAAATAAATAAATATATATATATATATATATTTTTGAGATGGAGTCTCACTCTGTAGCCCAGGCTGGAGTGCAGTGGTGTGATCTCAGCTC
This sequence comes from Rhinopithecus roxellana, assembly GCF_007565055.1. Classification (NCBI taxonomy): domain Eukaryota; kingdom Metazoa; phylum Chordata; class Mammalia; order Primates; family Cercopithecidae; genus Rhinopithecus; species Rhinopithecus roxellana. Next base: position 6,316,085 of record NC_044550.1, read on the forward strand.
ACCACAAGCTCCGCCTCCCAGGTTTGCACCATTCTCCCACCTCAGCCTCCTGAGTAGCTAGGACTACAGGCCCCTACCATCATGCCTGGCTAATTTTTTTTTTTTTTTTTTTTTTAGTAGAGACGGGGTTTCACCATGTGTTAGCCAGGATGGTCTCAATCCCCTGACCTCGTGATCTGCCCACCTCAGCCACCCAAAGTGCTGGTATTACAGGTGTGAGCCACCACTCCCAGCCACAAAAATCATATTCGTTAAACAAGACTTGTTGAGAATATATACTAAATTTAAACAAAAATACTAAAGGTTATTATTGAACTAACATTGTAACACATATTATTTTGCAAGAAATTGTTGACTTTCAAAAAATTAATTTTTTAGATTGTAAGGTTAGTACATGTGTATTGCAGAAAGTTTAGCAAGAAAGAAGATAAGAGATGTTCAAGTCGGGGTCAAGGGGAAAGGGAATGCCCTGCAAGTCTAGGGAAGCAGTATCTTCAAGGTCTAGGCCATTAATAAGCATGAAGGTAATCCTTGGTGTGCATATTACTTAATCCCATACGATATCAAGATTGGTGACACTGGCTTCAATTGACTTCCTTGGCACCTTAAGTTTCCTCATGTCTCTTTAGACATTCCCTCTCAGTTTGTTTTGCAGGTTCATCTTGTGTATTAGGCCATTCTTGCACTGCTGTAAAGAAATACCTGAGACTGGGTAATTTATAAGAAAAGAGGTTTAATTGGCTCATGGTTCTGCAGATTGTACAGGAAGCACAACGTTGGTATCTGCTTCTGGGGAGGCCTCGGGATGCTTACAATCATGGCAGAAGGTGAAGGGGGAGCCGGTGTCTCACATGGTGGGAGCAGGAGCAAGAGACAGATAGCAAGGTACCACATACTTTTAAGCAGTCCGATCCCTTGAGAAGGCATTCTCTATTGTGAGGATGGCACCAAGAGAATGGTGCTAAAGCATTCGTGAAAAATTCACCCCTATGATGCAATCATCTCCCACTAGGTCCCACCTCCAACACTAGAAATTACAATTCAACATGAGATTTGGGTGGAGGCACAGATTCAAACTATATCACCTTATTCAACTCATTATTTTAATGTTGGTCTCTTTTGTGGTTATGTTTTAGGCCTTCTTTTCATTCTGCCCATCCTCCTGGATTGTTTGTTTGTTTTGCTTTGAGACGGAGTCTTGGTCTGTCACCCAGGCTGGAGTCCAGTGGCACAATCTTGGCTCACTGAAACCTCTGCCCCCTGGGCAAAAGCCTCCCCAATAGCTGGGATTATAGGCGTGTACCACCAGGCCTGGCTAATTTTTGTATTTTTAATAGAGATAAGGTTTTACCTTGTTGGCCAGGTTGGTCTCGAACTCCTGACCTCAAGTGATCCACCCACCTTGGTCTCTCAAAGTACTGGGATTACAGGCTTGAGCCACCATGTCCGGCCTTCTGGATGGTTTTATTCATGCTCGGGATTTCAGTTACAATCTATATGCTGATGACTTTCAGATCTTTTTCTGGAATCTGAATTTCTCTCCAGTGTGCCATATCCACGTATACAAAATAAATCTCGCCACCATCCACTAGTTGGCCTGGAAGGAATTTCGGCATCATCTTTCACTCTTCTCTCTCTCTCTTTCCCCAGTAATTGCCTGGTCTTTTAGAGTTCACTTTCCAAATCTCTCTCAAGTCTGTCAACTTCTCTCAATCTCTCAATTTAAATCTCCAGCATTCTTTCTGGGATCATGGCCACAGCTTCTTAGCTATACACCTATCAGTATATCCCTTCTCTGATGTATTTCCAAAGGCAGAAAGAGTGATTTTTATACATCCACTCCCTACTTAAAAATCTGCAGTGGCTCCTCATGGTTCCCAGGGTAAAGCTCCAAATCCTAGTGAGGATGAGCATTGCCTTCAATACTTGACATCTCCAACCTCATCTCTTCTCACACCACCCCAGTCTCTAGGCTCACATCATGCTTTCTCTAACCTTTGGGGTCTTGTTTATGCTCATGTCTCTCACCAAAATATTTTCCACCTTTCTTTTGCCCCCTCTTCCCTCCTCCATTTCTGATCTTGAACTTCTAACTCCTACTTATCCTTCAGCTCTTAGCTCATATATTACTTTCACTGGAAAGTTTCCTGGGCCCAAAGATTGAATTGTATGTCTCTCGTATATGCTTCCATAGCACCTTGCACTTAGTCTCATCCTAGAACTGATCATACTCCTGTACTGGGCTTATTATAACTCTCTACACACTTGTTTGTAGTCTACACAAGATATAAAATGCTGCACAGGAGTAAGGATTGTGTCTTTTTTACTGTAACTTCTCTAGTAAATGCCTAGCATATGGCACATAATAAATATTTGTTATATGAATGAATAAATGAATGAATGAATGAATGGTAACATTCAGAGATCAGCATGACCTTTTAAAAACATATAATCAATTGAAATGAAAGAATCTATATTCTTTCACTTAAAGGATGGCATTCTAAGCCTGGTAATAGGTGAACAAATTCAGACAGGATGATAAATTAACTCTTTCTTCTTTTCTTTTTAATTGTTAAAACTAAAAAACAAAATTTTAGTGATGGCTCTTGCTATGCTGCCCAGGCTGGAGGGCAGTGCTATTCACAGGTGTGATCATAAGTCACTATAGCCTCAAACTCCTGAGCCCGCTATCTCAACCTCCCAAGTAGCTAGGATTACAGGTGTGCACTGCCATGTCTAGTCTCTTTCTTCTTAAGTAATTGTAAAATGTTAAAATTAAATCGTTAATGATTGAGGCTGCATCGGGGGTAGAGGGGAAGTTCCCTGAATAACAACAAGAATATAATAAACTTCACTTATTTCGAGTTTTGCAATTATTTAGAAGTTCTTATTTAGTATGTAAGAGAAGATAATTTGCCTTTGCCAGTTTTAAGTACATATATAGTCGATTAATAGAAACGGGTTAACAAAGGAAATAGGAAAGTTAATAAAGAGCCCACTCCTCATTCTTGGCCTGGAGCTTCAGAGTTGAATTTAAACGCTAACTAACATAAGCCCCATCTGTCATTTCTGGTCATCGCCTCAGTTCTATAAATAGGAAGAAACCGGGACATACCTCATTACTTCCAACCAGCAACTGGATGAAGTGCTAAGGAATAACACTGAACCAGGGACAGTTAAGTGCGTGGGCCCCTGGGCTCTGCTGGAAAGAGTAAGATCTACATTAAAATAACAAGCATTGCAATTTAGTTCTTTTATTTATACAAGGGGGAAAACTGCAAAATCATATAAGAAATTAAATTTTTGAGCATTTCAAGAGAAACATTTTCCTCCTCTACCCCAGTTCCAGTTACAGGGTAAATATTTTTTAAATCAAAATGGGAAACACTATTTTTTTTCTTAAGAGAGTTTTCTTTGTATACTTAATCATAGCTTATTCTTATCAGAGCTACATACTTTGGACTTGTCTACGTTAAGAGAGTTTTCATGCAAGTGTGTTCTGATTATGATTTTGATAACTGATGCTGAGTAATGATTACAGCACTTTCAAAGCTGTTTGTTTGCCTTTGCGTTCAACACAAGGCGTAGATAGAAAAGGAACAGGAAGGTTTTATCTGATCTGGCTATATTTTGCATCAGCAACTGAAAGCATAGCATACTTTTAAAGAAAGTACCATTTTAACTAGAATTTTCTCTCCCTGACCTTCATTTAACCAATAATTTTATTACTGGGCTATACATTTATCCATTTTCCCCCCAAATTGTGTCAACTGTGGTGAAGCTTAATATTTCTATCTTTTAATTCAATTTTTATATTTAAGAATATTTGGAAATAGACTACTATTTATGAGTACAGAATACACAAAATTAATTCATCCTTTAAATGTGTACTTCCTGCTAGAATCAATACTTTGAAAAAGATGTTTAAATCAATGCCTAAAACACTTAACATAACCATTCATCCTCTTATGGCATTTGAAACTGAGTATTTGCCTAATTTCAAATTGTTTCGCTTGTTTTCGTTGTCTATTTTAATAAAATAGTATTTTTAACAGCTTGTAATTAAAGTTCCTGTAAAAAAGAAAATGTTCCTCTTGAAATAGTAAATATCTCAAATTAGTCTGTAGCATTCCAGAGTTTTTACAGAAAATGGTGTTTTCTTATTTGTACACAAATACAATAGTAATGAAGTCAGAGAATGTCAGATACGTTTTAAGTGAGGACACTGCTATATTCCAGAGGATCCCATAACTCAGTCAGCAGAGAAAAGTGCTCGTAACAAAGGAGATCACTGAATGGTTTAAATTTAAATTTTGGGTCTCCTACCCCAGGTGAAAAAAAATTGCAGCACCATTTCCCTCATCTTTTATCACTTACTAATTGCCGAGTAGATAGCTCCCCACTGCAGTGAGACATCATTTTAGAGCAGAATAGTAGGTCAATACTGCACTATTTTTTGAGACAGAGTCTCATTCTGTCATCCATGCTGGAGTGCAGTGGCTCAATCTCGGCTCACAAGATCCTCCCACCTCAGCCCCACGGGGACGCGCCACAGGGCCCAGCTACATTTTGTATATTTTGCAGAGACGGGGTTTTGCCATGTTGCCCAAACTGGTCTGAGATTCCTGAACTCAAGTGATCTGCCCACCTTGGCCTCCCAACGCGGTGAGATTACAGGGGTGAGCCACTGCACGTGGCCTAACACTACATTATTTCTAAGAATAATATTGGAAATCACTTATTCTTAGAATCTACTTGTAAATGTTTCATGTGTTAGAAAATCTGATAAGCCTAAAGATTCCCACATTGATTGCTGGCCACTCAGTCTACAGCACTCAGTGAACACTTCCCTTGCTTTTTCCTCCCTAACACTCCACAGTGAACTGAAGAGTAAATGCTTTCGGTTAAAGAATGATGACAGTGGAGTTGATGGAGTAACTGGCAACTCATTCTTGGTGTCCAATAGAGCTTTCGTTTTGAACAACAGTGACCTAGATCTTTTATAAATGAAATGCTTAAATTACTTGGTGAATAGTGACTCTTACGGTTTTTTTTCTTTTTCTTTTAAATAAAAATTCCAAATAACACTGAGAAGGTACAAGAATAGCACAATTCATCTTTTACCTTTTACTTAAGATTCACCAAATTCTTAATATTTCGTTATAACTGTTCTCTTTCCTCTCTCCATATATATGTATGTATATGTACATATATGTGCACTTAGTAGTAGTAAATTTAGTATGGTATCTTCTTGAATCTTTCTTTCACATCATCATGGTATAATTACAAAATTCAAGAAATTTGACACCAATGAATTACTATTATCTAATACGCATCCCACATTCAGATCTTGCCAATTGTCTCAGTATTGTTCTTTATGCCAACTTCTTAAAAATTGGAGGTCCAATCCAGGATATGCATGTCATAAATTCTATATCTTTTTAAAGAAAAAAAATTATCTTTTTTTGTTTTTGGCTTTTCTTTTTTAATATTTTAGGTTCAGAGGTACATGTACAGGTTTGTTAGATAGTCAAACTCGTGTCATGGGAGTTTATTGTACAGATTACTTCATCATATACTAAGTCTAGTACCCAATAATTATTTTGTCTGCTCCTCTCCCTCCTCCAACCTTTCATCCTCAAGTAGGCCTAGGTGTCTGTTGTTTCCCTCTTTGTGTCCATGTGTTCTCATCTTTTAGCTACCACTTTTAAGTGAGAACATGTGGTATTTGGTTTTCTGTTCCTGCATTAGTTTGTTAAAGATAATGTCTTCCAGCTCCATCCATGTTCCTACAAAGGACATGATCTTGTTCTTTTTTATGGCTGCATAGTATTCCATGGTGTATTATGTACCACATTTTCATCATCAAATCTGCCATTGATGGGCATTTAGATTGATTCCATGTCTTTTCTATTGTGAATAGTGTTGCAATGAACATACCTGTGCATGCGTCTTTATGGTGGAACAATTAATATCGTTTGGGTACATACCCAGTAATGAGATTGCTGGGTTGAATGGTAGTTCTGTTTTTAGTTCTTTGAGGAATTGCCACACTGCTTCCTACAATGATTGAACTAATCTACACTTCCACCAATAGTGTATAAGCGTCTCCTTTTCTCTACAACTTTGCCAGCATCTGTTATTTTGTTTTGACTTTTTAGTAATAGCCATCCTGACTGGTGTGAGCAGGCATCTCATTGTGGTTTTGATTTGCAATTCCCTAATGATCAGTGATACTGAGCTTTTTTTCATATGCTTGTTGGTCACATGTATGTTTTCTTTTGAAAAGTACCTGTTCATGTCCTTTGCCCTCTTCAAAAATATTTATCTTATCTAAAATTAGAAAACGCAGGTGATGGCCAGCCACGGTGGCTCACACCTGTAATCCCAGCACTTTGGGAGCTCAAGGTGAGCAGATTAACTTAGGCTTAGGAGTTTGAGACCACTCTGGGCAACACAGTGAAACCCCATCTCTACAAATAAAAATAAAAATAACTAGCCAGGTGTGGTGGTGTGTGCCTGTGATCCCAGCTACTCAGGAGGCTGAGGTGGCAGAATCGCTTGAGCTCGGGAGGTGGAGATTACAGTGAGCTGAGATCATGCCACTACACTCCAGCCTAGGCAATAGAGTGAGACCCTGTCTCAAAATAAAAGAAAAAAAGAAAGGAAAGAAAGGGAAGGGAAGGGAAGGGAAGGGAAGGGAAGGGAAGGGAAGGGAAGGGAAGGGAAGGGAAAGGAAGGGAGGAAGGGAGGAAGGAAGGAAGAAAGGAAGAAAAGAAAGAAAAGAAAAGAAAATTCAGGTGATATTATGTGTAAAGATTGTTAATCTAATCCTCATGGTACCAAGAAAACAATATTAAAATTATTGTTTATCAAATACCAATTTGATAAATAATTTATCAGACGTCAATTGTGAACCTAGCACTGTCTAAAATCCTGAAATTTTAGAAAAGATGTCACAGTTCTTATCCTCAAATTTCACACAGTATAGAAGCTGAAGCAGATCTAATACCCCAACAAAAACCGGTTAATAAATAACCCTTACATTAGTTATATTTTGCTGCAAAATAAGCCACTCTTAAACTTAGGACTTCAGACAACATTTATTTTTCTAGCTAGCAATTCTATGAGTTAGCAATGCCAGCTGGCAATGTCAGTTGGCCAGTTCTGCTGGTCTTTCCTGGGCTCAGACATTCAGCTGCATCTGCTGGTTCGGTTGGCTGTGGGTTAGTGCTTCTAGAACAACCCCACTCACGTCTGGCAATTGATGCTGGCTCTTGGTTAGTATTGGCCCTGAACTGGGAGACAGAGATGGCCTGGGCTACATGTTTTCATCAGTTTTTCCATTTAAGTGTCTTAGGGTTCTCACAAGAAGCAAGAGAAGGCAAGCCCCAGTGCATAATACTTTTCAGGTTTTTTGGTATCACATTTGATTGTTGTTTCTTTGGCCAAATTATGTCAAATAGTCAAGAGTCATTATAGGAGGATCTATCCAAGTTCATGGATACAAGGAGGCTTGGATAAATTGTAGCCATTACTGCAACAAAACACTCTAAAAGTATAACATTTGACTAGAATGAGATTGATGCGCAATGTCATGGAATAGGTATTATTTTGTAGTTATATCTTACTAAAAAATCAAGTATTAAAAATTATGGTATAGTCAAAATAGGCTATAGAAATTATGAGACAAAATTATTATGACTATAATAGCTTAAGAAGGGCCTGAGGGAAACAATGACATGTAACGCTCTCCAAGAATAGTCAGGAATTTGATGCATGAAGAGGAATCTCTGGACAGAGGTTTAGAAGTGAGTAGTTAAGGGATACAACCTGAGAAAAGACAGAGACTGGCAAAGAACACGACAGGTGTGGGATAGTGAAGGAACAAACTTAGAGTAGATAGCCCACCAGAAATTCTAGAAAATAAGACTAAATAAGTAAAATCAGCATCAATTATGAATGAGAACATTTAAAGGTCAGACATAAATTCAAATTATACTTTCATGATATCAAGAATATTTTAGGAAGAATCATTTAGTATCAGAATTAAAGCTGGATGAGGGCAGAGATGAGCAGTGAAAACCAGATATACATTTAATACACTAATCCAAATTGAAGTAGGAACATTGAAAATAGGGGGACTGGGACAAATATACGAAACATATTACATGAGAGGAATGGAAAGAAACAAATTCAAGACAAATTACACATAGAAAATGATGAAACTTTAGGCCGGGCGCGGTGGCTCACGCCTGTAATCCCAGCACTTCGGGAGTCCGAGGCGGGCGGATCACGAGGTCAGGAGATCGAGACCATTCTGCCCAACACAGTGAAACCCCGTCTCTACTAAAAATACAAAAAAATTGGCCGGGCGTGGTGACGGGCACCCGTAGTCCCAGCTACTCCGGAGGCTGAGGCAGGTGAATGGCGTGAACCCGGGAGGCGGAGCTTGCAGTGAGCAGAGAGATCGCGCCACTAAACTCCATCCTGGGCGACAGAGCGAGACTCCGCCTCAAAAATAAAACTGAAACTTTAAAACGATAGATTTAGGTTGGCGCTTTTGCGCGCGGAAAGATGGCGGAACAGGCTACCAAGTCCGTGCTGTTTGTGTGTCTGGGTAACATTTGTCGATCACCCATTGCAGAAGCAGTTTTCAGGAAACTTGTAACTGATCAAAACATCTCAGAGAATTGGAGGGTAGACAGCGCGGCGACATCCGGGTATGAGATAGGGAACGCCCCTGACTACCGAGGGCAGAACTGCATGAAGAGGCACGGCGTTCCCATGAGCCACGTTGCCCAGCAGATTACCAAAGAAGATTTTGCCACGTTTGATTATATACTATGTATGGATGAAAGCAATCTGAGAGATTTGAATAGAAAAAGTAATCAAGTTAAAACCTGCAAAGCTAAAATTGAACTACTTGGGAGCTATGATCCACAAAAACAACTTATTATTGAAGATCCCTATTATGGGAATGACTCTGACTTTGAGACGGTGTACCAGCAATGTGTCAGGTGCTGCAGAGCGTTCTTGGAGAAGGCCCACTGAGGCAGGTTCATGGCCTGCTATGGCCAGCCTGACTAGACCCCACCCTGAGGTCCTGCATTCTCAGTCAGTGTGTAATCATGTTCCAGAGCCCAAAGGCCCAGCTCTTTGTTCAGTTGACTTACTGTTTCTTACTTTAAAAAATATTGTAGATGGAAATCAGTTATGTTTGGCAGAAGAATCAATAAAATTATTTGATTCTGACAGTTTATGGGGTATATTAAGCATTCTTAGACTAGTTGAACATCTCACTTTGCCCCAATTACAAAAATAGTAGAACAACTTTGGGAGGCCGAGACGGGCGGATCACAAGGTCAGGAGATCGAGACCATCCTGGCTAATATGGTGAAACCCCGTCTCTACTAAAAAATACAAAAAACTAGCTGGGCGAGGTGGCAGGCGCCTGTAGTCCCAGCTACTCAGGAGGCTGAGGCAGGAGAATGGCATAACCCGGGGGGCGGAGCTTGCAGTGACCTGAGATCTGGCCACTGCACTCCAGCCCGGGGACAGAACGAGACTCTGTCTCAAAAAAAAAAAAAAAAAAAAAAAAAAAAAATAGTAGAACAAGTAACATAAAACATAATGAAGGAAAACCTCACTTGAAGGCCCAGGTCAGCATCTAAGCCCGCTGACACTTAGATAGTCAAGTCTACCTCTTCAGTAGGTTTGTGTGGATGGCCTGACGGAGGGCAGGTGCCCTCTGCTCCCTGTGCTACCTCTCTCTTCCCCAGGGCCTTTTATGGATTGATAGTAGCCCTCTCCATAGGAGCTCACAGTCTAGATTAGAAGTGTTTTAATTTATACACACCCATAGTGCACACTTGTATATTGAAAAGATAGGGAAGAGAGAAACATTTATGGAAACAGTCGTTAGCACCTTCAACACTTCATGATTTTTGTCGAGTTTACTTCATGAGGAGGTCAGCTCATTTGCTCCCATCTGAACCACTTTGCCTCTGAAACTTAATTATATCCAGAAAGAAGGACGCTTGTATGCTAGTCTAACTATGGTCACTTGAGGAATATGACTGTTTTTATATGCACATGTAACCCAAATGTCCAATATAAATTGGCTTATTTTTAAAAATAATTTTAAAAGTTGGGAAAAGCTTTATTATTTGCATGCTTAAATATTAAGTATTCTTCATCAGCATTTAATAAATGTATAGGCAGATATAGGTAATTTCTGTGTATTTTGAGATAATGTCGAAATCACGAATATTTCAAAATAAACTGGGGAGTTATAAAAATACAACTAGAGATATATAAAAAAAAACAAAAAACGATAGATTTAGACTCAATACCTGTTTCCTCCCACATCCCGTTTCTCTTTACAGCACAGTCTTTCATATATTTGAAAAGAGCTAAAGCATCACTATATCTTTAGTATTTTAGAAGTAATTTCCCCAGTTTAAGTATTCTCCATATGGCTTCCCACATTTCCTGCTGCTGAATACTATGTAGTTTGTCGATATCATTAAACTCTGATGCCCAGAATAGAGAACAGTATTTCACATGTGTCTGACTAGGGTAGAGTACAGCACTGATCTAAATACCATACTTATATTAATGCGGGCAATGCCTACATTGAATTTTTTGCCTGTAATATCACACAATCAGTTCATATTTATCCTATAAAATCAACTAACTTCCTCAGAAACTTTATGAGGTCTTTCAAAGTCAGATCATATTTTAAGTCAGTTTACCTTTAAATATTTTTCCCAGTCCAGGCTCTAAAAATATTTAAAATTTAGTGTGTGTGTGTGTGTGTGTGTGTATATATATATATATATATATATATATATATATATATATGACTCACTCTAGACATGGGCAAAATGTTTTAAATGTTTAGGGATATTTTGAAATCTGTTAGAGTGACTTGTTTTAGGATTCTCTTGCCGCCATTACGCAGCCCTGTCGTATGTGGATACGCAAAGGAATGTGGTATTTAGCACAATGATGCTCTTTCACTTATACGATGAGAATTTACTGATCTTGGTTATAGAAACAATTCTAAAACCTCTATTCCTGTTCCTAGCATACACTTCACCCTTACGGATCAAAGACTTTGAAGTCATAAGATATAAATCGACTGGAAATCCAGACATTTTTCTGGACACTCATGTACATGACAGCAGGCTCGTTAATAATTAGGTAATTACACTGACAATTAGTCATGTAATGTCATTTTAATAACATGGAAAATAAATTAAACCTATCAGTGACAGCTTAACCACCTTTCATCTTCTTACAAGCAAGGTAATAAGTAAATATGACAGTTTAAGAACAGGTGTAAATAAGGGACACGGCTCAGACAGGAATCTTCTCCTCCCCCTTTGCCATCCTCCCTCATCACATACACCTATGCTAGTTTTATTTAACACCATAACTCCTCTCACATTATGATTTTCTTTTTTAAAACTTGCAGCTGAAAGTACTGAAAATCATCCCAATAACCAGTGAGTCAAGCACGTAAGATCAAATGATTATTTTTCTACTAAATAAGATATAATTACTGGCCAGGCACAGCAGCTCATGCCTGTAATTCCAGCACTTTGGGAGGCCAAGGTGGCAAGATTGCTTGAGGCCTACAGTTCAAGACCAGCCTGGGCAACATAGCGAGACCCCATCTCTACAAAAGTTTTAAAAATTAGCTAGATGTGGTGGCACGTGTCTGTAGCTCTATCTACTCAGGAGGCTGAGGTGGGAGGATCACTTGTTACCCTGGGAGGTCAAGGCTGCAGAGAGCCGAGATCATGCCACTGCACTCCAGCCTGGGTGACAGACTGAGACTCTGTCTCTACATATATATATAATCACTCTTTGACCTTGATGGGAAAATATGTACCATAAATTTTATCTTTGAGCTTATCATCACCTATATTGCAGCTTCTTTGGGAGTAAGAACTAGAACTATCTTACTACCTTTTATATTTTGTTAAATGTAAAAATTTTGTATAGCAACGAACACAACCCAACAATATACAAAAATACAATGAGAGTATGTGCCTTTTAACAAAGGAGATGAAAGCCTTTTGTGATATGAAGATGAGATTGGCAATAGATGGTAAACTTTATAAAAAAAAAAAAAAAGTAAAAGAGGCAACTTCTCAGGGATATGCTGAAGTACCTGAGGTGAAAAGTAGAAAGGACACCACTAGAGGGTGGTAGCCTCCTCGCTTGCCATAACTAGTTTCTCTTACGCGAAACTTCCTATACCTAAAGTTGTTCAGTATTTCGTCCAGCTAATACTTGATTATTTTCTTCCTCCCACAACAAATATCTGTTATGCTGTTTCACTAACCTTGCAATCTCAGTGATTCAGAGGTATAATATAATGCCTAGGAGTGTGAGCTTGAATAGAACATTTAGAATCTATTGTATTTTTATTGCTGTTTTGGCCAAATAACTTGGAAACAAGCTGACACCTGAGATTTGGGAGAGATGTCATTTTTCACACCAAGTACTATGCACACAAGTAAAGTTAATCTGTGGCCTGGCAAACGCTAGTTAAGATTGCTTCTTCTCAAGTCACACTTTGCCCTTTATCTTAGCACACAGGCAGCTGCGACAAGAGAGCCCCTTTGCCCAAAATAGCTTTCCAGCAGCCTGTCATTTTACCCGAATAAGACAGTGGTTCCCAACCTTTCAAAATGAGGACCCTTTACAAAGTTTCACAGACATCTATGTGATAATTCTTGAGCTCTTAAAATTGGAGGTTAATATATCTATAACATCAAAAAGATAGTATAAAAAAGATACTGTAATTTCAGTAACACCTTTTAACGAATTAGTATTGTATTAACCACAACAGCATACATGTAAAAGATAGATAGAAGTACAAATATACAAAATATAGTATTTAGCCAGTTAACAGTTGAGGCTCATTGCCTAAGCAGGTTCATGAACCCCTGATGTAAACTCATGGGCTACCCTTTACGTACCCCACAAGGCCTGGGGTGTGCAAAGAAGGAATGGTTGAATTTGTGTATTATCCCACCAGACCTGCAGTTTTAAGATGGAACCATCCTATTTTCTCATTTGACTTTTTAAAAATAATCTCACTAACTCTCAGAAATGGAAAATATGTATCTTTCTGCATGCAATTAAGAAAGACCACAGTTTCTGGCATTCGTCAGTTAACAAACCTATGTTTGTGTGTAGCTGCTTACATAAGATCTTTTTGTGAAGATTTACCAGGGTTCATGTTTTTAAAATATCCAGGAAAGTTTGATCTCTCAAAGACGTCAATTCTACATACAGTGTGTCAGTATGACCTGAGAAAATTTCTCTGATGTCCTAATGAGTACGTAACATGCATTCTTTAGCTTGAATTTCCTGCAAGTTTTGACATCATAGATTAAATATCTCCTGGCATACTGAAAGAGTATCTGGAGTCATGTAGCTCTGAAGAGAGCCAAGATTCCATAGCTCATGTTAGCTGACAGTGAAACTCCACCACTTAATTCTGGGAAAAGTCAAATTCCATCTTGTACCAAAGTCACTTACTGTACATTCTGCTCCTGCTTCTCATTGGAAGTGATCAACTGAAGGACAAAATTTTAATTAAATAAAATAAAATGATTATGTGTTTTATTTAATTAAACATTCTTGCTAGTTTAACTATTATCAAGGTAAGCTTAAATATAATAGGATCCTATACAATACTAAACTGAAGAAAATAAACTTACCAAAAGACATCATTCAATTCCTATGTCAGTTGAGAAGCCATCATATAAGATAGGGAAAATTAATTATACTTTTCTATGTGTTGCTACTTTTCCATAAAATAGAAGTGATTGTTCTTATCCTTGTTAAATATATATATTCTTGTCAAATACAGAAGAGGGGTCTATGAGTCAAAGGCTGACAGAGAGATATAGAAGCTTGTCTGGAACCTACACCAATGCTTCCCATCTTTTTAGGTACAAGGTCCTCTTTTGAACATGCTAACTCCACAGTCTTTCACACTGGCAAGTCTGGTTTACATAAGTATCTGTGGGCCCTCCGCAGTAAGTAGAATTCTCTGGAATTTGGAGGCCAGAGTTGGGAAGTGCTGATCTGGACTAACCTTCATTATCTGAGGTCTGGAGAAATTAAGTGATTTGCACAAAATTACACAATTAACTAGGGTAAGCTACAGTTAAACTACAAGTCTCTTCAAGCTCTGTCTCATAGAATTTCTACCACCCTCTAAATTATACATGAAAGTACACAGAGTCACAGAAAGAAGATTCTTATGCTAATCCAGAGCACTGTATTTTCAGGCAAATTTTTCAGCTAAGTGCTGAGAGTGCTACTACACTTTAGATCTGGAAATGCTGAAGGGTGCTCAGGAAACTTATAAATAGAATGGTTACAGAGAGTTTGATGTCAGCCTCAGGACATAAATAATGTTTAGCAGGTGTCAAATCAATGCTTGGTTCTGTCTGATATTTTCATCAGTGACCTAGATAAGACATTGGCAATCTATGGAGCTAAAGTCTCTCAAAAGAATTTTACATTTTAGGAAGCCTTCCGCTGTCTCCTGCCCACAACCTGCCACTCCTCTTCTCCCATAATCGAGCCCCATGCCATTCCCACAGCTCAACTGATCTCAATGAGAAGTTAGATTATTTAATTAATTTACTACTAAGTTGTCAGTGACTAAAGTAACAGTCTTTCCAAACATCTTAGAGGCCTTTAATTTTTAAAAATTAGTCTATTTATCCAAAATAATAATACTCTTTAGTGGGTGACACATGTATCTCTCTGCTGACTGGACTATTTCTTCCTGCCAAGCATGACCATAACTCCTCTAAATTCATTTTTTTATTTTTTATTTTTTTATTATTATTATACTTTAAGTTCTAGGGTACATGTGCATAACGTGCAGGTTTGTTACATATGTATACTTGTGCCATGTTGGTGTGCTGCACCCATCAACTCATCAGCACCCATCAATTCATCATTTATATCACGTATAACTCCCAATGCAATCCCTCCCCCCTCCCCCCTCCCCATGATAGGCCCCGGTGTGTGATGTTCCCCTTCCCGAATCCAAGTGATCTCATTGTTCAGTTCCCACCTATGAGTGAGAACATGCGGTGTTTGGTTTTCTGTTATTGCGATAGTTTGCTGAGAATGATGGTTTCCAGCTGCATCCATGTCCCTACAAAGGACACAAACTCATCCTTTTTTATGGCTGCATGGTATTCCATGGTGTATATGTGCCACATTTTCTTAATCCAGTCTGTCACTGATGGACATTTGGGTTGATTCTAAGTCTTTGCTATTGTGAATAGTGCCACAATAAACATACGTGTGCATGTGTCTTTATAGCAGCATGATTTATAATCCTTTGGGTATATACCCAGTAATGGGATGGCTGGGTCATAGGGTACTTCTAGTTCTAGCTCCTTGAGGAATCGCCATACTGTTTTCCATAATGGTTGAACTAGTTTACAATCCCACCAACAGTGTAAAAGTGTTCCTATTTCTCCACTTCCTCTCCAGCACCTGTTGTTTCCTGACTTTTTAATGATTGCCATTCTAACTGGTGTGAGATGGTATCTCATTGTGGTTTTGATTTGCATTTCTCTGATGGCCAGTGATGATGAGCATTTTTTCATGTGTCTGTTGGCTGTATGAATGTCTTCTTTTGAGAAATGTCTGTTCATATCCTTTGCCCACTTTTTGATGGGGTTGTTTGTTTTTTTCTTGTAAATTTGTTTGAGTTCTTTGTAGGTTCTGGATGTTAGCCCTTTGTCAGATGAGTAGATTGCAAAAATTTTCTCCCATTCTGTAGGTTGCCTGTTCACTCTGATGGTAGTTTCTTTTGCTGTGCAGAAGCTCTTTAGTTTAATTAGATCCCATTTGTCAATTTTGGCTTTTGTTGCCATTGCTTTTGGTGTTTTAGACATGAAGTCCTTGCCCATGCCTATGTCCTGAATGGTATTCCCTAGGTTTTCTTCTAGGGTTTTTATGGTATTAGGTCTAACATTTAAGTCTCTAATCCATCTTGAATTAATTTTCGTATAAGGAGTAAGGAAAGGATCCAGTTTCAGCTTTCTACTTATGGCTAGCCAATTTTCCCTGCACCATTTATTAAATAGGGAATCCTTTCCCCATTTCTTGTTTTTCTCAGGTTTGTCAAAGACCAGATGGCTGTAGATGTGTGGCATTATTTCTGAGGACTCTGTTCTGTTCCATTGGTCTATATCTCTGTTTTGGTACTAGTACCATGCTGTTTTAGTTACTGTGGCCTTGTAGTATAGTTTGAAGTCAGGTAGCGTGATGCCTCCAGCTTTGTTCTTTTGACTTAGGATTGTCTTGGCAATGTGGGCTCTTTTTTGGTTCCATATGAACTTTAAAGCAGTTTTTTCCAATTCTGTGAAGAAACTCATTGGTAGCTTGATGGGGATGGCATTGAATCTATAAATTACCTTGGGCAGTAGGGCCATTTTCACGATATTGATTCTTCCTATCCATGAGCATGGTATGTTCTTCCATTTGTTTGTGTCCTCTTTGATTTCACTGAGCAGTGGTTTATAGTTCTCCTTGAAGAGGTCCTTCACATCCCTTGTAAGTTGGATTCCTAGGTATTTTATTCCCTTTGAAGCAATTGTGAATGGAAGTTCATTCATGATTTGGCTCTCTGTTTGTCTGTTACTGGTGTATAAGAATGCTTGTGATTTTTGCACATTAATTTTATATCCTGAGACTTTGCTGAAGTTTCTTATCAGCTTAAGGAGATTTTGGGCTGAGACAATGGGGTTTTCTAAATATACAATCATGTCATCTGCAAACAGGGACAATTTGACTTCTTCTTTTCCTAACTGAATACCCTTTATTTCTTTCTCTTGCCTGATTGCCCTGGCAAGAACTTCCAACACTATGTTGAATAGGAGTGGTGAGAGAGGGCATCCCTGTCTTGTACCAGTTTTCAAAGGGAATTTTTCCAGTTTTTGCCCATTCAGTATGATATTGGCTGTGGGTTTGTCATAATCATTTTTTTTAATTCTTGAAAATGTTGAAAGGATGGCATTTTTTTCTACCTGAAACTGAACTAAACCTCTGAACTTTTCTCAATATGATGATTCAGACAGCTACTAGCAATTAATCAGTGAAGATCAGTTGGCACTTGCCATGAAACTTAATTTGCCATTTCTGATGTATATGATATAAATACATTCCTGTTTAGAGGTACAGAATAGTATTTTATAACCTTTCAAAAACACCCCCCATAGCTCATTTTATTCAAAAAAGATACGGTTACACTTCTTTTTGTTGTTGTTGCTCTCCACTTCTTGCATATAAACCATGCTAAAGCTTGCAGAAAAAGAAGATGTCTACAACTTCAATTTTATCAAAGTGATGGCAAATCCTTCCCTGAGGATCACTTAGATATAACAGTTATTTCTGGAAGTAATAAAAATGCCTGCAGTGGCATGGAATTTTGTAAAGTGGAATTCTAGCCATAGGTAGTGTATTCTTAATGGATATACCACTACATTTTTAAAAATAAAAATGACACCAATTGGACAAAAACCCACAAGGCCTTACAAATGAGGCTACTTAGAAACAGCCATGAGTATCTGACAGGTCAGGAAAGTAGACTGTCTCATACAGACTTTGCTGTTAAAAATACTCCAGTGATGTGTTTTTATAGGCAGGCAAAGGAAAATGTCCATAAATAGCTCTGGAAAGTTTAGCCAAGAATTTAAGTTGCCAGTAAAAATATTAAATTGACCATCAATAGAAATATGTCAAATTTAGTGAATACTTAAAAAGGCAAAAATAAGAAGAAACGGAATTATAGCAATATTTACATTTGTAGAACTATTTTCTCTTTGCTATATTCTGTATTTTTCTAATATTTCAGTGTTTCTTTCTCTATTTTCATATCCTATGATTTTCTTCATCCCAATTTATATTTTCATTCATCATTGATTTAAATGCTTTATTTCTTTTTTGTTCCTGAAGATGGATTTCTTTTAACCTTATTCCGGAAACTTTCCCAACTGAATTTCAAATCATCGTTGCTTTACAGTCAATTTCTTTTCAAGGGATGGAGAGTTACTTTTCAATGAGTGTGAGGGGTTGGGAGGGAAAACTTCACCTTTCCAACACTGGAAATTCGAATCAGTAAGATGCCCTTCATCCCGATACACGCTTTCTTGGGTGTTTACTGTCGGCACTCAACCATGAACTATGACTTGGCAGCTGTAGTCTCTAATCCTAACTCAGGTTTGTGAAGTTTCACAATTTTTTCCCTAGAGAACAGCCAATGCTGAGCTGGCGCAATACCATGGAGCACAGACCTTTGAGGAGCACACTACTGGCATCCATATAAGGAATACAGGACTTAGTCACGGCAGCCCAGGGCAGCGGGAGGAGTGCACCCAGCTCTTCATAATTCCGTGCAACCATGCAAGTGAGTTCAAGGCTGTCCAGCCCTCCCTGATTACCTTCTCCCGCATTAGTTTGAGAAGGAGGCCTTGGACAGCATATACACTAAAATTTGAACAATGCAGAGAAGATTAACATGAAGTCTAAAATTAAAAAAAAAAGTAAATAAGTAAATAAAAGAAAGGAAAAGAAACAGATGTTGGTCGGCAATATTTCAGAATGATGGTCTAATTCATGGTAACTTCCAACTTATTAATAAAGAATAAATATTTTCTTGAAAAACCAATTCAATGGACAGTTACTTAACTAGTTATACATTTTAAAATTGAAAAGCTTCTTAAATCAAAGCCTTAATATGTTTCAACTCTCTCCTCTGATGAATTTAGAAGAGTCACTGTAACTCTTAAGCTATGCCTGAGTCGGAATTCAGAAGCAGGATCAGGGCTTAGCTTGAATCATTTGTCTAGGCTTTTTGATTTGGGAAAGCCATTTCATTTTTATTTCCTTTAGACACAGAAAATGTTTTCCCCTGTGTTAAAGTGGACATTTTTGTCCTCACTAATATTTTTCTTTTCTTTTACATTTATTTATTTATTTATTTATTTATTTATTTATTTAGAGACAAAGTCACCCAGGCTGGTGTGCAATGATGTGATCTTGGCTCACTGCAATCTCCACCTCCAGTGTTCAAGTGATTCTCCTGCCTCAGCCTCCCGAGTAGCTGGGATTACAGGTGTGTAATCCGTTAATATTTGTATTTTTAGTAGAGACAGGATTTCACCATGTTGGCCAGGCTGGTCTCAAACTCCTGACCTCAAGTGATCTGCCCACCTCAGCCTCCCAAAGTGTTGGAATTATAGGCCTGAGCCATCATGCCCACCCTAATATCATTTTTAATATTGTAAACTTGTCAGTTCTCTCTTATATTCCAATTGTCTTCATGCCTCTACTCTCATTGTTTCTTGCCAGTTACCACAGTAGGGGTAATCTTATCTAGTAATTGTAGATAATACATTAAATTTTAATGTTAAAAACATTCTTCTTAAAATTCTCAACAAATGACCTGTGTTATTACTTCTGATACTCTGCCATTGAAAGCTACAAAAGAGGGTAAGTGTCTACAAAAGCCCGCCTTTCCTGTTTTCCTCAGTTATTGCAATTCCAAATTTTTACTGGGAATTTTAATGTAAACAAGTTTGCAATGATTTTCATACCATCCTTGAAACCTCTGAGTCTCACAAATAGCTCTAGGGTTATGTAGAGGTAGGTAGAATGATCACACATGGATTGAATTTGTTTTCCCCATTTCTTCTATAGCCCAACTTAACATGACTGATGTTCAAGGACACGGAAAATTAACCTTACAGTTTGGAAACACAGATCGTGTGACATAGACTCAGTTTAAGAAGGTCGTTTCATGACTCACTGATAATTATTTCAGGACAGATTTGATAATTGAGAGTGAGCCATGTTAGTCTTCACAACAAAGTAAGAAAAAGTTACTGCTTTGCTTTTGGAAGAGCATATTCATCTTATGTAGGTAACGGGAAGGAAAATGGTGAGGCTCTTCAGGATTGCTTATTTTTTTTATGTTTGCCTTTGGCAAGTATATCATAGGTTAAAGCCTTTTGGAATTTTGATTTTTGAAACACTAACA
Organism: Rhinopithecus roxellana; assembly: GCF_007565055.1. NCBI lineage: Eukaryota > Metazoa > Chordata > Mammalia > Primates > Cercopithecidae > Rhinopithecus > Rhinopithecus roxellana. The sequence goes on from NC_044550.1 coordinate 6,336,186, forward strand.
CACATAAACTTAAAAGCACTACCAGTTGATTAGAAGGTGGCACTTTTGGGTGTGAATGCTGCCTGTTTCACATGCAAACTGTGTCCGGCAAACAATACTGGGAACAGAGCCAAGAAATGTCATTTCTGTCACTTCGTACTTCCATAATAAGTCTTCATCCCCAAATGCTTTCCCCTGTTCTGTCTGCTGACTATTCCACCCACTCAAAATCTTTCCTGTTTACACTGTAAAAGAATGGTATTTTTAAAACCTTTACCTCTTTAGCAAAAGCACCCAACATAAAGACTTTCTCACAGACACACGTAATAAATGTCATTTTGAAAATCTTTTAAAATAGATATCCCTTTATGAACTTTACAGATCATGCAAAGGAATAAGTCAAAGCTAAACCCAGCAACTTCACTCTCCCTTCCAAATATGTTACCATCAGAAAACACTAGAATCTGAGTGCAAGACTGAAACTGAAAGATTCTACCTTATTTAGCATGCATGTTAGTCCTCTAATATGTAGAATCAATATCAACTCTTCAGAAAGATCTGTCCTGATTTGGCACAACATTTGATTTTTCTTAGCTTGTGAAATTGATCCTCTCCCTAACCTAGATTGTTAAACCTGATAGAAGACATTATTAGCCATGAGCAACAGTTTATTTCTGAAACCTGAATAAAAAATAGACATTTACTCACACAGTAGGTGACAATCCATGGCCATTTCCCTCATGTAAACAAACTGCTCTCAACCAAGTCCAGAAACCTCTTTTAATGATAGTTCTTGCAAAAGGCCAACTAAAGTTTATTTTACTTTCTTGCCTTTGTTGGAATTTTAGAAAACATAGTATCTTTTTAAAAAAGATTTTATGTAGCTCTCCATAAATCAGAACTGTTTGGCCATCTCTTCAGAGGCATAGCACTGAAGCAATTATAGTGTTTTCACTTTTCTCTACCAAGGGAACATTCTCATCCTGTGGTTTCAGAGAACATTTAGAAAGATAATCAAACAAATCTGCTTATCTTCTTTTCTGCCTCCAACATAGACCCAATTTTGCAACATATCACCATCATTGGGTCAAACTGACCATGGTAAACACAAATTTTGTTGAATCGGTTTTAGTCTCCACCAAATCTACCACTCTCTGCCATCATTCATACTCGACAGTTATGCCACTGTCCTGCCATTACGCATTGTAAAATCTTACAATAGTCCTATTTCTTACAAAAGTCCTATTTTGCCTCCCCACTTACCTTTGTGGTTACCAGACCTTGCTGGTTCTCTTTATAAGTATCTTTCTGACACACCAATTTCCATTTGGAGCCATTTCTATTATAAGCCTTTGTAATTCACCACTTGACTAATATTTTGCCCTTCAGCTTCTCTCACCTTTAATCATCCTAAACGCTATTTGTCTTATAGGAAGATACCAAAAATAATTGTAACTGTAAGCCACAGGTAACAATACATATAAGATATCATTACTGTACAAACTTATCAAGTAATTAACATCAACTAAGCTTTGTTGTTACTCTAACACCCAGCACACCTGAGGCCAGGGCTTGGGAGGTGAGGCCTGGGTGCTCCGCTCCCAGCTCAGGCTGCTAGCATTGTTGGGGTGGGGGGTCATATGAGGAAGGTCATTTCTGAAGACATACCAGAGATGGTTCATTCAATAACAGAGATCAGTGACTGTACCAAGTCAGGAGGGAATCTAGCTGTAAGTCTGTTCAAATAAATGAGGGGACAAATGTAAGTACAGCAAGGCGCCAAAGCTTGAACTCACACTTCGGCAAAATCAAAGGCAGTAGGATAAAGCAGGAGGGGAGCCTAAAGCAGGAAAAGATGAAAGGAAGTGTGAAGAACAGGCCAGCCTACCCCAAGTAGTACCCCTACACTTTGCAGATCCTCTAGACCTTCGTTTCCCCACCACTCACTCAACCTGGACACTCGGTTCAAAAAATTTTGTTTTTCCCTCACTTCCTTTCTTTCTCTTCCTCCTCTTGCACATTTGCCTGACTTGATATAAGCAAAACCCAAAAACCAGTTTTCCAAATACATAGTTTTTCTTACATGGAGAGGAGAAGGGAAGGCTGGGACTAATAATTTCTTTTCCTTTGAATAGATACCCAGCAGTGAGATTGCTGTGTCAAATGGTAGCTCTATTTTTAGTCCTTTGAGAAACTCCCAACTGTTTTCCATAGAAATTTAACTAACTTACATTCCCACCAACAATATATAAACATTACCTTTTCTCCACGCCTACACCAACATCTATTGTTTTTTGACTTTTTAATAATGGCCATGCTGACTAACGTGAAATGGTATCTCATTTGCGGCTTTAATTTGTATTTCTCTGATAATTAGTGATGTTCAGCATTTTTTCATGCGATTGGTGGTCACTTGTAGTCTTCTTTTGAGAAATGTTTGTCACTGTCCTTTGCCCATTTTTTAATGGGGTTGTTTGTTTTTTTCTTGTTGAGTGGTTTGAGTTCTGTGTAGATTTTTGGATATTAGTTCATTGTTAGAAGCACAATTTGCAAATATTTTCTCCCATTCTGTAGGTTGTCCATTTACTCTGTTGATTATTTCTTTTGCTGTGTAAAGTTTTTTTTTTGTTTGTTTGTTTGTTTTGTTTTGTTTTGTTTTGTTTTGTTTTTGAGATGGAGTCTTGGTCTATTGCCAGGCTGGAGTGCAGTGGTGCAATCTCGGCTCACTGCAAGCTCCACTTCCCAGGTTCACACCATTCTCCTGCTTCAGCCTCCCAAGTAGCTGGGACTACAGATGCCCACCACCACGCCTGCCTAATTTTTTGTATTTTTAGTAGAGACGGGGTTTCACCGTGTTAGCCAGTATAGTCTGTATCTCCTGAACTCGTGATCTGCCCACGTTGGCCTCCCAAATGTGCAAAAGATTTTTAGTTTAAGTCCAATTAGTCTATTCTTTGTTTGTTGTTGTTTCTTTTGCTTTTGGGATCTTCATCATAAATTATTTCTCTAGGTCAATGTCCACAAGAGTTTTTTCCAGGTTTTCTTCTAGGATTTTTATAGTTTTGGGTCTTACATTTAACTTTTTAATGCATCTTGAGTTAATTTTTGCATATGGTGAGAGATAAGGGTCCAATTTCATTCTTCTACATATGGCTAGCCAATTTTCCCAACATTATTTATTGAATAGGTTATCACTTCCCCATTGTTTATTTTTGTTGACTTTGTCTAAGTTCAGTTGGTTGTAGGTAAGTAGCTTTATTTCTGTGTTCTCTATTTTGTTTCATTGATCTATAGGTCTGTTTTTGTACCAGTACCATGCTGTTGTAGTAATTATAGCCTTGTAGTATAATTTGAAGAGGGACAATGTGATGCTTCCAGCTTCATTATTTTTGCTTAGGATTGCTTTGGCTATTCAAGCCCTTTTTTGGTTCTTCATGAGCTTTAGGATTTGTTTTCTCATTCTGTGAAAAACGACATTGGTATTTTGTTAAGGATTGCATTGACTCTGCACATTGCTTTGAGTAGTATGGTCATTTTAACAATATCAGTTCTTTCAAGCCATGAGCATCGGATATTTTTCCATTCGTTTGTGTCATCTATGATTTCTTTTATCAGCATTTTGTAGTTCTTCTTATAGAGATCTTTCACCTCTTTGGTTAAATGTATTCCTAGGTATTTTATTGAGTGTGTGTATGTCCATTGTAAATGAGATTGAGTTATTTATTTTGTTCTCAGGTCGAAAGTTATTCATTTATAGAAATGCTTCCGATTTTTGGATATTAATTTTGTATTCTGAAACTTGATTGATGTCATATATCAAGTCTAGGAGTCTTTTGGAGAAGCCTTTAGGGTTTTCTAGGTATACGGTCATGTCATTAGCAAACATATAATTTGACTTCCTCTTTTCCAACTTGGATATTATTTATTTCTTTCTCTTGCCTGATTGCTCTGGCTAGGATTTTCAGTACTGTGTTGAATAGGTGTGGTGAGAGTGAACATTCTTGTCTTATTCTGGTTCTTAAGAGGGAGTGCTTTCAACTTTTCCCCATCCAGTAGGATATTGGCTATGGGTTTGTCATATATGGTTCTTATTATTTTGAAGCAATGATTTTTAAAGGCAAGAGAATATGTTGAAGCAACAATTTTTGAAAAGAATTTTATTTCAATGAATTTCGTGAACTATAATGCATTATTGGGGAATTCATACTATGTTCTAGTTATTCTTCTAGGTGCTTTATATGTAATGTCTTATTTATGCTTCACAACATTAATAACAGTATGAGGTAGGACCCATTGTTATCCATAATTTACTAATCAAGAATCAGAAACACATAGCAAAAGCTTGTCCAAGATCACCATGAATAAGTTAAGGAGACAGGATTCAAACACAGGCAGTTTGACAACTTAGACCATGTTGTAACTATCCCTCCCCCTGTGCTACTTCTACTGCTTCAATGCGATGGACATGTGAGTGGAGAAAGTGTGATCAGTTACTGCAGTCATCATACTTGTTATGGCTGATTTTATGTGTCAACTTGACTGGGCCACAGGGTGCCCAGATATTTGATTAGACATTACTCTGGGTGTGTCTGTCAGGATGTTTTGAGGTGAGATTAGTTTAAATCAGTAGATTGTGTAAAGCAAATTACCCTCCCTAATGTGAGTGGGCCTCATCGAATCAGTTGAATATAACAAAAGACCAACCCTCTCCTTAGTAGGAAAATTTCCTGCCTACCTATCTTCAAATTGAAACATCAGTTCTTTCTGTTTCTCCAGCCTCTCAGTATTCAGATTGGATGACACCATCAGCTTTTTTGGTCCTCAGGCTTTTGGACTCAAACTGGAACTGCAACATCAACTCTCCTGGGTATCCAACTTGCCATCTCACCCTGCAGATCTTGGGACTTGTCAGCTTCCATAATCTTGTGAAGCAACTCCTTATAATAAGTCTCTTTCTATACACATATACATTCTATTGGTTCTATTTCTTTGGAGAACCCTAATACACTACTTCATCTATGTATGCCATGGGGAATAGAGGTTATTTTTTCAGATTCTTGAACTTTCTCTTGAGGAAAATTGGGAGACTATGACATTATTATCCCCTTAAAGTCATTATTTTTAGTACCTTATACTATAACTCACTGTTCTAAGTTACAGGTCTTAGATGTTCACATGAAAAATGACCTTGAACTTCAATTTTCAAGTGATCAACTTAAATACTTAGGAGCTCAGCAACTGACATTCATATGTCAATTTAGTCATATAATTAACACTCTAGAAGTGTAGTTTTAGTACCGATCTGTTGTGATCTGCTTAAGTCTACTAAAATGTGGAAATAATTTAGGATTTTTAGCTCTTAATTGTAGTCCATTTTGAAGGAAAAACTTATTTTTTCACTATTCATAATGTTCTGCCTCTAAAATATTTAATCTATTTGTCTATACCTTGATTTTGCTCTTAGTCTCAAATGGAAATACTGCATTCAGGTTTTTCTTCTTAAACAAGTCTCAAGTATTTCTGACATACTTTGCAGTTTTTATTTGTGCATTTGATTGCTATATGAGCTTTCGATTTTTCAAATTAAAATTTTTACACTTGGGAGATGTGCCTTCATGTAGTTAATTGATCAAGTATATTTGAAACAGCATTCTAATTTCAATAACCTGTGATTTAATTCCTTTTATCAAGATATTAGTTCCCTGCTATCGATGAGCAAGTTTTGACATGAAACTTGTTCTTTCATTGTTAGCATTCTGAAGTCTAATTTAGGTAAAAGGCTAATTATTTCCTTTGCTTTATGGTCTCTTAAAGATTGCTATTTGGAAAGGAAGACTAGATAAATCTGAATCAAAAAATTAGGCTATGCACTGTGACTCATGCCTGCTAATCCCAACACTTTGGAAGCCTAAGGCTGGAGAATCCCTTGAGGCTGGAAGTTTGAGGTTACAATGAGCTATGATCCAGTCACTGCACTCCAGCTTGGGCAACAGAGCGAGACACTGTTTCAAAAAATAAAAATACAAAATAGAACTCCTTGGGAATACAAACTAATATGTTTATGTTTTATTATCTAACACAATAATATTTATAAACTGGAAACTCATTAGCTCTAATTACTCTCATCTTTGTCTTTTTAAAAAATTAAATCAACTTAAAGCCTTTTCTTAGATTTTGAAACATTTAGATCCCCTCCGTCAATAACAGGAGTTCAAAGCAAAAGCATTGCTTGGTAGTATAAAGTAGAAGTTAAAACAATTAGAGTTAGTCAATAGAATTGTTTAATCACTGTAATATCTGAAAAAGTAAAAAGAAAAAGTTTTCTGTTTCCATGACACTAAACAGTAACATTCTGTGTGGTTGGTTGGCCCACGATGGATTTGTGGTTTTTAGACCTTATATTCACCTTTCTGAACTTCTTTATAAAATTATAAACACATACAACTGATTAATAGTTAAACATAGCTAGTCTAACAAAAAAAAAAACTATGAAAATTTAAATGTCTTCTATTTAACTGCTAATGTATTTGAATAATTCCCACAATTATTTGGAGGAGGGGAATATCTACATAAATTAGAGTAGACTCTTATTCAGCCTTACTAATTATTGTACACCACAAAGTCATCCAAATTACATAAATTTCTAGAATCACCAGTTGATTACTTTAGTATTTCAGTCTCTTCACATGAGAGTTTTAATGATATTGTGTTCTATATCAAGGATATAATCTTAGCATGCTCTTACTTTTCTTCAGTCACAGATTTTCAAGATGTGGTCCCTTTGTAATTCATTCCTATTCTTTCTCTCTTTCTCCTCCCACTCCCAACTTTCCTGCCTGCCCCCAACCACTACCCCAAAAGCCACATCCTAAACTTATGCTTTGCTTCAAATCATATATTTTTCCAAATGAGCATTTTCTTTCTGGTGCAATTTGTTTATTTTATAACTTCTGTAACTAAGTTGTTTTTCATTTGCAAAACCCAAGTAATAGCCAGATAAAAACTTTATAGCAACATGTAAAAACATAGAGGTGCATATATGTGTGCTAAGAATACAGCTGCAGTTTTCTTTCAAGTTGTTCTGTGCAGAGTAGAATCTACAAGAGAAAGAAGTTGAAATATTAATCCAGTGTCTAGTTCATTACTCTAGAATTGGATCCCTCCTCAAGTCACAAAGGAATAGTTCTGGTACTGAAAATGAAACTAGGATTTTACTTCGTGATTAACAGGAACAGAATGATATGCTTGACTATTTTAAAAATTCTTTTTTAATGCAGGAATGGAGATCTAGACTCAGTCATGTGAAGTTCAATTCGAGAAATAGTTTGGAAAAATTACTAGCATAGTTTGACCATAATCTGAAGTTTTTCAACATTCCATAGGACTTTAACCTTAATGACTAGCCTCTCTGACAATTTGTAAGATAAGAACCATTAGTAGTGTTATAGCCTAAAGGTGAAAACACAGAGAACATTTCCTTACTCTGGTTTTCTATTCTCTGACAAGATTAGGTGGGTCATTGGGACCTCAGCAATCCTCTGTATTAAACTACAAATCAGATTGCAAAACACAGGACTATGAATACCTCCTCTGAGTTTTCCTTTTTGTTTCAAAATTGAGAGATTTGTATGGAAAGAAGAAATTTTTTTTTTTACTTTGTTAAATTTATCAAAATTTACTAATGTAATCTGTGTAGAAAATATTCTGATATATCTTCAGAAAGAAATGATTACTAAAAAATGTTAAAAGTACCATTACTCTTCAGAGATGTTGCATTGGAGGTATAATAGCACGCTTTTAAAACCATTAAATGGATTGCATCAATAACATATGTACAAGATTGAGTAATAGTACTTGCTGCTAGTCATTCTTACTGGGTCAGGAACTAAGCAAGGTACTTTATATGGTATCTTATGCAAGCCTTATAAAAACTTCTAATAAAAAGTACTTTATATGGTGTCTTATGCAAGCCTTATAAAAACTTCTAACTAAAATTCTGATTGTACCAATAAGAAAACTGTATTTTGGTCACACTGTTAGTATGTGGTTGATCAGCGACTCAAACCAAGGTCTGATTAACTCCCAAGCCCATGCCTATAACTTTGCCCTGCACTGCCTCATCACATTAAATGTTGCCATCATCAGTCTCGTAAAGAAACACAAATAAAAGAAAAAATACAAATATTTTTGGTTTTTAAATATGTCTCATTTGTGTGAATGGTTGAAAAAGTACGAAGAGTTTGGAAGGGAAGAACAGTGTGTTGAAGAATTAATAATATTTGCTAAGGTACCAGGCAAATTCCCCCAAATCAGTGGTTTTCACATGATGTTTTGCTTTTAATTTCTTTCTCACATTCAAAACAGGAATTTATGATAAGTGAGCAGCTTTAATACAAGTGGTCCTTCAGTTCATTCCTTGTCATGGCATTGTCATCTTCAATATGTGATTTTCAAGGGTATCAAAATAGTTTCAGTAAAAACTGAAAGTGTAGTGGATTGTGAATTGGAGGTTTTTATGGGCCAGGCTTGGTGGTGTCACCCATCTCTTCTGCTTATTTCCATTGGCAAAAATTTAGTCGCATCACCTAACTTTGAAAAAATTTAGTCGCATCACCTAACTTTGAAAAAATTTAGTTGCATCACCTAACTTTGAAGTTAGGTGAGATATACCTAACTTCAAAGGAGGCTGAGATATAATCTAGTTAAGTGCTATGGTCTGAATGTGCCTAAAATTCATATGTTGAAACTTAATCACTGATATTATAGTATTAAAAGATGGGGCCTTTAGGAGGTGACAAAGTGATGAACGGAATTAGAGACCTTATAAAAGAGGTATGAGGAAGCTGTTTGTCCCTTTTGCCCCTTCCACTATGAGAGGACACACAAGAAGGTGCAAGCCATCTCCAGATGCAGAATCTGCTGCATCCTTGATCTTGGACTTCCCAGTCTCCAGAACTATGAGAAATAAATTTCTATTATGTATAAATTAGTCAGTCTAAGGCATTTTGTTATAGAAGCAGGAATGGACTTAGACACTGCGTGACCATAAAAAGGGGGGAAAGGGATCAAGTTTGATGCTATGGCATGGTGTTTTGGAGATTAGAACTACTGAAGTAAAAACTGCAATTTGATCATATTAAAAAATTGCTGACCACTCGCAGAGTTGAGAAACCATTATCTTAAATTTTTTTCTTTATTTATTTTTGTTAATACGTTCCTCTTTAGTCTTTGATTTTTATTTTTTGGTTACGGAGAGGGACCCACAAATAGCTATTTCAACACCATAAAATGCATAAGGGCCATGTATATGTGTACACGTTTGTGTATTTGAGTTTGTCAGAGTTGCATGAATAGTATAAAGACCTGTTTTGTGTTTTGATTATTGCAGTTTTTTTCTTTCCCACATGACTTCTACTGAATATTGAATTATTGTGTTATACCAATATAAGTATTAATGGGACTTTTATTTCTGCTATGGTGGAATATCAGGGGCCAAATTTGTCTTCCACCTTAAACAATTAAAAACCGGACGGTATATGTAACATTTGCCCTTTTCAGACACTGAATAACTGGCAATGTGGCACTGTTTTCCCTGATAGAAGAAAAACAAAAAGGCAAGGTTTATAATTGCACCATATTAATGTCTGGAGGTATTTTCCAAAACCACAGCACAGGGAGGTGAGACCCAAACCGAGCCCAGAGAGATCAATGCATTGAGGAGGTAGAGATCAGAGTTCTGAGAGGCTAAAGCAGCTAATTTTGTAAGATAGGAGTCAGCTGCACAGAGGGAGAGCAGCCATCAGAGATCGGAAGAAGGCTTTCCTGAACTTTCTAGCTGAGAACTGATCTGAACATGTATGTGAATAAATTACTGACACATAGCTTGGGGGAAAAAAACTATCAGAAAACAATAAACCAAACAATTCTTGGGGTTCTCATAGAGCTAGGAATAGTTTGTGTTCCCAACAGCCAGAGTGAAAAAAGCCTTCCATTACACAGTCATTGGGTAGAATCCTCAGGAAGAGATCACCTTAATAGTGGAGATAATTTAGACTTAGAATAAAGGCTGCTCTCTATGTATCTTAACAAAGTTAAAAGCAAGCTTGAAAGAATCAAACTACTTCCAAGTAAATTAACTGTTCTCAAATTTCTATATGATTTACAGGAGTACAATAAAATGTAGCACCCAACAGTGTAAAATTCACAATCTTCAGCAGTCAAGCAAAATTTACTAGGCTTACAAAGAAACAGGAAAATATGACCCATAGCCAGGAGAACATTCAATCAATAGAAACAGACCTAGAAATTATAGAGATGATAGTATTAGGAGATAAGGACATTAAAAGAGCTGCTATATGGTCTATATGCTCAAGAAGGTAAAAGAAAACAAGAATATGATGCAGAGAGAAATGGAAGACACACAAAAGATTCAAAAAAACCTCTGGAGATTAAAAACACAATATCTTAAATTAAAAATACACTAGATGTGATTAATTGCAGATTACACAGTGCAGAAAAGATCAGTTAACTTGAAGATACAGGAATAAAAACTATCCAAAATGAAAAACTGAGAAAAAAAATTAGAAAAAAAATGAACAGAGTATCATGACATGAAGACCAGTATCAGTATTCCAACATATATTTAGATGGGGGTCCCAAATGGGAAGAGAAGCACAGAAAACTATTTGTGGAAGCATTGGTTGAAATTTTTCCAAATTTAATGAAAAATATAAATCTATGAAACAAAAAATATCAACACGCCCCAAGCAAAATAAAGATAAAACCCTCCAAAGCACATCATAAATGCATTGCTGAATCAGATACAATAAAAGTGACATCACAACCAATCCCACAGAAATACAAAACATCCTCAGAGACTATGATGAACACCTCTATGCACACAAACTAAAAATTCTAGAGGAAATGGATAAATTCCTAGAAACACATTACCTTCCAAAATTGAAAAAGGAAGAAATTGAAACTCTGAAGAGACCAATCCTGAGTTCCAAAATTGAATCAGTAATAAAAAAATAACCAATCAAGAAAAGCCCTGGACCAGATAGATTTACAGCCAAATTCTACCAGATATACAAAGAAGAATTGGTACTAGTCCTACTGAAACTATTCCAAAAAATTGAGGAAGAAAGATTCCTCCCTAATTCATTCTGCAAACCTAGTCAATACCAAAATGTGGCAAAGACACAACAAAAAAGAAAACTACAGCCCAATATCCCTGCTGAACACAAATGCAAATGTCCTCAACAAAATACTAGCAAAGCAAATCCAGCAGCACACCAAAAAGTTAATTCACGACAGTCAAGTGGGCTTTATTCCTGGGACGCAAAGTTGTTTAAACGTACACAAATCAATAGATGTGTATTAAAAAATGAATTAAAAACAAAAAACATATGATCATCTCAATAGATGCAGAAAAAGAATTCAATAAAATCCAATATCTCTTCATGATAATAGCTCAACAAACTAGGCATTGAAAGAGCATACCTCAAAATAACAAGACATATGGGTCTTGTTATTCAAACCCAGTTCAAACTCACAGCTAACATCATACTTAATGGGTGAAAGCTGGAAGCATTTGCCCTAAGAACTGGAACAAGACAAGGGTTTCCCATTCAACGTAGTACCGGAAGTCCTAGCCAAAGCAATCAGGCAAAAGAAGGAAAGAAAAGGTATCCAAATTGGAAAAGAAGAAGTCAAATTATCTCTCTTCACTGATGATATGATTCTATACTTAGAAAACCCTAAAGACTTCTTTAAAAGACTCCTAGACTTGATAAACAACTTCAGTAAAGTCTCAGGATACAAAATCAACATACAAAATCATTAGCATTTTACACAGCAATAATATTCAAGTTAACAGCCAAATCATGAATACAATCCCATTTGCAATAGCCACACACAAAAAATAAAATACATAGAAATATATCTAACCAAAGAGATGAAAGATCTCTACAAGGAGAACTACAAAACGCTGATGAAAGAAATCATAAATGACACAAACAAATGGAATAATATCTGATGCTGATGGATTGGAAGAATTAATATCATTAAAATGTCCACATTGCACAAAGCAGTCTACAGATTCAATGCAATTCCTATCAAAATACCAGTATCATTTTTCACAGAAGTAGAAAAAAAAAATCCTAAATTTGAAAACAAAATGGGGCCTGAATAGCCACAGCAATCCTAAGCAAAAAGAACAAATCTGGAGGCATCACATTGCTCCTCTTCAAATTACACCACAGTGCTATAATGACTAAAATAGCATGGCACTAGTACAAAAATAGACACATAGATCAATGGAATGCAATAGAAAATCCAGAAATAAAGCCACACACCTACAACCAAATGATCTTCAACAGATTTGACAAAAATAAACAACGCAAAAAAGGCACCTTATTCACAAAATGGTGCTAGGGAAACTGGGTAGACACAAACAGAAGGACAAAACTGAACCCCTATCTCTCACCATATACAAAAATTAACTCAAGATGGATTAAAGATTTAAATGTAAAACCTTAAAGTATAAAAATTTTAGAGGGAAACACAGAAAATACTCTTCTGGACATCAGTCTAAGTGAAGAATTTATGATCATGACTCCAAAAGCAAATGCAATAAAACAAAAAATGGCAACTGGAACCTAATTAAACTAAAGAATATATGCAGGCCAGGCATGGTGGCTCACACCTCTAATCCCAGCATTTTGGAGGCCAAGGCAGGAGGATCACTTGAGGCCAGGAGTTCAAGACCAGCCTGGGCAACATAATGAGACCCTATCTATAAAAAAATTTAAAAATTAGCTGGGCATGGTGGCATTTGTCTGTAGTCCCAACTACTAAGGGGGCTGAGGTGAAAGGATCACTGAGCCTAGGAGTTTGAGGCTGCAGTGAGCCATCATCTCACCACTACACTCCAGCCTGGGCAACAAAGTGAGACCCTGTCTCAGAAAAAAAGAGAGAATAACATATACACAGCAAAAGAAGCTATCAACAGAATAAACAGACAGCCTACAGAAGGGGAGAAAATATTTGCAAAGCACATATTTGACAAAGGACTAATATCCAGAATTAATAAATAATTTAAACAAACCAACGAGAGAGAGAGAGAGAGAGAGAGAGAGAGAGAGAGAGAAAACAACTCCATTAAAAACTAGGAAAAGGGCTGAGCACAGTGGCTTATGCCTGTAATCCCACCACTTTAGGAGGCTGAAGTGGGTAAATCACTTGAGGCCAGGAGTTTAAGACCAGCCTGGCCAACATAGCAAAATCCCATCTCTACTAAAAATACAAAAATTAGCTGGGTGTGATGGTTTACACCTGCAGTCCCAGCTACTCAGGAGGCGGAGGCAGGAGAATCGCTTGAACACGGGTGATGGAGGTTCCAGTGAACCAAGATTGCTCCACTACACTCCAGCCTGGATGACAGAGCGAGACTCCATCTCAAAAAGACAAAACAAAACAGGGCAAAGGACATGAACAGACAATTCTCAAAAGAAGACATACATGTAGCCAACAAACATGCAAAATGCTGAACATCACTAAGCATCAGAGAAATGCAAATTAAAACCACAATGAGATATCATCTCACACCAGTCAGAACGGCTATTACTAAAAAGTCAAAAAACAATAAATGTTGGCATGGATGTGGAGAAAAGGGAATGCTTATATGCTGTTGGTGAGAGTGTAAGTTGGTTAAATCTCTATGGAAAACAGTTTCGATATTTCTCAAAAGACTAAAATCAGAACTATCATTTGGCTCAGCAATCCCATTACTGGGTATATATCCAAAGGAAAATAAACTATTCTACCAAAAAGACAACTGTAATTATATGATTATGATTTACACAATTACATATGCACTATTTATGCTAGCAATGACAGGAATCAACCTGGATGCCCATCAATGGTAGATTGGATAAAGAAAATGTGGTAGATATACACTATGGAAAACTACACAGCCATAAAAAGCAAAATCATGTTCTTTGCAGTAGAATATCCTAAGTGAATTAACACAGAATCAAAAACCAAATATTGCATATTCTCACTTATAAGCAGGAACTACTCATTGGGTACAACAGATGTGAGGATGAGAATAAGACACTGGGGGCTCCAAAAGCAGGGAGCCAGGGAGGGAGAAAGGATTGAAAAACTTCCTAATGGATACTATGATTCCTATTTGGGTAATGGGATCAATAGAAGCCCAACCCTCAGCATCACACAACATACACTTGTAACAAATCCGCACATGTACCCCATGAATCTAAAATTAAATAATAAATAAATAAATAAATAAATAAATAAATGTATGACTGTAAACTACTGATGAAGACAAAAATCTTAAAAGTAGCCTGAGTGAAAAAAAATACAAGGGTACAAAGATAAGAATAACATCAGACTTCTTGTCAGAAACTGTATAAGCCAGAAGACATGGAACAACATCCTTGAAGTACTGAAAAGGAAAACAATGAAAACAAAATAAAATCTGCCAACCTAGGATTCATACTGAGTGTAAATATCTTTCAAAAATGAAGATGAGCTGGGCATAGTGGCACACACCTGTAGTCCCAGCTACTTGGGAGGCTGAGGTTGGAGGATAGCTTGAGCCCAGTAGTGTGAGTCCAGCCTAAGCATAAAGTAAGACCCTGTCTTTTAAAGAAAACAAAATGGAAGATAAATAAAGACGTTTTTAGGCAAATAAAAGCCAAGCCACCTTAACACCAACAGACCCACCTTATAAAAAAGACATTAGAGGAAGTTTATCAGGCAAGAAGAAAATGATACCAGATGGAAATTTGTTTCTGTACAAAGAATGATGCCTCCCTGATCCAAGCAATGGTTAAAATAACAGAATGTTATTAAGATGGAGTCTGACTATATTGCCCAGGCTGATCTCAAACTCCTGGGCTCAAGCAATCCTCCACCTCACCCTCCTGAGTAGCTGTGATTACAGGTGCATGCCACTGTGCCTGGCTGGAAATCCTTTTAAACTTAATTAAAGATGATCGGCTAAATTGTGGTGTTCATAATACATGTAAAGTATTGCATAGGACAAAAATAGCACAAAGATGATAGGAAATGGAAGACTATTGTTACCTATTTTAATATTATGTGTGAAGCAATATTACGTTATTTGAATAAATACTGTGTGGTGCCTCATGCCTGTAATCCCAGCACTTTGGGAGGCAGAGTTGGAAGGATTGCTTGAGTCCAGGAGTTGAAGACCAGCCTAGACAACAAAGTGAGACTCTGTCTCTACAAAAAATTAAAAATTAGTCAGGTGTAGTTGTGTGCACCATAGTCCCATCTACTTGGGAGGCTGAGGTCGGGGGATAGCCTGAGCCCAGAAGGTTGAAGCTACAGTGAGCCATGATCTCACCACTGCACTCCAGCCTGGGCAACAGAGCGAGACCTTGTCTCAACAAAAGTATATTGTAGATCTTTGGAGAAACCAAGAAAAAAATAAAACAAAGAGCTGAAGCTAATACACTATTAGTGGAGACAAAATGAAATACTAAATGTAATTAAACCAGAAGAGTGCAGGAAAATAGGCCAAAAAAGGAGCAGAAAACAGATGGGAGAAATAGAAAATAAATAATAAGATGGTAGATTTAAACTCAACCCTGCAATCCTACTTCTTAATTCACACAAAAACTCATAAGCAAACTTATATAAACTATAAACAAATATCAATCAACTGGTGAATGGATGAACAAAATGTGGGATAGTCGTACAATGAAATACTACACAGCAATAAAAAGGAACAAACTACATATACACACAAGACAGGGATGAATCTCAAAATTATTATGTGAAGGTGAAGAAGCCATCCACAAAACTCTGTATGATTCCATTTACATGAAGTTGTAGAAAAGGCAAAACTACAGCAACAGACAGATCAGCAGTCGCCAGAATCTGGGTGTGTGTGTGTTAGGGAGAGAGGATTAACTACAAAGGGGCAATGAAGAAACTCTTTGGGGTGACGGAATTGTTCTATTTCTTGACTATGATGGGAGTTGCACAGCTGTATACATTTGTCAAGACTCATTGAATTGTACATTTTAAATTACCCTTCAATAAAGCGGACATTAAAAAGAATTAATGATTTAATAATCACATCTTTAAAAATAGCAAGTTGACATTATAAGTGAGCTAGTAAACACCCTTGAAATAAGACCCATGGGGAGATGAAGGGTAATTCATTGGAAGAATGTGAGGGAAAAAAATCAGTAGAATAGCCCATGTTCCAGGAATCCCAGGACTGAGTATATTAATAGAGACCCTAATCTCTTCTCTATAGGAGTCTGTGAAAGTGTCCCTGAGAGCTTTGGCTACTCTCTTATCTAAACAGAAAGAGTGACTTCATTACAGCCACTGTGCTAACTGATTTCATGTTGAAGGCATCAGGTAATATGGCAAGTTGGAATACCCTTGTATTTGCTACCTAGTTCCAAAGAGCAAACAAACAGGCCTCATTGAGCTAATCAAGGCCAACTGGTTTGGGTCTGAAGCAGTCACTGGATTAGGGACAGATGACAAATGCTTTTGAGAGAGATGTGTATAAACCATTTTAGAGCCTGAGGCAGGGCATATCATACTACAAGTGGAACTGTGTAAGGCATAGCTGGGAAAATAAAGCAAACTTTAAGGAACAAGTTGGAGTTTATGTCAAATATAAAGTTAGAAGGAAGCTCTGAAGACACACCTGTCTTCTTGTAAGGCTTGTGAAAGAGTAGAGGTTAGATAGTTTTAAAACCAGTAAAGCAGGAAAATGCAGTTGACTTTTCATTCTATCTGCTTTTATAGGATCTCTCATTTAATTTATTAATTCTTACTACCTTGTAATTAGTATATTGAATTTTTAAGAGTAATTCATAAACAAGATAACAATCCTATCTGCTTATATAACATCTCTTATTTAACTATTAATTCTTATTACCTTGTTATTGCTACATTAAAACATTTTTAAATTAAAGTGATCCATGAACAAAATTTTTAAAAACTTGAACAGGCACTGAAATGTATAAGAAGGAAAAGTTAAAGCATCTCTGCCCACACTTATCCTCCTTCTAGAAACATGAATAATATTAAAGTCTCCTGATATTTGCATAAATATGATCTTGATGTTGTAGCACCTAAAATTTTGACATTTCTTATTGAGTTTTTATATATGTTTATATCATCAGGCATCACTCTGCTTTTCTCTTAGAAACCTTTGCTCTCTCATTTGCCTTGATTGCTATCTACATTCCAGTAAATGACACCCCATTCATTCATATGCTCAAGGCCAAAATGTTGGGATCATTTCTGGTTCTTCTTTTTGTTTTAATTACTCTCTACATTTAAGCCATCAGCAACTCTCTTCAAATCAACTCACAAAATATTTGCAATATTCTACAGCTTCTTACCATATCTGATGCTACCACAGCTAGATCAGAGCCACCATCCCTCTCCTAACTGATCTCTCTGACTCCACTTTTGCCTTTTAAAGCCTTCATATGTGAAATTATGTCCTACTCATGTCAAAAACCCTCTAATAACTTTCTATTGCACTAGAGTGAAATTCAAGGACTTTTTCATAGTCTACAAAGCCTGCAATCATCTGGCCTTTGTCTACTTCTCTGACTTCCAACTTCTCTCTAGTTCGTTTTAGCAAAACCTGCCTCCGTACTATACTAAAAACAGCTTCAATACATTTGCTTCTCAAGATATTTTTTAGCTTTTGCTTGTATTTTGCTTTTTATTCTGCCTGAAGTGCTCTTCCTCAAATTTTTGCGAAGCTCACTCTTTTATATCACTCAGTAGTCTGCTTAAATGTCACCTCCTCAGAAATCTCTTGCCCTAAAATGTCATCTCATCCCATCACACGGTTACTCACGATTCCCTTGCCATGATTTATCAGTCTTTCTAGCATTTATCATCACTCGAAAATAATGTGTGTATGTGTTTTATTGCCTGTGATATACATCAAAATGTTAACTTCCTGAGGGCAAGGGCATTTTTTAAATCACTAGAGTCACATTCCTAAAGCAGCGCTTAGGTTGGGTGTGGTGGCTCATCCCTGTAGTTCCAGCACTTTGGGAGGCAGAAGCCAGAGGATCATTTGAGCCCAAGAGTTTGAGACCTCGTCTCTACAGAAAGTTTAAAACTTCGCTGAGCATGGCAGCATGTGTCTGTAGTCCCAGTTACATAGGAGGCTAAGGTGGGAGGATCACTTGAGCCTGGGAGGCAGAGGTTGCAGTGAGCCAATATCGTACTACTGCACTCCAGCAGCCTGGGTAGCAGGGTGAGACAAATAAACAAACAAAACAATGCCTGTCATAAAGCAGGTGCGTAATAAATATTTTTTGAATGAATGAAGCTTGAGCATCTCTAGCTATCTAGATAGTTTAATGAAGTGTTTCCCACCATTCGTTTTCCTACAATCCTTCTAGACCCTATTATGCTTAACTACCACTAGTCAAATGTTTGGAGATACCCATTGTTTTTCCCTAGCAGAGGTACAAAGAAAGAGCTAATCAGAAAGAATTGGACTAGCTCCAGTACTGGTTTTTAAAATATTGCCAACAATCTAACACACTAGAATAGGTACTTAATTGTGTGTTGTAAAAACTTTATCTCAATGTAGGTAAAGAGAAAAACAAAATAAAATATTGTTAATATTTGTATTGCTTGATGTATTCTTTTTAGATGCACAATGCTTTTCTTTCTCTCTCTCTCTCTCTCTCTCTCTCTTTTTTTTTTTTTTTTTGAGACAGAGTCTCACTCTGTCACCCAGGCAAAAGTGCAGTGGTAAAATCATAGCTCACTATAACCTTGACTTCACTGGCTTAGGTGATTTTCTCACCTTAGCCCCCCAGATAGCAGGGACTATGGTGCATGCCACTACACCCAGCTAATTTTTTGTGTTTTTAGTAGAAATGGGGTCTTGCTATATTGGCTAGACTGGTCTTGAACTCCTGGGGTCAAACCATCTGCCCACCTTAGCCTCCCAAAGTGCTGGTATTACAGGCGTGAGCCACCTCTCCCAGCAGTACAACTCATTTCTAAGGAAATCTTGACAAGTGTCTCCCAGTGGAAGGCTGGGCCCATGTGTATTAATCACACATTTGGTTGTTCCAGATAATATCATGGCTTTCATGAGACTTCAGGGCTGCAGCATTATGTATTAAGTGGGATCACTCTGATCCACCGGACCACTCTGATCAGCTGCTTCTGGAACACTGCCAAAGCTACAAACATCTTCAAAGGCCTTTTTAAAATTACAAGGTGAAACCATTTTCTGAGTGTTTATTCATGTTTTTCATGATATAAATGATGATCTTTTCTTAACTTCAGACATTATTGCTAATAGATCATTTCAATCCATTTGCATCTGTAAGAATCCATCATACAACCCTTACAGAAAAATCTTAACCACTTTTTACATTCTCCAATGTAAGCAAATAAGATATGATATTCAAAATCACCCTTAAGATATTCCATCTTTCTCCCAGGGTTATGTGACAATTTAATTCATTGCCCTGGCCCCATCATTTATTTGGCTTGATGATACCTAGTAATCAAGTAAGACAGCTAATTAAGAAAAAAAAATGTTTCGAGACCATCCTGACTAACACGGTGAAACCCCATCTCTACTAAAAAATAGAAAACATTAGCTGGGTGTGGTGGCGGGTACCTGTAGTCCCAGCTACTCGGGAGGCTGAGGCAAGAGAATGGCATGAACCCGGGAGGCGGAGCTTGCGGTGAGCCGAGATCGCATCACTGCATTTCAGCCTAGGCGACAGAGTGAGACTCCGTCTCCCAAAAAAAGAAAAAAAGGAAAAAAGAAAAAAGGAAAAAAAAATGTTACTCTGTTCATGGTTTCCACTGAAATATAGACAATTTAAAAGAATTTAGGACTTCAGTTAAAATATCTGTAAGATTTGGGGTTAACAAAATATATGTTAATTTGGATGTTGCTTGCAGGTTTCACACAATAAAGTGATTCTCACTTAACAAAGGAAGACAACATAAATTCCTACAAATA
Organism: Rhinopithecus roxellana; assembly: GCF_007565055.1. Lineage (NCBI taxonomy): Eukaryota > Metazoa > Chordata > Mammalia > Primates > Cercopithecidae > Rhinopithecus > Rhinopithecus roxellana. The sequence continues at coordinate 6,356,209 of NC_044550.1, forward strand.
TGGTAGTAATTTAATTCCAGTAATCACATCTTTACATATAATGCATAACATGCAATATTTTGAAATGCCTGGGTAAAAAGGGGCTAGGACAGCAAGAATGGACACACCAAAGCTGAGTTATAAACTTCTGCCTTAAGTTTAAAGCATAATGAAATCTGCCTAAAATTGCAATCACAATAGTACTGGAAGGAAGCAAAAGTGACACAGTTGAGAATTCATGGAGATTATTTGTAATAGGTTTAAAATCTACTAATAATAAAAAAACCCAGACTATTTTATTCATATACCTGTTATATCTGGAGACTTGTCAACTGATCCATGTCAAAATTCATGTAATAAATAGGACTTATTAAAGCTAAGTTCTAATGTACTTATGCAATACTCTCATTTGATGTGAGATTAGCTTGGATGTCTGCTTTAATCCTTCTTTCTCCTGGTTGTGGCCCATGCAGACCACTCCTTAAGCCTGAGAGTGTTCTGGGAGCTTGCTGAAACTGTGTGACTAAACTAGGGGCTTCCCTCTGAGCTAGGTACACAACAGGGACTCTATAAATCCTATTCTCTTTCATTATAAATTCTATTCTCTTTCATTTTATATGCCATATAATCCTGTTTCTGAAGTCATGCTTGCATTCAAGTTTGGGTGCTGTATTATATTGTTTTATAGTTGCTAGAAAGTGCCTTGAGATAAACAGAACATAGCCAGGTTCAGTGGCTCACACCTGTAATCCCAGCACTTTGGGAGGCTGAGGTGGGCAGATCACTTGAGCCCAGGAGTTCAAGACCAGCCTGGGCAACATTGTAAAACCCTGTCTCCACTAAAAATACAAAAAAAAAAAAAAAATTAACCTGACATGGTGCTAGACACCTGTAGTCCCAACTACTCAGGAGGTTGAGGTGGGAGGATTGCTTGAGCCTGGGAGGTGGAGGCTGCAGTAAGCCAAGATTGCACCACTGCACTCCAGCTTGGACAATAGAGCAAAACCCTGTCTCAAAAATAAGTAAATAAATAATTTAATTTTAAAAAATAGAGCAGATAGAAAAGTTTCTACCATTGGGTATTTCTTTTGCCTCATATATATTATAGCTTTCATTAAGAACTTGTTTTTAACTTTCAAAGGAAATAGGGAAAAGTAGCGAGTAGTGGAATAAAAAGATTCTTGGCGACGTCATTTTGAAGAACGAATAATTCCATACTAAAAATTCATCAGGTTTGGCCAAATAAATAGCTTCTTTCCACTATATAGCACATAACTTCTCTTTCAATAAGGTTCTATTGTTTTTCTTATGTCAAGGGATTTCACAGTTTAGAGAGATTAAGTAGTGAGTTCCACTTGTAATTCTTGGACAGGCCCCAAAGGAAGTAATCTGTCTGAAGGAAAAAGAAAAGTTTTGTTTTGTTGATCCATGATTGTATTTATTTAACATTTATTTAAGGATCTATGGGCAAATGTAAACATCACTTCTCTCCTTTTATAAGTAAATGTAATTGCACTATATCCCCTCTTATTACTTCGTTCCCTATTTTTCTTTGTACTCTTAGGAAAAATAAACATCAAAAATATCATTTATCTCTTTGAATGTACAGAAATACAGACACCATTTTAAATACTTAGGTAGATGATATATGAAAATGGGAAAGAGAGATGTGAAATCTTTGGCTTTTACCCATAGACATAAAAGCCAAAGTGCTTGCTATAGTTTGAATGTGTCCTCTAAAACAGGGGCGTCCAACCCCCTAGCCTCTGATGGATACCAATCAGAGGCCTATTGGAGCCAGGCCGCAGAGCAGGAGGTAAGGGGAGGCCAGAGAGTATTACCACCTGAGCTCTGCCTCCTTTCAGATCAGCAGCAACATTAGGTTCTCACAGAAACACAATCCCTATCGTGAACTGAGCATGCAAAGGATATAGGTTGCATGTTCCTTATGAGAATCTATCTAATGCCTGATGATCTGAGGTGGAAGAGTTTCATTGGAAACCATCCCTCCCCCCATCCTACTCCACCCCTTCCCCACACCCTCCTCACCACTGCCCCCACTGAACCCTCACTGTCTGTGGAAAAATTATCTTCCATGAAATGGGTCCCTGGTGCCAAAAAGGTTGGGGACTGCTCCTCTAAAAAGCATATTTTGGAAACTTAATCCCCAATGCAAAAGTGTTGAAAGGTAGGACCTTTAAGAAATGATTAGGGCGTGAGGGCTCTACCCTCATGAATGATTAGTGTCACTATCAAGGGACTGCGTTCATTATCCAAACAGTAGATTTGTTATAACTGTGAGTTAGACCCTCTCTTGCGCTCTCTCTTTGCCCTTCCACTATGGGGTGATGCAGCACAAAGGCCCTCAGAAGGCCCTCAGCAGATGTGGCCCCACTTCTTGGATTTCACAGCCTCCAGAACCATAAGCCAAATACATTCCTGTTTAATCTAAATGACCCAGTTTCAGGTATTCTGTTACAGCAGTAGAAAATGGACTAAGACAGTGCTATAGTTGGAATCTGTAACACAGGAGTCAAAATGAAAGAGTTTGACTCTGAGTGATTATACGGTAAAGTGGTGGTTTCATTTTCCTACCTTTTCTCCAGTATGAAAAGATAGGAGAGATTACTCTTTGAATAAAGAAAACTATATTTTTTTTGCATTTAAAAAATTTCCTAAATTCCTATAGCAATCAAACTCCAGTCACTAGTCAGGTAACCTTGGATAAATTACCTAATCTTCCTAAACTTCAATGTTCTCATTTGTAAGTATGAACAAAATTAATAGCTACTTCATAGACTTATTGTGAGAATACACATGTAAAACACCTAGCCTAGTGTATTGAACAGAGTAGGTATACAATGAAGAGGACCATTATTGTTTATTATTTCTCTTAAGCCAGCTATGTGAAAGCTTACATAGTTACCCTGAGAAACACATATGTTTTCTTATAACATAAATATTTAGTGAATACCTACCATGTGTCCATCACTTCCTGGTGCTGGGGACATATTAGTGAACAAGACAGACAAATTCTGCCTTCACAGTGCTTATGATCTGAAAGGTAAATTGACATTAAACAATAATTACTCAAATTACCATGTATTTACTAACATAACAAGGGCTGTGAAGGAAAAGTGCAGGTGCTATAAAAGTATAAATACAGTGTGTGGAAATAAGTTTTTCTGAAAAATCAGAGAAGGCTGCCACAAGGAAATGACATTTACACTAAGATCTAAGATCAACAAGACAAATTTGTAGGGGTGGCACTGATGGAATATAGTGAAGTAATTAAAATGTGTAAATAAAACCACACAAAGGATCTCATTTTCCTGAAGACATTTTTATTTTTTGAAAATGGTAAGGATTATTTGTAAAAATTTCTAAGGGTTCTTACAGATTGAAACTATTATAGGAGTTACTGAGTTGTTAGATTCAATATAAAAATTTTAAAAATTAATCTTACTAAACTTTAGCTTCAATGATGTAACTTACGACATGGAAATGGATAAGGTGTTACTTTCTTCGGAGAGTTTTTAAAATTCATTTATATTTTTAGGCATCATTGTGAGGTGGAAAGAGCATTGAATCACATGTCAGGAGGTCTGGGTTCTATTTCTGACTATCATTGGTTCACTGGGAAATCACAGGCAAGGCATTTAAACTACAGTTTCCTGTTTCATGAAAGAGGGTATTACTTTCAAAAACCTGACTTACAGAAGCTAGGTAGAGGAGCACTGACAGCTTAGGTGACAATAGAGTGGGTTGGGGTCAGAGGGTTCCTGATACCTCATTCTTTCACCTAAATATTTGTTTGCTTTTCTTTTCCAGTTTTGTGACAAAAAAAGGACCAGGAGTCTCACTAAGATTGAAAGGAAAGAAAGGAAAAGAAAAGATCAGCAACTTTTTGTTGATAATAATGGGACAGATTAAAACCAAAATGAACAAAACAACCAAAGCAAAGATCTATCATAATAAAAGCCTTAAAAATAGCCTTAAAATTGTGATCAGTTGTTATAACAGTGTAGTGCAATAGCAAATTTACCAACAAATAACACCCAGAGTTTCTTCCTCATGTCAGTTAGTACTACTTGCAGAGTTTTCATTTGTTAGAAAGTAATATGCTAACCACTCAGATGTTTGTACTTACAATTTTTTCAATGGAAAAATTATAAAGAATGATAAGCATTGCATAGATGTTCAATGTGTAGGCCACTCTGAGCTAAATATAACATGCTATGATATTGTCAGATAATTTTATTGTCACTTTGTAGGTGGGCTCTACAAAGAAAGTACTTTTCAATTGGCTTAGCCAAAGAATTCATGACTAAGACCCCGAAAGCAAGGGCAACAAAAATAAAAATAAACAAATTGGGACCTAAATAACTTAAAAGCTTCTGCACAACAAAAGAAATAATCAGCAGAGTAAGCAGAGAACCCACAGAGTGTGAGAAAAGCTTCGCAAACTATGCATCCAACAAAGGACTAATATCCAGAATCTACAGGGAACTCAAATCATCAAGCAAAAAACAAATAATCTCATCAAAAAGTGGGCAAAGGACATGAACAGACAATTCTCAAAAGAAGATATATAAACAGCCAACAAACATATTTAAAAATGCTCAACATCATTAATTATCAGGGAACTGCAAATTAAAATCACAATGAGATACCACCTTACTTCTGCAAGAATGGCCATAATTAAAAAGTCAACAAACACTAGATGTTGGCATGGATATGGTGAAAAGGGAACACTTTTACACTGCTGATGAGAACGTAAACTGTTATAACCACTATGGAAAACAGTATGGAGATTCCTTAAAGAACTAAAAGTAGATCTACCATTTGATCCAGGAATTGCACTACTGGGTATCTACCCAAAGGAAAGAAGTTTTTATACGAAAAAGATACAGGCACATGCATGTTTATAGCAGCACAATTCACAATTGCAAAGATATAGAACCAACCTAAGTGCCCATCAACCAACAAGTGGATAAAGAAAATGTTACACACACACACACAGACACACACACACACACACACACACACACATACACACACACACCATGGAATACTACTCAGCCACAAAAACGAATGAAATAATGTATTTTGCAGCAACACGGATAGAGCTGGAGGCCATTATTCTATGTGAAGTAACTCAGGAATGGAAAACCAAATATCATATGTTCTCACTTTTAAGTGGGAGCTAAGCTATTAGGATCCAAAGGCATAAGAATGATACAATGGACTCGGGGACTCGGGGAAGGGGGAGAGGTTGGGGGGTAAGGAATAAAAAAATTACATATTGAGTACAGTGCACACTGCTCGGGTGAGGGGTACATCAAAATCTCAGAAACCATCACTAAAGAATTTATTCATGTAACCAGGCTGGGCACAGTGGCTCACCCCTGTAATCCCAGCACTTTGGGAGGCCAAAGTGGGCAGATCATTTGAGGTTAGGAGTTTGAGACCAGCCTGGCCAACATGGTGAGACCTCTATCTCTACTAAAAATACAAAAATTAGCTGGGCATGATGGCACATGCCTGTCGTCCCAGCTACTCAAGAGGTAGGAGAATTGCTTGCTGAGATTGTGCTGCTGCATTCCAGCCTTGGTGGCAGAATGAGACTCCATCTAAAAAAAAAAAAAAAAAAAAAAAAAAAAGAACTTATCCATGTAACCAAAACCACCTTCTTTAACCCCAAAAACTGTTGAAGTAAACATAAAAAATTAATTATAAAAGAAGGAAGTACTTGTCAATCCATAATGATAGTTATTACGTAGAAAAGAAAACAGGCCCGGCAGAGTGGCTTACACCTGTAATCCCAACACTTTGGGAGGCCAAGGTGGAATAACTGGAAGGATGTCCTGAGTACAGGAGTTTGAGACCAGCCTGCACAAGGTACAGAGAACTAGTCTCTATCAAAAGAAAACAAAAGAAAAGAAAAGAAATTAGCTGGACAGGACGGCCATACCTGTAATCTCAGCTATTAGGCGGAAGAGTGAGGGATTAGGGAAAGGGTATTAAGACTGGAGGATCTCTTTGAGCCCAGAAGATTAGGGCTGCAGTAGCTGTGGTATCACCACTCTGCTCCAGTCTGGGTGACAGAGCAAGACCCTGTATTAATCAATCAATCAGTCAATCAACCAACCAACAAACAGGTAAATCAGAATTAAAGAAGATTGCTATCTGAGTCTATTTTGTGCTGCTTTTATAACATATACTTATATATATATATATAAAATATAATAACAGAATATCTGAGACTGAGTAATTTATACTGAACAGATATTTATTTGGCTCACAGTTCTGGAGGCTGAGAACTCTAAGACTGAGGGGCCAGATCTGGTGAGAGCCTTCTTGCTGCATCATCGCATGGCTGAAAGCAGAAGGGCAAGAGAGCTCACGAGAGAAAGAGAAGGGAAGGGAATCATGCTCATCTTTTTATCAGGAACCCAGTCCCTTGATAATAATATTAATTCATTCATAAGAGTAGAGCCCTCATGACTTAATCATCTCTTAAGTCCCACCTCTCAGCACTGCTGGATTGGGCATTGTTTCAACATTTGGACTTCGGGGAACACATTGAAACCATAGCAATTGCCTTAGAATTTGTGGAACTAACCAGTGGATTTTTTAACTTCAAAGCTAAAAAGTGAATTATTTTTGGTGAGATTATTTATCTTCAACATTATATTTGTAAATAAGACAACCAAATGTCATTATTTCAGAGATGTTACTAATACCTAAATTCTACAGCAAGAAAATTCTTCTACATCCCCACCATTCTGTCACTACATAGTCTTCAGTCGACTGTCTTGGAACACACAAGCAGAAGAGGAAGCTATTCTTTACAAATGCGAGAATCAAAATGCGTTGGCAATCAATAAGGGTATAATAAAATGATCTGTAATATTATTCCTTTGGATAAAATTAATTTTTAAGAATTTGTGTTAGTAGACAGTGATGGGGTTCAAGACAGAGTACCCCAGTATATGGCACCTTGGCATTTAAGAAAGCAGCAGAAGCAAGAAGGACTCCTTGATCTTCTCCACACTCTTCTCCCACGAAGCAGGCCATAAAAGAATCATCTGACCTTCCTCTGAAGCAGGTTATAAGACCCTTTTGTGAGAGGTACCCTCCCTAAACCTAGAGGAAAGGAATGTCCTTATCTCTGAAGACACAGGGACACAGAGAAGAATCTGAACAAACAGGCCTTGCTAAGTTTCCCCCAGTTTATTACCATTGTATCATACCCCTTTTGTGCAGTCATCCTTCTCTACAACTATCCACTCTTTCATCAAACTTATCAAAAAAAAGTACTGATTTCCCTTTTTCTTTGGTTCTTCATTTCTGAAGGCTCTTGAGTCACATAAAACTTAAATAAATTTGAATGCTTCTCTCTTGACAATTTGCTTTTTGTTACAGGTGCTTCAGTCATATTTTAGCCACTGGTGGGAAAAGAAATCTTTTCTCCTTCAGAACAGAGTGGTTGATCAGGTCAAATTCTCATGAACTGGTGAGGGTTTGGCTAGAAAGGAAGCCACGTAGAACAAATGAAGGAAGTCATGAAACCTCCGGGCCTGTTGAAAGCTTCTCATTTATTCCTGTTCACAGTATGAGAGAGACCTAATGAAACAGAAATTTTAATACTATGAGAAGTCTTGAAATTGTTTCAATTTTCAATCCTTTGATAAAGAAAAGCTAATATATAAAAATAAATTGATAGCATATGCATGCACAAAGGCAAGACAGAATCTGTTTTTTTTTAATCTTATAGAGAAACAAATATTAATAGAGTCAACAAGCCCGGAAAAGATGAAAATGTGTTTTTCTGGTGTTCAACCTGAAAATCTAAGGAGGAAGTTTGATTCTTTGGAAGCCATCCCTTACAAATTGGGTTACAGCCTAGTCTTTCTTTAACCATCTCATTAAAAACAAACAATCAAACAAACAACTGGGATCTTTTCTCTGAAATCTGGAAAAACAGGAAAAATCTGCGTTTGTGTTTTGCCAGCGTTCAAATCTAAATGACTTGAGGTGTGGTAGATAGCACACCAGGGAGTCAATAGTTGTTCAGTCGGTTGCTTCCTAACCTTCAACAAGGGGCCTGGGAGTTTCCCTGAAGATGGACGACTTTAATTTAAAATGCTACTCGTGGAGGAAAGCTACAACCTTGGAAATGGTATCTCTGGCGGGGAGCGGAGGTTCATGCCTGTAAGCCCAGCACTTTGGGAGGCCGAGGTGGGTGGATGACCAGGTCAGGAGATGGAGACCATCCTGGCTAACACGGTGAAACCCCGTGTCTACTAAAACTACAGAAATTAGCCAGGCGTGGAGGCGGGCGCCTGTAGTCCCAGCTACTCGGGAGGCTGAGGCAGGAGAATGGAGTGAACCCGGGAGGTGGAGGTTGCAGTGAGCAGAGATCGCGCCACTGCACTCCAGCCTGGGAGACAAAGCAAGACTGTCTCACCAAAAAAAAAAAAAAAAAAAAAAAAAAAGGAAAAGAAAAAGAAATGATGTCTCCTCACAATGAGGTGTTTTATTAATAGAAATAAATAGAAATTAGGCATTTCGACAAGGAAGAGTTTGAAACTAAGCCCTTGTTAGTGCTCTCCAACTGCAGCCTGTAGAAGGTGTGTTAGCAGCATACTAAATCACTTGCTGAAGTCATCACCCTACAAGTGAATAGTCTATTTGGTTATCCAATGGGATGAGGCTTCTCCTTAACTTCTTGCGCCTCCTTTTACTCTGATTCTACACTCACCGAGCAAACTTCTGACCTAAATTTTATTTTTCAACTAGACTTCCCTCCTGGAAGTAAAATGACATGAAGGTTCAGATTGCTTCACAGGTAACCTTTTAGTGTAAATTAACAAATTCAACTTCTGGGTTTTGTTGTTGTTGTTGTTGTTGTTGTTACAGAGCCTTGCTCTGTCAGCCAGGCTGGAGTGCAGTGGTGTGATCTCGGCTCACTGCAACCTCCGCCTCCCGGGCTCAAGAAATTCTCCTGCCTCAGCCTCCCCAGTAGCTGGGATTACAGGTGTGTGCCATCACGCCTGGCTAATTTTCGTATTTTTAGTAGAGACAGGGTTTCACTATGTTGGCCAGGCTGGTCTCGAACTCCTGACCTCAGGTAATCCTCCTGCCTCAGTCACCCAATATTGTGGGATTACAGGCGTGAGCCACCGCGCCTGACCATCTCTGGGTTTTTTACAAGCTTCTATCTAGCAAGTTTGATTTTTAACGTAAATGAGTCCCTGAATGTCTGTCTATTTAGTAGTTGGAGTAATAAAAGTGAATTTCTGAGCATACTCAGTTTTAAACTGATGGAACTTCACCAAGATTTACTTGCCCTGAGAATTTCCATTTGGAAAAAAAAAAAAAAAAAAAAACCTGCCAAACATTTTTTTTTAAACCAACTTTTGAACTGCAATATGGATGAACTGAAACTCACATTCTTTCATTTAACCTGAAAAATAATTTGTGAAATCTTCACATGTGTAATATTTACGTTTGTTTAAAACTATGTTTAAAACTTTAGTTTAAAGTAATACCGGCACGATTACTTGAAGCCAGGAGTCTGAGAGTAGCCTGGGCAACCTAGTGAGACCTTGTCTCAACAACAAAAAATAAATAAAACAAAAATAGCTGGGTGTGGTGTCCCATGCCTGCAATTCTAGCTACTTGGGAGTCTGAGGTGGGAGGATTGCTTGAGCCCAGGAGATCGAGGCTGCAGTGAGCTATGATCACACCATTGCACTCCAGCCGGAGTGATAGAGCAAGATCCTGTCTCAAAAAAAAAAAAAAAAAAAAAAAAAAAGAAAAGAAAAGAAACCAAACAACAATAACAAAAACCCAAAAGTAAATTATATTAATGATGGTAATTATTGAGGCTATTCATTATATTATTCTTGAGTGTTCATTATATTATTCTATTTTGTGTACTTTTGAAAATTTAAAAAGTAAAACCAAAACAGAAAACAAACAACAAGACATACCAGGAGACTTAAAATCCATCTTCAAAATACTTTCTAAAATGGAAGTAATGTGATTTGTTCTCTGCCTGGATTTTCGGTGTATTTGTCTCCACAACAAGTAAAACTTTAGCTCCAGTTACTTGGGTAATGCTATCAGGTGTCCACCAGCTCCGCCTCTGGCTCTGAGTTCTTTCTGTGCCAGAAGGCACTATATTTGGATCTGGGTATAACAGTTGATACTTTGGCTCCAGTTGTAATGAACCAACTCATTTCTTTTCTAGGAGGGATTGTTACTCATTTGCCCTTGCTAATCATATTGAAGTATTTTTAAAGAGATAGCCTTTTTATTTTCCTACGGGGAATGTGTTTCTGCTGTATTGATGAAAGAATAAGACGCTGGATTTTTTTTTTTTTTTTTTTTTTTATGCAAGGTCTCTATCCCCTTGCATGCCAAGGGGAACTCTTCTTCAAAATTTATATATATTTCCATCTTTGGGCTAGAAACACTTTAGTGTTACAGGGTCTAAGTTCCAAAATGATAACACACTGATTTAATTGCCACTATATATACACATTTAATAATACGTTTCTAAATAACAAATTTACTAAATAATATAAATTATAAATAATATAAAACTATATTAAATATAACAAGACAACAAGAATTTGTCAAGCAATCTGACCAGATAAATATAAGGAAAACTAGAAATGTCTTTAGTTTTTTTCCCCCCTAAAGATTAAATCTTCCAGAGAGACTTACCAGTCCAATACATGTTTCAATTGATGTTAATTTGGAAAACGTGGTATTTATTTTGCCTATGTTTTTCACAGTACTCTTTTTGTATTACTTTAACTGGTGTGTTCAGGGTGTTTGTTTAAAAAATTATCAAAATTATCTTTTACCATTTAATATAACTGATTAAGACTGCTCTATGAAGACTAATTAAGGTGTGTCCATATCAAGTACTTGGGTTAAATTTTAAAATAAAATAAAATTACATAATTAAAATGTCTTGTAGTTTGGTTTTACCTAGACCAGAACTGTAAATATTTTATTTTTTAGATTTAATTCTGATGATTGGTATTAATGGAACAACCATATATATGTCCCCATATTTTCCTTCCTAGAAGAAATTCATAGGGAAAACCAAACATTCTGTGAAGATTTAAATTTGGTTTTCCTGCTTTTTCACATACTGAAAAATAAGTTATTATTATCGAGAGCCCCCTTTCTGTAGGAAAGGCTATAAATCTTAAAAGAAATAATGATTTCAGCTTAAACTATTTGAGAAAATATTTTTCACAATCAGGTTTGGGGATTTATCTCCCAATCCTGAAGTGACTTTTATTATAATTAATTTTTATAAAACCCTATTTTAGTTTACCTGATGCTGTGTGTCACTTCTGCAAAACATAAAAACAGTCAAGAAAGTTTATGATCCTGAATTAGATCCTGAATCAGCTACTCGGGAGGATGAGGCAGGAGAATCGCTTGAACCCGGGAGGCAGAGGTTGCAGTGAGCTGAGATCACGCCACTGCATTCCGGCCTGGTGACAGAGCGAGACTGCGTCTAAAAAAAAAAAAAAAAAAAAAAAAAAAAAAAAAAAAAAAAAAAAAAAGAGAGAGAGAGAGAGAGAGAATTCCAGAGATACAAACTTCCATAATATACTCTGTAACAGCAGCCATGTATTTTAGTTAAGTACATATTCATATAGGCAGATTGTCTGGCTTTAAAACCTGGCTTTGCCTATACTAGCTAGATGTACAACTGTGGGCAAGTTACATTAACCCTGTGTCTTCATTTTCTTATCTGAAGAAACTAAAATAATAAGTACCTAGGTTGCTGTTAGGATGAAATAAGTCTATATATATGAAGGATTCGGAAGAGTATTTAGCTTTTATTAAATGTTATAAGAAATTGTTATAATTCAAAATTCCCATTTGTTCCACAGGTATTTGTTATGTGTATATGAATGTATATAACCAAAGTATGTGTATATAACAACATTATGTGTATTGATATGCACTAATACTGCTACTCCTAATTTTTAGTTTATTATAAAAGTAAAATATTTTCATAGAAAATTTGGAAAGTATAAAAAGCAAATAGAAGTATAATAAAATGACAGCAAGTTTCACCACCTACAGGACAACTATTGATAACATTTATAGTTGCATTTTTCCATGAATTTTAAAATGTAAGCATTAATGAGTAAAATAATATTTAACTGAAAATGGTTATATTTTGTTATTCATACCTAGCAAAACTCCTGTTATTTTGTTCATACCTTTAAATTCTGAGAAGAAGCAGGCATCAAACTTTGGCTAGAGTATTGCTTAGAAAACATTTTGTCATGTGGAATAATCAGATCGTGAAAATATTTAGATTCCAGTTTCATATCCCATAGTTTAAAAAATTGTCTTGCTTATTTTCTTCATCTGTTAACCTTTTCACAGTTGAGAGAAAGTGGCTTTGAGAATATTCCCAGAATTAATTTTACGAAATTAAATGTTGATAGGTATGTGCATATTGCACAGACTGGCAGAATTTGCTGTGATGTGTAAATTAAATATTATCAGTGGGATAGTCTAGTTTTAGTATATGTTATTGATCCACAATCATTCTTTCATAGTACTCCTTATTTTAGAAACAATTCTATGCTTTAATCAGATTTTTAATGCATTGATTCATCACTCTTAGGACTATATCCCTTACATTTTGGCTAGGAATGACATGCCTTAATGCATTCCACTATGACTATAAATGTGGGTACCTTCCAACCAAAATATTGGTTTCCTTGCTTTCCCAGAGTATATAAATGGATTTTAAAACCAAAAATAGTAGAGTTACTATTTTTCAGGTGGAGAGATTTTCCTGTAAATAAAGCATGTTAAGATTAGGTTTCTCCAAGGATCTTTCTAATCCAAAATGCCACTTTCTTTAAGACCTATTTGTACATTTGCCTTGTTAATGATTATGTCCTCATAGCTCTACTATTGATGGAAAGATTCACGGAAAAGCTTCAGAAATTCTAAACCCAGACATGAGAAAGACTATCTAATGAATCAGCAGAGATTAGATCAGTAGTTCAGGACCAAATACCAAATTGAGATTTAAAAGCCAATTAATGGCTGGGCGTGTGGTAGCTCACGCCTTTAATCCCAGCACTTTGGGAGGGTGAGGCAGGCAGATCACAAGGTCAAGAGATCAAGACCATCCTGCCCAACATAGTGAAACCCTGTCTCTACTAAAAATACAAAAATTAGCTGGGCATGGTAGCACACATCTGTAGTCACAGCTACTTGGAAGGCTTAGGCAGGAGAATTGCTTGAACCTGGGAGGTGGAGGTTGCAGTGAGCTGAGATCCGCCACTGCACTCCAGTCTGGCGGCGGATTGAGACTGTCTCAAAAAAACACATTTGCGATTCAGAATATTCACAGTCAGTACTAGCTCTTTTATTGGTTAGAAAGTTGATGATGCAAAAAAAGAGAAGACATTTATTTCAAGATTTTAAATAATGGTGGCTTATACCATACCACTTCAATGAAAATGCTTCTAAAAACAATAAAGTGCCTAATTTTAAAAGTCAGCAATTTAAAAAATCCAAAAAGCAAAAATTTCAATATTTTTCCAAAAGATGAATTTGCTTTTGACATCACTTATATCTTTGGTGCATGATAGACATTAAATAAGAGTGCATAGCATTTTAGTGATTTATGCAAAGATGTTGATAATTAAAAGAATCACTCATAATGTGTTAGGGTCTTGAGAGGAAAGCAATGGTATACTCAAATGTGTTTAATTGAAAATAATTTAATAAAGGACTCGGTATAGTGGTATGGGCAGGGTGTTTTCTATTACTACCTTTTATAAGTGAGATCTTTCTAACTGAGCATTAGCACAGTGAGCATTCTCTCTCCTTTTTTTTTCACGTTTTCCTTAACTCCTTAGTAGAAATGACGAAGGCCTTATGATGAGTACATAATGCTAATGAGATAAATGAAAAGCTAATGATCTTTTCATTTGTCTCTTTTTGATATCCTAATACAGTGCTCCTCAACTCTTTTCACACCAAAGCAAACTTGGAAACTGGGGAAATGGATGAGGCTTCCAATTCCAGTCTGCCCCACCTCCCAGGTTGAGAAGATTAATTTCTTGGCACAACCAACTAACTGGGAAATTCTGCTCCAGGTCCATTTCTTACTTTAACATTCTTAAAATACAGTAGTCCCCCCTTATCCATGTTTTTACTTTCTGCAGTTTCAGTTACTCATAGTCAACTGCAGTCCAAAAATATTCAATGGAAAAATTCCATTAGAAAAATTCATGTTTTGGCCGGGCGCGGTGGCTCAAGCCTGTAATCCCAGCACTTTGGGAGGCCGAGACGGGCGGATCACGAGGTCAGGAGATCGAGACCATCCTGGCTAACATGGTGAAACCCCGTCTCTACTAAAAATACAAAAAAAAACTAGCCGGGCGACCTGGCGGGCGCCTGTAGTCCCAGCTACTCGGGAGGCTGAGGCAGGAGAATGGCGTCAACCCGGGAGGCGGAGCTTGCAGTGAGCTGAGATCCGGCCACTGCACTCCAGCCTGGGCAGCAGAGCGAGACTCCGTCTCAAAAAAAAAAAAAAAAAAAAAAAAAAAGAAAAATTCATGTTTTAAATTGCATCGTGTGATGAAATCTCACACCGTCCTGCTCCATCCCACCCAGGACATGAATCATTCCTTTGTCCAGCATATTCATGCTGCATAGACTACCCACCCTGTTAGTCACTTAGCAGCCATCTTGGTTATTAGTTCTACTGTCCCTGTATGGCAGTGCTTATGTTCAAGTAATCCTTATTTTACTTCACAGTGGCCCCAAAGCATAAGAGTAGTGATGCTGGCATTTCAGACATACCAAAGAGAAACCATAAATCGCTTTCTTCAAGTGAAAAGGTGAAAGTTCCCGACTTAATAAGGAAATAAAAAAATTGTATGCTGATGTTACTAAGACGCATGAAATTATGAAGGAAAAGGAAATTCATGCATAGTATATGTAGGGTTAGGTACTATTCTGGTTTTACGCGTCTACTGGGGGTCTTGAAATGTGTCTTCTGAAGATAAGGGAGGGGTTACTGTAATGTCTTCATATAACAGATTTTTACAATTATTGACACGCATGTTAGTTTCCATCTCATCTTCGAAATTACTCCCACATATTCTCTATCCTCTCAACCACTCACCAGACTTCTCAGTGAACTGACTTTGAGTAAAACATCTTATGAGGAATATTCCTTTACTTCTGAAATCTCAAGTTTGGGACTCTCTGATACCTTTTTTCAGTGTCCACCCTATCTATCCTTCTTTATTTATACCCCTCACTAACCAACCAATTGCCTTTTTTTTTTCTTACTAGAAACTGCCAGTAAAATGCATAGTTCCTTGCTCCTCTTCATTCAGTCAGTATCAGTTATGAATACCACCCACCAAACTGAGACTTAAATCCCTGAGGCTAGTTTAAACTTTGCCTTCTTCCTCAATTACACATTTACTCAGTTACCCTAGGCTTCATGGATCTGCTCTTACAGTCTTTCTCATCCATTATTCCTTTCCACTCTCTCCATGCCTGATTTAGTTCTGCCCTTCTCCCAGGATTCTTTAGTAAACTTTAGAATGACACTGTGCCTTCTGTCTTTTCTCCCTAAATTACAAAATGTGTCTTTAGTTATTAGAATAGTTAATGCTTCCTTTCCATTCCAGATTTTAAACTTTAAGTGCTCATGAGTGGTTTATTTACCTTCCAGGATTAGGACTTAAAAGATAAATTGACTCAGTAATATAGGAACTTTAAAAAGACTGGCACTTTATAGTTTATTGGGTGCAACTGTAAATCTTGTCACAGCCATGCCATGTTGTAATTAAGTTTCTGTTATTTTTGAAGTGCTACAAGAGGTTCTGAGTCATAGATTGGATAATAAAATGTTAGAGAAAACATTTATGTGCTTAAGTAAATACTGTGTTTACATGGAATATTCTTAAAAACTCGTCTTGCTAAATAAGTTAATCTTTTGATCTCCTCCCACGCCCCCCCCCCCCCAGATTTTGTTTTCCTGGTTATGATAAAATGAAACTTTTCATATGGTTTCCTTTGTGTTCAGTGCCTCATTACTTAGCCCTGTAGCATTAATGAGGCCAAGGACATTGGTTTGATTTCCCAATGAACCAGTAACTTCTGATCGTCTGTAGTTACAGGCTGTCCTTCAAACATGGCCTACCATTTCATAAATGTTAGTTATGAAGGAAACAGACAAGGGGAGTCAGAATGGCCCCGTGGCAATTCATTATAAAACAAGTTAAGGCACATGCCCTCCTGGAAGTGACTCAGGAGTTTCATCTTCCCTTATATACAAATTACTCAGCAGTTATTTTATTTCCATAATTTGCTATGGCTTACACCTCTATGGCCCTCAGCAGTGTTAGTTTCGAAAACATTCCATCTTCCCCAGGTCTTTGAGCTGGATGGCTTACTGAATTTACCAAGAGACAGTGTGTTGCGATGAAAATAACATGGTTTTTGGAATCAGACCTTTTGCTCTACTACCATCACTGATTAGTTGTGTGCCCTTGGTTAAATTTCTTAATCTCCAAGTTTCTATTTCTTCCTTTGAAAAAACATCTACTTTATATGGTTGTAAGAATTAAGTAGAATAATGTACATAGGGCACTAAGAACATAGTACTTGCATAATGAATGTCAAAGTTCTCTACTTGTTTTTTATGATACATTCATGAATCTAATCAATTGGTTAGGGAAGTTTTCATATGGCTACCATTTATTTAATCCTTACTTGGTGCCAAGCATGCTGTGCAGTGTTTTATATATATTATCTCTATTCCTCATGATAATCTCACAAGGTTATTTACAATTATCGTTTCTTTTAAGATGAGGAAACTGAGATAAGTTGCTGCCATCTGTAATGCATGGTTCTTACCTGAGCACAGTTCACAGTAAACCGGAGACATAGCACTATCTCTAGGGAAGTAGTTTTTAAGCATTGCAGTTCAATAATTACCTGGAGGTGGGGAGGGAGTGTTTGTTAAAAAGATTCCAAGGGCTCACCTACAAGGATTCTGAGTCCAGAGGGGACCCAGGAAAATGCAATTTTAACCAGCTGTCCATGTCATTTTTATGCAGTCGGTCCTTTGGAGGACACTTGGATAAATATCAGTCTATGAAAGATACTTTAATTTGGTTAATTTACTCTATAGCCCAGGATTTAAACTGCAGTAGTAGGAGGAGTTTCAGAGACAGGCTAGCAATTGTGGGGTAAAGTGGAATTTGCATAAGTAAGCAACAGTCTGCCCATTCTCAGCTCTTCCTCATCACCTCAAGAGGCTTTTCCTCCAGTGATAACTCCATAGGCTATCTGCAGTTGATGTATTTAAATTAATCTTTTTTGATCCAAGCTCAATTTAACTGTATCAACAGCAAATAGAAGAGGAGGGGCAGAGTTGGGACGCCTAGAGGTTAACTCCAGCCATGGCCCTGTGGAACTGGCGCAATCTGTAATTGCTTGCAACCTAAATTTTATTATCTATAAATGAGGATGGCATTCACTTTATAAAGTTATTATAAGGACTATCACACTTCATAGCACATGGTAGGTATTTGTAAATGGTAGCTATTGTTTTTTTTTTATTTTTGGGTGAGATGTCAAACATGATAACATATATTAGACTCTCTAAATCAGCTCTCACACTAGGAAATACTTTCCCCCAAAGCCATCTTTTGAAAAATGTGGTGAAAGCTATGAACTGGTGCTGTCCAAAGAAAATATAATGTGAAGCACATATGTAATTTTACTTATTTTATTTTATTTTTTAGAGACAGGATCTTGCTTTGTCACCCAGGCTGGAGTGCAAAGGCAAGATCATAGTTCATTGCAGCCTCGAACTTCTGGGCTCAGCAATACGAATAGCTGGGACCTGGGACTACAGGCGTATGCCCAGCTAATTTTTTGAATTTTTTGTAGAGATGGGTCTTGCTATGTTGCCCAGCGTAACCTCAAACTCCTGCCCTCAAGCCATCCTCTCACCTCAGCCTCCCAAAGTGCTGGGATTATAGGTGTCAGCCACTGCACCCTGCTTACATAAATAATTTTAAATTATCTAGTAGCCACTTTTTTTTTAAAAAAAAGGTGAAATTAATTTTAATCAAATCTTATTATTATTCCTTTTTTTGTTTTGATGCAGAGTCTTGCTCTGTCGCCCAGGCTGGAGTGCAGTGGCACAGTCTCAGCTCACTGCAACCTCCACCTCCCAGCTTCAAGTGATTCTCCTGCCTCAGCCTCCCAAGTAGCTGGGATAACAGGCATGCACCACCACCCAGCTAATTTTTGTGTTTTTAGTAGAGACAGGGTTTCGCCATGTTGGTCAGGCTGATCTCGAACTACTGCCCTCAGCTGACCCACCCGCTTCAGCCTCCCAAAGTGCTGGGATTATAGGCGTGAGCCACCGAGCCAGGTCATAATCATGTATCATTTAACCAAACATAAAATATGATGATTTCAGCATATAATCAATATAAAAATTATTGAGGCATTTTACATTTTTTTCATACCAAGTCTTCGAAATCCAGTGTGCATTTTATACTTCCAATGCATTTCAATTTGGGCATTACATTTTCAACGGTAAAGTGAAATGTAGTCCTACATTTCACATCACTTTAGTCCTTAAATGTAGTGCTTAAAGGAAATGTTAATGGCCTGGAGCGCTGGCTTACGCCCGTAATCCCAGCACTTTGGGGGGCCGAGGCAGGTTGGTCGTGTGAGGTCAGGAGTTCGAGTCAGGCTGGCCAACATGGTGAAACCCTATCTCTACTAAAAATACAAAAAATTGGCCGGGCTTGGTGGCGCAAGCCTGTAATCCCAGCTACTCAGGAGGCTGAGGCAGGGGAATCGCTTGAACCCGGGAGGTGGAGGCTGCACTGGGCCGAGATCGCACCACTGACTCCAGCCTGGGAGACAGAGCAAGACTCCGTCTCAAAAAAAAAAAAAAGTAAAGAAATGTTATCCTGCTTCAGTTGTAAATGTTAAATTACTTAAAATTACGTAAAACAAAAAAAAATTAATGGTCTCAGTTACGGTAGCTACATTTCAACTGTTCGATAGCCGCATGTGGCCAGTGGCTACCGTTAAGGAAAGAGCAGCTATGGATCTTCACCTTTAGAATTTTGCTTGCACTTCCAGAGGCCGGGGGGCTCACAGACCTCATTAAATTCATCCTTGCTTTATATGCTCCTTGGTTAGGAATTGTCCTTTTCACGTTTTATAAGCCAATTCACAGTGTAAGAGTCCAGTTACTTTCCGTATGTTCACTGAACCTTATTCAAGTTTTCTTATGAATGAATTCCTCAGGCGTATCAAGCAACCCTATAGAAGGCTGGAAGGTGGACTATTGATTTGGATTTAGAAAAATAAACTGAAGATTCAGTGGTTGAATCACTTTTGGCCGCTGTTATCACTGTCTTCTGGTATGATGGACAGGGTTGACTTCCATCTGTTAGGGTTATCGGTTTTCACCTTCCTGACACGTAAACTTCTGGGTCTGCACTTTTCAGAGCATGTAAAGCTCTTTCAAAAATAAATAAATAAATAAATAAATAAATAAATAAATAAACGCAGGCAGCAACCGCTGAACTTGTATAGATAGAGATTTATCCAAAGTCCCCTTCTATTTTTAGGCAGAACAACTGCTTGCCAATTCAAATTTCTGGAAAGAAAAATGCACCCACTACAAAACGGACGCGCGGAGCGTTAGACCTTTGCCAGGTGGCGCTCAAAATCCGCTAAGCCTACTCCCACCGAAACTCGGTAGCGCAATTGTCTTTCCGCAGCTGCTTCAGCCAGCCGTAGCAAGCCCGTGCGCCCGGCTCCGCCGCCGCCTTCCCCGCCCTCGCGCGGCTCTGCTAGGACGGGCCCAGAGGCGTGGCCGGGAGCGGAGGGGCGTGTCCCGGGCCGGGGGTGGGGCGAGGGAGAGCCAGGAGGCGGAAGTTCCCGCGGGCGGTGGGGACTGCGCTCGCACCGCGAGTCACTTGTCAGCCCTTGTCTGAGGCGGAGGCAGCTCCGCGCCGGACCCGAGGTGAGTGGCGGCCGGCCGGCGATGCGCCTCTCGGATCTCCGGAGGGAAGAGAGAATGAACCGGCCTCTGTGCGCCGAGCGCGAGGAGGGAAGCCCGGTTGGGGACGAGGAGGGAGCGCTCCTTGAGCAGGGATGGCTCCTCAGGTGCTTTCTGGGCGCGGAGCGGCTGAGGTGGGGGAGCAGCTTGGGAAAAGGAGCGCCCTGGAAAGGGCAGCGCTGGAATCCGCGTGAGGCCGGAGGGCGAGCCCTGGGGTCCCCGCAGCCCGGGCCGACCGGGACCAGCGTAGCGGAGACGGGGACGCGGGAGGGCGCCCGGAGGTAGTGAGGGCCGGCGAGGACTGGCTCCGGGGCACTGCCGCTCCCACCCACCCGGCTGCCGGCGTCGCCGGGCACCACCGTGGCGTCTGGGTGCCCCGTCCTGCGCCAGGCTCTTGGAGGGTAGGAAGCGGGACTCAACAGAAAAGGCGCGTTAGTTTTTCTTTGCTCTCAGGCTACTGAGAAGCATTTATTTCTCTCCCAGATATTTACAGTTTTGTGTAACCTGTTTGGAGAAAACTTCTGCGCTTCCAGAAATAAAGCTTGTTTAAGAAACACATCTGTCATGAACACGAGTTTTGTTAACACTTGAGTACTTGTTGGGGCTTTTGTAAGACTGTGCGTGCCTTCAGTGCGTTTGACAATAAGTGGAAAAAGGAAGGGCGTGTGGACAGGGCAGAGCTTGGAAAGAAAATTCGTGGCGGCGCTGGGCAGGGCAGATTTAGGGTGTGATCGCCAGATCCTATCCCAAGTCCGCCTTCCTGACGGGGAGGACGTCTGAACCCGCCTGCCACGGAAACGGCCCGTTCGGTAGCCTTATTTGGCAAACAAGGCTAGGCGTGAATCGCTCCTGGAAAACTGTCCTGTCGGCTGCTTTCATCCTGTGCCTGTGGCTTTAGTTCTTCAGCTCTACCTACATTCACTCTCCATTGCGGGGAAAGAGAATCTCAAGATATTTCTCTTTAATTTCAGGCCTTTTTTTGGTCACTCTCTGTAGTTCATCTTGAGTTCTCCTTTCCCCCGCTCACTAAAGAAGCTGAGATACAAGTATGGGAAATACCAAGCTTCCTTCCCTAGTACTAGAGCAAAGACATTGTTTAGACTTTCCCTAAAATAAAATCCATAACTATACAGAAATTCCAACCTTTTCTACGTGTTTGAAAGAGTATGCTGCTATTTCCTGCCTGCTTGGTATTTGAGGAAGGGCTTGGGCACTAATAACCAGATGGAGGAGTCTTGGAAAGGCCAATAAAAATATTGCCATTGCTTGGGGCACAGACTGTTTAAAGCCAAATGAATTCCAAATGAAGCTAGCAGAAGAAGAATCTAGAAATGAACGAACTAAAATGACTAAAGTGACTAAAAATGAAACGACACTGGTTTTGTAGTGTGGCTGTGACCTTGCCAGTGCTAGGAATTTTAATAACAAATAAGAGAAGTTAGGAAGGGAATTCCCAAGTAAAGGGAAGTTGCATGTACGTGGGTTGATAATCTAAATGAAATACATTTTCTTGTAGGGAAGAATGGGGTCAGAGGAAGTTGAACCTAACTTTCATATTCTTCCCCAGACACAAGTTAAAGATTAATAAAGGAGGGCAGGCTGGCTGTGAAATACCAGTTGGTTTTATACGCTTCTGATTTGTATTGTGTCAATATCAGGACAGTCCTTCTATACGTTTTCTGAAAATCTTCTCTTTTTATAGCGGGAAAGCAATTGAATGATGTGTGGCTCATTATTAGCTTCCCACTAGTAGTTTTTCACCTATATATACAGTTTGACTTCCGGTTTGGCCTTTGGCTCTTTTTTAGTGCCCTGTGCCTGTTACTTCAATGCTTAAGTAATGTGTTATTGCCTTGTAGTTCAGTATACTACCACGCCAGTAGAAAAGCTTTTTCGGTTTCTGATACAATTTTCTGTAATTTTTATTTTCCCTGACATAATTTTTCTTTAAAAACCAGGTTTATTTGGAAGATTTGCCCCATTTTCCCTTTGTGAGAAGAAGGAATGTTTGCTTTAAATATACCTATGGCTCAAATATCTACGTCTGCGACTATGAATTTGGGGTGATGGGCTAGAAATTTGAATGGGTTAAAAAAATTTTAAGACAGGTAATATTAGGTGGTGATTTGGTTGAATAGCTTAGATTTTTCCAAGGAAGGATGTTTTTAAAATTATAAAATTACATATCTTTTATGTTTTTAATACTTCTTAGAATTATTGTTTCTTAGTATTCCATTAAAACAAAATAAAACTTCATTCCTCTCTCTCCTGCCGTTATAACAACCAATAGGAAACTCGAAGTTTTTTTTTTTTTTTTTTTTTTTGCTTTTTAAAAATTATGTGAAAGTGCTACTAGGAGAGTCATCACCACACACAGCAAAACAGGCAAAAGAAAGCACCGAAGCACTGGTTCTTTTCTGAACTGCCAATTCCATTTGAATGCATTAAGGTTAACCCTGCACTTCTGCCGTATTTAGTCATAATCTTATTCACTGAGTAGCAAATGCTTACTCTCTGCCTGGTGAGGTGTGTGTATAAAACAAAAAGCAGATTGTGACTGACATATCACTGTACTAGAGTATTGCCTATCATTGACTATCTGAAGGAAAAGTAGATATCACTTTAAGTGTGGAAAATACCATGTACCTATAGGAGGAAATACAAGTTGTAGTTCTTGATTGGAGAGAATAGTTTTGTGCATTGAAAAACAGCTTCTCATTGTAAATAATTTAGTATTTGGAAAGCATGAATGGGAGCCTACTGGTTTGCAGTCTCTTTCACATATTGGAGTAACTTAGAATTTAAGTAAGTGCGGTTGAAAGACTCTTGTCAATTGCAGACACAAGAATACATGAAGTGGAAGGAGGGAGAAAATCATTTTGAATTCAACCTGAAATAAAATCTTGCTACATTAGTGAAGTATTGTAAAGTACTTTGAGTTAAAGTTTGCAGGCAAGAAGCTGCAAAATTGGATTGTAGCAGGTTGTGAAACAGGTTAAGTATCTAGAAATGTATTCTGATAGGGAATTTTTAGACCATGGAAATTGCCATGAGTGTAGAAATTTTATATTAGCTCACAGATTGCTGTTCTTAAACTGAAATTAATGAAGAACTTAATTGAGACTTATTTTCTATATCCTCTCAGCCCCCCAACAAAATACTAAACATAATTTATGTTCTAGGGTTTCAAGTAAACATTTTTGCTAATCATCTGATTTTCTTTCACAGCACATTTCATTTTCTGTCATTGGACTTTAAGCCATTAGAACCATGAGCAACTACAGTGTGTCACTGGTTGGCCCAGCTCCTTGGGGTTTCCGGCTGCAAGGCGGCAAGGATTTCAACATGCCTCTGACAATCTCTAGTGTAAGTAAACTTTACAGATTTTATTATAGATGTTCATTCAGTGCTTAGTCCTGGGGCTGAATTGTTTAATTCTCTGTTGACCTGTACTCTACTTACTGTCATTGTTCCTGGGATGTGACCTTGGCAAATTTGGTTATCTATAATAAAGGATGAGGGGAGTGGATTTAGCAAGGATAACTGATTTCAATTTAACTTCTTTTCTGTTTTCCCCCATGTTATCAATAATACAATGGAAAAAGCATTTAACTAAGAACAGACTGTAAATTTTTGAGCTGTCCCTAATTTGGGGAATTCTCTGAATCTTAGTTTTTTCAAATATAATTTTCGAAGGTCGTGCTATGGGATTTTAATAATCTCTTTCAGTTCCAAAAGCTGTTTATTAAAAACTGTTGATCAAAATTGAATAAAATGATTGTTTTGGAATTATTTCCTCAGCTCACTTTCTTGTGGAGGTGATAGCCAACGGTAAGATGGCCAAAAGCTACTTACCCTTGAAGAGGAAATGAAGGACTTAGAGCTCCAACTAGATAGTCAGCCTATGAATAATTGAGATTTGTCTTTTTACCTCATAGATTTAGTTTGAATATATTCTGTGTATATATTTTAAGGATGTGTTTTCATGATGATGAAGATAGCACTAATGAGAGGAGTAATTACAGCTTCTATTTATTGAGACTTGACTGTATGTCAGGTACGGTTTCACTTTCATCACCAGTAGGTAATTATTACTATTAATTACTTATATAAGTTTCTAAAAGGTTTGTTTTTGCATATTCACATAAATATGAATTTCCATTCTTCTTTTACTCAAATGGTAGCATATTATACACACTGTTGTTTTTGTTTTTTTTTTTGAGATGAAGTTTTGCTGTGTTGCCCACGCTGGAGTGCAATGACTTAATCTCAGGTCACCACAACCTCCACCTCCTGGGTTCAAGCAATTCTCCTGCCTCAGCATCCTGAGTAGCTGGGATTACAGGCATGTGCCACCACGCCTGGCTAATTTTGTATTTTTGATAGAGACGAGGTTTCCCTATGTTGGTCAGGGTGGTCTTGAACTCCTGACCTTAGGTAATCTGCCCACCTCGGCCTCCCAAAGTGCTAAGATTACAGGCGTGAGCCACCACACCTGGCCCACACTGTTTTATACTTTGGTTTTTTTGCAATAATTTACCCTGGAGATCATTTTCTATTAATATATAAGGAGGTGTGTGTGTTTTTTTTAAGCAATTGTATACTTTTCTTTTATAGGGAAAGTGACATTTAACCAATCCCCTACTGAAGAGTATTTATGTCATTTCCATATTACTGTTACAGTGGTGCAGTGAATACCAAATATAAGTACATACATATATATGTGAATATATGTATCTATATCATTTTGAAAGGTTGTGCCAATTTACACTTTTGTGCAATGCATGAAAATACTATTTTCGTGCCAGTCTTACCAACAAACTTTTGGATTTTTATCAAGTGTTATGAATGCATCATCTCATTTAATTATCATACCAACCTACAAAATAGTGATATTATTCCCATTGTATATAACTGTGCTGTGAGCTCACATGGCTGGTATGGAAGAGCTGGCTTTCCAGCAGTTATGCTGTGCTGCCTCTTTAATAATTCACTTTACCTTAAATTTAGTTAGGTTGTTTCTTTAATCAGATATTTAGAAGATTGTCATTTTGGTTAATAGTATACATGTATGTATAAATATATATACACACACATACTTCTGCATCTTATATGTGTATCCAACTTCATTTTGAAAGATTAAAAATAAGTTTTTAATGCCTAACTATCCTCATTAAAATACTGCAGATCCCATTTTACTAATGGGGTTTCCTTTGTTTCTTGGCTGTGGATTTTTTTAAAGGTGTCTTTAATTTATCATCAATTTCTGCCTTGATTTCAGTTAATTAGATTTTATAAGGAAACATGTATGTGTAATCCAGCCTGCAAGTTTTAACACCTTTCATGGTTGGATGAAATTTTAAATATAAAGCATCCATGTGAAAATGTGTCATGTGATTTATTCCTGTTTGAATGAGTTGGTATTTTGTTTCTTCTACTGATGATCTATTACGGGACCAGAAGCAATCTTTGAGTATTATTGGTTTTTATGTTTTGTTAGCATTTTTATGTTTTAAATATTCTACTTTAGTTATCTAAATAGAGTTATTATTTAGTTTAAATGCTTACTTTTTTGCTGAAAAAAAGTTCAGAAACAAATTGACACCTAAATGAGCCAAACTTAATTATCACTTTGTTGTGTGGTAATAGAAATGCAAATAGAGTATATATGTGAATTTCGTGGTACTGTGCCTTTAAAAAAAGTTTCATGTGCTTCAGTTTCCTGGCAGACAGTTTGAGGTACTACTCCATGTTGTGATGCTGATACAACAGAACACTGTGTACATACATACGTGCCCTCCCCTGGCACAGAAGAAATGCTTTCCTTGTGTAGACAGAGTGCTAATTAAAGGATTTTGAACATACTGATTAAAAGAGACTATGGTAACAAAGCTGCTGAGTTATTTCTGTTCTCTTACAAAAGTCTCTGCCATCTACTGTGACCTTTTTGGGCCTTGTGCAGTGGGGCATGCAATTCATTCTGGACTGGAGAGGATTGGAAGGGGAGGGGGAGGAGAGAAGGGAATGTTGGCTCAATTGGGCTGCTAGGCTCTTGGCCTTTCATTGTAGTTATTTTTAACCCCTTGTGTGGTTTAAATATGCCTGGTAACATTGCCTAATAAAGGTTTGTGTTTAATAACTAATTTATATTGTGGTAAGATTGTTAATGTTATAAATTTTTAACTTACTCTCATCTTAATTAGTTCTTTGGTTATACTTTTTCGGCCTTAATTATGTAAAATTACTGGGATATTACTGGTCATTGGGTTCTTTAATTAATAATATCAAGAAACAATTAAAACCTGAAAGTGTGCTTAAAACATGTAATTTAATGATTCACTTACTTTAATAATGCATATGAAATTCCTAGCAAGGTCTGGCAGTCTCTCAATTATCTTTTATAATATTATAAACTTTAAAAAGAAAACTATTTAGAGACTTGGAACATTAAATATTTAACCCCCATAGTTGTAGGGAACATAGCAGTTATGTTTTTTTTTTAACTTACTGTCCATTAAAATTAAGAAAGGAAAAAAAAATTAGAAGTTTGTACTTAGCTAGGAATCTGCATCTTTAGAGTTCAAAACTACAATTTTTCCTCTGATTAGGTATTATTATGTTGAACTCCAAAGGGTCATTTACATTCCTTTATAACATTGGCGCTCTGGTGTATCAAATTGTGTTTTGAGATAAATAAGCCACTAGCAGGGACTTGAACATTCCATTTTCTTTAAATTTTGTTGTATCAGCATGTGAATATGCTGAATACAACTTGTATCCTAAAACATACGAGCTATAACATTTTCACGTTGTACTCAAATTTCTTCATCATCTGTATTGTATGAATTTTGTGTACTGTTTTGTGGGTGGATTTCTAAGATAAGATTGGCAGTTCCTACTAGGTTTTTAAAAAGATCCTCAGGTTGCTGTAGCTGGATGATCACATGTCATTTAATTTCCGATCCTTAAAATGGAGTGCTGGCTACATAAGTTTGCAGGCTGTCTTTTTATGACCCTGTGTTTATGGAATTGCCCTGAAGCCGTGGAATGTGAGGATGGGTTTCAATGTAGCAGTGTGGGTTTGTTGGGTTTTGCCAGTATATTTTATAACAAGAAATAGGAGACTTGTTGGATAATTCAAGGCTATATTTTGGCCAGTTGATACTCTTCATGATGAAATTATAAGAAAGATTATGTATTTGTGAGTAACATCTTTTAAGTTGTTATATCCTAAAGTTGAAATACTCTACTGTGTGTTACTTTCTCATTATGTTTGGGCTCTTTTCTTCACTGTCAATATTTGGATTACCTGAAGATGGTCTCCCAATTCTCTGTAAATGCATTTTAGATGTTTCTTTAAGAGATAAGAATTAGGTCAAACTTTTTAACATCTAAATAACAATGACTTTGATTCTCAAGAGTTAGGGGAGGATAAATTGTTATAAGCTTGGACAGAATTCTAATTGGATTTGAAAAGCAGAAGAAACTTATCATTGCTTGGATTATGGAGTCCTGTTTGGGAGTCTAACACAGAACAAAGAAAGACAGAATTGTGAAACACTGCTGTGAATTCATTGATTCAGTAGTTATAGTAATACTTCCTAGAAGCCACTGAAGAAGATACAAAGTGGGGAGTACAAAGGTTGGATGGAAAATAAATAAGCACAGTGCTATAGAACTAGACAGTGTCGTAAGACCTGTCACAAGTCAATATTCTATGAAATGACAAATTCTGATAAGTGTTTCTCAGTTTCAGTGGGTGTAAATCTGTTGTTCGTGGGGGTTGGTTTCCTTTAGGAGAAGTTAATTGAACTGATGCTCAAAGGATGAAATTTAAACACCTCAAAGTCAGCTTTTCTCCGTGTTGTCCAGTGCATAGTGAAGATGAAGACTTTTCTTGCCATCGCTTGACTCCAAGAAAAGCTGTGAATATATTTGAGTGATTCTCCAGACCTGCCAGCTGCAGAGTTTCCCTCCTAGAGGAAGACAGAAAGACTTTGAGTCCTTTCAAGCTGAAATGAGAGAGCCATCCTACCTTGAATAAATGGGCTCATTGTTAATTTTAAGCTCAAGTATTTTCTTTTATATTCCCTCCCAGCTACCCTGTCATTATGCCAAGTTAGAAAATTAGTTTGTATAACTATATGATGTATATTTCACATGTATGTTCACTTTGCTTTAAAAATATTAATTACTTTTTGTGTGAGGTTCAGAGACCTGTCTTTTCCCATGTGGTAGTTTTATATGTTTTGTGGTCACAAATGCTAGGAATCTCAATATAATTCTGGATAAATTTTTCTGCTCTATGATTTGTAAAGAAATGAAAATCTTATATTTTTTAATTGAAAATTAGTAGTTTTAGAAAAAAAGGGGCTCATTTGATTTTAGTAAACGTTGGGCATTTTGAAAAGTTATTAAGAGAAATGTTACTGGTAGGCAGGACTTTTGTATCTTGATGGAGGAAACCGCTGTAGGGTTAGGATAAAATAAGACTAGCAGGCTGGGTGCAGTGGCTCACACGTGTAATCTCAGCATTTGGGGAGGACAAGGTGGGAGGATTACTTGATACCAAGAGTTCAAGGTTACAGTGAGCTGTAATCATGCCATTGTACTCCAGTGTGTGTGACAGAACCAGACCCCGTCTCAAAAAAAAAAAAAAGAAAGAAAAAAAATAGCACTTTAGACCTTGGGAAAGAACGTTTTCGTATGACCTATTCATCTACTCATGAGTTAGGTATATCTACCTACTTAAACTAAGAATAGATAGACTATAGATAATGTACTGCTATATATTGGAATGACCTGGATTTAAATATTAGCTTGAAAATCAGTTCATTAATTTGACCTTCTGATTTTCTTTGATGTATGGGAATGCTTTGTAAATTAAAAAGTATTATACAGGTAGATATGATTATTATTAATAATTTGGAGCCTATGGGCTTTCAATTTTTTTTAGAATTTTTGAGGCAAAGAGCTTTTCTTTATGATAGTTGCTAGTCACACTACATTTGAATACACAGTTGAGCAGTGGTCTTTGTCTGTGACATCCTGTTAGCAGTAGTTCTTACCCAGATTCCCCTGTACCCCAGGACCAGTTATGTCTTTTTCCCCCAGTTACAACTGTATGGAGGACAAATCAGTTATTATTATTTCTAGAAGCAAACATTGCTTTAGATAAGAAAGGAGTTATTACTTTGGCATCTTGTGAGAGATAATTATGTTTCAGGTTTGGTAGATGAGACTCTAGGCCTTTATCTCAGTATCTGAGATGCAAAATATATTGAGTATTTGATATAAAATTTGACAAAACTAGACATTAGCATGTGAAATAACAATATGTGGATCTGTTTGCAAATAAATGACCTAATGGGAATGAAAAGAGAAAACACTAAGTAACTAAAGAGCAGTGACCATAGTGTCTACTGATTCTTTAGGTACTCTGTGTGTTGGGCCACTCTACAGTCTTGTTGAGAGTGCAGGTTTGGTTCCTTAATTAACAGAAAGGGAAAAATCACTTTTCTAGCATACTCTGTTTTTATTAAGAGATTTTTTTAAAAGGTAATAAACTAAGAATGAACAAAGCAGAGAATATTGAATGAGTATTCCCTTATTCCATCACCTTCTTTCTTATTTTTTTCTTTCCCATTGTTTAAGTATAGTTATCTACCCTTCTGTAAATACTTAGATTTCTTTTATAGATGATGTTGTCACCCATTTTTTATGACAATTACTAGAAAAAAGTTCACCAACCTTGTTGGCATTTAGTAACTGGGCTCCCAACTGGGCTAAGCAGTTGTAGTAAATGTCCCTAATAGGTGTAAATAGAGGAGAGTAAAATGAACTGGAAAAGTTAATAGGAGGGAATGAGAAAGAAAAAGTTAGATGAGAGAAGAAAATAAAGAGGACATTTTAAAAAGTCTGCAGTGTTTCAGATTTGTTACTTAAGAAATCTTATTGATTAAGCCTTCACAAGCTCTCTTCCCTTTTAAAGTTTCTTTTCTTTTTCTTTTTCTTTCTTTTTTTTTTTTTGAGATGTAGTCTCACTGTTGGCCAGGCTGGAGTGTAGTGGTGTGATCTTGGCTCACTGCAACCTCCGCCTCCTGGGTTCAAGCAATTCTCTGCCTCAGCCTCCTGAGTAGCTGGGATTACAGGCATTCGCCACCACACCTGGCTAATTTTTTCATATTTTTAGTAGAGATGGGGTTTCACCATGTTGGCCAGGCTGGTCTCGAACTCCTGACCTTGTGATCCATCTGCTTCAGCCTCCCAAAGTGCTGGGATTATAGGCATGAGTCACTGTGCCCAGCCTAATTTTCTTTAGGTAAGACATTCATATGGTTCGAAATTTAAAAGATACACGAGCATATGGGGGAAATGTCTCCTGGTGCCCTACTGTTCATTTCCTCTTTTTGGAAGCAACCTGTGTTAGTAGTATACTTCCAGAGATAATCTATATAAGTATATCTCCTCCACACCCTCCTTTTAACACAAATAGTATGCTTAATAGAAATACTTATTTTTTTGGCGTTTTGTTCACTGAACCCAACATCAGTAAATATATCTTCATTCCTATTTTACTACTACACTATGTTTGGATTTGTCATAATTTTTTAAATCAGTTCCTATTGATAGATTTTTTTCTAGTCTTGTGCTTTCACTGACACTGAAGTGTAAGTTTTGCCCATATGTGTGTGTGTGTATATATATATGTAGACATTTAGATTTTTTTCTAGTCTTTTGCTTTAACTGACATTGAATTTAAGTTTTGCCTATATATGTGTGTATATATGTATATTTGTCACATAAATTTCTTGAAATGGAATTGCTGAGTCAGAGTGTGTGTGCATTTGTAATTTTGACTGATATTGCCATCTTTGTAGAGACACTCCTGCTCACAGTATGCTAGCCTGAGTTTCAACAGACCTTGATCATTTCCAATCAGACGGGCCGGTTTCCACCTGTTTTCTTTTTACAGAGCTCAGTCACAAGTATTTTACAAAGGATTTTCTGTGTTTTTAAGTGGTTTGTTTTCCATTTTGCAGGGGAATCTAGGAAATAAAAACATGCTGCTCTTCTTTAAATGATACCATTTAATTTCTTAGAGATGCCATTTTCTGAATTCTTTCATCCAAAGCTTTTATTAGTAATTATCTCTATCATTTGTTTCCCATTTCCAAACTAACTTCCTCTCTATCTTAACCTATTACTCCCAATTACGTGGCAAAAGATTTTGTGTTTTTGGCATAGTGCCTCGTCATAGACTTTTTGGAAAATTAAGCAAATCACATTTAATAGATTCAAAGTTGTTACCTTTGGAGTCTGCTCAGTAGGCTGATACGCAATCGACCCTTGAACAACACAGGGTTTAGGGGCACCAACCCCCTGTGCAGTCAAAAATCCATGTATAACTTTTGACTTCCCCAGAACTTAGCTACTGATAGCCTACTGTTGACCAGAAGCCTTACCCATAATATAAACAATTAAGGCATATTTTGTGTGTTATACATATTAAATACTGTATTCTTACAATAAAATAAGCTAGAGAAAACATTATTTACAAATCATAAG
This sequence comes from Rhinopithecus roxellana, assembly GCF_007565055.1. Classification (NCBI taxonomy): domain Eukaryota; kingdom Metazoa; phylum Chordata; class Mammalia; order Primates; family Cercopithecidae; genus Rhinopithecus; species Rhinopithecus roxellana. The sequence continues at coordinate 6,387,896 of NC_044550.1, forward strand.
GAAGAGAAAATATATGTACTATTCATTAAGTGGAAGGGAGTCGTCATAAAGGTCTTCATTCTTGTCATCTTCACTTTGAGTAGGCTGAGAAAGAAGAGGGAGAGGAAGGGTTGGTCTTGCTGTCTCAGGGGATGGCAGAGGTAGAATAGGTGGAGGTGGAAGGGAAGCAGGAGAAAGCAGGAGAGGTGGGCACACTTGGTGTAACTTTTATTGAAAAAAAATCTGCCTGTAAGTAGACCCGTGCAGTTCAAATCTGTGTTGTTCAAGGGTCAACTGTATGTGTGGTTTTGAATTCCAGTCTTCTCTAGCTCCTTTTATATGATGTGACAAGGAGACTGACCATTATGAGGTGTTCACTATGGTCCGAGGAATGACAGATTTCACCCTTATGAGCCTCAGTGTGTTTTTATTATCAATCTTTATTAGCTAATGGAAGTGAACTGAAATCAGGTGGGTTTATAGAGTATTCTGTAGCATGATGAGTCAGGTATTGTGAAGGTATACTAATGTGTGGCACAAGGTAGTTACTCATTTTAGCCCAGTGTGAGCAGTAGAGTGTATGTGTTGGTAACCATAATAACAGAAAGAGTAAGGATGCCATATTATATTATATTTTTTTGTGGTAAAGGTGAGGGAAGGAGGAATTTCCCTTTAGTGTGTTGCTGTAAATGTTAAATATGGTGAGAAGAGTTTTGAATTACAGAAGAATTTGCAACACTTGTTATTTGAATTCTGTGAATTGTTAAGCATTTTTTTCCCCCAAGGTCCAGAAATTGATTTAACAATGGCCACTGTACTTCATGATAATTGTCCTGGCTAAATTTTAATTGAAGAAAAGAGAAAGTAGTTATTGTAATGACATTAACAATTCAATGCTGTTTACCATTGATTGGATCAGGAATTTAAGTGTTGTGATTCAGTTCCATTGAGATCTAATTAACAGTCTGGTATTTTTCAAATGATTTCTGGGATATTAACTTTTGGAAGTGGTAAAATTAAGAGATTTAATAAGGTTGTATAACACTAGCCAGAGCAGACTACGAGTATGTTTGTTCTGAAAGTATTTTTCTTCTGAGAAAACAGTAGTGAAGGACAAATGTCCTTTAGAAAACAAATGTTTTGTCCCTTAACTAGGACCCTTTAGAAATGTTCTGGAGAAAGAAATTGTATCTAGCTAGCTAGCTATCATGTTACACATGTAATTTTCATGATTTTGGTCATTCCTTTGAAGTATCTTTATGCTACTCACTTGCAAATATCCTACAAATGGTTGTTTTGATCTTTTTAGGGTAGACGTCTCTGTTTTGTTTATCTGTACCTCTATCTATTCTGGAAGATTCTGTTTATTTGGTGTCCAGTTCTCTGAGTGATTCTTTGATATTTTAGCAGGTGAAAGTGTTTCCAAAATTCTTGAATGGCTTATCCTTCTTCAGACTGGTTCCTTATCCTCAGGCTAGCATCTTGACGGCAATAATTTTAGAAACCGCTATTTAATATATTACTGCCTTATTTAAGAACTGTATGAGCTTCCCATTATCTTTTGAATTATTACTTAAATTTCTTTGGTTGGTTTTCAAGTTGCATATAAATGGGCCCATTTAATATAACTTGATAAGTTTATAGTCCAGAATGCCAATTTTGAACCCTGAAGTCTTTAGTCTTTTTATTCTTTTTGCATACTACTTTTGTTTATTCTTACCATCCCTAAAGCCCTATCTCTCCCTCGAGGAACACTCATGTATCCTTTGCTCTTTGAAATGTTTGACTATTCCAGTTCAATTCTGTCTCTTTTCTTTCCTGTATTAAATAATAACAATGATAATAATGAAAATATGCTAATGTTTATTGAGCCCTTGTTACTGTTTAAGTCCTGTTCTAGATGTTTTGTACATGTTCAATTATTTAATTCTCATAACAGCCCCATGGGGAAGTATGATTTTATTTTATTTTATTTTTGTTTTTTTTTTTTTTTTGAGATGAAGTCTCGCTCTGTCACCGAGGCTATAGTGCAGTGGCATGATCTCGGCTCACTGTAACCTCCACGTCCCGAGTTCAAGCGGTTCTCCTGCCTCAGCCTCACAAGTAGCTGGCACTACAGGAGTGTGCCACCACACCTGGCTAATTTTTGTATTTTTTTTTTTTTAGTAGAGACGAGGTTTCACCATGTTGGCCAGGATGGTCTCAACCTCCTGACTCCCACCTCAGCTTATCAAAGTGCTGTGATTACAGGCATGAGCCACCTTGTCCGGCCAGGAAGTAGGATTTTAAATCTCTGATTTAGAGATGAAGAAACTGAGGGGCAGAGAGGTTAAGTAACATGCCCAAAGTTACACAGCTAGTAATTGGTTAGGCTCAGGATTTGAAACCAGCCAAACTGGGTAGTAATAATGCATTTACCTATTATGCTCTTATTTCCGAGGAATAGATGACAGCTTTCACTAGGGATAGCCAAATTTGTGTGTGTGTGTGTGTGTGTGTGTGTGTGTGTCTGTCTGTCTGTCTTTTTTTTATCCCCCCTTTGTTTTAGAGATGGGGTCTTGCCCTGTGGCATGGCCTGGAGTGCAGTGGCACTATCACAGCTCACTATATCCTTGACCTTCTGGGCTCAAGTGATCCTCCTACCTCTACCTCAGCCTCCCAAGTAGCTGGGACTGCAGGTGCATGCCACCATGCCTGGCTAAATTTTTAACTTTCTGTGGAGGCAGGGTCTCATTATGTTGCCCAGGCCGGTCTCGAACTCCTGACCTCAAGTGATCCTCCCATCTCAGCCTCCCAAAGTGTTGGTATTATAGGCCTGAGCCACTGGGCCAGGTCTGTGTGTTTCTTAACCGGAGAATAGATCCTAGAGAATCGAAAACTTGTATGTATGGGGGTAACTGAGATTATTAACAAACAAACAAACAAAAAAACTGGTTTCCAGACTGACGTAGTCAGAATCATCAGTGAGACTTTAAAAGTGCAGATTATAGGACTTTGACCCAGACTTTGAATTTAGGATAATTAGGGATTCATTAGTTTCCACATTTTTAACTTGCTTTCTAGATGTTTCTCCTACACCAGTTGGGTTCCATTTTGTGTACTTATGTTTGAGGACCATATATAGCTTTGTTTTTGTAAAAACGAACAAAACAATTTTATTATAGAGCTTTTGTTACTTAGATCATTTCAGCAAAAAAGTTAAGGGTAAGTTGCTTGCAGTCTGAACTGGAGTTGACTAAATAATGTGACAGATCTGCTTTTCTCCAAATGCCAGCCTCTTCCTGGTTTTTCAGAGTTCAGTCACCATAGGTCAAATCTGTTTTAGAAGTAAATGGCAGTTTTAATAATAGATGACATCAGGTGTTAGTTATGTTTATGATGCTGTAAACACCTTTATGACAAATCAAAGATCTGGAGGACTTTGAAATTGGCATGCTATTTATAATATTTTAATGGTTTAACACTTAATACTGAATGTTAGATTTACCAAAGACTTACAGAGAAATCCTTGGCTATACTAGGTTTTGTTTTATACCTAATGATAAAGTAGTTACATTAAAGTTAAACAAGTTACAGTCTTTTAAGGCCTTAAAACAAACAAGTTACAGCCTTTTAAGGCCATTGCCAGAGAGAGCAATTCAAATATTTGTACTCTATATTAGATTTCACAGCAGTACAGTTTAAATATAATTAATAGTTCATGTATTTTGTTAGATCATGAGCCTCTCTTATCACTCAAGAAAACCCCCAAGTCTTATTTATTTGAGATTACTTTAAATTCCTAGTACATGTTCAGTAACTATTGATTAATGATCACAGTGGTAATAGAGGACGAATGGGAAGCTGGATTGTGGTTGCAATCAAGTTTCTTCTAGATTTGTTAAGGTGCCTGATTGATAGAATTAAAGTTGTCTTTTTTGTTGTTGTTGTTGTTGTTGTTTTTTTTTTGGAGATGAGGTCTTGCTCTGTTGCCCAGGTTGGAGTGTGGTGGTGCAATGTTGGCCCACTGCAACCTCCGCCTCCCGGGTTCAAGCAGTTCTCTGCCTCAGCCTCCCGAGTAGCTGGGATTACAGGCACCCGCCACCACGCCTGGCTAATTTTTGTATTTTTAGTAGGGACAGAGTTTCATCATCTTGGCCACGCTGGTCTTGAACTCTTGACCTCGTGATCCACCCACCTCAGTCTCCCAAAGTGCTGGGTTTACAGATGTGAGCCACCGCTCCTGGCCTGATGAAACATTTTAATGAAATGTTTTGGTTTTCCTTGCTTTCAATCCTAATCAGGATTTTAAGTTTCTAGGAAATACCCTGGAGGTTACATTATGTGATAGACCCTTACTTCCCAAGGTGGTCTTCCCATGTGTCAGCCAGGATTTGTTTTTTGTCTTTCTGACCCAACAGTTCTACTTCTGTTCTTTAGTGCCCTGCACAACGAACATGCCTGTTTGCACATTATAGCCTTTCAAATAGGTGAATGAGTTATATTTCCCTTTGAGTCTTGTGGATATTCTTTAAGAAGCCATTTCTTCAGATGTTTCTCTCATAACAGGTTCCCTGTCTTCACATCCCTTAGCATTTACCTTTAAGAGTAGTTTAGGTTTTAATTGTCTCTTTAAGTCAGCTCCCAGAACTGAACCTAATAACTCAGATATGTTAAGACCAATGCAAAGTTTTAGTTATAAAGTAAGGAAACTGATTTTTGTATGACTCGGTAAATGGGATTTAGAAGCTGTTCTGAGCAATGGGCTTGATGGAACTTTCACTTTTTTCCCTCTGTTCACTGTTTTTTTTTTTTTTTTGGTGATGGGGTCTTGCTCTGCCACTCAGGTTGCAGTGTGGTGGCACAATCAGAGCTCCGTGCAGCCTTGAACTCTTGGTCTCAAGTGATCCTTCTGCCTTAGCTTCCCAAGTAGCTGGAGCTACAAATGTGCGCCACTGTGCCCAGCTAATGTTTTACATTTTTTTTTGTAGAAATGAGCTCTCGCTTTGTTGCCCAGGCTGGTCTCAAACACCTGGGCTCAAGTAATCCTCTGGGATTACAGGAATGAACCATGGTACCTGGCATCTGTGCACTTTTGTACTGCTTGAAATTTTTACAATTTCTATGTCTTTTGTTTAAGAGAAGACATAAAAAGAGAAAGAAAACTAAACCTAGTCTATGCTCTGTACCTGTGCATATTGAGGCTTGTCTGGATATAATACGGAGATTAGGAGAACCTAAGAGAAGCAGGTGTTTTTGTTTGTTTTGTTTTTAGGTATGTGTGTGTGTGTGATGTGTGTTTGGATGAGAAATCAAAGGCTCATGAGAATAAATTTAGGGAAAAGATAATTGAGGTATAGTCAAACTTATTCCTTGTAGATTTTACTGTTACTACTTACTATCTTTTAGGAGAAGTGGGTAAATTCTCAGTATGGCAGGTTATGTCCTGTTGGTATGGTTTTCTGAATGACACATGTCAGAGCCTTAAGAAGGGGTGTTAGTCAACATGTATTTATTGATCTCTTACCATGTTCTGGGCCTTGGATATAGAGTATGCTTTTCTATTTTCTGACAAAGGTCACATGGAACATGATATGAAATGTAGGAAGGAGACTGGGCATAGGAGAGGACATAAATGTCATCAGATCTAGGAAAGGAAAAGATGAGCGTTGATCACACAGCCTATGTCAAGATTGCCAGGAGCTTCTAGACTAGGATTTATAGAACCCATGGGGCAGACACAGAAGTAGTAGTGGCAGACAGAATCATTTATTCTGTGTCTTTATTGAGTGTCAGCTATGTGCTCTGTATTGTTGTATGCATTGAAAATACAGCGATAAACAAAACGAAGTTATGTACCTTATAGTCTAGTAAGGGGGAGTGGTAACTCACAAGTAAAAAAAAAAAAAAAAAAAACACACAAGCAATGTAATTTAATACGGTGATGTGCCAGAGAATAACTGGAGGAAAGGGATGGGTGTTTAGGGGTAAGAGTTTCATTTTAGATTGGTCAGTCAAGACAGGCCCTCTGACGAGGCAGCATTGACCTAAGAATGAGAACTAATCATGCGAAGAGCTGGGAAAACACATTGCAGGCACAGAGATTAGCAAGTGCAGGGGCCTTGAGACAGGAAAGAGCTGAATGTGTTCAAGAAATAGAAAGGAAGCTAGTGTGGCAGGAATGCCGTGAGCAAGGAGGAAAGTGTAGTGAGAATAGGAAGTATGTCCGGTGCCAGGATGAGAGATAAAGAGGTTCCTGGTAATGAGGAGGGTAACACTGGAGGCCATGGTAGGACAACACCTGGGGATTTTAGATAGATTTTGATTCCTCTGGATTAGAGCTGGGCTAGAGAGAGTGGGTTGCTATTACTGTGATCTTACCGTATCTCCAGGCTGGCATGTTTCATAAATTGCTTTTGATAGAAATTCCAGGTCAAGAATTTAAAATTTTTTTTTGAGCAAAGGAATAACTGTGTAGCCTTTTGAGGTGACTATTTGGGAGTGAAACACTCATTTTAATATATGTTTGTCTTGAAAATTGTTATAGTTCTAATACATACATGATTATTTGTTGATTAGTTGCACACTGATTACATTTTTCCTATTTTGTGTTCTTTTAATTTTTTTCCTTTTTTTTTTTTTTTTTTTTTTTTTATGAGACAGCGTCTCACTCTGTCACCCAGGCTGGAGTGCAGTGGCATGATCTCGGCTCACTGCAACCTCCACCTCTCGGGTTCAAGCAATTGTCCTGCCTCAGCCTCCTAAGTAGCTGGTACTACAGGCGCGTGCCACCACGCCTGGCTGATTTTTTTTGTATTTTTAGTAGGGACAGGGTTTCCCTGTGTTAGCCAGGATGGTTTTGATCTCCTGACCTTGTGATCCGCCTGCCTTGGCCTCCCAAAGTGCTGGGATTACATGCATGAGCCACTGCGCCTGGCCTAAATTGTGTTATTTTTATTGTAAGATGCAGCTTGTCTCCCAGATGGCTTCTGTTTTCATTTCCTTGTGATGTTATGACCTTTTCTACTTTAATAAAGAAATGTTGCATACACATTCAGGAGTTGTTTACAAATTATGCTGGTAACACATTTATTAGAATTTGCCTCAAAGACAAAGTGAGTGTTAGGTTGTTTATTCTAGGTCAGATCTGTTGAGCTGAAAAAAGTTTTACAATATACCTATTTTAAAAAAAAATATTTTAGCCAATTGGTTGGTTAATATAGCCAATGCCAAGAGTTACATTTTGTATCTCTTTTATTATTTCTAGTGGAGGGTGTGTATAAGTTTTAATACGTTTTTCATTTCTGAACTTTCAGAGAGATCACTTGCTTAGAGTTAATGTCTGGTTTCAGTAAATTCAGATTTTCAGCCTGAAACATATTGTAATTGACAAAAATGTCATCAATATCATGTAGTTCTAGGTCCTCAGTAGTAGATAATGTCTACATTATGAAGTAGTAAATTATATAACTTCATACTTCATATTTGTATTGGTCTGTTCTCACACTTCTAATAACGTACGAGAGAGTGGGTAATTTATAAAGGAAAGAGGTTTAATTGACTCACAGTTCCACATGGCTGAGGAGGCCTCACAATCATGGTGGAAATGAAGGAGGAGCAAAGTCAATCTTACATGGCAGCAGTCAAGAGAAGAGATCATGTGCAGGGGAACTCCCCTGTATAAACCTGTCAGATTTCATGAGACTTATCCACGGTCATGAGAACAGCATGGCAAAGAACTGCCCCCATCATTCGGTTACCTCCCACTGGGTCCCTGCCGTGACGTGGGAATTACGGGAGCTGCAGTTCAAAATTTGGGTGAGAACACAACCAAGCCATATCAATATTCAAGATGAGCTTTTTATAAATTCAGGGTAGCAAGTTTTTCTGTGAGTTTTAGGGTATAGTTGCAAAATACTACTTTAAAACCAACTTATAAATTACATGTTATATTTAACATAACATAATACACCGTAAAGTCTACTTGAGCGATAGTTTTGTAAAAGATTTTATCTTAGATTTAAAGTAATCTAATAGTACTTAACTTTCTAGCCTAAAAAAAAAAAAAAAAAAAAAAAAAACTTCAGTTAACCATGATTATATAGTGATGGTCAAATATCTGTAAACATTATATTATCAAAGCTCATATATTAGTATTGTATTTTGTATTACTTTTTTCATAGCAGTCTTTTAGGATTTATATTTTCTCCCAACATACCACTTTAGGATTACATTTTTAGTGAACTATATTCTACATGCTCTTGATTGTAGTTATTACAAGTGCCAGCCCTGGAACAGAATGCCTGTGTGTGTGCATTGTGCCTCTGTAATTTACCAGCTGTAATACCACTGGTCAAATTATTGAACAGTGCCCCAAGTTCTTTACCTGTCAAATAAGGGTAAAAATATTTACACTATAGGATTGTTGAGAAAATTAAATAAATTAACACTTGTAAGGTTTTTAGAAGTGCCTGGTACATGGTAAGTATTCAGGTAAGGTTACCTAATAACAATGTAAGTTACCTTAAAAGTATTTGATTATAAAGGCCTTATAAGTGTTAATACTTATAAAGACTTTATGTAGGATTTTCTAGAACCAGTTTTTTAAACACACACACACACACACACACACACACACACACACACACCCTGTAGTTTGGATTGAATTAATTAGGAAGTCTCTTCTTTATAGTCAGTACATAGTAAATATTTGTTGAATGAGTGGTCCATTTCCTTCTTCCATCTGTCATGGTCTGGCATAAACTCTCAAAGAGATTTGAAGGAGAGTTGGCACCAGTAGTACCGCCAATTAGACATTCTTTCCACAGTGATTGCCATTCAGTGTAGTGTTTTTTTTTTTTTTAGATTCTTTTAAAGTAGCATGATATACAATATTGCTGGTGTTAGGCAGTTGCTGTAGGGAACAGTTTTCTTCTGTAGTGAAGGATGAATTCACAAGAGACAATATGTAAGTGGAAGGAGTGTAGACTATATGAACTAAGCAATGTACCTGCCATTTGTACTATTGCATTCTAGGTGTTTTTGCAACATCAGCTGCCTCTGGGTAGAGGTCACCATGCTCCTTATCTTGCCATCTTGTATCCCTGGTGGTGGCCAGCTGGACTAGGATGAGTGCCTCCCTAAATGCAGCATTTATAGATAAAGTTGGGAGATTTGTATGTTGTCACACTAGTTACAACCTCTGTGAATTTTATGAAATAAATTATAAAATTTAGCAACTCTGAACTTCAGTCATACAAATGTAAATTGTTAATGCTCGCTCATTGATTTATTTACTGATTCTGCAAATATTTATTGAACATTTATTATATGCAGGACATTGTCCTAGGAACTAAAGATGCAGCAGTGAATAAAACAAAGTCTGTATCCTCTCAAATCTATGTTTTAGGGAGGTGAAGAAGAGAAAATAAACAAATATAAATGGTGATAAAATGGTATGGAGCAAAACAAAGAGGTATAGGGAAAGAGTGGCAGTTGCATGGAGGTTACATAATTTGCAGAAGGTGAGCAAATAAGGCCTCACAGATAAGGTGACATTTGAGCAGAGATCTGGATAAAGTCCGGGAATAGTATTCAGGACAAAGGGTAAAGACCTTGAGGCTTGTTCAAGGAACAGCAAGGCTCCAATGGCTGGAGTAGACAGAATGAGGGTGAGAATGGCAAGAGATGATTTTATTTTTTGAGACGGAGTCTCACTCTGTCGCCCAGGCTGGAGTGCAATGGCAGTCTTGGCTCACTGCAAGTTCCACCTCCCGGGTTCAAGCAGTTCTCCTCCCTCAGCCTCCTGAGTAGCTGAGATTACAGGTGTGCGCCACCACGCCAGGCTAATTTTTGTATTTTTAGTAGAGACAGGGTTTCACCATGTTGGTCAAGCTGGTCTCGAACTCCTGACCTCGTGATCCGCCTGCCTCAGCCTCCCAGAGTGCTGGGATTACAGGCATGAGCCCACACCCGGCCCAGATGATTTTAGAGAGCTGAAGGTAGTTAATTCTCAAAAGTAGTTGTGTTAAAATCCTGCACTATGGTTAGTGGATGGGACAGAAGCACTTTTTTCTTGGATTAAAATAAGGTCTTGTCAACATAGTGAGTGTTTTGTTTGTTTTTGGTAAGCGGTAAATATTTTCTCTCAAGTTTGAAGTGTCTGCTGATGGCAATGTTGTTTTATTAAGGACTGATGTTAATTATTAATAGTATTTGAAGTTTTAAAAGGTAGTCAGTGGTGATACTTCCATTCTTGGTACTGTTTGATATGTAGGAAGAGTGATTATGAATGAGAAGTGGAGTCACATTAAATACATAGTTCAGTGATAATTTTTATGGAGTGGTGACTAATTTATTTTAATTGCCATCATGCTAACAATAATACTCACTTTAAAAATTAAGGTGAAATAAAATTATTTTTGTCTTTACACCAAGATTTCATCTTGAAAATGGAGGCTGAGAAATTTTACTATCTTTTGGGTAATCACCAAAGTAACAGGCAGATTATTCTAAGCATATTAGCATATCGAATGTTTTAGTCTGTTTAGGGATTTGTCAAATAACATTTGAAATTGCTTTTTAAATTTTTCTTTCAGAAGCCTTTCTTGGGAAACTCTGGTGTCATTCAACAGATGATCATTAAAACATTTCATTTACACTTTTTTTTATTGTTGTTGTTTTTCTTTTTGTTTGAGACAGATTCTTGCTCTGTCGCCCAGGGTGGAGGGCAGTGGTGTGATCACGGCTCACTGCTACCTCTGCCTCCTGGGTTCAAGTGATTCTCCTGCCTCAGCCTCCCGAGCGGCTGGGGTTACAGGCATGCACCACCACGCCTGACTAATTTTTGTATTTTTAGTAGAGACGGGGTTTCACCATGTTGGCCAGGCTGGTCTCAAACTCCTGACCTCCGGTGATCTGCCCACCTTGGCCTCCCAAAGTGCTGGGATTGCAGATGTGAGCCACCATGCCTGGCCCATTTACACCTTTTGAAGACAGCTGATTTATCTGGTGAACTGGTAGCCACAGACCAATTGTCTTGACTTCTGTGGTAGTCATTAGACTATTTTTATTAAAATTTTATTTCTTATTTTTATTTTTTAGAGACAGGGTCTTGCTCTGTCACCAAGGCAGTCATGACCACAGCTCACTGTAATCTCCATCTCTTGGACTCAAGGGATCCTCCCACTTCAGCCTCCCAGGTAGCTGGGATTACAGGCACATGCCACCATGCGCAGCTAATTTTTTTGAAATTTTTTTGTAGAGATGGGGTCTTGCTATTTTGACCAGGCTGGTATTGAACTGTTGGACTCAGACTCTTCTCCTGCTTTGACCTCTCAGAGTGCTGGGATTACAGGCATGAGCCACCAAAGCAAACTGACATTTTCAGTAAAAATAGCTAAGTATTTTCTTGGGAAGGGGCAGTTTTTCCAAATTATTTTTCTTATCAACTTTGATTCCTTAAGTTTTATTATTGTTAGACAATTATCTAAGTTATCCCATTGAAAAGGTTTATAATCAACTTTATTACCCTTTGGGTCAATGAAACTTCTGCCCTCTCCTGACTTTTTTTTTTTACCTAAAGGAGGGGCAAGAAATGCAAGAAATTTTCTCCTCAAAGGAGGTTCCTGTATAAAGGAGGGATTTATTCTAATGGAGAACTACTTTCTAAATTCAGTTTAATGGTAGTGCTCTGAATGCCATGCAGATGATATGCCTCTCTAGAGTTGGTAACAGTTTTAAAACTTAATTTTCAGTAATTCTGTTAAGGAAGTACTTTCTTCAACACAATTTGAGAGTTGATTTAGCAGGCTCTTTAAGGTCTTGCATTGGGTTTTTAGATAATTCAGGTTTTTTGCAAATAGACAATGGACTCTTGAGTTTCATGGTCAATATGCCCTTCCCTAGAAATGATGATGCGTATTTGCATTAGGGTTAGTTCTTTTCAACTTCAAGTTATAGTCTTTCTTTAAATGAAAATAAAAGTAAAAACTAGTAGGAAAAATGTAGAATGATGGTTACCAGGGTTAAGGGGCAGGGGGACACAGGGAGTTGTTTAATGAGTGTAGTTTCAGTTTTGCAAGATAAAAAGTTCTGGAGTTCTTTTGCACAACAATATGAATATACTTAACATTACTAACTATACATTTTAAAATGGCATACATCTAAAAATGGTTAAGATGGTTTAAAAAATAGGAGAAAAAGTAGTATCATATTTACCTGGAGTTTTACAAATTACCTCGGGGATTTGTTTAATTATGGTAGTATGGTTTTTTAACTAAATTGAACAGATTTACCAGGACATAGCCTCTATATTTCAAGACAGTGTAAAGTTTGTCAGAATTGGCAAATCACCTCCCAGTTCAATAACTATGAGGCAGTTGTGTTATGCCTTCTCTTAAAACATACACAATCACTGTAAAGATTTGGTATAGATTGCTCTTAGGTCATTTCAACTGTTAGGTAACTCTTAAAGTTGTATCGTTTCTAAACTAAAAACAAATATGTCATAAATATAATTCATGCCTACATGTCTCATGAGAATAAAGTATGGATGCACTTGATAATTTAGTACTAACTGTTGAACAAACACCCTGAAACCTGATTCTGCACACACATTATTTCTGATTGTGTATTATTTATAATTACATATTTTGAATATTTTATCTTGGGTGGATAGGAATGTGACTTTGTTTTTAGTTAACCCAAACCTTTCTGGCCACCTAACAGTAAAGCCTAAAGAATTGTTTTATTTTTATTAAGAGTTAGTCCCTTTCTCTTGCTGTCTTTTTTTGTAAATAATAATTTATAACTAGAGGAAGAAAATGTAAATTTACTTTTTGATTATAAAAAATTACACATGTATATATTCCAGTTGAAACTGCATAGGAAACAATGACAACAAAAATGCTGAAAACAAAACAATGAAACTCCCTGCCAAACCTGAAATCCAACTACTGAAAAAACTACTGTGGACATTTTTGTGAATATTTGTGAAAACACTTTTCTGACATTCTTTATGTAACAGTACACCTTGGATCTTCCTCCATCATGAGTATATAAAGACCTTTATCATCCCTTTTTTGGTTATATGTTGTTCTACAGTGTTGGTTTCATACCTAAATTTTTCCTGCTTATGTGTTGATAGTTTAGAGGAGAGGTAACAAATACAGTGATACAAAGGCAGGATATCCCAACTCTTGAGAGTTTGGATTCTGGAGCCAGCCATTGTGGGTTCAAATTGCAGTAATGACACTTTCTTGCTGTGTAACCTACAGTAAATTATAAAACTCAAGGTCTCAGTTTTCTTATTTCTTATTTGTTAATAGTTATTAATGGTATGCCTATATTATAGAGTTCCTGTGAATATTGAGTTCCTTTTTTTTTTTTTTTTTTTGAGATGGAGTCTCGCTCTGTCGCCCAGGCTGGAGTACAGTGGCCGGATCTCAGCTCACTGCAAGCTCTGCCTCCTGGGTTTACGCCATTCTCCTGCCTCAGCCTCCCGAGTAGCTGGGACTACAGGCGCCCGCCACCTCGCCCGGCTAGTTTTTTGTATTTTTTAGTAGAGACGGGGTTTCACCGTGTTAGCCAGGATGGTCTCGATCTCCTGACCTCGTGATCCGCCCGTCTCGGCCTCCCAAAGTGCTGGGATTACAGGCTTGAGCCACCGCGCCCGGCCTGAGTTCCTATTTTTGAAGCACTTGGAACATTATCTGACAGACTATGCAATGCAAATATAAACTGTTGTTAATGTTATTATGGATTCTGTGATTGTTAATATTTTAAGATAGAGATTTAGTGTTTACTTCAAGCATCTATACATGCCCCCTCCCAGCTTCTATGTCTTCAAAGGTTTGTGCATGATATTGTTTTGTGTCTGTTGGAAGGAGATGGGGTGAGGGAAGAGTGGTAGAAAGGAAGTATTAGGTTTAGTGATCTGGGTAGAGTTACTGTTGGCAGTTATCCATTCTCTTCTGGCCATATTGTCGTTGGGGTATCTTGGGTGGCCTTTGACTATAGCTGCTCTCAGTAGAGCCAGCCTTGCTATGTCCTGGTATTTAGGAAATAGTTTTAAAGGTTTTCAACCCAGAGGCAGTAAAAGGGCAATTTAAGTTAATATGAGTTAGTAAATTTTGGCATGCAGTCCAGCTTGGAGATACACTTCTGTAACGTTACAGAACATTTTCTTGATTTGTGTGTTTAAATGTTCTTCAAGTATTGAAAGTGACCTGTGTTATCTGAGAGACACTTCCTTTTTTGGAATTGGCCTTTTTGACTTCTCTCCATGGTTTTCTTTAAAAGTTGAAAGTTGGAGGAAAAGAGTAAGACTGTGGCTTTTATTTTAAAATAGTTTTTAAAATGGTCAGTAATACAAGAAATGTAATGAAACAAAAAAGTTAAGAAATTTTGGCTTATGGTTTTATATATACAGCTGACTCCTGAACCACGTGGGTTTGAACTGCATGGGTCCATTTATATGAGGATTTTTTACAATAAAAGTTACACCAGCTGTGTTTGCCTGTCCTGCCTCCCCTTCCACCTCCTCCACCTCTTTTGCCTCTGCTACCCCTGAGACAGTAAGACCAATCCCGGGCCGGGCGCGGTGGCTCAAGCCTGTAATCCCAGCACTTTGGGAGGCCGAGACGGGCGGATCACGAGGTCAGGAGATCGAGACCATCCTGGCTAACACGGTGAAACCCCGTCTCTACTAAAAATACAAAAAACCAGCCGGGCGAGGTGGCGGGCGCCTGTAGTCCCAGCTACTCGGGAGGCTGAGGCAGGAGAATGGCGTAAACCCGGGAGGCGGAGCTTGCAGTGAGCTGAGATCCGGCCACCGCACTCCAGCCAGGCGACAGAGCAAGACTCTGTCTCAAAAAAAAAAAAAAAAAAAAAAAGACCAATCCCTCCGTTCTTCCTTAGCCTACTCCACATGAAGAAAGATGACAAGGATGAAGACCTTTTTGATGATCCAGTTCCACTTAATGAATAGTGAATATTTTTTCTCTTCCTTATGATTTTTTAAAAATAGAATGATTTCTTTAGCTTACTTTAAGAATATAGTATCAGCTGGGCGCAGTGGCTCACGCCTGTAATCCTAGAACTTTGGGAGGCTGAGGCGCGCGGATCAAGAGGTCAGGAGTAGACCAGCCTGACCAACATGGTGAAACCCTGTCTCTACTAAAAATACAAAAATTAAACGGGCATAGTGGCTGGTGCCTGTAATCCCTACTTAGGAAGCTGAGGCAGGAGAATTGCTTGAACCTGGGAGGCGGAGGTTGCAGTGAGCCAAGATCATGCCATTGCACTCCAGCCTGGGCAACACAGCGAGACTCCGTCTCAAAAAAAAAAAAAAAAAGTATTTATATATGTAATACAAAATACATGTTAATTGACTGTTTGTGTTACCAGTAAGGCTTCTGGTCAGCAATAGGTCATTAGTGGTTAAGTTTTTAGGGAGTCAAAAGTTACACATGAATTTTCAACTGGGGTTGAAAGGTCAGCATATCCAATCCCCACATTGTTAAAGAGTCAACTGTATTTATAAAATTTTATTTTAGTATAGTCTTTCATGAACCTCCTTAAAAGTCAATGTAAAGTTATTAATCAAGGAAATCTATATTCTACTTATGGCATCAATTCTTTTGTAGTATAATTTAAAATAATATTTGATTTTGTGACTGCTAATTTTTATGTCTACTTATTTTACTTTTGATACCAAGTTAGGCACATAAGCTAAGGGAAGTTATTGTGACCAGCAGAAAATGGTTTTTTAAGCTACTATTACAAATGTACAGGTCATGGCTCAGTTAGGCTTGAATTAGGTTATTAAGCAGAAATGGTAGGCTACTTGCTGAAATATATCGAATCAGTGATTTTTTAAGACAGTGCTGTTTTTCATTAAAATTATTTTTTTGGTTTAAATGAATCTGGGTTCTATCCAGAAGAGGGTAGGTGTGCTTGATGTTTTGTTTTTGTTTTTGTTTTTTTAAGACAGGGTCTTGCTCTGTCACACAGGCTGGAGTGCAGTGGCGCTATCACAGCTCATTGCAGCCTTAACCTCCTGAGCTCAAGTGATTCTCCCTTCTCCGCCTTATGAGTAGCTGGGACCACAGGCATGTGCCACCAGGGCTGGATAATTTTTTTTTTTTTTTTTGTAAAGATGGGGGTCTCACTGTGTTGCCCAGGCTGGCCTCAAACTCCTGGGCTCAAGCAATCCTCCCACCTCGGCCTTCCAAAGTGCTGGGATTATAGGCATGAACCACTGTGCCCAGCCTGTTTTTCATTTTGTTAAACACACCAAAATCACTATTTCAGTATTTTTTTTTTCTTGCTCAATTTATTTCCTATTATTGTTTAGACAAAATGGCCCTTTTAGGAATTTTTGTAAGGAGATCTTTGAGATTTTTTTTTTTTTTTTTTTGAGTCAGGGTCTCACTCTTGCCCAGACTGGAGTGCAGTGGCACAATCATGGCTCACTGCAGCCTCTACCTTCCAGGGCTCAAGTAATCTTCCCACTTTAGCCTCTCAAGTAGTTGGGACTACAGGCACATGCCACCATGCCCAGCTGATTTTTATATATTTTTTGTAGGGCTGACATTTTGCCATGTTGCCCAGGCTGGTCTCAAACTGCTGAGCTCCAGCGATCTGCCGGTTTTGGCCTCCCAAAGTGCTAAGATTACAGGCATGAGCCACTGCACCTGGCCAGAGATCTTTGTATATTGGATTGTTTTAAGGCAAACCATGATGAGAAACGAAACCATTCTTCGATTATTCCATTTTAAGATATATGTGAAATATGGACATAGGTAAAATATTCTATCGTATCTTGTGATTTTTTTACATGCTGCTTATTTATCTCTTCTCACCCATATTGTCATCATTTTATGGTGTTTGTCTTTGCTTCAATCCTGATTTTTTATCTTGGCAGAAGTATACTGGCAAAAGTTGATGTAAATCTAAGTTTCAAGGTTCTGTGTAACAATTTCCACCGCCTTTCACCAGCTTTCAATTATTTTTGCTCCTGAAGAAAATATCACTAGGGGAAGGAGAGAGAAGGAAAAAGTTAAGGGTTTGAGAGGAACCTAGAGCTAAAGCTTATTTAATAGAAGATCACTAAATCAGCAGCTGTCTTTTTTTGATTCTTTGAAAAAATGTTTTAAATATGACTTCTCTTACCATGATTCCTTTTTAGATAAATGTGGACCATAGAGAATATACATAAGATGGTTAGCGTTAAGTAATTCTAGATCATGGTAATTTATACATCTTAATTTTCTTATTTTTTTCTAAAAAATAAGATGTGGTAAACATTACTTGAGTTGCCTGTGTTTTCTATTGAAATTTTTATAAGGAGATCTTTGAGACTTTTTCCAAATCAAGGACTTTTTCCAAACCATTAAGGTCTTGATTTGGAAATTAAATGAGTCAGAGTCCAGTTTGGAAAACAAAAACACTAGATGTCAACAGGAAATTTTATTACAAGGCGTTGGTAAAATTGGTTTTGGTAGAACAGAGAAATCAAACAGGATATATGGGTATATGGTGGGGCAATCTAGAGATGAGCAACAGCAGGTAACCACTGCCACGCTTAGGGACCCAGAGAGACGATGGGAAGAAGTGGTGTTCCCAGAGCCCAAATGCTGGGTCTTTCTGGCAGGAGTGAAAACTGCAGAGAAGGCATGGGTCTGGAACTGGGTCTACAGAGCCAGGAGCTGACTGATGAGAGGTAAAACCTTAGGGAAGATACCGAAAGGGAGAGAAATATCAAGGCTTTCCCCCTCCTTCTACCCTTCAGACCTCTGCCATTGCCTTTTATTGGTGGGACCTGTCCACAAACCAGAGAGAGGAAGGGAGCCTGGGGAATGTAGTTCTCTGTCATACAGAGAGGGCAGAGAAAAGCAGGGAAAACATGCGAGTGAGGAGACAACTGCCAGCACAGACAATACAGAAAAGGTTTCCTTCCCCCAACCCCAAAACCGATCGGCTTAGTGCTTTTATATTTTAAACACTCCTCTTCCCTCAGGGCTCAAGATCCCTTGTGTAAGAAGGAAATAATTGTACTGTATGTGGTTTTGGTTTTTATGAACCTTGATATTAAATGATATTAAGCTGTTATTATGTAGTATTTGCTGTGCATATTTCTGCTGCTCTCTGTATTTTTATTGTTTATGTATTTTTGGATATGCAAAAATTTATTGTTTTAATTTGTTCAAATCTTTTCCTTTACATTTTAAAATATCTTAAAAGATTAGGTAGTCATTTCCATTGAAATACTTAATAAATACCCTGTCATTTGCTTTTTCTAAGTTTTCAATATTTTCAAACTCTGGAATTCATCTGTAATTAATTTTTATATGGGGTTTAATGCATTATCTTGATGCGGATAAAGACAGCTTATTCCTTTTTTTTTTTTTTTTTTTTTTTTTTTTTTTTGATACGCAGTCTTTCTCTGTTGGTAGGCTGGAGTGCAGTGGCAGGATATCAGCTTACCACAACCTCTGCCTCCCTGGTTCAAGCGATTCGACTGCCTCAGCCTCCGGAGTAGCTGGGATTAAAGGCACATGCCACCATGCCCAGCTAATTTTTGTATTTTTAATAGAGATGGGGTATCACCATGTTGGCCAGGCTGGTCTTGATCTCCTCACCTTTTGATCCGCCTACGTCGCCTCCGAAAGCACTGGGATTATAGGCATGAGCCCCCGTGCCTGGCCATTATTCTAGTTGTTGTTGTTGTTGTTGTTGTTTTTGAGGCAGAGTCTCTCTCTGTCGCCCAGGCTGGAGTGCAGTGCACTCTATTTTTAATAGAGATGGGGTTTCACTGTGTTAGCCAGGATGGTCTCGATCTCCGATCTCCTAACCTCGTGATCCGCCCACCTTGGCCTCTTGTGATCCCCCTACCTTGGGCACAGGCGTGAGCCACTGTGCCCGGCCCATTATTCCAGTTTTTAAAGCTTACTTATGCTTTGAGATATCTTGGTCTTTTCTCTGTAATGCCTTGTCTGTGCTAGATTTCTTTAAATTTGGTACCAATCTATAGTAATATTCTAAATTTTATTTAAAGTGTTACATTTTCTAGTTCCTTAATAGGATACTTCTATTTTTAATAATCTGTGAAGCGGCTATCCTAAGATATTTTACCTCCTTTTTTTTAAAGTAAAAAGTCTAGCATGTCATCTTGTGATTTGGGTTATTTTTTATTTTTTTAAAGAGACAAGGTCTTGTTCTGTCACCCAGGCTGGAGTGTAGTGGTGCAATTATAGCTCACTGTAGCTTTGAACTTCCGGGGCTCAAGTGATCCTTCTGCTTCAGCCCCAAAGTGCTGGGATTACAGGTGTGAGCCACTGCACCCAGCCCAATTTTGGTGATGTTTAAGGCCTTTTGAGATTAACTAATTAACATCTCTGAGTTCAATATTGGTTCGTGCATCTCTGTTATTTGCTTTTTATGTGCAAGTCTGCAAAGAGCTGTCATCATTTTCGCTTTTTTATTTACTTTAGTTTTGGGAGAATGAAATGACTGTTGAATAATGAGTGTCTAATAATGAGTTTTGGACTTTGCCTTTTAAAATTAGTTACTGTAATTAACCTGGTAATTGTGATGTGGATCATTGTCTAAATTTAGTAGATGGGCTGGGCATAGTGGCTCGTTCCTGTAGTTCCTTGCACTGTAGAAGGTCGAGGCAAGAGAACTGCTTGAGTTTGAGACCAGCCTGAGCAACACAGTGAGACCCTGCTTCTACAAAAAATTTAAAAATTGAGAAATTTTTTGTAGAAGCTGAGCATGGTAGTGTGCGACTGTATTCCCAGCTACTCAGGAAGCTGAGGTGGGAAGATCACTTGAGCCCAGGAGGTTGAGGCTGCAGTGAGTCGTGACCGTGCCACTGCACTTGAGCCTGGGTGACAGACGAAGACCCTGTCACTAAAATAAAATAAAATAAAGAAAGAAAAAATGTACTAGACAGGGAAGTGAAAGCCAAAATGTTAAGATTAAAAATTATTAATTCTTTTTTATTCCTTGGTGAATTTATTGACTTGTGTTAAGGGTGTTAGAACTCTGAAAGGATCTAAATTAGAGAGGAAATCACTTTATTTGCTTCTAAAGTGTAGTATATTATTATAACAGAATGGTTAACTTAGCCCTTTTAAAAAGTTGAGTTGTGTGGGAGGGTGAGTGAGGAGAGAGGATGTGTTTAAAAATGGCTTATTTATCAGAAAAAGTAGCCCCTCAAAATTAGTTTCAAAATAAGAGACTTGTTTTTAATGTTCTTCTGATCATAATTTTAAATTCTGGTATAATTAGTATTAATTAAAAACATACTAAAACCAACTTAAAAATTCTAATGTGAAAATTTTCAACATTATATAAATAATATATAATAAACCCAATGTACCTATCACTGAGGTTCGAAAGTACATGGCCAGTTTTATTTTCCAACATAAGATACTCAGTGTTCTCATTTCCCTGTTTGTCATTCATAAGTATATACATGTATATGTTTATAATTATTTTTAAAAGTTTGTTTGAATCAGGACCCAAATAAGGTCCATACTTTTGGATGGTTTGTAAGTTTCTTAAATCCATTTTAATCTATAAATTTCTCTTCCATAGTACTTTATTTCTTGCAGTTTTATGTTAAAGAAACTTGGTCATTTGAATTAGATAAAATAATTTTCTGAGGGATAATTTTAATGTAGAAAAATAGAGATGGTTCGACATAATGTTTTATAGATTTGTCTTTTGTTTACTCTGTTCTTGATTATTGCCATATCCCAGATATGTCATTTGCTTACTACTTTCATGATTATTACCCTGCTTTTAAAGTTAAAATTCATACTTGATTATCTTCTAATCTTCACATTTGCAGAATCATGGATTTGATGTCTTTGTTATATTTATCTTAGTACAATTCTTTATTTATGTACCATCTAAAATAATCCTGACCACATATTAGGATACCCTGATTTAGTATTAATGTCTCCTCTTCTTTTTATTCCCTCCACTTACCTCTCATGTTGAAATTTAATCAGTTACCCCAAGAGAGACCAATTTGAAACCTTAGATACGTTTCCTGTGTGTCTCCAGAAACAAGGTACATTCTGTGCAAAGTATGGTTTTACTAGCACCCTGTTAGTGAAGTGTGTTGCCAATCTGAGATCATGGTTCAGCCAGCTCAGCATTTTTATCTTTCAGGTTCAAATTTCATTACATGTGACATGTAATTTTACAGGGGAGCAAGTAAAAACAGGACCCTGCTTCTGGATTCCCATTGAAATAATCAGTTTTTTGTTGATAAATGGAATTAAGTAATAGCTGGAAACATTTTTCTTTCTTTTTTAGGGAAAGTTAAATTTGAAGATGATAAAATTAAGAAGGAAGTGAGTTTCTAAGAAGTTTTTAAGAATTTGTGAGGAAAATACGAACTTTGGAGGCAAATAGAATTATTAATTTACTTTGCATGGATCACTATATATAACTATGTAACATATGGATTATCTTTGTTTATATGTCAAAATAAATATACTGAAAATAACTTGAGAAAACTCTTTTACATGCAGTCTTAGTTGAATCTCATATCACTCTGCAAGGAACTATCATCCTCATTTTACAAACTAGGAAACTGAGGGAAGCCCAGAGAAATCATGTGGTTTGACCATAGATATACAGCCAGTCAGAGGAGATATTAAGAACCATGTAGGAGTTTGTCTTATACTGTAGTAAAAGGACACTGGGTTTGAAGTCGGATGTTCTGGACCCAGTGCTATTTACTACCTTAGTTATATAAGCTTGGATAATTTATTTCAAATCACTGGGCTTCTGTTATGGAAATGCTATAATAAAGGATAATAGAGTACCATGGAAGTTTTGAGGAGAGTAGTTACAATTGTTTGATATTATATACAGAACAAGACCATATTCCTAATATTTGTCTTGACATGCGGAGCCTCTATATTGGAGTAATTGGACAATAAGTTGTCATGGGTAGCTTTATTGAAACCTCATGTGACTAGTCACATGACTACATAAAAGAGAGTGTAGGTGGGTATGAAGGGACTTTCCTCTATCATGTGTGTTTCTGGTATTAAGAGGAGGGGTGTTGGGAAGGAAAGGAGGGGCAGGGGAAACTAATGTCTTGCGAACAGAGTTACAAGTCAAATATATGCCTAATGGGTATCTGTTACTTGATAGACACTAATTGCAATAATCTTTATAAGAACAGAAGAAGGTACAGATCTCTACTTTTGTCTGTTTGGCTCTTGCCAAATTCTTTCCTGTTCACCCACCCTTTCTAGTTTCTAAGTTCATTTCTTTTATACTTTCACCATTTACTCATGTTAGCACTGTAGGAGTCTGACTACAGTATGTCTCTCTTTGATTATATATTTTTATTGTGCTGCAGCTATGTCATCAAGCAATATGATTAGTCTATAAATGAAAGTATTTCACACACTGCATGGCCAATGTAATATATATATATAGTTAAAAAATTATGTGAAGTGAGTGAACCACATGAAGTTCTGTTTAGTTCATAAACCTTGTTGATAAGAAATACTATCGGCTGGGCGCGGTGGCTCACGCCTATAATCCCAGCATTTGGGAGGCCAAGGCGGGCGGATCACAAGGTCAGGAATTCAAGACCAGCCTGGTCAATGTGGTGAAACCCTGTCTCTACTAAAAATAGAAAAAACAAACAAACAAACAAAAAAACCACTAGCTGGGCATGGTGGCGTGTGCCTGTAATCCCAGCTACTCAGGAGTGCGGCAGAAGAATCGCTTGAACCTGGAAGGTGGAAGTTGCAGTGAGCCAATATTGCACCACTGCACTGCAGCCTGGGTGACAGAGTAAGACTCTGTCTCAAAAAAAAAAAAAATTCTAATGTCTGCCACCAGGATATTAGTTAAAATTCTTACGTTCCCACCACTCAGTACAGACCTGTAGGTTATCATCTGCGGACATCTAGCTTAGTATTAGCATTTCTTTCCTCAAAATAGTGTATGCATTTTTTTTTGTATTTGGAGATATAACCAAATAATAAAGGATACTATTAAAAATCCTTTAGCTTTTGGTAAGTTAGGCAAGGTTTTATATGTAGCCTCTACATAAACACTCTCTTCTTATTTATAGGTTTAAGTCTTAGGAGATAAGATAAAGATCTTTTGTGAGTAGGATACATTGAAGTATTAGACTATAAGTGAGCTCTGTAGACCGAAATGCTAAAATGGCTTTTCTCATAAGAAAGTTTTGTGTGACAAACACTGCAATTTGCCAGATACTTTTTATCCACTTTTTTCTTACTAGAAGTACTGTACTTTTTTGAGGGTGGCAGTGTGCCAGCCTAGGAGGTTTGCCTTTGTAGACTCCTTGAGTGCAGTCTAAGTGGTATTTACTAAGGAATATTTCTATTTCCCTGAGTCAAGTGTTCTTCCATTCCCTTTTGATTTCCTTCTTCCTTTCTGGGAAGTGAACATGATGCTTGGAATTTCTTGCTACCATATGTGAAAATAAAAAAATAGATAAGGCCAGGCGCGATGGCTCACGCCTGCAATCCCAGCACTTTGGGAGGCTGATTCAGGAAGAATTGGTTGGGGCCAGGAATTTGAGACCAGCCTGGTCAACAGAGCAAGACCCTATCTCTACAAAAAAAATTTAAAAATTAGCCAAGTGTGGTGATTTATGCCTGTAGTCCCAGCTACTTGTGAGGCTGAGGCAGGAGGATCACTTGAGCCCAGGAGTTCAAGACTGCAGTGAGCTATAATCATGCCACTGCACTCCAGCCTGGGCAAGAGAGTAAGACCCTCTGTCTCTCTTTTTTTTTTTAATTTTATTTTTAAGTTCTAGGGTACATGTGCACAACGTGCAGGTTTGTTACATATGTATACCTGTGCCACGTTGGTGTGCTGCACCCATTAACTCGTCATTTACATTAGGTATATCTCCTAATGCTATCCCTTCCCTCTCCCCCCTCCCCACAGTAGGACCCGGTGTGTGATGTTCCCCTTCCTGTGTGCAAGTGATCTCATTGTTCATTTCCCACCTATGAGTGAGAACATGCAATATTTGGTTTTTTGTTCTTGCAATAGTTTGCTGAGAATGATGGTTTCCAGCTGCATCCTTGTCCCTACAAAGGACATGAACTCATCCTTTTTTATGGCTGCATAGTATTCCATGGTGTATATGTGCCACGTTTTCTTAATTCAGTCTGTCACTGATGGACATTTGGGTTGATTCCAAGTCTTTGTTATTGTGAATAGTGCCACAATAAACATACGTGTGCATGTGTCTTTATAGCAGCATGACTTATAATCCTTTGGGTATATCCCCAGTAATGAGATGGCTGGGTCAAATGGTATTTCTAGTTCTAGATCCATGAGGAATCGCCACACTGTTTTCCACAATGGTTGAACCAGTTTACAGTCCCACCAACAGTGTAAAAGTGTTCCTTCCTATTTCTCCACATCCTCTCCAGCACCTGTTGTTTCCTGATTTTTTAATGATTGCCATTGTAACTGGTGTGAGATGGTATCTCATTGTGGTTTTGATTTGCATTTCTCTAATGGCAAGTGATGATGAGCATTTTTTCATGTGTCTGTTGGCTGTATGAATGTCTTCTTTTGAGAAGTGTCTGTTCATATCCTTTGCCCACTTTTTGATGGGGTCGTTTGTTTTTTTCTTGTAAATTTGATTGAGTTCTTTGTAGGTTCTGGGTATTAGCCCTTTGTCAGATGAGTAGATTGCAAAAATTTTCTCCCATTCTGTAGGTTGCCTGGTCACTCTGATGGTAGTTTCTTTTGCTGTGCAGAATCTCTTTAGTTTAATTAGATCCCATTTGTCAATTTTGGCTTTTGTTGCTGTTGCTTTTGGTGTATTAGACATGAAATCCTTGCCCATGCCTATGTCCTGAATGGTATTACCTAGGTTTTCTTCCAGGGTTTTTATGGTTTTAGGTCTAATATTTAAGTCTCTAATCCATCTTGAATTAATTTTCATGTAAGAAGTAAGGAAAGGATCCAGTTTCAGCTTTCTACTTATGGCCCCAGCACCATTTATTAAATCGGGAATCCTTTCCCCATTTCTTGTTTTTGTCAGGTTTGTCAAAGATCAGATGGCTGTAGATGACCCTCTCTCTTAAAAAAAATAAAATAAAATAAAAAGTAGATGAAAGCTATGTACATGGGTGGCTGAATAGAAAGAAGGGAGTCTGTGACAATAATGTCATTGTGGAGGTGCCCTGAGCTGGTTTCTTTTATTTATACTTCTCTTTACTTGAAGAAAATTAACAACTATTCTTTTTTTGGGTTTTTTTTGCTATGGGCAGCTGAATGTAGCCCTAATTTTGCTGCCTAAAAAATTTTTTTTACATTATCTCATATCACAGCCTTGTTATTAAAAGGTATCAGTACTGCCCCTCGGCCCCCAGTATAGATTTTGTCAGTAGACTTGACCAGTGAAGAACTTGACCAGCTGGAATGAAGAAGTTATGAGGAAAAAGCATAATTTCAATGTAATCTGAGCGTAAGATATCATCAAGAATCAAGTGATTCAAGACCTCTGTCCTCCTGAGCAGTAAGTTGAGGAAAACCTTGCATCCAGATATATTCTTACATTTACAGTTAGGTTTCTGTGTATAGTTAGCAACTTTCACACCTATTGCAGCCTGGCCATTCCTTAAGAGATGGAAGGCATTGAGACAGATGGCATATTACATATATCCAAAAAGTTGCTGTGTTTCTCCTTGACAGTGTTAGCTTGCCTGTACTCCCTGTAAAATATTCATTAGTAATGGAGACTCCATTGTGCTTATTGGTAACATGTTACAAGTGTTCAAGAATTGTTTTCTTGACTTGTGTAGCACAGAATCATTCCTACAGTGGTGGTGGGAGTATTCAGGCATTTGTGTGCTTGTGGATAGGCCATTTGTGTTTCTTACGAAACTTGAGAGGGTGTAGAGGAGTCTCTGCAACAGCGTTACTTGGTTTACCTGTATCGGAATTACCTGAATATCTTAGTAAAAACACAGATTCTTGTGCTTTATTCAAGATTTACCCGATTAGCATATTTAGGACTAGGGAGTGGGTCTTAACAAGCAGTACACATGATTTAAGGACACAAATGTTTGAGAAATACTGTTTTTGAGCCTTCCTAGATTCCCTCAACTTCCCACCCAAGTTCTTTAAGTTGTGTGTTTGTGTTAATATTATGGTGTTGAATTAACCTATTCCTTTTGGTGAGTGCATCTTTCACTACAGGCGTTTGTTGTTGACACTGATGCAGTCTAGCTTGCTGAATGGCAGTTCTGCATGTGAAATCAACATTTAGATTGATTTTATGTGAGTGTTTAATGTTTGTGGAAAGTACTTTTCTTCGATTAGTTAATATTGTTGAATTGAAATGATCTGTTTTTTAATAAATAGCCAAAGAGGTGTTGTTCCCTTAGTGGTGCTTATATGACTTATAAGATTCATATTCAAGCTTTCCAGCAATTTTTATTACTTCCGTTTTATTGGGAAAATCTTTTTTTCTCCTTTCATAGGTGTTAACTTTTTAGTCACACTTTCCTAAAGCTCTTTATAAATGGAAAAATAATTTTTTAAAGTAAACTATGATATTCTTAAAATAACTTGCTTCTACTTTGAATAGATTTAAAAAAATGAGTGTCACTTCTAAACCATACCTTTGTGTTGAAATGCATACCATAAGTAGCCGTGGAACAAACATCTTTTGTTATTTTTTGTTACAAAAATTTCACTTCCAAGTAAAATACATGAGAAAACACATATTTATATTAACCTAATTCTGTACCTGTTTAAAATAGAACACTTACACATTTTAAAGTGTTTCTACTTTTCGAGTCAGTTATTTAGCAATGCCAGTTGCAGTTTAGCCTGAAGGTGTTTTTGAGGGTTCCTGGTTGAGCATGTGTTTTGCATTTTCCCTCTCCACCCTCTTTGTTTATTGGACTGTTTTAGTCATCATAAAGTGCTTCAATCTTTACTAAAGCAAATGCCATAAAGGATCTGCCTTACAGGCAATTATTTCTCCATGAGTAAGGTGAGGTAGCAGTACTACGGAAGTGAAGTCAGTGGGGAGTACAGCTCATCTCCTTTTATGGAAAGTAATTTTGCAGGAAGAATTACTTTGTACGCCACCCATTAACAGGCATTCCAGAAGATACTCTTTTTGGAATGGCCATAAAGGTGTGTTTTCTTCTTTTGATGAACTGTAAGTAGCCCTAGAAGATTTGGCACTTCTTCATTCTTGGGTAGTATATGGGCCCTCTTTAATAGTATATTGTCTCTCTTTAGTCATGGGGGAATAGAATGGCTAATTGAGACAAGTAGCTGTCTTAGCAGCTGTGAACCAGGCCTATGTCAGTCTGGAACACTCTGTCCCCAGTTCTGGAACTTTATAGGGTGTGGAAATGTCTGATGAATTATCTTAGGTTACACAACATGCAGTTCTTTGGAATGCATATACATGTATATTATAAATACTTCAGATAGACACTTGTATTTGAATACTGAGTAGTATGTAAATGATGAAGTCATTTTAGAGTTTGACTGTCAGGCAGTTAAAATTTGTTGCTTTATGGTTTTGTCATAATATGATCCTTATTCATTAGGTACAGAATATTCAGAATATTGAGTAGTATCTGGTAACATCTCTTTTATGACATATATAAAAATATAAAAATATTTATCTAAAACTTAAGGTTTAATGATATATATACAATATTAAAACAGTATAGGAGTATACAAAATATAAGGCCTGGCACAGTGGCTCACACCTATAAACCAAGCACTTTGGAAGGCCGAAGTGGAAGAATTGCTTGATCCCAGGAGTTCAAGACAAGCCTGGGCAACATAGGGAGACCCCATCTCTACAAAATTAAAAAAATAAAATAAAACAAAAACAAAACATAAAATTTCCTCAGCCTCTTCCAGCCTTCTTCCTTCCCGTATGTAATCTTTCCAGCATTTTTGTCTTCATTTGGATGCTCTGTGCGCCAACTTCCCCCACAAATACATGTTGTTCTGCAGCTTTCTTTTTTTTCTTGAATATATATCATGGGTATGTGTCCAAGTCAGTATATATAGACATTTATCATATTGATGTAACATATTTTATGCATCAGAATTTCTACTGATACTGTAATTATTCTTTAAATCCAGAAATTTTTAAATGAATGTTTTTGTGGGTTTTTTTTTTTTTGCCTAATATATATCTTTATGTGGCTGTAAATAAAAAATCAAATATGAACTGTGGTATAATCTTATTGAGTGTAATAATTTATCTGTAAATTTTAGTTAAAATTAGTAAACAATTTGAAAATAACCTAAACATTTTTGTCAACAGTGACTAAAATATTGTAAACTCTGTTTATGAATGTTTTTTATATACTTGTTTCTGCATAAAATAATATTCTAATGATTTTAGATTGCATTATAAATATTTTAGTCCTTGACATCTGCAAATGTGCTTTCTATTCAATTCTTCTCAAAGTTAAAATAAAAATAAGCTTATTAAAGACTTATAAGTAAAATAACTAGAATTATATTCCATACACTATATATTATTTATTCATATTTCTGAAAATTACTGATTATATTCTTCCATATAATAGTGGAAAAAGAATTGGTTTGGTAACTCAAAGGACTTCATGGTCAAATTAATTGATTTTGGATATTGCATGTATTACCATTTTAAAACTTTTCTTTAGTTTCTTATTTATTATCCTGTTTTATGTAGGCTGATATTAAAATAAGTCAGCATTTCTGATAATTGTGTAAATGTTAAATGATGGCAGAAGCCAATTTAGGATTAAACAAAAATTGTTGTGGCTGATCTGCTAATCACATAATCCAAATGTGAATTGAGAGATGATTCAAGAAGTTAAATAATAGTTTTAAATGATGATTTTTATAAATTGCAATGTTAAGTAATTCAATAAATTAATTTGGGTTTACCCGGAAGAGCGTAGGAGTGCTTTCTTAATATACTTTCAGTTCCATGACTGGTTATTTTTATACTGTTATGTGAATGTGAATTTTATACTATAATATAAAATGGCTGTATACCATTGTTTCTTATAAACTTTATTTGTCAAAAAACTCATTATACCCTACCTTTATCATAAAGCAACATATCTATTCCCACCGGGAATTTTCATATGCTAGTGTGGACCTTGTTTGTGTTTACTAACAGAGGGAAGTTCAGGAAGCTCGTTATGGTGGGTGAGCAGCTCAGCGCTTAGATAAGATTCCTCAGAGGTTTTAGTTGCTCTTCATTTATTTTAATCTTTGATATATTAATTGAGAGATACAGTCACTGTTTCATTGTGGGAAAACTGGTGATCATCACCTTATGCAGAGCAAAGCCAAACACTGATTCTGACTGCTAAGGGGATTGATTTAACTGGCACCTAGCATTTGTACTTTAGAGAAGAAACTTAACCTTCTTCTAAGCTTTTGAGGTATTCAGGTGTTTGATTAAATCATTTCTTTACAGAGATTTTTTAACTCTGACATTGATTATCCTTATCTAATGTTTTAGAGTTGACATTATCATATTATAGAACCTTTACTATTTCCGGTTCTATTTAACTCCCGGGACAGTTTCCTTTTCTTTTTGGACTGAGAACAAATTGAATAGTGAATAATCTCTTTGGAATGTATCTTTAGGGCCTTGTTAACTTGATGAATTCATCACTTTCATATTATATTGCTATTCTTTCATGCCTTTGAAGATTTTCAATGAAAAGTAAGTTTCACAACCTTTACAACTGAGAAGCATCAGCTGTGTTTGTTTTTTTTTTTTACAGCATTGGTAAGGTGAATGTGCATTTTATCACCTCTGACTCATTGAAGTTAGGGGTTTCTTGTGCCAGAATCAGATAAAGGAAGGAATATCATTTTTATAATATGATAGAAATCTTTAGCCTACTATAAAATATTCTCACTTTATTTTTAAGTAATATTTTTAATTGAGATATCATAATTCTATACTTATGGGGTACAATGTGATGTTTTCATATATGTAAACAATCTGGAATGATTAATGCAATCTAATTAACATATGCCTCTACCTCAGTTACATTTTTTTGTGGTGAAACATTTGAAGTTTATTCTAGTTTTTTCAAATGTACATTATTAATATTGTAGTCATCCTGCTGTGCTATAGGTCTCAAACTTACTTCTCCTGTCTGTCTGAAACTGTATCCTTTGACCAATAACTTCCTATTCTCTCCCCTCAATGTCCTCCTTTAAATGTAATTTGTATGATAGTTAATGCTGATACACTGTTTTCAGCTTTAAAATTTGTTTTTCTTTTCCTATTTCCCATTAGTTAATGGATAAGAGAGAGGACCAATTTAAATTTATGAAGCAGGATCTTCAATGTGTTTGCTAGCTTGAAAGGTGCTCCATATTTTTATTATAAGAGAATGTGTTGGAATTAACTGAGTTTGTGTTGAATTATGCTTTCCCTCTTTTTTTTTCTGTCTCCCCATCTTACTTTCTCTCTGAAATGAATTTATTAGGATCTTCCACATGCAGTGTGTACGCATTGTGGTAGTTTTTAAAATTTAGGTGAAGTTTACGTAACATAAAATTAACCATTTTAGTGTGTATAATTCGGTGGCATTTTGGGATTTTCAGTATTGTGCGACCACCTCTATCTGATTACAAAACATTTTCATTACTCCAAGAAGAAACTTGGTACCTATTGAGCATTTACTCCCCATTTCTTCTGGCCAACATCAATCTGTTTTCTGTCTTTATGGATTTACCTATTCTGGGTATTTCGTATAGATGGAATCGTAGGTGTCCTTTTATGTCTGGCCTTTTTCACTTGCCATAAGGTTTTTGTGGTTCATCTTTATTACAGCATAATACCAGTTTCTTACTCCTTTTTATTGCAGAATAATTTTCCATTGTGTTATCATATGTTTATTAATTTATCAGTTGGTGGTCATTTAGGTAGTTTCCACTTTTTTCTTGCTGCCATGAACATTTGTGCACAAATTTTTGTGTGGACAGATATTTTCATTGCTCTTAGGTATAGACCTAGGAGAGGAATTATTGGGTCATATGGTAATTCTATGTTTAACTATTTGAGGAACTGTGAGACTATTTTCCAAAGTGGATGCACCATTTTACTTCCCACCAGCAGTGTATGAGGACTGCACTTTCTCCATATAAAATGGCAACACTTGTTATGTCTGTAGTCGTCTTGGTGAGCATGAAGTGGTATCATTGTGCTTTTGTTTGCATTTTCCTGATGGCTAATGATATTGAGCATCTTTTTATGTGCTTATTGAACATTTGTATATCTTGTTTGGAGAAATTGCTATTCAGATCTTTTGCCTATTTAAAAATTATGATTTTTTAAATTATAGAGTGGTTTTTTAAAACTGTGTTGTAGATACAAGTCCCTTTTCATGTACGTCCTATGGATTTTCTTTCATCCTATGGATTATCTTTTCATTTTCTTGATGGATTTTTTTTTTTTTTTTTTTGCTTTTTGAGGTAGAGTCTCTCTCTGTCACCCAGGCTAGAATACAGTGGCAAGATCTCAGCTCACTGCAACCTCCCTCTCTGGGCTTACATGATCCTGCCACCTCAGCCTGCGAGTAGCTGGGACTACAGGTGTGTGCCACCATGCCTGGATAATTTTTTTTTTTTAACTTTTTGGTAGTGATAGAGTTTCGTCATGTTGCCCAGGTTAGTCTTAATGACCGTTTTAATCACTGAATAATAATTTCTTGAATGTATGATAATTTTTAAAACTCTATACCATAAAGATGATAATTTAGTATTATAAAAGCTGCTGCTTTAAGTATTCTGCAGTCTTATTTGTTAATTTCCTTAGGGTAAACCAAGTGGTATAACTATTGGGGCCAAAAGTGTATGTATTTTTATGTTTTTTGATAATTATTGCTAAAATGCCCTCAAGAAAGATTATACTCCAACAGTGGGAGCATTTGAGAGTCAGAAAAATGTTTAGAAGTATACATTTTTCATAGGCTACTGTAATCTGCTTTCTCACTGTATACATTAGGTTTTGACTACATACTTGATCCAGACTACTTTTTTTTTTTTTTTTTTTGAGACGGGGTCTCGCTGTGTTGCCCAGGCTGGAGTGCAGTGGCGTGATCTCGGCTCACTGCAAGCTCCGCCTCCCGGGTTCATGCCATTCTCCTGCCTCAGCCTCCTGATTAGCTGGGACTACAGGCACCCACCACCACGCCCGGCTAATTTTTTGTATTTTTAGTAGAGACGGGGTTTCACCGTGTTAGCCAGGATGGTCTCAATCTCCTGACCTTGTGATCTGCCCACTCGGCCTCCCAAAATGCTGGGATTGCAGGCATTGAGCCACCATGCCCGACCAGAATACTTTCAAATCTTGCAGGTTGGTGTAATTTTTCTCTCCCTGTAATACATGTTCCTCGTGTATTGCTAAGACTTTTTTTTTCGTTTGCGCAGACAGGATCTCACTGTGTCACCCAGGCTGGAGTGCAGTGGTGTAATTGTAGCTCATTGTAGCCTCTACTTCCTGGGTTCAAGTGATCCTCCCACTTCAGCCTCCCGAGCAGTAGGGACTATTGGCATGTACCACTATACGTGGTTAATTTTTGTTTTTGTTATTTTTTTGTGGAGATGGGGTCTTGCTCTGTTAGCCAGGCTGGTCTCCAACTCCCAGCCTCAAGCACTTCTCCCATTTCAGCCTCCCAAAGTGTTGGCATTATGGGCTTGAGGCGCTGTGCCCAGCCAAGACTTTTATAGCTGCATTTCTTCATGCTTTTCTGCACATATACCTTGAAATTTCTATTTATTTTTTAAGGCTTCAATCAATATGGCCCTTCTGAATGAAATCTTTCTCAATTTCAACATCTAAATACAAGTTTATCCTGAGCATTCACAAATTTTTTCTTTTTTTTTGGTTTGTTTTTTGAGATGGAGTTTCACTCTGGTCGCCCAGCCTGGAGTGCAATGGTATGATCTTGGCTCGCTGCAACCCCTGCCTTCTGGGTTCAAGCGATTCTCCTTCCTCAGCTTCTTGAGTAGCTGTGATTACAGGTTCCTGCCACCATGTCTGGCTAATTTTTGTATTTTTAATGGAGACAGGGTTTTACCATGTTGGCCAGGCTGGTCTCAAGCTCCTGACCTCAAGTGATCCACCTCCTTCGGCCTCCCGAAGTGCTGGGATTACAGGTGTGAGCCACTGTGCCTGACCACATTTTTTTTTGTCGTTGCTTTTTGAGATGGATTCTCATTCTCTCACCCAGGCTGGAGTGCAGTGGTGCAATCTTGGCTCACTGCAACCTCTGCTTTCCTAGTTCAAGCGATTCTCCTGACTCAGTCTCCCGAGTAGCTGGGATTACAGGTGCACGTCATCACACCTGGATAATTTTTTTTGTATTTTAGTACAGATGGGGTTTCACCGCGTTGCCCAGGCTGGTGTTGAACTCCTGAGCAATCCACCCGCCTTGGCCTCCCAAAATGTTAGGATTACAGGCATGAGCCACCGTGCCCTGCCAGACCACATTTTATATATTTGTCACTGAATTCTAGAACTGACCACTGTTTCTGACATATAATAGTGATTCTCCTTAACACTGACTTAATTATGCTTGGACCAAATCAGTTTTCCCATCAGTATTATATTCTACAGTATATCTTTCATAGTAATACTGTATTAAACTTTTAAAAGCTTATTAATTGTGATCCTGTTCCTACTAGGATTATATTAAAGGTTCTACTTGTGTTTGTGATTTTACATGACAACAACATACATATTAAAATAATTTGTTTCCGAGTTTTATAATATCTAATGACACAACTGTATAAGCATGGTATTTTACTGTTTAAAATTGTAAAGTATCCTGTTAAATTTTACTTTTAAATTTTTCTTAAGACTTTGTAAGTTGCAGTAACTGTCTATCATAAATTGACCTTAACAACATCTCCTGGTAGAATGACAAAATTAAAATGGAGCTTAGTTAAAAAAAAAAAAAGGTTTGGCCACTTTGAAGATGAAGTTGCAACAGGGATGGTATACTCTGTGGTCAGGGAAGGCCTCCCTGCAGAAGTGACTTTTGAGCTGTAACTGGAATGGTAGGAAGATCATGATGCATATTACTAAGGACAGAGCCCCACTCCCTTAAACCGTTCCAGGAAGGGAGGAGGTCCTCAGTGTGGAATGGTTCATGCTTTCCAGGGAGGTACACCCCAGAAGCAAGGCTTGCAGGTGCAGAAGTTCCTCAACTCATATGTGATGTAGTTGCAGAGAATTTCCAATTTTCATGGAGCTGTGTGAGCTTGAAAGATGACAGTCAATTTGAAAGATGACCATGGACCAATTGCCAGAGGGGTCTTCCTGAATAGCCTGCTGTGCGGAGGAACTTCAGGATTTTTGTCTGTCCTGGGGAGAGGGAAGAGAGGAAAGAAAACGCTAACAATGGCTAACATTGAATTTCCCTCAATTCAGAGGAATGGGGACTTCACAGTTAGCTTCATTAAAGAATATGTGATATTTCTTACCAAAAAAAAAAAAAAAAGGTTTGGCATTGTAGTTATTTGTCCATCTACTCTAGGTTTACAGATTCATTCATCAAGCAGCAAAAACAGATGATTTACATATAACCAGTTGTCTAGGAAATTTTTAAAAATTTGAGTCATTTGACTGTTAAGTAGAAATGAGGTGAATGTATTACTTACTTTGTAGGTAAAAACAAAAATAATTTTGGAATTCTTCTGGAAGTCTTATTAAATTGATGAATATATTAGAGGTCATTTTAATGATGATCAGTACAACTTTTTTTCCAAGTGAAATCTGGGGATTGCTTTATTCCTCTTGCACCTTGAATAGCACTAATACATTAGGTTGAATCATTTGGGGGCTGCTTTGGCTGGCAGACTAATGCCCAGGAAATATCTGGGTGAACAGTTTGCCAGATTCACACTTTATTTATTTATTTAGAGACAGGGTCTCACTCTGTTGCCCAGGCTAGGGTGCAGTGCTGGATCTCTGTTCACTGCAGCCTCTGCCTCCCAGGCTCAAGCAGTCCTCCTACCTCTACCTCCCAAGTAGCTGAGACCACAGGTATGTACTATCATGCCTGGCTAATTTTTATATTTTTTGTAGGACAGTGTTTTGCCATGTTTCCCAGGCTGGCCTAGAACTCCCAGGCTCACGTTCCAGTCTGCTCGCCTTGGCCTTCCAAAGTGCTGGGATTACAGGCATGAGCCTCCCCGCCCAGCGCAGATGCACATTTGACCTAATGAACTGACAATTCACTGCCAGTTTTAGGTTCCATTTGACTTAATCCTAAAAATGAGAGCATAAGTAGATAACAGCTTGTACGCTGAAGTAGTTCCAGAAATATTGGATTTATCTAAAGTTATTTTTTATCATAGTGTAGTTGCCCTGTAAATTTTTATTGATGATAGTACATAAAAAGGCATTAAAGTTTGAGACTTACTGATTTTAGGTTTATGCCAAGCAAGTTTGACACTTTTAAGCTCATACCAAATGGGTGAATTGTAATCTAAGAATTGCTTAAGACTGTACTTGGGTGCAGTTTTCATTTTTTGTAGGCTGTTTTATGTATGATTCTTTGTCCTATGTATTGTCTGTCTCAAAAGAAGGCATTGTAAATGGATGGAATTAAATTAACACTTTTCCTTGATGGCTTTTGTATCCCTAATGATGTTGCTCAGCATTATGAGGGCATGTCTTAACAGTAATATACTTACAATCAGTAAAATCTTTCTACTTAGTATTTTAAAGTTGAGAAGATAATTAATTGATTTTTCATCCTAATAGTAATGACTACTTTTTATTTAAAGAGGTGGAAATAATAATTCAGACACCTAATATAAGTATCCTAATAGAGGTAAAACGTAGAGGAAGGACTTATACTCACTGAACTATATAAAACATGATATGATTATTGATTTTATAATATAAAATTCATTTTGGAAAAGTAAATTGATTATGCTCATCTTTTAAGATGTCTTTTTGAGGCTTCCTTGACATTGCTATTGCAGAGAGAAAGGGAAGAAACATCTACATGAAGTATTCTATCTTAAAGCCTGTTTGTAATTTGGTTTGTCTTATGTGCATATCATCAAACAGATTTATATAGACAGAGTGAAACAGCTTCATTTAAAAAACTGAAATGTTTTGTGTTGACTGTGTGTGAACAATATATTGCCCATTAGAATGTATATCTATCTAATGGGCTATCCTGTAGTTCAAATCTTAGAAGATTTTGGGCCACTGTGAGCTACCAACATTTTTCTCTTTAAAACTGCGAGATCGAATGGGTAGCTACGTGCTGGACAGCATGTAGCTGTTGAGAAAGCTTTGGATGCTGAGAGAAGGAACTCAGGATACCTGTTTGTAAGGGAAGTTTTAACTTGTTCCATGTCCTGAGAGGAAAAGCTACACTGTTACATTTGTTGTTGGAAAGTCCTTTCTGAAGAACCAAAAGAGTTATTTTCCCACTCTTTAGCTAAACCTAGATATTCAACCAGTAATCCAAATGAGGATTGACCTGGGCTTTCGGGTCAGGGCTGAGCATTGAGAAACCAGTTATTTGTGCTTATAAAGCAGGCTCCTTTGGACTGTACCTTCTGAGGGACACAGGTGTAACATTTATTCCTCATTCAAATTCAGTGGCTAAATTTACATATACTTCCCCAGGAGTGATTGCAGAAGTCTTTCACCCATGGCTGAAAATGAAAAATAAATATATTTAATAGAGATGCTTTTGTGTTTTCATGTATTTCATTTACAAAAATTTTCCTGTCATAATGACATATTCACAATTCAGGACCTTCACACATATGGATCTTCTTTTTGAAATTCTTTCTGCCTAGCTAACACTTGGACTTTCTGAGGAACTAGACTGGTTGACTCCTAGACTAGTTGAGATATGCATGTCACTTCTCAAAATACCTTGCATTAAAGAAGTAGCACATTTATGAGAATTGTATTTATATACTGAAATTTTATTAATTCTTTCATTTACTAGTGTTATCACAGTCTAATAGAAAGGTATTTTAGTATTTTCTTTTGAAATTAAGTTTGTTATTCATTTTAATAATGTAAATCCAGGCTCCTATTAACTAGATTGAAGCTCACATTTCATTTTATAGCATTTTTTACCAAAAAGCAAAAAAATGTTTGTGATCTGATTGAAATTACTATGATGTGTAATGAGAATCAGAACTTCATGGTTGAGCGACTTTTGTTTTTTTTTTTTTTTTTTTTTTTTTTTGAGACAGAGTGTCACTCTGTCACCAGGCTGGCGTGCAGGCTCACTGCAACCTCCACCTCCCGGGTTCAAGCAATTCTCCTGCCTCTGCCTTCCGAGTAGCTGGAATTACAGGTGTGCGCCACCATGCCCGGCTAATTTTTGTATTTTTAGTAGGGTTGGGGTTTCGCCTTGTTGGCCAGGATGGTCTCCATCTCTTGACCTCATGATCTGCCTATCTCAACCTCCCAAAGTGCTGAGATTACAGGTGTGAGCCACTGCGCCCAGCCCGTTGTACTGTTTTCATGGAGTAAGACTACCATACGTAGTTGAAATTGTGTAATGGTGCTCTTGTGACTGGTCATTTATGCACCAGTAACTTGTTAAGTACATAATCTGTTTCTCATTTTCAGATTCATATGTCTCCTATTCAGTACTCAGGGCTTGTGGTTGTCTGCCTTGTGTTTAGACATAACCAGTAATCTCATTACTTTACAATGAAGACATTTTATTTTTGGAATGTTCTGAATGTTTCCAAACTCTGAACTGTGCTGAGTATTGAAATCTTCCTTTCTGGAACTTGCATTCATGGACCATTGTTCTTACCTAGAGGATTATGAGATTCCTGGATCCTCACTGAGACTTTCTAAACCAGGATTCTTGTAATGAGTTTGCATATCCATTTTATAACAGTGCCCTGAGAGATTTTAAAGAGATGGGCGGTGGGGTGGTGGGGACAGAAGCAAAATGTTTTTCCTATTTTCACACCATTCAGCACAACACTTCTGACACTAGATGTGTGGGTATATTTCCCCACACACCAAGCAGTCATTTCTCCAGTGGACACCAGCTGGGTGTGCTGCAATTCAATTCTGACACTGCCTACCTGGAGATAGCTTTAGATCTTACAGATTGAGGGTTCAGTTCCACAAGACTGCTCCACATTTCAGATGCCAGTCTTAAGTCACTTCTATTTTTTCCTTTTGGAAACAATCTTGCTCCGTCACCCAGGCTGGAGTGTGGTGGCGTGATCTCAGCTCACTGCAACCCCTGCCTCCTGGGTTTAGCCGATTCTCATGCCTCAACCACCCAAGTAGCTGGGATTACAGTTGTGCGCCACCACCATGCCCAGCTAATTTTTGAATTTTTAGTAGAAATAGGGTTTTGTCATATTGGCCGGGTTGATCTCGAACTCCTAGTCTCAAGTGATCTGCCCACCTCAGCTTCCCAAAGTGCTGGGATTACAGACAGGCATGAGCCATCATGCGTGACTGGAAGTCACCTATATTTCTGATCAACTGGCTATCAACTGGTGGATCCCACGACTCCTTCCTTGGGTTCGATTAATTTTCTAGAGATGCTCACAAAACTCAGGGAAACACTTTGTTTACATTTACCGATTTATTGTAAAAGATATTACTAAACAGTATAGACGAACAGCCAGATGGGAGAGATGCACGGGGCAGGGTGTATGAAAAGGGGAACAACGCTTATATGCCCTTTCTGGGAGCCACCCTCCAGGTACCTCCATGTGTTCAGCTGTCCAAAAGATCTCTGAATCTAGTCCTTGTGGGTTTTTAAGGAGGCTTCATTATGTAGTTATGATTGCTTCCATCATTGGCCATTGGTGATCAACTCAAACTTCAGTCCCCTTCCCTTCCTGGAGGTTGGAGGTGGGGCTGAAAGTCCTAACCTTCTCATCATGCCTTGGTCTTTCTGGTGACCAGCCTCCATCCTGAAGCTACCTGGGGCCCCCAGCCACTATCATCTCATTAGCATACAAAAGACACTTATCATTAAGGGATTTCAAGGATTTTAGGAGCTATAAGCAAGGAAAGTGGACCAAACACAGTATCACAAATTTTGATCAGCCAAGTGTGGGAAGTACTGCTCTGTAAAATACAGTATTTCAGTCTTTTCAATGCCATCATATTTAAAGTAATTCCTAGTATGATATAATTTATGGATCTTTCTGTGTTTTGATGATGATTGCTTCTCTGGTACTGAATTGCAGATAGTATTCTTGATGTCTCAGCTAAATGATTGACAAAATACCTTAGACTGGGTAATTTATACATGACATTATTTTATGGCTCACAGTTCTGGAGCCTGGGAACTCCAAGATCAATTTGCCAGCAGATTCAGTGTCTCATGAGGGCTCACTTTGCTTCAAGATGGTACCTGTTAGCTGTGCCTCACATGGAGGAAGGGCAAAGAGGCTAACAAGCTTCCTCAGGCCTCTTTTACAAAAATTACTGATTTTATTCATGGGGATGGAGCCATAATGACCTAATCACCTCCTAAAGGTCCCACGTCTAAATACCAAATTTAAGATTAAGTTTGAATTATGAATTTTGGAGGGAATAAACATTCAGAACATAGCATTCTGTCCCTGTGTTATGGTTAATATTAGGTGTCAACTTGATAGGATTGAAGGATGCCTAGATAGCTGGTAAAGCATTGTTTCTGCATATGTTTGTGAGAGTGTTGCCAGAGGAGACTGACATTTGAGTCAGTGGACTGGAAGAGGAAGACCCACCCTCATTGTAGGTGGGCACCATCCAGTCGGCTGCCAGCACCACTAGAACAAAGCAGGCAGAAGAAGATGGGATTACCTGTCTTGCTGAGGCTTCTGGCTTTCATCTTTCTCCCATGCTGGATGCTTCCTTCTGTTACTCCTGCCCTTGGACCTCAGACTTCAGGTTCTTCGACCTTTGGACTCTTGGACTTAACGCCAGTGGTTTGCTAGGGCTCTTGGGCTTTTGGCCACAGACTGAAGGCTGCTCTGTAGGCTTTTCTGCTTTTGAGGCTTTTGAACTCTGACTGAGCCACTACTGGCCTCTTTCTTCCCCAGCTTTCAGATGGCCTATCATGGGACTTCATCTTGTGATCATGTGAGCCAGTTCTCCCCAGTAAACTCCCTTTCTCTCTCTCTCTCTCTCTCTCTCTCTCTCTCTCTCTCTCTCTCTCTCTCTCTCTCTCTCACACACACACACACACACACACACACACAAATATTTTTTTTCTGTCCCTCTGGAGAACCCTGACTAATACACCCTGGTCTCCCAAAATTCATGTCCTTGTCACATGCAAAATACATTCATTTCATCCTGGTAGCCCCAAAAGTCTTAATTTGTTCCAGCATCAACTCAAAAATCTGAAATGCAGAGTCTCATTTAAATATCTAAATCGGGTATGAGTGAGACTCAAGGTATGATTCACCTTGAGGCAAATTGCTCTCCAGCTGTGAACCTGTGAGATCAAACAGGTAATGTGCTCGTATATATAATGCAGTCATTAACCATTTGCTGAAAGAATGGAATCTCATGGCAAACTAATCTAATTCAGACTTTTAAGATTACAGTAAAATATTGGTCTCAGCATTCAATAATTATCAACAGTTGGTAGTACTGATCATTTTTGGTGTACACAAGGAAAGCCCTGTATGGATTCTAGATTTACCTGCAACTTCTGGTAGTGAATTCTTGTTCTCTCTAACAGAAATGGCTTTAGCCTTATCGTTACATTTGAGTGCTTCTGGGCTGTTACTTTGAAGGGCAGAGGTGATTTGATTCATCAAAGCACTAACGTAATGAGTGGGAGAGGATGAATCAGCAGACAGTGTGCTGGAGAAATACTCTGCCAGGCAAACCAAAATCTTGCTCCTCTGCTCCTTCACTCTCTCCTTGGTATGGACTTTGCTCAACTGGGAACAGTGACATTGCTTAATAGATTTTCCCTAACTGCTGTCAGCACGCTGCCCTCTGCCAAGCCCAGCATTACCCAGAGCACAGGAACATATGGTCCACCACTTCAGTAGAACAAGAATCTTCAGTATTGCTTCAATTTATTTTACTCTTCGTTTTAAAAAAGAAAACTAAAAAAAAGGGGCACTGACATAAGAACATTTCCTTTCCATTTCTAGCTGCTGTTTGTGATTGTACATTTGATTTCTGTAGGGGAAGTAAAACAGCTAGAGTTAAATCAATGCTTTGTGGCGAGAGACCAGAGAGCTAGAAGTGATCTACTAACATTTGGTGCTGTCTTGATAAAAGCCAATTTTGTAGGCTGGCTTATTGGGCAAAAAATAAATAAGTAAACTTAGGATTGCGAAAAAAGGTACAGGAAACTTATAAGTGGTATTGGTAGAAGTTCTAACCTAAACAAAGAGCTGGAAGAAAAAGGCTTCCTTGGAGGTCAGAAACTTGGCTCCTTGGGTCAAGTGTTGATGAACCTTGGTTTTGAAAGGCTACAGCTGTATAAAGGAGTCTGATGCCATACGTCCTGGGGCTGGAATGGGCTGAAGACTTCGTCATCTTCTCTAAGGGCTAGGAGAACATACTTAGTAGAAAATGCACTGATAGGAGGAACCAGAAGTTGGGAAGCACGGAGTCTGCCTTTCCCGTACCACTGACTCAAATGTTAATCTCCTTTGGCAACACCCTCACAGATACACCTAGGATCAATACTTTGAATACTCTGTATCCTTCAGTCCAATGAAGTTGACACCCAGAATTAACCATCACACCCCACTAGTCTAATAGATCATTCTTATAGTCATCGGCATCTGGTACTTATGTAATCACTCAGTAAATATATAGTAAATGAATAAATGTGTAGTTCAGTATTAAATGTAAGAGGGCTCAACTGCTACCAGTGGAAAGAAGATTCTTGCCCTTTAGATGAATTCTTTCTAAAGCAAAAATAAGGTCTGAAAAAGTAGGAAAGCTAGATTATTTCCACTCCTAGTTTTATCTGGAATTTTCCACTCCAGTTTTTGGGTTTCTACTGGTGATGTGGTTTTAGGTTTTTGAGAAATACCCATGTTTGCTGGAAAAGACAAGAGGAAATTATTTGTAAGATCTGTATAAATATTTGCACACTTTTTTTTTTTCAAATTCTTTGATGACATCCTAGATTTTTTTTTTTTTTGTCTGTCTTCCTGTGTTTGGAATGGTTCCCCAATCTGCATTCTTAGTGATGTCTGTCTGAAACATAGTTTACCATGCCCTTTTTTTTCCTTTCTGTATATTAGATTATTATACCAAAACCTAGACCTTTTAGTAGTTTCCAGTTTTACTTCTGTATGTTCAAATTTGATTATTGTTCATCTGATAGTCCTAATTTTGTTGCTGTTTTAATCAGTTTTGCAATGATCTTGTCTTTTTCGTGTTAGACCCAGAACTGATTTTAATCATTTAATGCTAATTTCAAGAATTCTCTCAGTTATTTTAATATTTTAAAATAAAATAGGGAAATAGGCCGGCTGCGATGGCTCACACCTGTAATCCTAGCACTTTGGGAGACTGAGGCAGGGGGCTCACTTGAGGTCAGGAGTTCAAGACCAGCCTGGCCAACATGGTAAAACCCCATCTCTACTAAAAAAATATAAAAATTAACTGGGCGTGGTGGTGCAAATAAAATAAGCAAATAAAAATAATATATATGTAGCAACTGGAGAAGAGTACAAATTTATTGCCCATATGAAAAGTGAGTATTAGTGTTAATAACTGTTTAGACTAATGAAAAATTGTAAAGTCTATGTAAATATTTATCACCTCTTAGAATTGAAAAGGACGCTAGAAACATTTGATCTAACCATCTTGTACAGCTAAGCGGAATGAGGCCACAGATATAAATGGCTTGCCCAAAGTCACTAGATTTGTTAGTGGTAATAGTGCTAGAATTGCCCTCAGGTTTCCTTTATAATACTAAGGGTTGCAAGGGCATGGACTGTCAGGCACTTTCATACATAGTTTGTGAAACTATAAATGGCCACAAATATTCTGGCTAGCAACCTAGTATCATAGAACAGAAATTTTAGTGTGCATACCTTTTTATTTGTTTTTTTTTTAATTTTTAATTTTTGTGGGTACATAGTAGGTGTATATATTTATCAAGTACCTGAGATGTTTCATACAGGCATGAAATGCATAATAATCATATCATGGAGAATCGGGTCTCCATCCCCTGAAGCATTTACCCTTTGTGTTACAAACAATCCAAGAACACTCTTATTTTAAAATGTACAATTATTATTAACTATAGCTACCCTGTTGTACTATGAAGTAGTCTCATACATTCATTTAAACTGTTTTTTACCCATCAACCATCCCCCCTAACACACACACACACACACACACACACACACACACACACACTCATCCTCCACTACCTTTCCCAGCCTTTGGTAACCATCCTTCTACTCTCTCTGTCAATGAATTCAATTATTTTGGCTTTTTTCATTCCACAGATAAGTGAAAATGTGTTTATCTTTCTGTGCCTGGTTTTTTTAACTTAACATGATGATCTCCACTTCCATTCATGTGGTTGCAAATGACAGGATCTCATTCCTTTTTATGGCTGAATAGTACTCCAGAGTGTGTATGTATCACATTTTCTTTGTCCATTCACCTGTTGGTGGACACTTAGCTTGCCTCCAGATGTTGGCTGTTGTGAACACTGCTGCAACAAATGTGAAAGAGTAGCTATCTCTTCAGTATACTGATTTCCTTTCTTTTAAGTATATACCCAGCAGTGGGATTGCTGGATCATATAGTGGCTCTATTTTTTTTTTTTTTTTAGATGGAGTCTTGCTGTGTCACCCAGCCTGAAGTGCAGTGGTGTGATCTCAGCTCACTGCAACCTCCACCTCCCAGGTTCAAGCGATTCGCCTGTCTCAGCCTCCTGAGTAGCTGGGACTACAGGTGTGCCCCACCACACCGGGCTAATTTTTGTAATTTTAGTAGAGATGGGGTTTCACCATGTTGGCCCAGATGGTCTCAATCTCCTGACCTCATGATCCACCCGCCTTGGCCTCCTAAAGTTCTGGGATTACAGGCGTGACCCACTGTGCCTGGCCAGTAGCTCTATTTGTAATTTTGAGGAGCCTTCAAACTGTTCTCCATAGTGTTGTACTAATTTACATTCCCACCAACAGTGTACAAGGGTTCCCTTTTCTTGTATTTTGAAGCGTTTGTTATTGCCTGTATTTTGGATAAAAGCCATTTTAACTGGGATGAGATGATAGCTCATAGTTTTGATTTGCATTTCTCTGATGATCAGTGTTGAGCACCTTTTCATATGCTTGTTTGCCATTTGAGAAATGTCTATTCAAATCTTTTGCCAGTTTTTAAATTGGATTATTAGATTTTTTTTTTCCATACAGAGTTGTTTGTTAGAAGGGTAGGTTGCAATTTTTTTCTCTTGTTCTGTGTTTTGTCTCTTCACTTTGTTGATGGTTTCCTTTGTTGTATAGAAACTTTTAAAGTTGATGTGTCCCATTTGTCCATTTTTTGCTTTGGTTGCCTGTACTAGTCGGGTATTGCTGAAGAAATTTTTGCCCAGACCAACGTCCTGGAGAGTTTCTCCAGTGTTTTCTTGCAGTAGTTTCATAGTTTGAGGTGTTAGAGAGTTAAGTCTTTAATCCATTTTGGTTTGATTTTTGTATATGTAGGAGATAGAGGTCTAGTTTCATTCTTCTGCATGTGGATATTCAGTTTTCTC
The DNA here is from genome assembly GCF_007565055.1 of Rhinopithecus roxellana. Lineage (NCBI taxonomy): Eukaryota > Metazoa > Chordata > Mammalia > Primates > Cercopithecidae > Rhinopithecus > Rhinopithecus roxellana. Next base: position 6,432,616 of record NC_044550.1, read on the forward strand.
GGCACCATTTGTTAAAGAGACTCTCTTTTCCCCCAGTGTATGTTGTTGGCACTTCTGTTGAAAATGAGTTTCTTGCAGGTGTGTGGATTTCCTTCTGGATTCTCTATTCTGTTGGTTTTTATTTTTGTTTTTTATCGGTACCATGCTGTTTTGGTTACTATAACCCTATAGTGTAATTTGAAATAAGATAATGTGATTCCTCCAGTTTTGTTCTCTGTGCTAAGGATAACTTTAGCTATTATGGGTTTTTTATGGTTTCATATAAATTTTAGGATTGCTTTTTCTGTTTCTGTGAAGAATGTCATTGGTATTTTGATAGAGATTCTATTGAATTTATAGATTGCTTTGGGTAATATGGACATTTTAACAATATTGATTCTTTCAATCCATGAACATGGACTGTCTTTCCATTTGTTCCTGTCCTCTTCCTTTTCTTTCATCAGCATTTTATAGTTTTCATTGTAGAGATCTTCTTTGGATAAGTTAATTCTGAGGTACTTAATTTAATTTGTGGCTATTGTAAATGGGATTACTTTTTTGGATTGTTCATTTTTGGCATATAGAAATGCTACTGATTTTTGTATGTTGATTTTGTATCCTGCAACTTTATTGAATTTGTTTATTAGTTCTAAATGCTTTTTTTGTGTGTGTGGGTTCTTCAGGTTTTTCCAAATATAAGATCATATCATCTGCAAATAAGGATAATTTGACTTCTTCCACTCCAATTTGGATACTCTTTATATCTTTTTTGTTTGTTTGTTTGATTGTTCTAGCTAGGACTTCCAGTACTGTGTGTTGAGTAAGAGGGATGAAAATGGCCATTCTTGTTATGTTCCAGATTTTAGAGGAAAGGTTTTCAGTTTTTCCCCATTCAATATGATACTAGCTGTGGATCTGTCATATATGGCTTTTATTATGTTGTGGTATGTTCTTTCTATTCCCAGTTTTTTGAGGGTTTATATCGTGAAGGAATGTTGAATTTTATCAAAGGCTTTTTCAGCATCAATTGAAATGATCATATGGTTTTTATCCTTCATCTTGTTGATATGATGCATCACACTGATTAATTTCCATATGTTTAACCATCCTTCCATCCCAGGGATAAATCCCACTTTGTCAGGATGAATGATGTTTCTAATGTATTGTTGAATTCAGTTTGCTAGTATTTTCTTTTTCTTTTTCTTTTTTTTTTTTTTTTTGAGACGGAGTCTCGCCCGGTCGCCAAGGCTAGAGTGCAGTGGCGTGATCTCGGCTCACTGCAAGCTCCACTTCCCGGGTCCACGCCATTCTCCTGCCTCAGCCTCCCGAGTAGCTGGGACTACAGGTGCCCCCCGCCACCTCGCCCAGCTAATTTTTTGTATTTTTAGTAGAGGCGGGGTTTCACCATGTTGGCCAGGATGTTCTCAATCTCCTGACTTCGTGATCTGCCCTCCTCAGTCTCCCAAAGTGCTGGGATTACAGGCGTGAGCCAATGCACCCGGCCTCGGTTTGCTAGTATTTTCTTGAGGAGTTTTGCATCAATGTTCATCAGAGATATTGGCCTGCAGTTTTCATTTTTTGATGTGTCTTTGTCTGGTTTTGGAATCAGGGTAATACTGGCCTCACATAATGAATTTGAAAATATTCTCTCCTTTTTTACTTTTCAGAACAGTTTAAGTAGGATTGTATTAGTTCTTCAAATGTTTGGTAGACTTCAGCAGCAATGAAGCCACTGGGTCCGAGGCTTCTCTTTACTGGGAGACTTTCTGTTATGGCTTCGGTCTCATTACTTATTATTGGTCTGTTCAGGTTTTGGATTTCTTCCTGATTCAGTCTTGGTAAGTTATATGTGTCTAGGAATTTGTCCCTTCTTCTAGATTTTCCAATTTATTGGCTTACAGTTGCTCATAGTAGCCACTAATGATCCTTTGGATTTCTGCAGTATCAGTAGTAATGTCTCATTTTTAATTTCTGATTTTATTTTTAAATGTGCATACCTTTTAAGAAAGAATTTCTGAAGAAAAAGATACATATGCCAAAATAGAAGTATAATATTATTCATTACTTTATGTATAAGAACAAAAAAATTAGGAAGTAACTTAAAAGACTAAATAGTAGCCTGTTTATTAAATAACTTTGATTTGCAGTGTGATAGTTCATCAGATGTTTATTGTGTTTTGTGTTTACAGCTGTGTACAATATACCTAAATGGAAATATAAGATACAGTTAGTTTGAGGAGCATTGTCTTATGGAGAGCTGTGTACACATTTGAAAAGTGAAATAGTATAAAACAGTAGATGAGAGAAAGAACCTTGCCTCTTCTTTAATCTTTTCTTAGAATTGAAGGTAATGCCTTATTGGAATAGGCCCTTATTAAATGTTAATGATTAACATTTTGAAGATTATAGAGGTTTTTAAAAAGCGAATCCCTGTTTTTATAAGCTATACTTACCTTAGCATGTGAAATCATGATTTTGCACCATTTGGAAGAAGCATTCTGTTTTAAAAGTTCTGAAATTTTCTTGAGCTTTTGTTTCGAAAATCTTTAGCTTATGAGTTTTGAAAGGCCTGTGATTTTTCCTCCTATCATAGAAGTATGCTGGCGTGGTGGTTACCAACCACATTTAGAGAAACTCTGTTCTCACATTTCATTAAATCGTAAGTTCTTAACATTTTTTTGGTTATAGACGCCTTTGAGAATTTGTGGAAAGTTGTGGTCCCACTCAATGGAAAATACATGCATGCTTGCACAGAATTTGCATACAATTTCAGAAGATTTGTCTCATCATTGAGGGAGAGTTGAAATGTATGATTATCATTGTTAATCCATTCCCATATATAGTAGATTTGACTAATTTGCTTTTAGTCTTTATAATTATTTGTGACATTTCCTATCATTTCTCTCACTATTCCAGAGTAGACTACACAGAAACACTGATTTCTCTGTAATTAACAAATTTGATTTTCAGATGTTTATGGATGTGTTCTTTTTACGGACTATCATACTTCCACATTTCTAGTAGGATATTCACACATAAACACTTTGGATTTAGACATATATAGATTAGCTATAAGTCAAAATTGTTGATGAGGCATCTCAGTAGTAAATCGCGGTTGATGAAGACATGTTTCTCTTTGTTTGGCCTTTGGTAGAGTAGAATAAGATGCTGTTTTACTAAATAAGGGCTCATCATAGGAAAGAGACTAGTAGAGCAGACCATGCCATATCAGCAAAAGTCCAGTGTTTGAACTAGATAGCTCCATGGCTACATAAGGAAAGAGACATAATTGCCCTCTTCTGTTTGGTTTTATAAGGGATGATGACACATACTTTGAGGTATTCTCCTCATTGCTACCATATAAGGTGTATTCTCTAACTTTTGAGTAAAATTGGCATAACCAAAATAAGACCCACTGTTAAAGTAAGTACTGCTCATATGAGTCAGGATTATACATTTGCTCACAGAGAGACATCAGTGATTGCTTGTTTTATTTCCCTACCATTCTAACCTACAAAAAGGCATATCGTTTTATTTCACAGAAAAAGGTAATAAATCCAAAGCAGTCTCTTTCTCTCTGTCTCTCTCTCTCTTTCTCCTTTTTTAAAAAATTGATATGAGGTCTCACTTGTTACCCAGGCTGGAGTATGGTAGTGCAATCATGGCTCACTGCAGCCTCGATCTCCTGGGCTCAGGTCATCCTCCTACCTCAGCCTCCTGAGTAGCTGGGACTACAGCTGCACATACCATGCCCGTCTAAATTTTTAATTTTTTGTAGAGATAGGGTCTCACTGTGCTGCACAGGCTGGTCTCAAACTCCTGGGCTCAAGGGATCCTCCCACTTCAGTCTCCCAAAGTGCTAGTATTACAGGCATGAACCACTGTGCCCACCCCAGCCTTAGATTTTAAGAGGGATGTTCACATTAGACATCTAAACCACAGATTGACCTTTTAAATGTAGTTGAATAGCATTTGTAGACTGGTCAAAGTGCCAACATTATATAGCAACAAATAGTGCAGGACAGAACAATGTTCAGTGCTGAAGTATAGTATTATAAGGTAGATTAACAAGCACTAGGAAGATAATAAACCAATTAGGATTTGAAAAAAGCTTTAATGCATACATTTGGGGTGAAAATCAGGCCTTCACACATTTTCTTTACTTTTGCTCACTTCACTAGTCCCTCGTTGCTAGTAAAAATTTCACTGGGATTTTCTTTATGTGTGTTATTGAGTGGGTTGAGTAGTACCTATTGTTGGTAGGAAAGCAAGTTATGTGAAAGTTCTCTGTCATAGGTGTAATGCCCACACATTCTTATGTAGGTGTTTTGCAAGGGGATGGTGATGTAAAAAAAAGTCATATAGTCACGTTTATGGTATCCTGGGAAATATGTGGGAGAGAGGTAACTAGAAACTGTCAACTGTAGTCTCATATGTCCAGATTCAAATTTTTTATTTAACAGCAGGTACTGGAAAATACATTTTAAAACAAAATTCAAGATTGCTTATTAATTAGATTTTAAGAAAAATAACACTTTTCTCAGTACTTTTTCTGCCTCAAGAAAGTCTTGTTTTTCAGACTGATACAATTTTATTAGCATAATTCTTCAAATTTTGGTAGCAGCACTGTTAGAAAAACAACAGCTTCCATTTTCCCATGGTTTGGTTCCCAGGGTTTTTGGACATGGGAAATATCTGTTAGTGTTTCTTTCTGTAGCTCTCATGTTTATATGTTCCTTTTTTACATTTACTATGTCTGACGGCATTCCTGCCATACCCATGGTGTTAGGGTCATGTGTTTCCAAGCATTCCATATTTGTTGAAAATATGCAGAAGATTGAAACTTGCCCTTTGATAGTGGCTCATTATATAGGTACACGTCTCCTACTTGTTGCCTGTAGTACATTATAGGATAATCACCAAAGTAAATTTCTTTTGAATCAGCATGAATTGTTCTACTTAGTAAACATCTGACTATTAAAATGGTGTTACCTGTCTATATTATAAATAATTTCTATTGCTGATGCCTATTTTCTTAGTTTGGCAACTGCTGGCTTATTTCCAAGGAAAAGCAAATAGAGGTTTTTGTGTACATTTTGAGTATTTCCTGCTATTTAGAAGGATAAATTTTATATAGAGAGAATTCTAAGACATTGGAGTCACTGTTACGGTTAAACATTGTGCCTCTTTATGGAAAAGCTTAGGGCATATAGGAGCTACATTGAATGATCATATTAAAGAGAAATCTTAGATGGTTAGACTTATTTAAAATGATATCTGCCATAATGGGTTATAATTTTTAAAACTGAAAGCTCTATTGGTTTGTTTGTGATGGAAGTGCTCTCAAGAGGTAATAGCTAAGGGGAAGAGTTAGTGTAGCAGATATATCTAACTCCTTATAAATCCTAAATAACATACTTGTTTGTGAATAAGTTTTCCATTTAGTGCACTTTTGAGTTCCTTGTCTAAGTGATCTGCTGTCTTGAGATACTAATATTTTATTTTCAGTATAATTTTATAGAGACACAGTACTACTTTTTCTCTTATTGTTAAAATGATTAGGAACAAATACTGGAACACTGCATGTGGTGGCTAAGCATTTTGGGTAATTTTAGTTATAAATTTTATTTGACAACAAATTAATGAGATGTTTAACAATACGCAAGTATTACGGTGAGAAAATTTACTCAAAATCATAGTTACTAATTATATTCATGTGTATTATTTTAAATGCAAATCAGAACATAGAATCTTCTCTCTTCTCTAATTGTTATTTTGATGTTCTGTTCAGTTTAAATATTATTTTGTGCGTATGTACTTGGATGTATATCACACCTAGAGATAAAGCCTGGATCTTGCTTTCTAACACCTGGGACATCTTTCTTTCCTCATGGTCTTGGTTCCCTCCTCTACCTTCTGTACCAATACTCTCCTTTGTTTCCCTCTCTTCTCTTTTTTTCTTTTATTCCTGTCCTTCTCTGACCTCCAACTCAAGAGTTCTTCACCAACATCACTTTATTGATTTTTAGCCTTTGGCCTTTTGGTACAGTGGCAACACGTAATGCTTCTGAGAAGTGACAAGAGGCTACCATTCTTTAGGAATGGATTTTGGGAAACTCATAATTGGATAGTAGTAAGCAGGGAAGGGGGATGCAGTGAATTATACTCTGAATGTGTGGCATATTCATTTCTTGTTGCTGAGTGAGGGAAAAGTTAGGCTTAGAGAAGCAGAAGGAAGTTTAAGGAAGGAAGTGAAAAGCCAGAAGGAGGTCTGACCAGTCAGTTTGAAACACTGTCTTCCCTGCCCTGTATTACCTTGAAGTAGGCTTCCCGCCTATGTGAATTTGTGACATCGTGTAAGAATAAACAATAATATTGAACATTTCCAGTGCATTTTGTGGTACATGCTGTCCTGGTATTTTATTTAACCTGCTCAGCAGCTCTGTGAGAGGCAGGTGGAATTATAGTCCTCATTTTCAAAGAGCAGAAACTGGGACTTAGAGAGGTCAAGTAAATTCAGGTCACACAACTAGTAAATGGCAGAGCATGAATATGAACTCCTATTTGCCTGACCTCAAAGCCTGTGCTCAGTATTGTGGTCTTATTGTTGTATGGACATAGACAAGTTATTTGATCACATTGAAGCTCTGTTTTCCCATCTGTAAAACAGACTACAAGTGCCTTACAAAAGAGGGGAATGATGAAGCATCCCCAAAGTCCCCGATTTGCTGTTCATGCTTGGTAGATATAGTACTGATTACTTCTTCTGGGTCATTTCTTTCTTAGGACAGTAAAACACTATGTGAGAGGAGCTACCTTCCTCAACTGACTGAAAAAAATTTACCTTTGGGTCTTTCCTAGTAAAGTAAGATGGGCAAGCTCAAGGCTCTTATTCCATTTTCTTTTACATTCTCCCCCAAACTCCCACAATCTTTCCTATCTGCTTGCTGAAGACTGGACTTCCTTTTCAAGAGAAGACTTCTTGTAATCCATGGTTACAGATAAAAGGGTTAAAATGCAGCTGTCCCTAGGGATGAGTTTTAATCTGAGTACGGATAACTGATATTAGATCCTTTTGTAGTGAAGTTAATGGGGAGGCTTAGTAAAGATAACACTCTCTTCAGGAGCATACAGTTTTCTGGTTTTCCTTCATTTCAGCATCAGTGAACAAACCGGAACTCAGAGGCAGTTCCAACATGTACAGCCATGTGTGCTTGCAACTAAAGTGAGACCACAAAGTAATGTTTTTGAAGTAGCACACCGCTGCAATGAAGTTTGTGGAAAATTGGATAGCAGTACTGAAAAATGCATTTAAAGATCAAAAAGGAAGCATTTGCTTGTGATTAGTTTGATTTATACTGAGCTCGACCTAGGAGCCTCCCACAACTGCTTCCTTCCTACGCTGTGCATTTATGAAATACATACACACGGCTGCGGTGTACAAGATGTACTGATGACAGAAAGTTACTGCTGCTTTAAACAAATGGAAGCTATTCAGACTTGAAAAACAGTGAAACAAACAAACAAAAAAAGAGCTGTGCAAATAATGAATGACTTTGTAGTCTCTCCTTGGCTGCTTAGATTGATAATGCTACATCCTACCCAATTAAGAGAAAGGCAACATTTATCTTTCTAATGAGTGAACAGATTGGGGAAGTGGTTCTGGAGATAAATGAAGCTCATAGGAGTATTTAGTTAAGTGTTCGTTTTTACAAGTCCTAAATTTGTTTTTCTGTGTATTGGGCATTTCCCACTATATATAGCATTAGTTCAAGCTCATCACGCCCTTAAGTTTACATCATATGAGTGGGAAGCCTGGGTAGAGAATAGTGAAGACGGTTAGAGATTCCAAAAAGACATCAGTGTTGAAAACTCAAGATGATTCATATTACCAAGCTGAAAAACTGTAAACAAAAAGGAGTTTGTATGGCATTTTAAATATATGAAAGATTGTTAAGCTCATGATGGACATTTGTTTCCATTTGTGCTAATTGGTTGAGAAAGAATTAAGATTCAGTACAGTTAAGTTCTTCCTAATACTTGTTAACAAAGTTACCAAGGAAGTTGTGGAAGTTTTAGAAAACCTACAATATTCAAGGCTCTCAGAGAAGAACAAATTATAAAACATGATCGCTGACCTTATGGAGCTTGTTTTGAAGCTGGAAACAGATTGATGACAAATTATAGATGGCTTGTATTTTCTTTACATTATAGGAAGCAGAAGACTCTCATTTCTACTCTCATTTTATAAATAGGGAGTTGATATGATTAGAACTTTCCAGTGCAAGAGGTAATGGGGCCACCATTCGGAAATGTTAAAATGGAAGAAAAGGAGACAAATATGGAGAATGTGAAGGTAGGAAAGGTCTGTAAAAAACTCTAGTGGAAGGCAGGTAGGCAAGAGCAAGGTGAAAGATGATCAAAACTTGGACTATCATAGGAGAGGAATGGAAGGATGGACAGATCACATTTACATTGTTACATTTAGTAATTTTCCTAGATGTGGTACTTAAGGAAGAGGCAGAATCCATGTGGCTATAGGATTCCTGTGCTCCATGATTTGAAAATAAGGGTGACGGAATAAAAGCAGTCCTAGAAAGGAAGGTAATTCTAAGAAATTGGTTTTGAACATCTTGAGATGATAGACTCTCAAGAGATCTAGTATGTCAAGGGAGCAGAATAAGAAAAGTTATCTGGTTATGACATTGTCTTTGATTCCATTATTTTCTCTCTACATTGTTCATTACCTTTATATTACTACTGAACTAGGAGTATTTAAGTTGTTTCTGTTGGGTACATTTAGAACAAATGCCCATAGATTTCCGTGTTTCTGTTTTAAGGCTACTTTATGTGAGGGTGGTGAGGTAATTTAGCTGCTTTCTATTTCTAGTTAATTTTTTGTTTAATACCTGTCCTTCTTTGCTAAAATAAAATCTAGGATGACTTATGTTTACTTTCTCTCTTTACAAAGATTTTAAATTTTAATTTGTTTGTTGATTTTAGTAGGGAATAGATATCCCTTTGTCTCACAGAAGCCTTCTAGATTTCACTTTTATTGTAGGATCAAACCTGTAACTTTGTATAGGTAGCAGCTCACAGATAAACTTTTAAAACTGGCAGGGACCTTAGAAGGCCTCTTAGATCGTCTGGTGCAGGCCCCACATTTCTCAGATCAGTAATCTGAGATCAAGGGAATGATAATACAGTGAGAGCTAACATTTATCCAACTATATTATCTATGTGTAATCATTATGATAACCTGATAGCGTAAGTGGAACAACCATCCCAAAGTCCCAAAGAAAGTGGTGTGTAGCTCGCTTGCTTTCAGAACTGTTTCCTTTAAATGTTTTCTAAAATCATTAGTGTTTTTTAAAACTGTGATAAAATATACATAACATAGAAGTTAACCATGTTTATCATTTTATTTTATTTTTTATTTTTGGGGGGGATGGAGTCTTGCTCTGTTGCCTAAGCTGGAGTGCAGTGGTGCAATCTTGGCCCACTGCAACCTCTGCCTCCCAGGTTCAATCTATTCTGTCTCAGCCTCCCGAGTAGCTGGAAGTACAGGTGTGCGCCACCACACCTGGCTAATTTTTGTATTTTTGGTTGAGATGGGGTTTCACCATGTTGGCCAGGCTACTCTGAAACTCCTCACCTCAAGGGATCTGCCTGCCTCGGCCTCCCAAAGTGGTTTATCATTTTAAAATGTGTAATTCGGTTGCACTCACTGAATACAGTCACGGTGTTGTGCAACCTTCTGACTTATCTATTTCTAGAACTTTTTGATCATCTCAAACAGAAACTCTGTATAAGATTTTAGTTTCAAGTACTAGAGGAATACTGGTTATTTACTTGCTTTTTCAGGCCTAGTATCTCCCATCCTCCAGCAACTCAGTATTCAGTATGATCTACTTGTACTTATTGAATGCTGAGTTGTCATTTGAATTTGAATGGTTTCTTTAATTTGTACTTGTTTCATATTTCTAGGTATCTATGAAAAGTTCACTGTCACTTATCCCAGCGTAATATATCTGCTTCTTTTGGGGCAATGAAATATATACACACAAAATTTGGAGGAGATCAAACTAAATAATGTAAACACATAGAAGATTTTATTGAGCAGGGGAAGAAAGACTAAGGATTAAGGACTGTGACACACGCAAAAAAGTTGAGTTGTCTCAGATACAAAGAGTTTCCCTTCTGCAAATGCCTAGAGCAGGAAGCACACCCAGTATAAAAGATATTTGGGCTTGGAATCTGAAAGAACTCAGTCCCCAAACCCTGCATATGAACTGGACTCGACTGGAAGGATTGTTTAGCAGATCTTCCCTCTCTATTCGTCTTTGTGCTCAAACAAAAATACAGCTGTTAAGAGTTTTAAAAAATTATTTCCAAAAGAGTATAAAAACCCCATTCAGATTGCATTCTTTTTATTCTGCTAATATATGAAGTTTCCTTGGCTGCTTCTCTTCCTGATTCATAAAAATCGCACAACTACTGTTGCACAATAAAGAAATGGAGAAATGATCAGGGAATCTTTCTCAGAAAATTCTTTTTTTATATATATATAGAACAAATAAGAATTTAAGAAAATAAACATTTAAATCATTTGAATTTTAACTTTACATGCTAAAATTCTTTACATGTTAAACAAGATAGTTTTGTGTTACTTCAATAGTATATTAATATGCTTTTGGTATAAGCAAAAGTATAATTTTTATCAGCATTTATTATTCTTTTTCAGAGTGACATTCCTAATGAAATGTATTTATTACAGCTAAAAGATGGCGGCAAGGCATCCCAGGCAAATGTAAGAATAGGCGATGTGGTTCTCAGCATTGATGGAATAAGTGCACAAGGAATGACTCATCTTGAAGCACAGAATAAGATTAAGGGTTGTACAGGCTCTTTGAATATGACTCTGCAAAGGTAAGTTGCTTTCTGTTTGTCCCTGAAAGAGAAAACAACATTGAGGAATGTGTTTTTGTGTGTCTGACTCATGGTGTTAACTAAGACTCAGTTTCTGCTGCCATTGTTTCAGGTAAATAAAAAACATAATGGCTCTTAAATTGGATAATTGAGCAACATGAGAATTGCTGAAAGCTATGAGTTATTTCCCCATCAAAAGGCATGTATTTCCATACTAATAAAAATTGTGTGGGCCTGTAATCCCGGCACTTTGGGAGGCCAAGATGGGAGGATTGGTTGAGCTAAGGAGTTTGAGACCAGCTAGACCAATATAATGAGTGCTTGTCTCTACAAAACGTAAAAAAATTAGCCAGGCATGGTGGCATGGGCCTGTAGTCCCAGCTGTCCAGGAGGCTGAGGCAGGAGGATTGCTTGAGCCCAGGAGGTCAAGGTTGCATAAAGCTCTGATTGTGCCACTGCACTTCAGCCTGAGTGACAGAACAAGACCCTGTCTCAAAAAAAAAAAAAAAAATTGTGTATACAGCTTCAGAGAATTCAGGAATTCTTGAAATTTCTCAATGGAGTGCAGGCTAAGAGTTCTTTCTGTTAGGTAAAATTCTGAGCAGTATATTAAAGGATATTCTTTTAGGATATGATTTGGCTTTCGTTAGTTTGTCTTTTTCTCTCTTTTTTTCTGAGTAGAAAAATAATTTTTAATAGAGTCCTTTGAAGGCTGGACTTTTTGAACTTATTGCTTTCTAAAGTCACTCTGGCCTCAAATTATAAAATAATTAATCATCACATTGTTTATAATGTATCAGGTATTTTGAGGATCCCATCATTTGAAACCTGCACCAAAATCACCTGGAGTGCTTGTTAAAAATACTGATGTCTATACTAAATCCGAATTTCTGGGAGGAAAGACCAGGAGTTATATTTGTTGAAGTTCTCTGTGGTTATTATGACTTACAAAGTTTGATCACAGTAGTATCCTGGGCTGAAGGCAAGGGAGGAAAAAGAGGGAATGGAGAGTGATGGAAGGGTAGCTATGAACCTTCAGCTTTATAATGAAGGTAGTTTGATCATATACGAGGTAGTTATGGAGGGTTTTAAGCAAATCTTGTTTTTGATGACTACAAAAAGTATTCTGAATTCTATCAGATTTGGAAAACACCACTTTTTCTGCCTCCCCAATCTCTTCCATAATTATATTGCATATAATTATCTAAATCTTCCATAAATTATCATGTATATTATGAATCCTTAAGAGGGAAATAGGCTGGGTGATGTGGCTCACACTTGTAATCCCAGGACTTTGGGAGGCCAAGGTGGGTGGATCACCTGAGGTCAGGAGTTTGAGACCAGCCTAGCCGACATGGTAAAACCCAGTCTCTACTACAAATACAAAAATTAGATGGGTGTGGTGGCACATGCCTGTAATCCCAGCTACTTGGGGGCTGATGCAGGAAAATCACTTGAACTCTAGACGCAGAGATTGTAGTGAGCCGAGATCGTGCCGCTGTGCTCCAACCTGGGCAATGGAGCGACACTCTGTCACTGCCGCCCCCCCCCCCCCCCCCCCAAAAAGTAAAATTGAAAAGAAAGAGGGAAATAAAACCTGGTACCTTCCCAAAGTATTTGTCTATGGAACCTTTTTCTTGGAGCCTCTCCTAGTAGTCGTGTTTTGTGAAAAACACTTAGGCAGTGCTCTCTGTTTTGCTACTGCTGTCCTAGGGATTGCTAGTGAAAGAATTTCTACAGGGTAAATTATATTTACCTGTCTGAGTGAATATCAATTTGGTATTAAAACTGAAAAGGAAATTGTTTTTACAAACGTAGACTGACTTGGACATACAGATTTATTGTGAGGTATCATGACTTTCTAACCAGTTTCCTCTTTAGGGTCTTTTTAAAAAACTTAGAAAAATTCTTTTCAGTGGGACTGCTGAATCAATGTTTATATGTATTTTAAATTTTGATAGGCTATTAGCTATACATTTTTTTTTTTTTTTTTTGAGACAGAGTCTTGCTCTGTCGCCCAGGCTGGAGTGCAGTGGCCGGATCTCAGCTCACTGCAAGCTCCGCCTCCCGGGTTTAAGCCATTCTCCTGCCTCAGCCTCCCGAGTAGCTGGGGCTACAGGCGCCCGCCACCTCGCCCGGCTAGATTTTTGTATTTTTTAGGAGAGACGAGGTTTCACCGTGTTAGCCAGGAGGATCTCGATCTCCTGACCTCGTGATCCGCCCGTCTCGGCCTCCCAAAGTGCTGGGATTACAGGCTTGAGCCACCGCGCCCGGCCAGCTATACATTTTAATGCATAGGAAAGTAGTCAATAAGAAAAGTCATTGGTTATAAAAAAATTTGTTTCATTAATATTCTTCTGTTCTCTATATTGAGACATGTAACATGAAAGTTGTTCCTAATCAAATGAAAGTAGTCATTTTTAATTTACCAAGTATGAATTTTGAAGGGAAATCAAGAGGTCAAGAAACTTAACTTGTTTGAGATACCAAGAAAGCACAACAAATAGAGATGATGACAGGCTGTTTTACACATTCAAAACTGAAAGTTTATGAGCTCTTTCATGGGCTGTGTACAATTTCTTTCATACCAGCCTGCTTGTTTCCACATTGTGCTGCTTATTTTATGACCCAGGAACCAGTATCTTATTTTCTATTGAAAACACTTTGGGCCCCATAAGAATAGATAAAAACCAGATGTTGTCCTGTTTGAATGCCTTTCCAATTTATGTAGTCTGCTACTGATTCTAATAAAGATTCTTTTAGGCTGCTTAAATACAGAATCTAACAAACCAACTTACAAAATCGACTTGTTATAAACATTTGAGTATACTACTTAATCGTATCTTTGTATTTCTAAGTAATAGACATTCAAGGACCCAAACTGTTGGGGAGTATTTTAGAGTCATTGTTATTCATTGACATTCTCTTCAAGTTTTTGAACACTTCTTAGGTTAGGTAATGTCAGCCTGCTTAGATAGTGTGTGTGGTTAACAAAATTCATAGTATAATATTGACAGTGCTACTGAAGAAATACTTTTGCCTTTTAAGGAAAAAATACAACTTTGAAGAGTTATCTTTGATTCTTCTCTATACCAGGACCATTCTCTCTTTAAATTTTTTCTCTTATATCAAAGTAAGTATGTTTTCCGAGTTTTAACAGCTTTTTTTTTTTTTGAGACTGAATCTCGCTCTGTCGCCCAGGCTGGAGTGCAGTGGCACCATCTCCTCAGCTCACTGCAGCCTCTACCTCCCGGGTTCAAGGGATTCTTCTACCTTAGCCTCCCGAGTAGCTGGGATTACAGGCGCATGTCACTGTGCCTGCCTGATTTTTTTTTGTATTTTCAGTAGAGATGAGGTTTCATCATGTTATCCAGGCTGGCCTTGAGCTCCTGACCTCAAGTGATCCACCTGTCTCGGCCTCCCAAACTGCTGGAATTACAGGCATGAGCCACTGCGCCTGGCCTGAACAGCATTCTTTTTTTTTTTTTTTTTTTTTAAATTGAGACAAGAGTCTCACACTGTCACCCGGGCTGGAGTACAATGGCACAATCTCAGCTCACTGCACCCTCCACTTCCCAGGTTCAAACAATTCTCCTACCTCAGCCTCCCAAGTAGCTGGGACTACAGGCGCACGCCACCATATCCAGCTGATTTTTGTATTTTTAGTAGAGATGGGGTTTCACCATGTTGGCCAGGATGGTCTTGATCTCTTGACCTCGTGATCTGCCTGCCTTGTTCTCCCAAAGTGCTGGGATTATAGGTGTGAGCCACCTTGCCCAGCCCTGAACAGCATTCTTAATTGTCCTCTGGTCACTTCTTCATTCCACTTTTCACCAACCAGACTACTCTGAATTCTTCCAAACTGAGTTACCTACAAGAATACTTTCTCAGTGAACTCTTTTCTTCAAAAACTTGAAGTTTTCTGCATAAATATGTACTACTGTCATTTACAGACTTGTCTTAGTCCAATTTCTTAGAGCAGAGTCTGAGATGGGGATTCTTGTCCAAGTGATACAGTAAGGGATTCCTTTAAGTAAGGGAGTGAGTGAAACATGCTTGGGAAGCAGAAGAAACTGAGATGAGCAAAGGTATGATTTCAGGGGATATCCAGCTTCACTTGATCCAGCAGGAAACCTGGGAACAAAATTGCACTACAGAGTGAGTCTGTCTTGCCTTGAGGCAACGAAACTGTGCTTTTGTACCCCCTTCCTTGTATTTATTAGTTATTAGCTGTCAGCTGTCCTGGAAGTATGTTGTGTGAGCAAACAGAGAAGAGGGCTAGGAGGTAGCTTATATTGCTTCCAAAGAAAGTTACTGGTGTGAACCATTAGCAGCAATGGAAGAAACACCTGGGGAATGGGTGTAACAAACTGTTAGAAGGGTTCCAGGAGATCTAAGCTGGGCATAGATAACAGCACATGCTATGAGATTCTATTGAGACTAATCCCTCTGCTCAGAAGGTCATGTTCTTTGTAATCGAGTCCTCCTCATATTGTCCTCTCCAGATCACCACCACTCATCACTGAATGCCCTCTCTTCCATTTAGGATAGGTTTCTCACTGTCCTTCTCTTGCCTTTATGCCCTGTCATGAAATTCACTTCATCTGAAATGCCTACCACCTGTTCACTGCCAGTGCATGCCTTCACATCCACTAAACCCAAATCGAGTGTCTCCTGCCCACAGTCTGTTCCTACTATTGCACCTCATTCCTTTTTCCCCTTCTGAACTTCTATGAAATAGTTTATGCCATTCAGTTCAGTGTTTAATTATACACTAGGTATAATCAGGAATAACAAGGGCAATTCCATGAGTCTTATACAAATAAACCTAATTAGCTAATAGTCATACCTAGCACTGCCTATGTTATTTACTAATCACTCCATGTATTATTAGTCCCGGTTCTCTAAGAAGACTCTTTAAGAGCAAAGACTATGTTTATTTGTATTTGACAGCATCTTGTATAGTCTATTTTTGACAGGCACTGGTATTATTTCCCAAACTGGGAATCATTTATCTATTTCACTAATACTTCCTGAACTCTTACTATGTGCCAGGCACTCTTGTAGATGCTAGGGACATAGCAGTGAACAAACCAAACAAAAATCTCTGCTTTCATAGTACTGACATTTTAGAGGACTGAGACAGATAATAAACAAGTGTACAGAATATGTAATATATCTTGTGTGGATAAGTGTTATAGGGAAAAATAAAGCATATGAGGGACATAGGGAGCACCTTCTCACTTGGGGTACTCATGCCAGATATCCAATAATCTTCTCACTGTGGCTTTCTTTACCACCCCATTTTAAACTGCCATTCCCCAGGGAATTGCATGAATATCCCAAGCAGAGGGAAGAGCCAGTGTGGTGGCCCTCTGTCAGGGAGGCTGGTGTAGCCAAACAGAGTGAGTGAAGGCAGACCGGTTAGAAGTAAGGTCGGAGAGGCAGCAGGAAGGGAGTAGAAGTGGCAAGAACTTGTAGAGCCTTGTGGGTCATTGCCTTGTTTGTAATCAAATTTAAGTTTTCCTGGGCCTATGAAAACATTGTGAGAAAGCTCTGGGAAGTTATAGCTGGTTGGCCAGGGATCTAGAGCAGGGTTTGGGAGATAAATAACTTACAGTTATGGAAAGGAAGGCCAGAGGAAGGAACAGACCAAGTCTCTCCCCACTCAATAGTGGTGGTGCTGCCCTTTCCTGCTAGCACTATAGAAACACTGGATGAGGACCACTGCTGCCCAATTCTGCTCTCCTGCACCTAAGAATTCCCAGGGAGAGAACATAAGAGAGAAAACCCATTTTTTGTTTTCGAAAAGAAAATTACCAGTAATTTTGTTTTGTTAATTTTTTTGCATTGAATATTATTGTTATATATCTACTAATTTTTAAGAAAATGTATGTGTATATTCAAAATTTGGTTTCATTTTTAGACCCAACCTCAATATCTTAAAATAGGATTTAGATAAGAAAAAGTAGTAAAGATGCTTGCTTGAGTCAGGTGGTTTTGTAACTGTTATTTATGTCTACTTTAATTTGGGGGCATATAATAAAGCAAACACATTTTCTTTCTATGATATCCTAAAAAATAAGACTTGACTCAGTATACTCTGGGTTTCTAATGAATATAGAAGTGTGAATGACTTTATTTTGATTTGTCTTTTATCATTGAAAAAAAAATGGAAAATATATAATTTTTTCTGCACCTGAAACTAATTCTAGGAGTACTGCAACTGGACTATAAAACATTCTATTTAAAATTATTTTTACTCTTCAGGAAGTCAGGCAAATAGCAATGCTTATTTTTAAATGTCAAATGTGTTTTGCCTATGATTTTGATCCAAGTCAAAGTGTATCATTTTTTAAATTATTTCAGTTGATACAAGAAGAAAATTACTTTCAAAAGCTTTGATGTCTAATAAATATTAACTATATTAGAACTGGTTTCTGTGAATAAGATTTTTTTTTAATTATTATTATACTTTAAGTTCTAGGGTACATGTGCACAACGTGCAGATTTGTTATATATGTATACATGTGCCATGTTGATGTGCTGCACCCATTAACTCGTCATTTACATTAGGTATATCTCCTAATGCTATCCCTCCCCCTACCCACTCCCCACAATAGGACCTGGTGTGTGATGATACCCTTCCTGTGTCCAAGTGATATTGTTCAATTCCCACCTATGAGTGAGAACATGCGGTATTTGGTTGTCTGTTCTTGTGATAGTTTGCTGAGAATGATGGTTTCCAGCTACATCCATGTCCCTACAAAGGACACGAACTCATCCTTTTTTATGGCTGCATAGTATTCCATGGTGTATATGTGCCACATTTTCTTAATCCAGTCTGTCACTGATGGACATTTGGGTTGATTCCAAGTCTTTGCTATTGTGAATAGTGCCGCAATAAACATAACGTGTGCATATGTCTTTATAGCAGTATGACTTATAATCCTTTGGGTATATCCCCAGTAATGGGATGGCTGGGTCAAATGGTATTTCTAGTTCTAGATCCTTGAGGAATCACCACACTGTTTTCCACAATGGTTGAACTAGTTTACAGTCCCACTAACCATGTAAAAGTGTTCCTATTTCTCCACATCCTCTCCAGCACCTGTTGTTTCCTGATTTTTTAATGTTAGACCTAAAACCATAAAAACCCTAGAAGAAAACCTAGGTAATACCATTCAGGACATAGGCACGGGCAAGGACTTCATGTCTAAAACACCAAAAGCAATGGCAACAAAAGCCAAAATTGACAAATGGGATCTAATTAAACTAAAGAGCTTCTGCACAGCAAAAGAAACTACCATCAGAGTGAACAGGCAACCTACAGAATGGGAGAAAATTTTTGCAATCTACTCATCCGACAAAGGGCTAATATCCAGAACCTATAAAGAACTCAATCAAATGTACAAGAAAAAAACAAACCACCCCATCAAAAAGTGGGCAAAGGATATGAACAGACACTTCTCAAAAGAAGACATTCATACAGCCAACAGACACATGAAAAAATGTTTATCATCACTCGCCATCACATGAATAAGGTTTTTAACTGTTCCATTTATTTCAGTAGTTAGTTACGTAGTAGGACATAGATACACTTGTTACATGCTTATTGTATGATTTAGGGCCAGTGGCTAAACTACTGGGCCTTAATTTTCTAGACTATAAAATGAGGTCATGGGTGATTTCTAAATTCCTTTTTTGTAATAAAAATAGTGGTTCTTGTTCTGGTTTTTCAACTGTAAATAGATAAGTTCCCTAGAGTTGCTGTTAGATCAAACCAACTTAAGTTTGCTTATTTTGGCTGAGAGAATCAGGAAACTGGACTTTCTTCATTGGAGTTATCTTAAACTGTGCCAGGTTAACAAAGTGACTTGTACTGTTCTGCTCACTTCAAGGTGAAAGGTAGATCAGATGGATATGCAAGCATCATTTATTCATCAGAAAATATAGTACTATGTATTTTTATTCTTATTTTATATTGTTAAATTAATCCTCTTAGAATCACAGAATATATATAGTTTTTCTACCCTTCCTTGTTTTTATATTACTAGTAGTGGCATGTTGTGGTTTTTTAAAATTTTTGTTTCTTGTTCTTCAAACTTCATTTATTGTATAACTTGTTATGATTGGAAGTGAGAGACCGAGAAGAATTGAGTTTTGAAAAATATTGATGTACTACTCTTTCTGCTTTCCCCTTTTTCTTCATCCTTCAAACAACAAAAAGATTGCCAGAGGTCCAAATACTACTGCTAATGAATGACAGATTGGAGTAATTTAATAGTTACATTGGATTATAAGAGAATAGAAGAAATAGCTGTTGTACCAGACTGAAGCTATTAGCCATCTTTTGTCTCATTTTAATGGATTGTTTAATATCCCATTACTGTTAGCTTTATGGATTCAACTCTGATGTTTCTGTCACCAATAGAGTAGAGGCAGGAGTTTAGAAAGTATTTTTTTTCAATCGAAGTTTTCAGTTCTTTGTCTGGGATATTTCAGTTCATGTGAATTAAAAGATATTTAGTTGGATTTTTTTTCTTTTAACAATTGGAGTTTCACGTCATCCTATTTGAAGTTACTTTTTTTTCTCTTTGGTATTTCATGTACTTTTCTAGTGTTCATTCTTCAGTTTAGCTTTTACTACTACTTCTTTGCTTATTTGTTTTTAATTCTTAGGTTGGAGGATGACAATTATTCAGAAGGACTAAGTCTGATTGATTATATCCCCCATCCATCATTAAAATTAGAAATGTTGCTTAGGAAAGGGAAAGAGGACAAACATGTATTGACATGCTTTGTGATTTTTATTTTTATTTTTTTACATATAACATTAAATCCTTATATCAATTCATTGATGAAGGAGTTAGCCTATTTCAGGTGAATATATAATGGCTTAGAGGTATCCAATCTTTTGGCTTCCCTGGGCCACATTGGAAGAATAGTTGTCTTGGGCCACACATACAATACACCAATACTAGCGATAGCTGATGAGGTTAAAAAAAAAATCACAAAAAAAATCTCATAATGTTTTAAGAAAGTTTACAAATTTGTGTTGGGCTGCATTCAAAGCCATCTTGGGCCATATGGAGCCTGTGGGCCACGGGTTGGACAAGCTTGGCCTAGAGAGTTTATGTGACTTGCCTAACAAACTCAGATCAGTTCAAAGCTTATGCCCTCCTTACTTTCTTTGCTCTGGCAAAGGACTTAATGACTAGTTTCCTTGTATATATTTGATAAGATGAGATAGATGCATAATAGGGGTGACTCTTCCTCTACTTATAAGGAACTGCATCTCTATTAAAAAGTACTTTTCATTTTTTACTCTCCCCTGTCAGTACTCTGTAATAAAAATTATACCTAAAATTTTTCTGTGTGCTTTAAAAAGACCCTGTATATTAGAGTGAAAGGAAAAGCGGGGGAAGCTAATAGGTTAATGAGCCACTAGATAGAAACATTCATTTGGATACTGACTTGTGTATATGGTTTCCCTAAGTCAGAAAGTCATCTTTTATTATTCTCTCCCAAATTTATAACCCTGTTGACTACATTTGCTAGTTCATTCCTATGCTTCTGTGTATGCATTCTGTGAGTAACTAAAGATTCAGGAATTTTTAAAAAATATGTTTTACGTGGCTGACTGCCACAACTACTACTCGAGATCATCATTACAGCAGTTACTACTGTTACTACTTGAGACCTTCATTACAACAGTTACTACTGTTACTCCTTTAGACCATCATTACCAGACTGAATGAAGGGACAGACAAACCTAGAAATGAAAACTTTAGACAAAAGTAACTGTTTTAAAGGAAAGGCTACAATGGAGAAGAAGAGAGAAGAAAAGGGTTCCCTGCTTTTAGTGAGTGAAGGCAGCCGCCTAAGCTTCTACAGTCCTTGGTTTTTATTGGGTAACAAGAGTAGGCAGGAGGAGGTAACAATTGGTTAGCTACTTAATTGATCACAGGTTCATATTGTTACTAACAGGCTTCAATTATGCCTAATCATAAGAAACACTTGCGCCTGGATCGTGACTGCCCTCAGCAGCCCTTCTGGGTGGCAGACACAGTTTGTCAGTTTGCCAACATTCTGCATTTATGAGAAACAGTTTGCTGCTTATTCATATGGCCGCCAGTGGTATACTGAGTTGATCACGACCTAACTCTTTCGGCCTCCAACAGTTTTAGGGACCAGGCACTGTGGCTCATGCCTGTAATTCCAGAACTTTGGGAGGCCGAGGTGGGCAGATCATTTGAGGTCAGGAGTTGAAGACCAGCCTGACCAACATGGTGAAACCCCCGTCTCTACTAAAAATACAAAAAAATATTTAGCTGGATGCGGTGGTATGCTTCTGTATTCCCAGCTACTCGGGAGGCTGAGGCAGGAGAATTACTTGAACCTGGGAGGCAGAGGTTGCAGTGAGCCAAGATCACACCACTGCACTCCAGGCTGGGTGACAGAGTGAGGCTCCATCTCAAAAAAAAAAAAAAAAAGAAAATATGTTTTAGGGACTGTTTAGTCAACATCACACTCACTGGAAGAGACCATAATTGTCAATCAACAAATCAGTCAGCAGACATAGAAAAGAAGTATTTGTCTATCTCTTTTTCTTCAATTCAGTAGGGATAAAGATTGTTGGAAATGGACTGGAAGGCTCATTTTAATTCTGAGTAGTCTGTGGTAGTTTGACAATAAACAGATCTGATAAATATGGGTTGGTTAGGGTGTATTTTGTATTGTGAAATTCTTCACTTTTACTTTACATCTTGAAAGTTTTTTTTTTTTTTTTTAACATATGAAAGTCTTATTTATTTCTGTGAAGGAAAACTTACTTCAATCTATAGTCCTTTGGGAAAACAATCCTAGGAATAATATGTTTAAACACCTGTTTAGTTTTAAATCTTAAAAAATTTTTTTGGATCACACCTAAAATAGTCTTTGCAAAAGAAAATTTTAATATGTAGAATTTTTAAGGCCCATGAAATAGAGATGTAAAGAAGGTGAATGGCACCAGCATTGGCTTTGAAATTAGGCAAACTTGGTCCAAATACTGGTTTCACCATTTCCTGGCTATGTCACCTTAGGCAGGTTATGTAACTGAGTTTCAGTTAACCACTTGTAAATGGGCACAGTAATACCTGCCTTCTAGGGCTTTTACACAGGTTGAATGAAATAGCCTATGTAAAGAACCTAGGACATACTAAAGATGAGTTTTCTCTCTTCCTATTTCTCTCCTCAGTTAGTAAGTGAGTATTAGTATGGTATCCATAGTAAAGTACTTCTAGAAGATCATATTTGTTTTGTTTCTTGGCAACAAATATGGGTGTGACTGAGGGAAAGAGGGAGAAACAGAGAGAGGGAAGTCAGTAGGTCATTACTTGACAAAGTCAGAAAGATAGTGATGCAAGTTTTAGATGAGAGATTGCTTAGTCAAATGAGTGATTTTGGGTCATGTAGATGTAATTAAAGCTTTTTCAAAGAGTATAGTGGATGCAAACATGTTTACTGCCAGCTAATTACTGCTTTGGTTCAAAATTATTGTCTAAACCAATAATTTATGGCCCACATGGCAGGAAAGATAGTGGCAGCAAAGAGAAACCAGTACATACCTAGTCTTGTTTATTCTGCTAACTTCTCAAGTTCATCTTAGAGAAACAATGCAAATGTAATTCTTCTTTGCTGTAGGTTAAGTCAGAAAGACAAGCAGAAATGTGAGTTTTTCTCTCATTTTGTTTTCATGTATATTCCCTTTAAAGTAATTTTCTGAGTAACATATTACAATCAAGTAAAATTACTAACTTTTTGAACGTGTTTTTCTGATGCTTTTAGAAGAAATTTTCTTTTAAAACCCTTCCTCAGTAGTATCATTAATTACTGAGGTTTAAAATTGCATAATGTTCATTAAATTTAAACATTTGGACTTTTCCTTCAGATTTACCTTATGACTAGCAGCCATAAGAGGTGGATATAAAGAGATTTATCATCTTTGTCTTTAAATTATTTATAATCTCTTCATTGGGATCAGATGAGACAGAATATGCTACAGGGGTTCAAAGGAGAGTTAAAGATCCCATTCTAATGGAAAGCCTTTGTGGAGATGCAGAAACCTGGACTAGGCTTTGAAGAATGAAGTTAAATGAAGTAGCGTATGTAAAGAACCTAGGACGTAATAAAGATAAGTTTTCTCTCCTTTCTTCCTGTTTCCCTCCTCAGTTGATAAGTATTAGTATGGTATCCATTGTAAAGTACTCCTAGAAGATCATATTTGTTTTGTTTCTTGGCAACAAAATGGGTGTGACTGAGGAAAAGAGGGAGAAACAGAGAGGGAAGTCAGACTTCCCTCTCTGTTTCATACTCAGATGGAGGAATATCCTCTGAAGTAGTATGGAGATGACAGATCCCCAAGCAGATGTTGGGATAACCATGTTGACCAACTGGAAATAGAGAAAATAATGAAAGAAAAGTGAGGTCAGAATACTAAGCCTTGAAGGGTCTTAGACACTGAAGTGTTATCAAAAGCTTTATCAGAAAAGTGACATTTTCAGGACCATATTTTGTGAGACTGCTTGGAAGGAGGTGGAGAGAGACGAGAGGCAGGGAGACTAGTCAGGCAAGTATTGCAGTAACCTGGCTTAGTGAGGGCTTGAAATAGAAAACAGGAGGAATTAGAGAAGTGAGAACTGACCAGTACTTCTGTAAGCCACAGTTGTGTTCTGGATAGATTGTAGAATGAGGAAAGAATCAGAAGTATCTCAGGATTTTAGCCTGCTTAGGCCCAGGCTCAGTGTTCTGTCCCTTTCACCTTCCTCTTGCTCTTCTGCTCACTGAAGTCTGGCTTTGCTCCTGTCATGTTACTGAAACTGTTTCTCACTAAAATGTATTACAGATTCTGCAAGTTCAATGTGGTCAAAAGTAAGCTCTATGCCTTGTCTTACAAATTTGTGTCTCCTGCTGCTGCACTTGTCTTGGTGAATGGCCCCACCATCCACCCCATTAACCAGATCAAAAAGATACCTTCCTCGCCTGAACCTCCCACTTTCATCTGTAGCCACCTGTTCATTAGCCTTTGTATATATGTCTCAAAACAGACTAGGAGTAGAGGAAATTAGTATGGCATCACAGCATGGTGGTGGAGAGAGGCCCAGTCATTATGCTTATATCTTGAACGAAAATGTTTAAGATTCGTGTTTCAGCATATACTAATTAAACACTTGCTGTGTAGATCACTGGGGATAGAAAGGAAATTCTCATACCTGCTCTGGAGCTTACAGTGCTGGGCACTGGTTTGTAACCTTACATAAGGTCCTCTTTTTTTTTTTTTTTTTAAAGTCAGGTGTTTTATGGACAACCCTTCCCCCATTACATTAAGATAATAATTGTATTTTTAGTAGCTGGAGATTTTATAAATATTGTATTGCAGTTTTAAATGAAGATGTAGATTTTCTACTTTGATAGACAAGAATCTACATTTATTTAAAAATCCAAATATATTGAATATTTGTTCAGACTTTGTTCATGGATAACTGGTAAACACTTAAAACCATGTGCCAGTTACCTCTAGCTGCCTCAGATGTGACTTTATATGAGTTGGGATGCACAGACCAAAAATATTTTAAGCAATCTGGGAGTAGAGACAGGGAAGCAGAGATACTCGCAGGGAGGGAGAGACTGAGGAGAGACAGCAAGAGGGTGAGGAGTGTAGCAGAGATAGAAAATCCCAGGCCGGAAGACAGCTGAAGGAGTAACATGAGAAGATTCTCCTGGCCATATCTGCGTATTAGCAGATTAAAAGGAGCATGATTCTATGACATTGGATTCCACCAAGTTAACCTCACCTTTATTGTCATTTTAAAAATAAAAATAGCTTAATTTCAGTTTTAAAGTGAGAAGTACTCCATATTTCCTTGATGAAAAGGAATAGCTGAATAAAATGCGGCGTGCTCACTAATTCAGTGGTAACATAGTCATACTCAACTCTTCAAAAGCAGAAACAGTGTGTATTTATTTGTTACCTACTCCAGTGCCTACCACCATGGCTTGGATGTAGTCATAGAAGATACCAAATATGTATGTATTGCCTTGAATTGTAGAGAATGCTGCTTTTATAAATATGGCACTTTTTACTACTTTTGCCTGGTAAATTTAGAAATCATTAACAAGCTATTAGTGAGGTAAATAGTGACAAGCTGGTCGTTGTCCTGTAGTTAATGGCAGCAGTCTCCTTAGAGTTCCACATAAACATTTTTGTCCATAACTCCAGACATTTTTGAAAGGATTGAAATTCAAGTCATTCCCAACTGTTTTCCAGTGGCTGCTGTTGCTATTATAGTCTCAAAGACTGAAATAGCTTAGGCTTTATGTGAGTTGAAAAGTACATGGGAGTGGTTGGCCATGCAAAACACAGCAGAGTATTTACACTGTCAAACTCTTTTGTTTAATGTATTTTAAAGCCTGCGTTTTCACAGTAAATCAGCTTTAAAATAGATTTTCAAATGTTACTGGTCCTACCTAATAATTTATTTTTACCTGCAGTGATCCCTGTTAATACTCTTTCTCTGAAATTGAAATGCAGATGAAAAATGGTCTCTCATTCATTTTTGTTTGTTTGTTTATGAACTTTTAATTTCTTGGGTAATACAGTAAGGGTTCATTTCCACATCACAGTGAAATTCACAGGGAATAATCCTGCATTCAGATACCTCTCCTACAGTCAAGTCTGCCTTTATCTTGGCTGTTTTGGCTGAAGTTTATAGCACTTTTTCCTGTTACAATGAATGTGAGGGACTTTCCAGATTCTTTTGTTTTACTGGAATTAGGCTTTGAAATAATAGGTTATTTATTAGTCCAGAATGTTTTCTTATCCTGAGAATGTTTCTGGTTCCCAAATTATTCTTAAAACAGAGGTATTTTTATGTTTTGAAAGAAATATTTTACCTTTGAAGAGGATTTAAATAAATAAATAAATTATAACAATATTCTTGATTCTAAGAACTTTAGATAATAGTATTTCTTCTGAGATATGAGGGAAAAAGTGTTCAAGTTGTTAGGGAAGCAACTTGTTTTTTAGTACATAGTTGGAATTTAGTAAGTAAAGCATATTAAAGAAAAAATAACTTAAACACTTTAAATTGTTACCTCTAAGAAGTTACTGAGGTAGGAACTTTATGTCCATTAGTCATTTAATCTTCATAGCAACTTATTATGGCAGATATTATTGTCCTACTTTACAGAGTTAAATAAGTACTTCAGAGTCACACAACTTGTAAGTAAATAAGTCAGAATTCAATCTCAGATTTGTTTCTCTCTTAATGTAATGATTTGTCTGCACATATCTTTTTAAGTACAGAAATTTAAAAATATTTTTGTTGCTCAGTAATTATAAATACTTCTTCTCTAAAAGTTGTTTTGCTTTTCCAAATACAACACAGTAAGAATTTTCGCCATTAAATGTATTTCATAGGAGGCAGAGAAAGAGGCAGTTATGAAGACATTTGTTTGATATTCCAGTAATTTCAAATGCCATGGAAACTTCTAGCAAGGAGTCAATGTTCTTTGAAAATTTTTGCTTTATTAATAGCTTACAAAATCTTCCAGTATCAGTATTACCTCATTCGTTTCCTTAGCAGCTTCAGTGTGTGCATTCTCTGCACACTAATACTAATTAAAGTAGCTTTAATATGATCTTCATCTGTGAAATAGTTTGTTAGTTGAATTAAAATGCATGGTTAAGTTTGAGTATTGATAACAAACTTCATAAATTCATAGCATTTTAGAGTTTGAAGCAACTCCAGCTATTAACCAGCAGAGCCCTTTGTCTTTATTTATGATTCAAACTTTCATTTTGATTTGTGTAAAAGATTGCCTACTGTGACAGCTCTGTGACAACTCTGTCACAGTAGTGACACAGGAATTGGAGTTGTGTGGTAGAGGAGGGAAGGAAGAACAGATTGGTATTAACCTGTGATCTTAACCTTTCCACCCTGTTGACCTTGCTTTACTGCTTTCCCAATCTATTTTGTGGACTAATTACAATATTCTTTTAGGTATCTCATCAGTCAGTATCTTATGCTGAGAATGGGAAATTCTGGATTTAATGGTAAATTGGTTTATAGCAAATACCATAACTGTTAAAGAAACCAGCATGTTTTCCATTTGCTGTAACCTTTTCTTATACTTTCTTTAAGTTGCTTATTTTCCTGAATTTCTTCTTTCTTTAGAGCCTCAAAATCCCTCCACTTGATTCTAGGGTACCAAAATGTCCTCTCTCAACTATGTATATGTAGAGCTTGAATAAACCTTATGTAACTGAATTACAGAAATTGGAAAAGTGTTAATGTAACAACAGATTGGGATGAATGATGATGGATGATGATAGAACTCTGTGAGGCATAGATGCTACTATTATTCTTCTAATAAAAATGAGGAAGTAGAGGAGCAGTGTCTAAATAATTTGCCAAAGGTCACACAGCCGGGATGAAAAACACAGGTATTCTGGCTGTGTAATATGTGTAGGGAGGGAAAAAAGAGACCGGTTAGAGGAGACTGTTTCACAAGTGTAGATGGGAACTAATGAAGGCCTGGGCGCTAGGAGAGAGTTGGGGTGGAGGAATGAGAGTTCCAGTGATGAGTGTTGAAAGCCCTAAAACTGGTTGAGTGACTTTATTTTGAGCAGCTGTGCTGATCCATGTCTTATTGTCTCCTTTCCATTGCTTACCTTCCATTTAAAACTCTGTTCTGCTCCTTTTGTTTAGTATTTCCCTTTTCTTGCCTCCCATTAGCAACATAAATATACTCATTCATTTAAAACTTACTTGTCAGTTTTCAGTTGGTATGAGTCTGCATTAATTGTTGTGCAGTTACAAAAAGAAAAAGATACAGAGTACTCATCTTTCAGGAGTATTTGCTATAGTATGACAGCTAAGTCAAAACCTGTAACAGAAGTCAGTATGAGAGAGGTCATCAGAATGATACAAACTTCTAGGAGAACTGTGTGTCATTTGCTTGCATACTTCATCTTCCTTTGTATGTCTAAAACTGTTTGAGACAAATTCGTGTGGGCTGGTGAGATCCCCAGCTTCCTGGTTTCTCTAAGGTCAGAGCTGGAGCCTCCTGTGCCATTATACTTTCTCTCTTTAGGGATGTAGAATACTAAGTATCTGCTAACATACACCACCACTTCCCAGTTTTCCAATGTCTTGGCCTTAGGAGAAAAAAAAAAATGTCATCCTTGTAAAACCTCATTCACACCTGCCACTGGACTGTAAGTTCCCTAAGGCCAAAGACCATTCCTCTTTTGCTTTCAGTAGTATGCTCTGACATTTTCTGCAAACTTACCACTTGATGTGTGCTAAAATATGTGTTAAACTGAGTATTGTACCCAATGGATGAAAACTTTCTAAAAGTGCTTTTATCAAGAATTAGGAAACCAAAGTATAGAAATAAATGAAGTTGATAAGCATAAGTTAATATAAATGAGAAAAATTATTAAAACAAAATTACTTCCTAAAAACAAAGTTTAATGATTATAATTACTAATTTAAAAAATATACTTACTAAGGCACTAAGTACATTTTTGTAATTCATTTCACAAGGAAGAAAGAACTATGTGACGTTTTCCACCCTGGGAAAATGCAAAAGTGGACAGAATGGTCAGCCCCTCATATATTTTCATTCACTAGTAGTCATTACTCCGATGAAGGTGCTT